>NC_139611.1:11415730-12044222 GCF_964270895.1 Podarcis filfolensis | reverse complement strand
TGAAATTGTGACCCCGGGGCTTAGGGATTTTTTCAAAAAAATATTTTCCTGCCGGTTAAGTTGTCGAGGGCAGATTTCTTGTCCTGTGATAAAAAGCCTTCTGTTTCGTCCTCTAAACCTTTCAGGGGAGCATTTGCAAGCATTTGGCACCATTTTTGAGTGAATTGCCGAAAGTCAGATTTTTGATGAAATTGTGACCCCGGGGCTTAGGGTTTTTTTTCAAAAAAATCTTTTTCTTCCGGTTAAGTTGTCGACGGCTGATTTCTTTTCCTGTGATAAAAAAGCTTTCTGTTTCAACCGCCTAACCTTTCAGGGGATCATTTGCACCCGTTTGGCACCATTTTTGAGTGAATTGCCGAAAGTCAGATTTTTGATGAAATTGTGACCCCGGGGCTTACGGATTTTTTCAAAAAAAAAATCTGCCGGTTAAGTTGTCGACGGCTGATTTCTTTTCCTGTGATAAAAAAGCTTTCTGTTTCGACCGCCAAACCTTTCAGGGGAGCATTTCCACCCGTTTCGCACCATTTTTGAGTGAATTGCCGAAAGTCAGATTTTTGATGAAATTGTGACCCCGGGGCATAGGGATTTTTTCAAAAAAATATTTTTCTGCTGGTTAAGTTGTCGAGGGCTGATTTCTTGTCCTGTGATAGAAAGCCTTCTGTTTCGACCGCCAAACCTTTCAGGGGAGCATTTGCAAGCATTTGGCACCATTTTTGAGTGAATTGCCGAAAGTCAGATTTTTGATGAAATTGTGACCCCGGGGCTTAGGGTTTTTTTTCAAAAAAA
This sequence comes from Podarcis filfolensis, assembly GCF_964270895.1. Lineage (NCBI taxonomy): Eukaryota > Metazoa > Chordata > Lepidosauria > Squamata > Lacertidae > Podarcis > Podarcis filfolensis. The sequence goes on along the minus strand of NC_139611.1, from coordinate 12,043,436 downwards.
TCTTTTTCTGCCGGTTAAGTTGTTGAGGGCTGATTTCTTGTCATGTGCTAAAAAATCTTCTGTTTCGACCGCTAAACCTTTCAGGGGAGCATTTGCAACCGTTTGGCACCATTTTTGAGTGAATTGCCGAAAGTTAGATTATTGATGAAATTGTGACGCCGGGGCTTAGGGATTTTTTTTAAAAAAAAATTCTGCCGGTTAAGTTGTCGACGGCTGATTTATTTTCCTGTGATAAAAAAGCTTTCTGTTTCGACCGCCAAACCTTTCAGGGGAGCATTTCCACCCGTTTGGCACCATTTTTGAGTGAATTCCCGAAAGTCAGATTTTTGAGGAAATTGTGGCCCCGGGACTTAGGGATTTTTTAAAAAAATATTTTTCTGCCGGTTAAGTTGTCGAGGGCTGATTTCTTGTCCTGTGATAGAAAGCCTTCTGTTTTGAACGCCAAACCTTTCAGGGGAGCATTTGCAAGCATTTGGCACCATTTTTGAGTGAATTGCCGAAAGTCAGATTTTTGATGAAATTGTGACCCCGATGCTTACGGATTTTTTCAAAAAAAAAAATTCTGCCGGTTAAGGTGTCGAGGGCTGATTTCTTTTCCTGTGATAAAAAGACTTCTGTTTCGACCTCCAAACGTTTCAGGGGAGCATTTGCAACCGTTTGGCACCGTTTTTTGAGTGAATTGCCGAAAATCAGATTTTTGATGAAATGGTGACCTCGGGGCTTAGGGATTTTTTCAAAAAAAATTTTTCTGCCGGTTAAGGTGTCGAGGGCTGATTTCATTTCCTGTGATAAAAAGCCTTCTTTTTCGACCGTGAAACTATTCAGGGGAGCATTTGCACCCGTTTGGCACCATTTTTGAGTGAATTGCCGAAAGTCAGATTTTTGAGGAAATTGTGGCCCCGGGACTTAGGGATATTTTCAAAAAAAAAATTTTCTGCCGGTTAAGTTGTCGAGGGCTGATTTCTTGTCCTGTGATAGAAAGCCTTCTGTTTCGACCGCCAAACCTTTCAGGGGAGCATTTGCAAGCATTTGGCACCATTTTTGAGTGAATTGCCGAAAGTCAGATTTTTGATGAAATTGTGACCCCGATGCTTACGGATTTTTTCAAAAAAAAAAATTCTGCCGGTTAAGGTGTCGAGGGCTGACTTCTTTTCTTGTGATAAAAAAGCTTTATATTTCATCCGCCAAACGTTTCAGGGGAGCATTTGCAACCGTTTGGCACAATTTTGAGTGAATTGCCGAAAGTCAGATTTTTGATGAAATTGTGACCCCGTGGGCTTAGGGTTTTTTTCGAAGAAATATTTTTCTATCGGTTAAGTTGTTGAGGGCTGCTTTCTTGTCATGTGATAAAAAAACTTCTGTTTCGACCGCTAAACCTTTCAGGGGAGCACTTGCAACCGTTTGGCACCATTTTTGAGTGAATTGCCGAAAGTCAGATTTTTGATGAAATTGTGACCCCGGGGCTTACGGATTTTTTCAAAAAAATATTTTCCTGCCGGTTAAGTTGTCGAGGGCAGATTTCTTGTCCTGTGATAAAAAGCCTTCTGTTTCGTCCTCTAAACCTTTCAGGGAGCATTTGCAAGCATTTGGCACCATTTTTGAGTGAATTGCCGAAAGTCTGATTTTTGACGAAATTGTGACCCCGGGGCTTACGGATTTTTTCAAAAAAATCTTTTTCTGCCGGTTAAGTTGTCGACGGCTGATTTCTTTTCCTGTGATAAAAAAGCTTTCTGTTTCAACCGCCAAACCTTACAGGGGATCATTTGCACCCGTTTGGCACCATTTTTGAGTGAATTGCCGAAAGTCAGATTTTTGATGAAATTTTGACCCCGGGGCTTAGGGATTTTTTCAAAAAAAAAATTCTGCCGGTTAAGTTGTCGACGGCTGATTTATTTTCCTGTGATAAAAAAGCTTTCTGTTTCGACCGCCAAACGTTTCAGGGGAGCATTTCCACCCGTTTGGCACCATTTTTGAGTGAATTACCGAAAGTCAGATTTTTGAGGAAATTGTGGCCCCGGGACTTAGGGATATTTTCAAAAAAATCTTTTTCTGCCGGTTAAGTTGCTGAGGGCTGATTTCTTGTCATGTGATAAAAAAACGTCTGTTTTGAACGCCAAACGTTTCAGGGGAGCATTTGCACCCGTTCGGCACCATTCTTGAGTGAATTGCCGAAAGTCAGATTTTTGATGAAATTGTGACCCCGTGGGCTTAGGGTTTTTTTCGAATAAATATTTTTCTATCGGTTAAGTTGTTGAGGGCTGATTTCTTGTCATGTGATAAAAAAACTTCTGTTTCGACCGCTAAACCTTTCAGGGGAGCACTTGCAACCGTTTGGCACCATTTTTGAGTGAATTGCCGAAAGTCAGATTTTTGATGAAATTGTGACCCCGGGGCTTACGGATTTTTTCAAAAAAATATTTTCCTGCCGGTTAAGTTGTCGAGGGCAGATTTCTTGTCCTGTGATAAAAAGCCTTCTGTTTCGTCCTCTAAACCTTTCAGGGGAGCATTTGCAAGCATTTGGCACCATTTTTGAGTGAATTGCCGAAAGTCAGATTTTTGATGAAATTGTGACCCCGATGCTTACGGATTTTTTCAAAAAAAAAAATTCTGCCGGTTGAGGTGTCGAGGGCTGACTTCTTTTCTTGTGATAAAAAAGCTTTATATTTCATCCGCCAAACGTTTCAGGGGAGCATTTGCAACCGTTTGGCACAATTTTTGAGTGAATTGCCGAAAGTCAGATTTTTGATGAAATTGTGACCCCGTGGGCTTAGGGTTTTTTTCGAAGAAATATTTTTCTATCGGTTAAGTTGTTGAGGGCTGCTTTCTTGTCATGTGATAAAAAAACTTCTGTTTCGACCGCTAAACCTTTCAGGGGAGCACTTGCAACCGTTTGGCACCATTTTTGAGTGAATTGCCGAAAGTCAGATTTTTGATGAAATTGTGACCCCGGGGCTTACGGATTTTTTCAAAAAAATATTTTCCTGCCGGTTAAGTTGTCGAGGGCAGATTTCTTGTCCTGTGATAAAAAGCCTTCTGTTTCGTCCTCTAAACCTTTCAGGGGAGCATTTGCAAGCATTTGGCACCATTTTTGAGTGAATTGCCGAAAGTCTGATTTTTGACGAAATTGTGACCCCGGGGCTTACGGATTTTTTCAAAAAAATCTTTTTCTGCCGGTTAAGTTGTCGACGGCTGATTTCTTTTCCTGTGATAAAAAAGCTTTCTGTTTCAACCGCCAAACCTTACAGGGGATCATTTGCACCCGTTTGGCACCATTTTTGAGTGAATTGCCGAAAGTCAGATTTTTGATGAAATTGTGACCCCGGGGCTTAGGGATTTTTTCAAAAAAAAAATTCTGCCGGTTAAGTTGTCGACGGCTGATTTATTTTCCTGTGATAAAAAAGCTTTCTGTTTCGACCGCCAAACGTTTCAGGGGAGCATTTCCACCCGTTTGGCACCATTTTTGAGTGAATTACCGAAAGTCAGATTTTTGAGGAAATTGTGGCCCCGGGACTTAGGGATATTTTCAAAAAAATCTTTTTCTGCCGGTTAAGTTGCTGAGGGCTGATTTCTTGTCATGTGATAAAAAAACGTCTGTTTTGAACGCCAAACGTTTCAGGGGAGCATTTGCACCCGTTCGGCACCATTCTTGAGTGAATTGCCGAAAGTCAGATTTTTGATGAAATTGTGACCCCGTGGGCTTAGGGTTTTTTTCGAATAAATATTTTTCTATCGGTTAAGTTGTTGAGGGCTGATTTCTTGTCATGTGATAAAAAAACTTCTGTTTCGACCGCTAAACCTTTCAGGGGAGCACTTGCAACCGTTTGGCACCATTTTTGAGTGAATTGCCGAAAGTCAGATTTTTGATGAAATTGTGACCCCGGGGCTTACGGATTTTTTCAAAAAAATATTTTCCTGCCGGTTAAGTTGTCGAGGGCAGATTTCTTGTCCTGTGATAAAAAGCCTTCTGTTTCGTCCTCTAAACCTTTCAGGGGAGCATTTGCAAGCATTTGGCACCATTTTTGAGTGAATTGCCGAAAGTCAGATTTTTGATGAAATTGTGACCCCGGGGCTTAGGGTTTTTTTTTTTAAAAAAATCTTTTTCTTCCGGTTAAGTTGTCGACGGCTGATTTCTTTTCCTGTGATAAAAAAGCTTTCTGTTTCAACCGCCTAACCTTTCAGGGGATCATTTGCACCCGTTTGGCACCATTTTTGAGTGAATTGCCGAAAGTCAGATTTTTGATGAAATTGTGACCCCGGGGCTTACGGATTTTTTCAAAAAAAAAATCTGCCGGTTAAGTTGTCGACGGCTGATTTCTTTTCCTGTGATAAAAAAGCTTTCTGTTTCGACCGCCAAACCTTTCAGGGGAGCATTTCCACCCGTTTCGCACCATTTTTGAGTGAATTGCCGAAAGTCAGATTTTTGATGAAATTGTGACCCCGGGGCTTAGGGTTTTTTTTCAAAAAAATCTTTTTCTGCCGGTTAAGTTGTCGACGGCTGATTTCTTTTCCTGTGATAAAAAAGCTTTCTGTTTCAACCGCCAAACCTTTCAGGGGATCATTTGCACCCGTTTGGCACCATTTTTGAATGAATTGCCGAAAGTCAGATTTTTGATGAAATTGTGACCCCGGGGCTTAGGGATTTTTTCAAAAAAAAAATTCTGCCGGTTAAGTTGTCGACGGCTGATTTATTTTCCTGTGATAAAAAAGCTTTCTGTTTCTACCGCCAAACCTTTCAGGGGAGCATTTCCACCCATTTGGCACCATTTTTGAGTGAATTACCGAAAGTCAGATTTTTGAGGAAATTGTGGCCCCGGGACTTAGGGATATTTTAAAAAAAAAAATTTTCTGCCGGTTAAGTTGTCGAGGGCTGATTTCTTGTCCTGTGATAGAAAGCCTTGTGTTTCGACCGCCAAACCTTTCAGGGGAGCATTTGCAAGCATTTGGCACCATTTTTGAGTGAATTGCCGAAAGTCAGATTTTTGATGAAATTGTGACCCCGATGCTAACGGATTTTTTCAAAAAAAAAAATTCTGCCGGTTAAGGTGTCGAGGGCTGACTTCTTTTCTTGTGATAAAAAAGCTTTATATTTCATCTGCCAAACGTTTCAGGGGAGCATTTCCAACCGTTTGGCACCATTTTTGAGTGAATTGCCGAAAGACAGATTTTTGATGAAATTGTGACCCCGGGGCTTACGGATTTTTTCAAAAAAAAAATTCTGCCGGTTAAGTTGTCGAGGGCAGATTTCTTGTCCTGTGATAAAAAAGCTTTCTGTTTCGTCCTCTAAACCTTTCAGGGGAGCATTTGCAAGCATTTGGCACCATTTTTGAGTGAATTGCCGAAAGTCAGATTTTTGATGAAATTGTGACCCCGGGGCATAGGGATTTTTGCAAAAAAATATTTTTCTGCTGGTTAAGTTGTCGAGGGCTGATTTCTTGTCCTGTGATAGAAAGCCTACTGTTTCGACCGCCAAACCTTTCAGGGGAGCATTTGCAAGCATTTGGCACCATTTTTGAGTGAATTGCCGAAAGTCAGATTTTTGATGAAATTGTGACCCGCTTAGGGATTTTTTTAAAAAAAAAATTCTGCCGGTTAAGTTGTCGAGGGCAGATTTCTTGTCCTGTGATAAAAAAGCTTTCTGTTTCGACCGCCAAACCTTTCAGGGGAGCATTTCCACCCGTTTGGCACCATTTTTGAGTGAATTGCCGAAAGTCAGATTTTTGATGAAATTGTGACCCCGGGACTTAGGGTTTTTTTCAAAAAAATCTTTTTCTGCCGGTTAAGTTGCTGAGGGCTGATTTCTTGTCATGTGATAAAAAAACGTCTGTTTTGAACGCTAAACCTTTCAGGGGAGCATTTGCAGCCTTTTGGCACCATTCTTGAGTGAATTGCCGAAAGTCAGATTTTTGATGAAATTGTGACCCCGTGGGCTTAGGGTTTTTTTCGAAGAAATATTTTTCTATCGGTTAAGTTGTTGAGGGCTGATTTCTTGTCATGTGATAAAAAACTTCTGTTTCGACCGCTAAACATTTCAGGGGAGCACTTGCAACCGTTTGGCACCATTTTTGAGTGAATTCCCGAAAGTCAGATTTTTGATGAAATTGTGACCCCGGGGCTTAGGGATTTTTTCAAAAAAATATTTTCCTGCCGGTTAAGTTGTCGAGGGCAGATTTCTTGTCCTGTGATAAAAAGCCTTCTGTTTCGTCCTCTAAACCTTTCAGGGGAGCATTTGCAAGCATTTGGCACCATTTTTGAGTGAATTGCCGAAAGTCAGATTTTTGATGAAATTGTGACCCCGGGGCTTAGGGTTTTTTTTCAAAAAAATCTTTTTCTTCCGGTTAAGTTGTCGACGGCTGATTTCTTTTCCTGTGATAAAAAAGCTTTCTGTTTCAACCGCCTAACCTTTCAGGGGATCATTTGCACCCGTTTGGCACCATTTTTGAGTGAATTGCCGAAAGTCAGATTTTTGATGAAATTGTGACCCCGGGGCTTACGGATTTTTTCAAAAAAAAAATCTGCCGGTTAAGTTGTCGACGGCTGATTTCTTTTCCTGTGATAAAAAAGCTTTCTGTTTCGACCGCCAAACCTTTCAGGGGAGCATTTCCACCCGTTTCGCACCATTTTTGAGTGAATTGCCGAAAGTCAGATTTTTGATGAAATTGTGACCCCGGGGCATAGGGATTTTTTCAAAAAAATATTTTTCTGCTGGTTAAGTTGTCGAGGGCTGATTTCTTGTCCTGTGATAGAAAGCCTTCTGTTTCGACCGCCAAACCTTTCAGGGGAGCATTTGCAAGCATTTGGCACCATTTTTGAGTGAATTGCCGAAAGTCAGATTTTTGATGAAATTGTGACCCCGGGGCTTAGGGATTTTTTTCAAAAAAATCTTTTTCTGCCGGTTAAGTTGTTGAGGGCTGATTTCTTGTCATGTGCTAAAAAATCTTCTGTTTCGACCGCTAAACCTTTCAGGGGAGCATTTGCAACCGTTTGGCACCATTTTTGAGTGAATTGCCGAAAGTTAGATTATTGATGAAATTGTGACGCCGGGGCTTAGGGATTTTTTTTTAAAAAAAATTCTGCCGGTTAAGTTGTCGACGGCTGATTTATTTTCCTGTGATAAAAAAGCTTTCTGTTTCGACCGCCAAACCTTTCAGGGGAGCATTTCCACCCGTTTGGCACCATTTTTGAGTGAATTCCCGAAAGTCAGATTTTTGAGGAAATTGTGGCCCCGGGACTTAGGGATTTTTTTAAAAAAATATTTTTCTGCCGGTTAAGTTGTCGAGGGCTGATTTCTTGTCCTGTGATAGAAAGCCTTCTGTTTTGAACGCCAAACCTTTCAGGGGAGCATTTGCAAGCATTTGGCACCATTTTTGAGTGAATTGCCGAAAGTCAGATTTTTGATGAAATTGTGACCCCGATGCTTACGGATTTTTTCAAAAAAAAAAATTCTGCCGGTTAAGGTGTCGAGGGCTGATTTCTTTTCCTGTGATAAAAAGACTTCTGTTTCGACCTCCAAACGTTTCAGGGGAGCATTTGCAACCGTTTGGCACCGTTTTTGAGTGAATTGCCGAAAATCAGATTTTTGATGAAATGGTGACCTCGGGGCTTAGGGATTTTTTCAAAAAATTTTTTTCTGCCGGTTAAGGTGTCGAGGGCTGATTTCATTTCCTGTGATAAAAAGCCTTCTTTTTCGACCCTGAAACTATTCAGGGGAGCATTTGCACCCGTTTGGCACCATTTTTGAGTGAATTGCCGAAAGTCAGATTTTTGAGGAAATTGTGGCCCCGGGACTTAGGGATATTTTCAAAAAAAAAATTTTCTGCCGGTTAAGTTGTCGAGGGCTGATTTCTTGTCCTGTGATAGAAAGCCTTCTGTTTCGACCGCCAAACCTTTCAGGGGAGCATTTGCAAGCATTTGACACCATTTTTGAGTGAATTGCCGAAAGTCAGATTTTTGATGAAATTGTGACCCCGATGCTTACGGATTTTTTCAAAAAAAAAAATTCTGCCGGTTAAGGTGTCGAGGGCTGACTTCTTTTCTTGTGATAAAAAAGCTTTATATTTCATCCGCCAAACGTTTCAGGGGAGCATTTGCAACCGTTTGGCACAATTTTTGAGTGAATTGCCGAAAGTCAGATTTTTGATGAAATTGTGACCCCGGGGCTTACGGATTTTTTCAAAAAAATTTTTTCTGCCGGTTAAGTTGTCGAGGGCTGATTTCTTGTCCTGTGATTAAAAGCCTTCTGTTTCGAACGCCAAACGTTTCAGGGGAGCATTTGCAACCGTTTGGCACCATTTTTGAGTGAATGGCCGAAAGTCAGATTTTTAATGAAATTGTGACCCCGGGGCTCAGGGATTTTTTCAAAAAAATCTTTTTTTGCCGGTTAAGGTGTTCAGGGCTGATTTCTTTTCCTGTGATAAAAAGCCTTCATTTTTGATCGCCAAACATTTCAGGGGAGCATTTCCACCCGTTTGGCACCATTTTTGAGTGAATTGCCGAAAGTCAGATTTTTGATGAAATTGTGACCCGGGGGCTTACGGATTTTTTCAAAAAAAAAATATCTGCCGGTTAATTTGTTGGGGGCTGATTTCTTGTCATCTGATAAAAAAGCTTTCTGTTTCGACCGCCAAACCTTTCAAGGGAGCATTTGCAACCGTTTGGCACCATTTTTGAGTGAATTGCCGAAAGACAGATTTTTGATGAAATTGTGACCCCGGGGCTTACGGATTTTTTCAAAAAAAAATTTTCTGCCGGTTAAGTTGTCGAGGGCTGATTTGTTTTCCTGTGATTAAAGGCCTACTGTTTCGATCGCCAAACGTTTCAGGGGAGCATTTGCAACCGTTTGGCACCATTTTTGAGTGAATGGCCGAAAGTCAGATTTTTAATGAAATTGTAACCCCGGGGCTTAGGGATTTTTTCAAAAAAATCTTTTTCTGCCGGTTAAGGGTCGAGGGCTGATTTCTTTTCCTGTGATAAAAAGCCATCTCTTTTGACCGCCAAACGTTTCAGGGGAGCATTTGCACCCGTTTGGCACCATTTTTGAGTGAATTGCCGAAAGTCAGATTTTTGATGAAATTGTGACCACGGGGCTTAAGGTTTTTTTCAAAAAAATCTTTTTCTGCCGGTTAAGTTGTTGAGGGCTGATTACTTGTCCTGTGATAGAAAGCCTTCTGTTTCGACCGCCAAACCTTTCAGGGGAGCATTTGCAACCGTTTGGCACCATTTTTGAGTGAATTCCCGAAAGTCAGATTTTTGATGAAATTGTGACCCCGGGACTTAGGGTTTTTTTCAAAAAAATCTTTTTCTGCCGGTTAAGTTGCTGAGGGCTGATTTCTTGTCATGTGATAAAAAAACGTCTGTTTTGAACGCTAAACCTTTCAGGGGAGCATTTGCAGCCTTTTGGCACCATTCTTGAGTGAATTGCCGAAAGTCAGATTTTTGATGAAATTGTGACCCCGTGGGCTTAGGGTTTTTTTCGAAGAAATATTTTTCTATCGGTTAAGTTGTTGAGGGCTGATTTCTTGTCATGTGATAAAAAAACTTCTGTTTCGACCGCTAAACCTTTCAGGGGAGCATTTGCACCCGTTTGGCACCATTTTTGAGTGAATTGCCGAAAGTCAGATTTTTGAGGAAATTGTGGCCCCGGATATTTTTTTAAAAAATTTTTTCTGCCGGTTAAGTTGTCGAGGGCTGATTTCTTGTCCTGTGATAGAAAGCCTTCTGTTTCGACCGCCAAACCTTTCAGGGGAGCATTTGCAAGCATTTGGCACCATTTTTGAGTGAATTGCCGAAAGTCAGATTTTTGATGAAATTGTGACCCCGATGCTTACGGATTTTTTCAAAAAAAAAAATTCTGCCGGTTAAGGTGTCGAGGGCTGACTTCTTTTCTTGTGATAAAAAAGCTTTATATTTCATCCGCCAAACGTTTCAGGGGAGCATTTGCAACCGTTTGGCACCATTTTTGAGTGAATTGCCGAAAGTCAGATTTTTGATGAAATTGTGACCCCGGGGCTTACGGATTTTTTCAAAAAAATTTTTTCTGCCGGTTAAGTTGTCGAGGGCTGATTTCTTGTCCTGTGATTAAAAGCCTTCTGTTTCGAACGCCAAACGTTTCAGGGGAGCATTTGCAACCGTTTGGCACCATTTTTGAGTGAATGGCCGAAAGTCAGATTTTTAATGAAATTGTGACCCCGGGGCTCAGGGATTTTTTCAAAAAAATATTTTTCTGCCGGTTAAGTTGTCGAGGGCTGATTTCTTGTCCTGTGATAAAAAGCCTTCTGTTTCGTCCTCTAAACCTTTCAGGGGAGCATTTGCAAGCATTTGGCACCATTTTTGAGTGAATTGCCGAAAGTCAGATTTTTGATGAAATTGTGACCCCGGGGCTTAGGGTTTTTTTTTCAAAAAAATCTTTTTGTGCCGGTTAAGTTGTCGACGGCTGATTTCTTTTCCTGTGATAAAAAAGCTTTCTGTTTCAACCGCCTAACCTTTCAGGGGATCATTTGCACCCGTTTGGCACCATTTTTGAGTGAATTGCCGAAAGTCAGATTTTTGATGAAATTGTGACCCCGGGGCATAGGGATTTTTTCAAAAAAATCTTTTTTTGCCGGTTAAGGTGTTCAGGGCTGATTTCTTTTCCTGTGATAAAAAGCCTTCATTTTTGATCGCCAAACATTTCAGGGGAGCATTTCCACCCGTTTGGCACCATTTTTGAGTGAATTGCCGAAAGTCAGATTTTTGATGAAATTGTGAACCGGGGGCTTACGGATTTTTTCAAAAAAAAAATTCTGCCGGTTAATTTGTTGGGGGCTGATTTCTTGTCATCTGATAAAAAAGCTTTCTGTTTCGACCGCCAAACCTTTCAAGGGAGCATTTGCAACCGTTTGGCACCATTTTTGAGTGAATTGCCGAAAGACAGATTTTTGATGAAATTGTGACCCCGGGGCTTACGGATTTTTTCAAAAAAAAATTTTCTGCCGGTTAAGTTGTCGAGGGCTGATTTGTTTTCCTGTGATTAAAAGCCTTCTGTTTCGATCGCCAAACGTTTCAGGGGAGCATTTGCAACCGTTTGGCACCATTTTTGAGTGAATGGCCGAAAGTCAGATTTTTGATGAAATTGTGACCACGGGGCTTAAGGTTTTTTTCAAAAAAATCTTTTTCTGCCGGTTAAGTTGTTGAGGGCTGATTTCTTTTCCTGTGATAAAAAGCCATCTCTTTCGACCGCCAAACGTTTCAGGGGAGCATTTGCACCCGTTTGGCACCATTTTTGAGTGAATTGCCGAAAGTCAGATTTTTGATGAAATTGTGACCCCGGGGCTTAGGGATTTTTTCAAAAAAAAAATTCTGCTGGTTAAGTTGTCGACGGCTGATTTCTTTTCCTGTGATAAAAAAGCTTTCTGTTTCGACCGCCAAACCTTTCAGGGGAGCATTTGCAACCGTTTGGCACCATTTTTGAGTGAATGGCCGAAAGTCAGATTTTTGATGAAATTGTGACCACGGGGCTTAAGGTTTTTTTCAAAAAAATCTTTTTCTGCCGGTTAAGTTGTTGAGGGCTGATTTCTTTTCCTGTGATAAAAAGCCATCTCTTTCGACCGCCAAACGTTTCAGGGGAGCATTTGCACCCGTTTGGCACCATTTTTGAGTGAATTGCCGAAAGTCAGATTTTTGATGAAATTGTGACCACGGGGCTTAAGGTTTTTTTCCAAAAAATCTTTTTCTGCCGGTTAAGTTGTTGAGGGCTGATTTCTTTTCCTGTGATAAAAAGCCTTCATTTTTGATCGCCAAACATTTCAGGGGAGCATTTCCACCCGTTTGGCACCGTTTTTGAGTGAATTGCCGAAAGTCAGATTTTTGATGAAATTGTGAACCGGGGGCTTACGGATTTTTTCAAAAAAAAAAATCTGCCGGTTAATTTGTTGGGGGCTGATTTCTTGTCATCTGATAAAAAAGCTTTCTGTTTTGACCGCCAAACCTTTCAAGGGAGCATTTGCAACCGTTTGGCACCATTTTTGAGTGAATTGCCGAAAGACAGATTTTTGATGAAATTGTGACCCCGGGGCTTACGGATTTTTTCAAAAAAAAATTTTCTGCCGGTTAAGTTGTCGAGGGCTGATTTGTTTTCCTGTGATTAAAAGCCTTCTGTTTCGATCGCCAAACGTTTCAGGGGAGCATTTGCAACCGTTTGGCACCATTTTTGAGTGAATGGCCGAAAGTCAGATTTTTGATGAAATTGTGACCACGGGGCTTAAGGTTTTTTTCAAAAAAATCTTTTTCTGCCGGTTAAGTTGTTGAGGGCTGATTTCTTTTCCTGTGATAAAAAGCCATCTCTTTCGACCGCCAAACGTTTCAGGGGAGCATTTGCACCCGTTTGGCACCATTTTTGAGTGAATTGCCGAAAGTCAGATTTTTGATGAAATTGTGACCACGGGGCTTAAGGTTTTTTTCAAAAAAATCTTTTTCTGCCGGTTAAGTTGTTGAGGGCTGATTTCTTTTCCTGTGATCAAAAGCCATCTCTTTCGACCGCCAAACCTTTCAGGGGAGCATTTGCACCCGTTTGGCACCATTTTTGAGTGAATTGCCGAAAGTCAGATTTTTGATGAAATTGTGACCACGGGGCTTAAGGTTTTTTTCAAAAAAATCTTTTTCTGCCGGTTAAGTTGTCGAGGGCTGATTTCTTTTCCTGTGATAAAAAGCCATCTCTTTCGACCGCCAAACGTTTCAGGGGAGCGTTTGCACCCGTTTGGCACCATTTTTGAGTGAATTGCCGAAAGTCAGATTTTTGATGAAATTGTGACCACGGGGCTTAAGGTTTTTTTCAAAAAAATCTTTTTCTGCCGGTTAAGTTGTTGAGGGCTGATTTCTTTTCCTGTGATAAAAAGCCATCTCTTTCGACCGCCAAACCTTTCAGGGGAGCATTTGCAACCGTTTGGCACCATTTTTGAGTGAATTCCCGAAAGTCAGATTTTTGATGAAATTGTGACCCCGGGGCTTAGGGATTTTTTCAAAAAAAAAATTCTGCTGGTTAAGTTGTCGACGGCTGATTTCTTTTCCTGTGATAAAAAAGCTTTCTGTTTCGACCGCCAAACCTTTCAGGGGAGCATTTGCAACCGTTTGGCACCATTTTTGAGTGAATTGCCGAAAGTCAGATTTTTGATGAAATTGTGACCCCGATGCTTACGGATTTTTTCAGAAAAAAATTTTCTGCAGGTTAAGGTGTCGAGGGCTGATTTGTTTTCCTGTGATTAAAAGCCTTCTGTTTCGACCGTCAAACCTCTCAGGGGAGCATTTGCACCCGTTTGGCACCTTATTTTAGTGAAATGCCAAAAGTCAGATTTTTGATGAAATTGTGACCCCGGGGCTTACAGATTTTTTCCAAAAAAAAATAATCTGCTGTTTAAGTTGTCGAGGGCTGATTTCTTGTCATCTGATAAAAAAACTTCTGTTTCGACAACCAAACCTCTCAGGGGACCATTTGCAACCGTTTGGAACCATTTTTGAGTGAATTGCCGAAAGTCAGATTTTTGATGAAATTGTGACCCCGGGGCTTAGGGTTTTTTTCAAAAAAATCTTTTTCTGCCGGTTAAGTTGTTGAGGGCTGATTTCTTGTTATGTGATAAAAAAACTTCTGTTTCGACCGCTAAACCTTTCAGGGGAGCATTTGCAACCGTTTGGCACCATTTTTGAGTGAATTGCCGAAAGTCAGATTTTTGATGAAATTGTGACCCCGGGGCTTACAGATTTTTTCCAAAAAAAAATAATCTGCTGGTTAAGTTGTCGAGGGCTGATTTCTTGTCATCTGATAAAAAAACTTCTGTTTCGACAACCAAACCTCTCAGGGGACCATTTGCAACCGTTTGGAACCATTTTTGAGTGAATTGCCGAAAGTCAGATTTTTGATGAAATTGTGACCCCGGGGCTTAGGGTTTTTTTTCAAAAAAATCTTTTTCTGCCGGTTAAGTTGTTGAGGGCTGATTTCTTGTCATGTGATAAAAAAACTTCTGTTTCGACCGCTAAACCTTTCAGGGGAGCATTTGCAACCGTTTGACACAATTTTTGAGTGAATTCCCGAAAGTCAGATTTTTGATGAAATTGTGACCCCGGGGCTTAGGGTTTTTTTAAAAAAAATTCTGCCGGTTAAGTTGTTGAGGGCTGATTTCTTGTCATGTGATAAAAAAACTTCTGTTTCGAACGCAAAACCTTTCAGGGGAGCATTTGCAAGCATTTGGCACCATTTTTGAGTAAATTGCCGAAAGTCAGATTTTTGATGAAATTGTGACCCCGATGCTTACGGATTTTTTCAAAAAAAAAAAATTCTGCCGGTTAAGGTGTCGAGGGCTGATTTCTTTTCCTGTGATAAAAAGACTTCTGTTTCGACCTCCAAACGTTTCAGGGGAGCATTTGCAACCGTTTGGCACCGTTTTTGAGTGAATTGCCGAAAATCAGATTTTTGATGAAATGGTGACCTCGGGGCTTAGGGATTTTTTCAAAAAAAAATTTTCTGCCGGTTAAGGTGTCGAGGGCTGATTTCATTTCCTGTGATAAAAAGCCTTCTGTTTCGACCGTGAAACTATTCAGGGGAGCATTTGCACCCGTTTGGCACCATTTTTGAGTGAATTGCCGAAAGTCAGATTTTTGAGGAAATTGTGGCCCCGGATATTTTTTTAAAAAAAATTTTCTGCCGGTTAAGTTGTCAAGGGCTGATTTCTTGTCCTGTGATAGAAAGCCTTCTGTTTCGACCGCCAAACCTTTCAGGGGAGCATTTGCAGCCGTTTGGCACCATTTTTGAGTGAATTGCCGAAAGTCAGATTTTTGATGAAATTGTGACCCCGGGGCTTAGAGTTTTTTTCGGGGCTTAGGGTATTTTTCTATCGGTTAAGTTGTTGAGGGCTGATTTCTTGTCATGTGATAAAAAAACTTCTGTTTCGACCGCTAAACCTTTCAGGGGAGCATTTGCAAGCATTTGGCACCATTTTTGAGTGAATTGCCGAAAGTCAGATTTTTGATGAAATTGTGACCCCGGGGCTTAGAGTTTTTTTTTCAAAAAAATCTTTTTCTGCCGGTTAAGTTGTCGACGGCTGATTTCTTTTCCTGTGATAAAAAAGCTTTCTGTTTCAACCGCCTAACCTTTCAGGGGATCATTTGCACCCGTTTGGCACCATTTTTGAGTGAATTACCGAAAGTCAGATTTTTGAGGAAATTGTGACCCCGATGCTTACTGATTTTTTTTAAAAAAAAAATTCTGCCGGTTAAGGTGTCGAGGGCTGACTTCTTTTCTTGTGATAAAAAACCTTTATATTTCATCCGCCAAACGTTTCAGGGGAGCATTTGCAACCGTTTGGCACCATTTTTGAGTGAATTGCCGAAAGTCAAATTTTTGATGAAATTGTGACCCCGGGGCTTACGGATTTTTTCAAAAAAATATTTTTCTGCCGGTTAAGTTGTCGAGGGCAGATTTCTTGTCCTGTGATAAAAAGCCTTCTGTTTCGTCCTCTAAACCTTTCAGGGGAGCATTTGGCACCATTTTTGAGCGAATTGCCGAAAGTCAGATTTTTGATGAAATTGTGACCCCGGGGCTCAGGGATTTTTTCAAAAAAATCTTTTTCTGCCGGTTAAGGTGTCGAGGGTTGATTTCTTGTCATCTGATAAAAAAACTTCTGTTTCGACAGCTGCTGGGATGCTGGATGCAATAATCCTATACACGACTGTGACATGTTTGGGAAAGTCTTGCTTCTAAGTTTCGCTCCTGCACACAATACTGCACAAACAGTACTAAGACATTCACTCACCAGTTCAGCTCACATTGAGTTCAGGAAAACATTTTACCTGACTTGTTCTTAATGCATAGTTGACCACATCTACGGATGAATGCTATATCAATCACTAGTAAAAGTTTAATTAGGAGGTCTTCATGCCTGTGTGATTCTGTGTTCCCTTTCCCACCCTGTAATCCATTGGTGATTAATGTAATCTTTGCTTTGTACTTGTGTTAACCAATCAGCAATAAGCACATATGTGGCAATGCTGTAATACTCAATAAAAGAGGCTCCTTGAGACTTGCTCAAGAGATGCCTCCCAGATGACACTCGCTACCTGTCTGTCGTTATTTCAACCCAACATCTGGTGACCCCGACGTGCCAGATCCCTCACGCAGCCAAACCCCTGTACTTCACTCGACTGGAAAAGTCTCAGCGCGCTACTTCGTGAGTATGGGGGGGGAATTGACTAAATTCCAAAAAGAGCATGCCAAGGAGCTACTCTATCTCGTTAGACAGCGGGTGGCGGGTGTTCATATTTCTTTAAAAGAAATTGAACAATTGCTATGTGAGATTGCTTGCCAATGCCCTTCCTATCCAGAAACTGGTTCTTTGGAAGTAGAAACTTGGCAAAAGATGGGAAAAACCCTTTTTGCAGAACCGAGGGCTCCGATTCATTGTCTGCTTACTTGGCAGAAGTGTGCAGACGCCGTCGCTAAATTAGGACCTCAGGCATCTCCGACGGCACCTGCTCTTTTGTCAGTTGCAGGCAATCCCCCACCTTACCCCAAGATTTTACCCCCATTGCAACCTTGCCAGCCCCTCCCTTCGTCTCAGCCCACATCCTCCCTCCCTCCTTCCACCCCTCCTTCGCCTGCTTCAGCCCCTGCTTGCTCCACAGGAGCTGTGCGTGCCGCGCTTTCTTTAGCTAGGCAGAAAGGGCTCCTGTCCTTGGAGGAAGAGTCTGAATGGGCTGGGGAAATGCCATCTGCTTTCCCTATCTCCTATACCAACCAAGGAACTGCTCAACAACAGGTGTTGTACGAGGCACTTCCTTATTCTGTCATGAGGGAACTAAGGAGAGCCATTACTGATTCTGGTTTAAAATCCTCCTATGTGATAGGGATGCTGGAGGGGATCGCAAATGGTTATACAATGCTACCCCAAGATTGGAAAGATTTGATGCGCATGCTTTTATCTCCAGCGCAATATGTAGTTTTTGAAAGTGAATTTAAGCATAATGCAGCAGCCCTGGCTGATCCGCAGCATACAGCCAATCAACTCTTTGGTGCTGGTCCGTATGATAATATACCAGCCCAGGCGACACTAACACCTTTGCATTTTAGTCGCACTGCGACCTGTGTGCAACGCGCCTTTCGGAAAGTCCCTGTCTCAGGGCAACCACTGAGCTCCTTTGTTAATATTAAACAACAACATTTGGAGCCCTACCATCAATTTATAGATAGATTGAAGGAATCAGTCACTAGGCAGGTTGATAACACTACAGCCCAAAATGAATTGATGAAAAAATTGGCTTTTGAAAATGCAAACACCGACTGCAAAAAGGCATTGCAGTCAGTTATACATCGCCCTAAATATGACCTGGCCGATATGATTCAAACTTGTGCAGAAATTGGAAGCCAGAGTCATGCGATGTCCTTGCTTGCCGATGCCATCCAAGCTGGCAATAAGCCAACAGGCAATTGCTTCAACTGCAAGCGCCCAGGTCATTTTGCCAAACAATGCAGAGCCCCTGGCGGAGGAGCAAATAGGAATGGTGATGGCAGTAAGGCTAAACCTTCCAAAAAATGCCCAAAATGTGGTAAAGGCTATCATTGGGCAAATCAGTGCCGGAGTTCGGGAAACTCCATGGTGGCCCCACTCTCGGGCCAGGACAAATAGAGAGGAAAACAGAAATAGACAGCCCTTTGCTGTCAGTTTCTGCTATTGAAAATTTTCCTAAGGAAACACCTTCTGATTTCACCATTGATTTAATTAATCAGGAAACCAAAGACGCTGTTTTACCTGGTGAAATCATGCTCATGCCCACCCAATTGGCAGGCCCATTACCTCCTAAGGTCACAGGCTTGATTTTACCCAAATTCTCTGCAGCCAAAGAAGGAATCATGGTTATTCCGGGAGTCCTAGATCCTGACTATGTGGGCACAATCATGGTTCAACTTTGGAGCCATCTGCCCATGCAGTTAAAAAAGGGTGAGTCTTGGGCACATTTGGTAGTGCTCCCTTCTCATCCTACTGCTTCTATTATGGATACTAATTTGCACCAGCTCTCTCCTCTCTCTCCACAGCTATTAGCTGTAATCCAGAGGATCGGTGAACAGAAACTTCTTCGTAAGTACAAAATCAATGGCAAAGTTCTGGAAGGCTTGATTGACACAGGCGCAGACATTTCTGTCATTTCCAGTAATTGCTGGGACCCCACGTGGCCCCTTGAGTCTGCCTCTGCAGTTTGGGGTGTGGGTGGACCTCAAACCTCTTCTAAAAGCGTACAATGGCTGCCTGTTTCTCTGCCTGATAGCTCTGAAACCATTGCATACATCCAGCCCTGTGTGCTGAAAATCCACCTCAATCTGTGGGGCAGAGATTTGCTACAACAATTGCAAGCTACCATTCAATTTAATGAGTAAGCTTGCACTCCCCCATACTATGTGAATCAAGCCCTCCAGCCTTTCCGTTTTCAGTGGCCAAATAAAATCACTCTCACTTCAAGCTGAACAGTTTAGAAAGGAACAGCAGCTGGAAGCAAGCCCTGATAATTTGCTTCTGTTTGATTTGTTGACCCCATACGTGGCCTCTTTTAATATCACTTGTGCCCGTATGGTCAATTGCACAAAGCCCAACTGTGTGACAATGGGCAAGGATAATTTTAACTGCTCTGATTATGTAAATATTTCCTACGTATATAAATATACAGAGCTGCCTGAAGGCTGGTTCTGGTCGTGTCCAGGCTACACATTCAATTATATTCCAGCAAATATTAGCCATGGCACACCTTGCTGTTTAAGCCGTTTGTCTATCATATTACCCAAAAAGCATCATTTATCTCACTCTCGATATCGACGTTCTGTGGAATTGACTAATGATTGTGATGATTCTGTTTCTCTCCCTAGCAGATCTGAATATATTTCTCTAGCTGTCTCTCTTTTAGGAGTCCCTGGATTGGCTGCACGGAATAGCAGGAATATTAACTCTTTAGCTTGCTCTGCAGCAAAAGCCTTGAATTCTACTTCACAAGCTCTTCACCTTTTGAGTAAAGAACAGAGTGAATTGCGTCACGGACTCTTACAGAATCGCGCTGCAATAGATTATTTGCTAATGCTTCATCATTATGGTTGTGAACAAATGGATGGCATGTGCTGTTTTAATATTACAGACAATTCCAAAGCTATTCAAGCACAAATTTCTCATTTGCAAAATCTCACACATCACATCAAACAGGACGTTGGACTTTCTGGCCTCTGGGATTCGTTTACCCAGTGGCTCACCGGCTGGTTACCAAATATGAATTGGCTTCGCAATCTTTTTCAATATGCTATTATCATAATATGTATATTAATTTTGCTATGTTGTTTCATCCAGTGCATCCCTGGTCTCATACGCCTTTGGTCCCAGTGTTTTTCTCCTCCTCAGCCACCCAATAAAATTATTGCCGCCTACTTTGCGAAATGGCAGCACCAACAGTAGACATTAGGGGAGATGTGGGCAGAATTATCTTGGGCATGCGCTGGCAAACCACGTATCCCGAGGGTTTTTTTGTCCCATTCACCCTGAACTCACATAACAACATCGGTGGGCGGAATTATTTTGGGCATGCGCTGGCAAACCACGTATCCCGAAGTACTTTTGTCCCACTCACCATTAAATAAATAAAGAAAGGGGGAGATGCTGGGATGCTGGATGCAATAATCCTATACACGACTGTGACATGTTTGGGAAAGTCTTGCTTCTAAGTTTCGCTCCTGCACACAATACTGCACAAACAGTACTAAGACATTCACTCACCAGTTCAGCTCACATTGAGTTCAGGAAAACATTTTACCTGACTTGTTCTTAATGCATAGTTGACCACATCTACGGATGAATGCTATATCAATCACTAGTAAAAGTTTAATTAGGAGGTCTTCATGCCTGTGTGATTCTGTGTTCCCTTTCCCACCCTGTAATCCATTGGTGATTAATGTAATCTTTGCTTTGTACTTGTGTTAACCAATCAGCAATAAGCACATATGTGGCAATGCTGTAATACTCAATAAAAGAGGCTCCTTGAGACTTGCTCAAGAGATGCCTCCCAGATGACACTCGCTACCTGTCTGTCGTTATTTCAACCCAACAGACAGCCAAACCTTTCAGGGGAGCATTTGCAAGCATTTGGCACCATTTTTGAGTGAATTGCCGAAAGTCAGATTTTTGATGAAATTGTGACCCCGGGGCTTAGGGTTTTTTTCAAAAAAATCTTTTTCTGCCGGTTAAGTTGTTGAGGGCTGATTTCTTGTCATGTGATAAAAAAACTTCTGTTTCGACCGCTAAACCTTTCAGGGGAGCATTTGCAACCGTTTGGCACCATTTTTGAGTGAATTGCCGAAAGTCAGATTTTTGATGAAATTGTGACCCGGGGCTTAGGGTTTTTTTTCAAAAAAATCTTTTTCTGCCGGTTAAGTTGTTGAGGGCTGATTTCTTGTCATGTGATAAAAAAACTTCTGTTTCGACCGCCAAACATTTCAGGGGAGCATTTGGACCCGTTTGGCACCATTTTTGAGTGAATTGTCGAAAGTCAGATTTTTGATGAAATTGTGACCCCGGGGCTTACGGATTTTTTTTTTTAAAAAAATTCTGCTTACGGATTTTTTCAGAAAAAAATTTTCTGCCGGTTAAGGTGTCGAGGGCTGATTTGTTTTCCTGTGATTAAAAGCCTTCTGTTTCGACCGTCAAACCTCTCAGGGGAGCATTTGCACCCGTTTGGCACCATTTTTTAGTGAATTGCCAAAAGTCAGATTTTTGATGAAATTGTGACCCCGGGGCTTACAGATTTTTTCAAAAAAAAAAAAATCTGCCGGTTAAGTTGTCGAGGGCTGATTTCTTGTCATCTGATAAAAAACTTCTGTTTCGACAGCCAAAACTTTCAGGGGAGCATTTGCAAGCATTTGGCACCATTTTTGAGTGAATTGCCGAAAGTCAGATTATTGATGAAATTGTGACCCCGGGGCTTAGGGTTTTTTTCAAAAAAATCTTTTTCTGCCGGTTAAGTTGTTGAGGGCTGATTTCTTGTCATGTGATAAAAAAACTTCTGTTTCGACCGCTAAAACTTTCAGGGGAGCATTTGCAACCGTTTGGCACCATTTTTGAGTGAATTGCCGAAAGTCAGATTTTTGATGAAATTGTGACCCCGATGCTTACGGATTTTTTCAGAAATTTTTTTTCTGCCGGTTAAGGTGTCGAGGGCTGATTTGTTTTCCTGTGATTAAAAGCCTTCTGTTTCGACCGTCAAAACTCTCAGGGGAGCATTTGCATCCGTTTGGCACCATTTTTTAGTGAATTGCCAAAAGTCAGATTTTTGATGAAATTGTGACCCCGGGGCTTACAGATTTTTTCAAAAAAAAAAAAAAAAATCTGCCGGTTAAGTTGTCGAGGGTTGATTTCTTGTCATCTGATAAAAAAACTTCTGTTTCGACAGCCAAACCTTTCAGGGGAGCATTTGCAAGCATTTGGCACCATTTTTGAGTGAATTGCCGAAAGTCAGATTTTTGATGAAATTGTGACCCCGGGGCATAGGGATTTTTTCAAAAAAATATTTTTCTGCCGGTTAAGTTGTCGAGGGCTGATTTCTTGTCCTGTGATAGAAAGCCTTCTGTTTCGACCGCCAAACCTTTCAGGGGAGCATTTGCAAGCATTTGGCACCATTTTTGAGTGAATTGCCGAAAGTCAGATTTTTGATGAAATTGTGACCCCGGGGCTTAGGGATTTTTTCAAAAAAAAAATTCTGCCGGTTAAGTTGTCGACGGCTGATTTATTTTCCTGGGATAAAAAAGCTTTCTGTTTCGACCGCCAAACCTTTCAGGGGAGCATTTCCACCCGTTTGGCACCATTTTTGAGTGAATTACCGAAAGTCAGATTTTTGAGGAAATTGTGGCCCCGGGACTTAGGGATTTTTTCAAAAAAATCTTTTTCTGCCGGTTAAGTTGTCGAGGGCTGATTTCTTTTCCTGTGATAGAAAGCCTTCTGTTTCGACCGCCAAACCTTTCAGGGGAGCATTTGCAACCGTTTTGCACCATTTTTGAGTGAATTGCCGAAAGTCAGATTTTTGATGAAATTGTGACCCCGATGCTTACGGATTTTTTTTTTTTAAAATTCTGCCGGTTAAGGTGTCGAGGGCTGATTTCTTTTCCTGTGATAAAAAGCCTTCTGTTTCGACAGTCAAACCTCTCAGGGGAGCATTTGCAACCGTTTGGAACCATTTTTGAGTGAATTGCCAAAAGTCAGATTTTTGATGAAATTGTGACCCCGGGGCTTAGGGTTTTTTTTTCAAAAAAATCTTTTTCTGCCGGTTAAGTTGTTGAGGGCTGATTTCTTGTCCTGTGATGGAAAGCCTTCTGTTTCGACCGCCAAACCTTTCAGGGGAGCATTTGCACCCGTTTGGCACCATTTTTGAGTGAATTGCCGAAATTCAGATTTTTGATGAAATTGTGACCCCGGGGCTTACGGATTTTTTTTTTAAAAAAATTCTGCCGGTTAAGGTGTCGAGGGCTGATTTCTTTTCCTGTGATAAAAAGACTTCTGTTTCGACCGCCAAACGTTTCAGGGGAGCATTTGCAACCGTTTGGCACCATTTTTGAGTGAATTGCCGAAAATCAGATTTTTGATGAAATGGTGACCTCGGGGCTTAGGGTTTTTTTGAAAAAAATCTTTTTCTGCTGGTTAAGTTGCTGAGGGCTGATTTCTTGTCATGTGATAAAAAAACTTCTTTTTCGACCGCTAAACCTTTCAGGGGAGCACTTGCAACCGTTTGGCACCATTTTTGAGTGAATTGCCGAAAGTCAGATTTTTGATGAAATTGTGACCCCGGGGCTTACGGATTTTTTCAAAAAAATATTTTTCTGCCGGTTAAGTTGTCGAGGGCAGATTTCTTGTCCTGTGATAAAAAGCCTTCTGTTTCGTCCTCTAAACCTTTCAGGGGAGCATTTGCAAGCATTTGGCACCATTTTTGAGTGAATTGCCGAAAGTCAGATTTTTGATGAAATTGTGACCCCGGGGCTTAGGGTTTTTTTTTCAAAAAAATCTTTTTCTGCCGGTTAAGTTGTCGACGGCTGATTTCTTTTCCTGTGATAAAAAAGCTTTCTGTTTCAACCGCCTAACCTTTCAGGGGATCATTTGCACCCGTTTGGCACCATTTTTGAGTGAATTGCCGAAAGTCAGATTTTTGATGAAATTGTGACCCCGATGCTTACGGATTTTTTTTTTTAAAAAATTCTGCCGGTTAAGGTGTCGAGGGCTGATTTCTTTTCCTGTGATAAAAAGACTTCTGTTTCGACCGCCAAACGTTTCAGGGGAGCATTTGCAACCGTTTGGCACCATTTATGAGTGAATTGCCGAAAGTCAGATTTTTGATGAAATTGTGACCCCGGGGCTTAGGGTTTTTTTTCAAAAAAATCTTTTTCTGCCGGTTAAGTTGTTGAGGGCTGATTTCTTGTCCTGTGATAGAAAGCCTTCTGTTTCGACCGCCAAACATTTCAGGGGAGCATTTGGACCCGTTTGGCACCATTTTTGAGTGAATTGTCGAAAGTCAGATTTTTGATGAAATTGTGACCCCGGGGCTTACCGATTTTTTTTTTTAAAAAAAATTCTGCTTACGGATTTTTTCAGAAAATTTTTTTCTGCCGGTTAAGGTGTCGAGGGCTGATTTGTTTTCCTGTGATTAAAAGCCTTCTGTTTCGACCTTCAAACCTCTCAGGGGAGCATTTGCACCCGTTTGGCACCATTTTTTAGTGAATTGCCAAAAGTCAGATTTTTGATGAAATTGTGACCCCGGGGCTTAGGGTTTTTTTCAAAAAAATCTTTTTCTGCCGGTTAAGTTGTCGAGGGCTGATTTCTTGTCATGTGATAAAAAAACTTCTGTTTCGACCGCTAAAACTTTCAGGGGAGCATTTGCAACCGTTTGGCACCATTTTCGAGTGAATTGCCGAAAGTCAGATTTTTGATGAAATTGTGAGCCCGATGCTTACGGATTTTTTCAGAAATTTTTTTTCTGCCGGTTAAGGTGTCGAGGGCTGATTTGTTTTCCTGTGATTAAAAGCCTTCTGTTTCGACCGTCAAACCTCTCAGGGGAGCATTTGCACCTGTTTGGCACCATTTTTTAGTGAATTGCCAAAAGTCAGATTTTTGATGAAATTGTGACCCCGGGGCTTACAGATTTTTTCAAAAAAAAAAAAAATCTGCCGGTTAAGTTGTCGAGGGTTGATTTCTTGTCATCTGATAAAAAAACTTCTGTTTCGACAGCCAAACCTTTCAGGGGAGCATTTGCAAGCATTTGGCACCATTTTTGAGTGAATTGCCGAAAGTCAGATTTTTGATGAAATTGTGACCCCGGGGCTTAGGTTTTTTTTCAAAAAAATCTTTTTCTGCCGGTTAAGTTGTCGAGGGCTGATTTCTTGTCATGTGATAAAAAAACTTCTGTTTCGACCGCTAAACCTTTCAGGGGAGCATTTGCAACCGTTTGGCACCATTTTTGAGTGAATTGCCGAAAGTCAGATTTTTGATGAAATTGTGACCCCGGGGCTTAGGGATTTTTTTTTTTTTTTAAATTCTGCCGGTTAAGATGTCGAGGGCTGATTTCTTTTTCTGTGATAAAAAGCCTTCTGTTTCGACAGTCAAACCTCTCAGGGGAGCATTTGCAACCGTTTGGAACCATTTTTGAGTGAATTGCCAAAAGTCAGATTTTTGATGAAATTGTGACCCCGGGGCTTAGGGGTTTTTTTTCAAAAAAATCTTTTTCTGCCGGTTAAGTTGTTGAGGGCTGATTTCTTGTCCTGTGATAGAAAGCCTTCTGTTTCGACCGCCAAACCTTTCAGGGGAGCATTTGCACCCGTTTGGCACCATTTTTGAGTGAATTGCCGAAAGTCAGATTTTTGATGAAATTGTGACCCCGGGGCTTACGGATTTTTTTTTTTTTAAAAATTCTGCCGGATAAATTGTTGAGGGCTGATTTCTTGTCATGTGATAAAAAAACTTCTGTTTCGACCGCTAAACCTTTCAGGGGAGCATTTGCAACCGTTTGGCACCATTTTTGAGTGAATTCCCGAAAGTCAGATTTTTGATGAAATTGTGACCCCGATGCTTACGGATTTTTTCAGAAAATTTTTTTCTGCCGGTTAAGGTGTCGAGAGCTGATTTGTTTTCCTGTGATTAAAAGCCTTCTGTTTCGACCGTCAAACCTCTCAGGGGAGCATTTGCACCCGTTTGGCACCATTTTTGAGTGAATTGCCGAAAGTCAGATTTTTGATGAAATTGTGACCCCCCGGGGCATAGGGATTTTTTCAAAAAAATATTTTTCTGCCGGTTAAGGTGTCGAGGGCTGATTTGTTTTCCTGTGATTAAAAGCCTTCTGTTTCGACCGTCAAACCTCTCAGGGGAGCATTTGCACCCGTTTGGCACCATTTATGAGTGAATTGCCGAAAGTCAGATTTTTGATGAAATTGTGACCCCCCGGGGCATAGGGATTTTTTCAAAAAAATATTTTTCTGCTGGTTAAGTTGTCGAGGGCTGATTTCTTGTCCTGTGATAGAAAGCCTTCTGTTTCGACCGCCAAACCTTTCAGGGGAGCATTTGCAAGCATTTGGCACCATTTTTGAGTGAATTGCCGAAAGTCAGATTTTTGATGAAATTGTGACCCCGGGGCTTAGGGATTTTTTCAAAAAAAAAATTCTGCCGGTTAAGTTGTCGACGGCTGATTTCTTGTCCTGGGATAAAAAAGCTTTCTGTTTCGACCGCCAAACCTTTCAGGGGAGCATTTCCACCCGTTTGGCACCATTTTTGAGTGAATTACCGAAAGTCAGATTTTTGAGGAAATTGTGGCCCCGGGACTTAGGGATTTTTTCAAAAAAATCTTTTTCCGCCGGTTAAGTTGTCGAGGGCTGATTTCTTTTCCTGTGATAGAAAGCCTTCTGTTTCGACCGCCAAACCTTTCAGGGGAGCATTTGCAACCGTTTGACACCATTTTTGAGTGAATTGCCGAAAGTCAGATTTTTGATGAAATTGTGACCCGGGGCTTAGGGTTTTTTTTCAAAAAAATCTTTTTCTGCCGGTTAAGTTGTTGAGGGCTGATTTCTTGTCCTGTGATAGAAAGCCTTCTGTTTCGACCGCCAAACATTTCAGGGGAGCATTTGGACCCGTTTGGCACCATTTTTGAGTGAATTGTCGAAAGTCAGATTTTTGATGAAATTGTGACCCCGGGGCTTACGGATTTTTTTTTTAAAAAAAATTCTGCTTACGGATTTTTTCAGAAAAAAATTTTCTGCCGGTTAAGGTGTCGAGGGCTGATTTGTTTTCCTGTGATTAAAAGCCTTCTGTTTCGACCGTCAAACCTCTCAGGGGAGCATTTGCACCCGTTTGGCACCATTTTTTAGTGAATTGCCAAAAGTCAGATTTTTGATGAAATTGTGACCCCGGGGCTTACAGATTTTTTCAAAAAAAAAAAAATCTGCCGGTTAAGTTGTCGAGGGCTGATTTCTTGTCATCTGATAAAAAACTTCTGTTTCGACAGCCAAAACTTTCAGGGGAGCATTTGCAAGCATTTGGCACCATTTTTGAGTGAATTGCCGAAAGTCAGATTATTGATGAAATTGTGACCCCGGGGCTTAGGGTTTTTTTCAAAAAAATCTTTTTCTGCCGGTTAAGTTGTTGAGGGCTGATTTCTTGTCATGTGATAAAAAAACTTCTGTTTCGACCGCTAAAACTTTCAGGGGAGCATTTGCAACCGTTTGGCACCATTTTTGAGTGAATTGCCGAAAGTCAGATTTTTGATGAAATTGTGACCCCGACGCTTACGGATTTTTTCAGAAATTTTTTTTCTGCCGGTTAAGGTGTCGAGGGCTGATTTGTTTTCCTGTGATTAAAAGCCTTCTGTTTCGACCGTCAAAACTCTCAGGGGAGCATTTGCATCCGTTTGGCACCATTTTTTAGTGAATTGCCAAAAGTCAGATTTTTGATGAAATTGTGACCCCGGGGCTTACAGATTTTTTCAAAAAAAAAAAAAAAAATCTGCCGGTTAAGTTGTCGAGGGTTGATTTCTTGTCATCTGATAAAAAAACTTCTGTTTCGACAGCCAAACCTTTCAGGGGAGCATTTGCAAGCATTTGGCACCATTTTTGAGTGAATTGCCGAAAGTCAGATTTTTGATGAAATTGTGACCCCGGGGCATAGGGATTTTTTCAAAAAAATATTTTTCTGCCGGTTAAGTTGTCGAGGGCTGATTTCTTGTCCTGTGATAGAAAGCCTTCTGTTTCGACCGCCAAACCTTTCAGGGGAGCATTTGCAAGCATTTGGCACCATTTTTGAGTGAATTGCCGAAAGTCAGATTTTTGATGAAATTGTGACCCCGGGGCTTAGGGATTTTTTCAAAAAAAAAATTCTGCCGGTTAAGTTGTCGACGGCTGATTTATTTTCCTGGGATAAAAAAGCTTTCTGTTTCGACCGCCAAACCTTTCAGGGGAGCATTTCCACCCGTTTGGCACCATTTTTGAGTGAATTACCGAAAGTCAGATTTTTGAGGAAATTGTGGCCCCGGGACTTAGGGATTTTTTCAAAAAAATCTTTTTCTGCCGGTTAAGTTGTCGAGGGCTGATTTCTTTTCCTGTGATAGAAAGCCTTCTGTTTCGACCGCCAAACCTTTCAGGGGAGCATTTGCAACCGTTTTGCACCATTTTTGAGTGAATTGCCGAAAGTCAGATTTTTGATGAAATTGTGACCCCGATGCTTACGGATTTTTTTTTTTTAAAATTCTGCCGGTTAAGGTGTCGAGGGCTGATTTCTTTTCCTGTGATAAAAAGCCTTCTGTTTCGACAGTCAAACCTCTCAGGGGAGCATTTGCAACCGTTTGGAACCATTTTTGAGTGAATTGCCAAAAGTCAGATTTTTGATGAAATTGTGACCCCGGGGCTTAGGGTTTTTTTTTCAAAAAAATCTTTTTCTGCCGGTTAAGTTGTTGAGGGCTGATTTCTTGTCCTGTGATGGAAAGCCTTCTGTTTCGACCGCCAAACCTTTCAGGGGAGCATTTGCACCCGTTTGGCACCATTTTTGAGTGAATTGCCGAAATTCAGATTTTTGATGAAATTGTGACCCCGGGGCTTACGGATTTTTTTTTTTAAAAAATTCTGCCGGTTAAGGTGTCGAGGGCTGATTTCTTTTCCTGTGATAAAAAGACTTCTGTTTCGACCGCCAAACGTTTCAGGGGAGCATTTGCAACCGTTTGGCACCATTTTTGAGTGAATTGCCGAAAATCAGATTTTTGATGAAATGGTGACCTCGGGGCTTAGGGTTTTTTTGAAAAAAATCTTTTTCTGCTGGTTAAGTTGCTGAGGGCTGATTTCTTGTCATGTGATAAAAAAACTTCTTTTTCGACCGCTAAACCTTTCAGGGGAGCACTTGCAACCGTTTGGCACCATTTTTGAGTGAATTGCCGAAAGTCAGATTTTTGATGAAATTGTGACCCCGGGGCTTACGGATTTTTTCAAAAAAATATTTTTCTGCCGGTTAAGTTGTCGAGGGCAGATTTCTTGTCCTGTGATAAAAAGCCTTCTGTTTCGTCCTCTAAACCTTTCAGGGGAGCATTTGCAAGCATTTGGCACCATTTTTGAGTGAATTGCCGAAAGTCAGATTTTTGATGAAATTGTGACCCCGGGGCTTAGGGTTTTTTTTTCAAAAAAATCTTTTTCTGCCGGTTAAGTTGTCGACGGCTGAATTCTTTTCCTGTGATAAAAAAGCTTTCTGTTTCAACCGCCTAACCTTTCAGGGGATCATTTGCACCCGTTTGGCACCATTTTTGAGTGAATTGCCGAAAGTCAGATTTTTGATGAAATTGTGACCCCGATGCTTACGGATTTTTTTTTTTTAAAAATTCTGCCGGTTAAGGTGTCGAGGGCTGATTTCTTTTCCTGTGATAAAAAGACTTCTGTTTCGACCGCCAAACGTTTCAGGGGAGCATTTGCAACCGTTTGGC
This sequence comes from Podarcis filfolensis, assembly GCF_964270895.1. Taxonomy (NCBI): domain Eukaryota; kingdom Metazoa; phylum Chordata; class Lepidosauria; order Squamata; family Lacertidae; genus Podarcis; species Podarcis filfolensis. Next base: position 12,014,465 of record NC_139611.1, on the reverse strand, counting down.
ACCATTTATGAGTGAATTGCCGAAAGTCAGATTTTTGATGAAATTGTGACCCCGGGGCTTAGGGTTTTTTTTCAAAAAAATCTTTTTCTGCCGGTTAAGTTGTTGAGGGCTGATTTCTTGTCCTGTGATAGAAAGCCTTCTGTTTCGACCGCCAAACATTTCAGGGGAGCATTTGGACCCGTTTGGCACCATTTTTGAGTGAATTGTCGAAAGTCAGATTTTTGATGAAATTGTGACCCCGGGGCTTACCGATTTTTTTTTTTAAAAAAAATTCTGCTTACGGATTTTTTCAGAAAATTTTTTTCTGCCGGTTAAGGTGTCGAGGGCTGATTTGTTTTCCTGTGATTAAAAGCCTTCTGTTTCGACCTTCAAACCTCTCAGTGGAGCATTTGCACCCGTTTGGCACCATTTTTTAGTGAATTGCCAAAAGTCAGATTTTTGATGAAATTGTGACCCCGGGGCTTAGGGTTTTTTTCAAAAAAATCTTTTTCTGCCGGTTAAGTTGTCGAGGGCTGATTTCTTGTCATGTGATAAAAAAACTTCTGTTTCGACCGCTAAAACTTTCAGGGGAGCATTTGCAACCGTTTGGCACCATTTTCGAGTGAATTGCCGAAAGTCAGATTTTTGATGAAATTGTGAGCCCGATGCTTACGGATTTTTTCAGAAAATTTTTTTCTGCCGGTTAAGGTGTCGAGGGCTGATTTGTTTTCCTGTGATTAAAAGCCTTCTGTTTCGACCGTCAAACCTCTCAGGGGAGCATTTGCACCTGTTTGGCACCATTTTTTAGTGAATTGCCAAAAGTCAGATTTTTGATGAAATTGTGACCCCGGGGCTTACAGATTTTTTCAAAAAAAAAAAAAATCTGCCGGTTAAGTTGTCGAGGGTTGATTTCTTGTCATCTGATAAAAAAACTTCTGTTTCGACAGCCAAACCTTTCAGGGGAGCATTTGCAAGCATTTGGCACCATTTTTGAGTGAATTGCCGAAAGTCAGATTTTTGATGAAATTGTGACCCCGGGGCTTAGGTTTTTTTTCAAAAAAATCTTTTTCTGCCGGTTAAGTTGTCGAGGGCTGATTTCTTGTCATGTGATAAAAAAACTTCTGTTTCGACCGCTAAACCTTTCAGGGGAGCATTTGCAACCGTTTGGCACCATTTTTGAGTGAATTGCCGAAAGTCAGATTTTTGATGAAATTGTGACCCCGGGGCTTAGGGATTTTTTTTTTTTTTAAATTCTGCCGGTTAAGGTGTCGAGGGCTGATTTCTTTTTCTGTGATAAAAAGCCTTCTGTTTCGACAGTCAAACCTCTCAGGGGAGCATTTGCAACCGTTTGGAACCATTTTTGAGTGAATTGCCAAAAGTCAGATTTTTGATGAAATTGTGACCCCGGGGCTTAGGGGTTTTTTTTCAAAAAAATCTTTTTCTGCCGGTTAAGTTGTTGAGGGCTGATTTCTTGTCCTGTGATAGAAAGCCTTCTGTTTCGACCGCCAAACCTTTCAGGGGAGCATTTGCACCCGTTTGGCACCATTTTTGAGTGAATTGCCGAAAGTCAGATTTTTGATGAAATTGTGACCCCGGGGCTTACGGATTTTTTTTTTTTTGAAAATTCTGCCGGATAAATTGTTGAGGGCTGATTTCTTGTCATGTGATAAAAAAACTTCTGTTTCGACCGCTAAACCTTTCAGGGGAGCATTTGCAACCGTTTGGCACCATTTTTGAGTGAATTCCCGAAAGTCAGATTTTTGATGAAATTGTGACCCCGATGCTTACGGATTTTTTCAGAAAATTTTTTTCTGCCGGTTAAGGTGTCGAGAGCTGATTTGTTTTCCTGTGATTAAAAGCCTTCTGTTTCGACCGTCAAACCTCTCAGGGGAGCATTTGCACCCGTTTGGCACCATTTTTGAGTGAATTGCCGAAAGTCAGATTTTTGATGAAATTGTGACCCCCCGGGGCATAGGGATTTTTTCAAAAAAATATTTTTCTGCCGGTTAAGGTGTCGAGGGCTGATTTGTTTTCCTGTGATTAAAAGCCTTCTGTTTCGACCGTCAAACCTCTCAGGGGAGCATTTGCACCCGTTTGGCACCATTTTTGAGTGAATTGCCGAAAGTCAGATTTTTGATGAAATTGTGACCCCCCGGGGCATAGGGATTTTTTCAAAAAAATATTTTTCTGCTGGTTAAGTTGTCGAGGGCTGATTTCTTGTCCTGTGATAGAAAGCCTTCTGTTTCGACCGCCAAACCTTTCAGGGGAGCATTTGCAAGCATTTGGCACCATTTTTGAGTGAATTGCCGAAAGTCAGATTTTTGATGAAATTGTGACCCCGGGGCTTAGGGATTTTTTCAAAAAAAAAATTCTGCCGGTTAAGTTGTCGACGGCTGATTTATTTTCCTGGGATAAAAAAGCTTTCTGTTTCGACCGCCAAACCTTTCAGTGGAGCATTTCCACCCGTTTGGCACCGTTTTTGAGTGAATTACCGAAAGTCAGATTTTTGAGGAAATTGTGGCCCCGGGACTTAGGGATTTTTTCAAAAAAATCTTTTTCCGCCGGTTAAGTTGTTGAGGGCTGATTTCTTTTCCTGTGATAGAAAGCCTTCTGTTTCGACCGCCAAACCTTTCAGGGGAGCATTTGCAACCGTTTGGCACCATTTTTGAGTGAATTGCCGAAAGTCAGATTTTTGATGAAATTGTGACCCCGATGCTTACGGATTTTTTCAAAAAAAAAATTTCTGCCGGTTAAGGTGTCGAGGGCTGATTTCTTTTCCTGTGATAGAAAGCCTTCTGTTTCGACCGCCAAACCTTTCAGGGGAGCATTTGCAACCGTTTGACACCATTTTTGAGTGAATTGCCGAAAGTCAGATTTTTGATGAAATTGTGACCTCGGGGCTTAGGGTTTTTTTGAAAAAAATCTTTTTCTGCCGGTTAAGTTGCTGAGGGCTGATTTCTTGTCATGTGATAAAAAAACTTCTGTTTCGACCGCTAAACCTTTCAGGGGAGCACTTGCAACCGTTTGGCACCATTTTTGAGTGAATTCCCGAAAGTCAGATTTTTGATGAAATTGTGACCCCGGGGGCTTAGGGATTTTTTCAAAAAAAAATTTCTGCCGGTTAAGTTGTCGACAGCTGATTACTTTTCCTGTGATAAAAAAGCTTTCTGTTTCGACCGCTAAACCTTTCAGGGGAGCATTTGCAAGCATTTGGCACCATTTTTGAGTGAATTGCCGAAAGTCAGATTTTTGATGAAATTGTGACCCCGATGCTTACGGATTTTTTTTTAAAAAAAATTCTGCCGGTTAAGGTGTCGAGGGCTGATTTCTTTTCCTGTGATAAAAAGCCTTCTGTTTCGACCGTCAAACCATTCAGGGGAGCATTTGCACCCGTTTGGCACCATTTTTGAGTGAATTGCCGAAAGTCAGATTTTTGATGAAATTGTGACCCCGATGCTTACGGATTTTTTCAGAAATTTTTTTTCTGCCGGTTAAGGTGTCGAGGGCTGATTTGTTTTCCTGTGATTAAAAGCCTTCTGTTTCGACCGTCAAACCTCTCAGGGGAGCATTTGCACCCGTTTGGCACCATTTTTGAGTGAATTGCCGAAAGTCAGATTTTTGATGAAATTGTGACCCCCCGGGGCATAGGGATTTTTTCAAAAAAATATTTTTCTGCTGGTTAAGTTGTCGAGGGCTGATTTCTTGTCCTGTGATAGAAAGCCTTCTGTTTCGACCGCCAAACCTTTCAGGGGAGCATTTGCAAGCATTTGGCACCATTTTTGAGTGAATTGCCGAAAGTCAGATTTTTGATGAAATTGTGACCCCGGGGCTTAGGGATTTTTTCAAAAAAAAAATTCTGCCGGTTAAGTTGTCGACGGCTGATTTATTTTCCTGGGATAAAAAAGCTTTCTGTTTCGACCGCCAAACCTTTCAGTGGAGCATTTCCACCCGTTTGGCACCGTTTTTGAGTGAATTACCGAAAGTCAGATTTTTGAGGAAATTGTGGCCCCGGGACTTAGGGATTTTTTCAAAAAAATCTTTTTCCGCCGGTTAAGTTGTTGAGGGCTGATTTCTTTTCCTGTGATAGAAAGCCTTCTGTTTCGACCGCCAAACCTTTCAGGGGAGCATTTGCAACCGTTTGGCACCATTTTTGAGTGAATTGCCGAAAGTCAGATTTTTGATGAAATTGTGACCCCGATGCTTACGGATTTTTTTTAAAAAAAAATTCTGCCAGTTAAGGTGTCGAGGGCTGATTTCTTTTCCTGTGATAAAAAGCCTTCTGTTTCGACAGTCAAACCTCTCAGGGGAGCATTTGCAACCGTTTGGAACCATTTTTTAGTGAATTGCCAAAAGTCAGATTTTTGATGAAATTGTGACCCCGGGGCTTAGGGTTTTTTTTTCAAAAAAATCTTTTTCTGCCGGTTAAGTTGTTGAGGGCTGATTTCTTGTCCTGTGATAGAAAGCCTTCTGTTTCGACCGCCAAACCTTTCAGGGGAGCATTTGCACCCGTTTGGCACCATTTTTGAGTGAATTGCCGAAAGTCAGATTGTTGATGAAATTGTGACCCCCCGGGGCATAGGGATTTTTAAAAAAAAACATTTTTCTACTGGTTAAGTTGTCGAGGGCTGATTTCTTTTCCTGTGATAAAAAGACTTCTGTTTCGACCGCCAAACGTTTCAGGGGAGCATTTGCAACCTTTTGGCACCATTTTTGAGTGAATTGCCGAAAATCAGATTTTTGATGAAATGGTGACCTCGGGGCTTAGGGTTTATTTGAAAAAAACTCTTTTTCTGCCGGTTAAGTTCCTGAGGGCTGATTTCTTGTCATGTGATAAAAAAACTTCTGTTTCGACCGCTAAACCTTTCAGGGGAGCATTTGCAACCGTTTGACACCATTTTTGAGTGAATTCCCGAAAGTCAGATTTTTGATGAAATTGTGACCCCGGGGCTTACGGATTTTTTCAAAAAAATATTTTTCTGCCGGTTAAGTTGTCGAGGGCAGATTTCTTGTCCTGTGATAAAAAGCCTTCTGTTTCGTCCTCTAAACCTTTCAGCGGAGCATTTGCAAGCATTTGGCACCATTTTTGAGTGAATTGCCGAAAGTCAGATTTTTGATGAAATTGTGACCCCGGGGCTTAGGGTTTTTTTTTCAAAAAAATCTTTTTCTGCCGGTTAAGTTGTCGACGGCTGATTTCTTTTCCTGTGATAAAAAAGCTTTCTGTTTCAACCGCCTAACCTTTCAGGGGATCATTTGCACCCGTTTGGCACCATCTTTGAGTGAATTGCCGAAAATCAGATTTTTGATGAAATGGTGACCTCGGGGCTTAGGGTTTTTTTCATAAAAATCTTTTTCTGCCGGTTAAGTTGCTGAGGGCTGATTTCTTGTCATGTGATAAAAAAACTTCTGTTTCGACCGCTAAACCTTTCAGGGGAGCATTTGCAACCGTTTGGCACCATTTTTGAGTGAATTCCCGAAAGTCAGATTTTTGATGAAATTGTGACCCCGATGCTTACGGATTTTTTCAGAATTTTTTTTTCTGCCGGTTAAGGTGTCGAGGGCTGATTTCTTTTCCTGTGATAAAAAGACTTCTGTTTCGACCGCCAAACGTTTCAGGGGAGCATTTGCAACCGTTTGGCACCATTTTTGAGTGAATTGCCGAAAGTCAGATTTTTGATGAAATTGTGACCCCCCGGGGCATAGGGATTTTTTCAAAAAAATATTTTTCTGCCGGTTAAGTTGTCGAGGGCTGATTTCTTGTCCTGTGATAGAAAGCCTTCTGTTTCGACCGCCAAACCTTTCAGGGGAGCATTTGCAAGCATTTGGCACCATTTTTGAGTGAATTGCCGAAAGTCAGATTTTTGATGAAATTGTGACCCCGGTGCTTAGGGATTTTTTCAAAAAAAAAATTCTGCCGGTTAAGTTGTCGACGGCTGATTTATTTTCCTGGGATAAAAAAGCTTTCTGTTTCGACCGCCGAACCTTTCAGGGGAGCATTTCCACCCGTTTGGCACCATTTTTGAGTGAATTACCGAAAGTCAGATTTTTGAGGAAAATGTGGCCCCGGGACTTAGGGATTTTTTCAAAAAAATATTTTTCTGCCGGTTAAGTTGTCGAGGGCTGATTTCTTGTCCTGTAATAGAAAGCCTTCTGTTTCGACCACCAAACCTTTCAGGGGAGCATTTGCAAGCATTTGGCACCATTTTTGAGTGAATTGCCGAAAGTCAGATTTTTGATGAAATTGTGACCCCGATGCTTACGGATTTTTTTTTAAAAAAAATTCTGCCGGTTAAGGTGTCGAGGGCTGATTTCTTTTCCTGTGATAAAAAGACTTCTGTTTCGACCGCCAAACGTTTCAGGGGAGCATTTGCAACCGTTTGGCACCATATTTGAGTGAATTGCCGAAAATCAGATTTTTGATGAAATGGTGACCTCGTGGCTTAGGGATTTTTTCAAAAAAAATTTTTCTGCCGGTTAAGGTGTCGAGGGCTGATTTCTTTTCCTGTGATAAAAAGCCTTCTGTTTCGACCGTCAAACCATTCAGCCCTCGTTTCAGGGGAGCATTTCCACCCGTTTGGCACCATTTTTGAGTGAATTGCCGAAAATCAGATTTTTGATGAAATGGTGACCTCGGGGCTTAGGGTTTTTTTGAAAAAAATCTTTTTCTGCCGGTTAAGTTGCTGAGGGCTGATTTCTTGTCGTGTGATAAAAAAACTTCTGTTTCGACCGCTAAACCTTTCAGGGGAGCACTTGCAACCGTTTGGTACCATTTTTGAGTGAATTCCCGAAAGTCAGATTTTTGATGAAATTGTGACCCCGGGGCTTACGGATTTTTTCAAAAAAAAATTTCTGCCGGTTAAATTGTCGAGGGCTGATTTCTTTTCCTGTGATAAAAAGCCTTCTGTTTCGACCGTCAAACCATTCAGGGGAGCATTTGCACCCGTTTGGCACCAGTTTTGAGTGAATTGCCGAAAGTCAGATTTTTGATGAAATTGTGACCCCGGGGCTTAGGGATTTTTTCAAAAAAAAAATTCTGCCGCTTAAGTTATCGACGGCTGATTTATTTTCCTGTGATAAAAAAGCTTTCTGTTTCAACCGCCAAACCTTTCAGGGGAGCATTTCCACCCGTTTGGCACCATTTTTGAGTGAATTGCCGAAAATCAGATTTTTGATGAAATGGTGACCTCGGGGCTTAGGGTTTTTTTGAAAAAAATCTTTTTCTGCCGGTTAAGTTGCTGAGGGCTGATTTCTTGTCATGTGATAAAAAAACTTCTGTTTCGACCGCTAAACCTTTCAGGGGAGCACTTGCAACCGTTTGGTACCATTTTTGAGTGAATTCCCGAAAGTCAGATTTTTGATGAAATTGTGACCCCGGGGCTTACGGATTTTTTCAAAAAAATCTTTTTCTGCCGGTTAAGTTGTTGAGGGCTGATTTCTTGTCATGTGATAAAAAAAACTTCTGTTTCGACCGCTAAACCTTTCAGGGGAGCATTTGCAACCGTTTGGCACCATTTTTGAGTGAATTGCCGAAAGTCAGATTTTTGATGAAATTGTGACCCCGGGGCTTAGGGATTTTTTCAAAAAAAAAATTCTGCCGGTTAAGTTGTCGACGGCTGATTTCTTTTCCTGTGATAAAAAAGCTTTCTGTTTCGACCGCCAAACCTTTCAGGGGAGCATTTCCACCCGTTTGGCACCATTTTTGAGTGAATTACCGAAAGTCAGATTTTTGAGGAAATTGTGGCCCCGGGACTTAGGGATTTTTTCAAAAAAATATTTTTCTGCCGGTTAAGTTGTCGAGGGCTGATTTCTTGTCCTGTGATAGAAAGCCTTCTGTTTCGACCGCCAAACCTTTCAGGGGAGCATTTGCAAGCATTTGGCACCATTTTTGAGTGAATTGCCGAAAGTTAGATTTTTGATGAAATTGTGACCCCGATGCTTACGGATTATTTTTTTTTTTAAATTCTGCCGGTTAAGGTGTCGAGGGCTGATTTCTTTTCCTGTGATAAAAAGACTTCTGTTTCGACCGCCAAACCTTTCAGGGGAGCATTTGCAAGCATTTGGCACCATTTTTGAGTGAATTGTCGAAAGTCAGATTTTTGATGAAATTGTGACCCCCCGGGGCATAGGGATTTTTTCAAAAAAAATTTTTCTGCCGGTTAAGGTGTCGAGGGCTGAATTCTTTTCTTGTGATAAAAAGCCTTCTGTTTCGACCGCCAAACCTTTCAGGGGAGCATTTGCACCCGTTTGGCACCATTTTTGAGTGAATTGCCGAAAGTCAGATTTTTGATGAAATTGTGACCCCGATGCTTACGGATTTTTTCAAAAAAAAAATTTCTGCCGGTTAAGGTGTCGAGGGCTGATTTCTTTTCCTGTGATAAAAAGACTTCTGTTTCGACCGCCAAACGTTTCAGGGGAGCATTTGCAACCGTTTGGCACCATTTTTTAGTGAATTGCCGAAAGTCAGATTTTTGATGAAATTGTGACCCCGATGCTTATGGATTTTTTTTAAAAAAAATTCTGCCGGTTAAGGTGTCGAGGGCTGATTTCTTTTCCTGTGATAAAAAGACTTCTGTTTCGACCGCCAAACGTTTCAGGGGAGCATTTGCAACCGTTTGGCACCATTTTTGAGTGAATTGCCGAAAATCAGATTTTTGATGAAATGGTGACCTCGGGGCTTAGGGTTTTTTTTCAAAAAAATCTTTTTCTGCCGGTTAAGTTGCTGAGGGCTGATTTCTTGTCATGTGATAAAAAAACGTCTGTTTTGATCGCTAAACCTTTCAGGGGAGCATTTGCAGCCGTTTGTCACCATTTTTGAGTGAATTGTCGAAAGTCAGATTTTTGATGAAATTTTTGATGAAAGGGTTTTTTTCAAAAAAGTATTTTTCTACCGGTTAAGTTGCTGAGGGCTGATTTCTTTTCCTGTGATAAAAAAGCTTTCTGTTTCGACCGCTAAACCTTTCAGGGGAGCACTTGCAACCGTTTGGCACCATTTTTGAGTGAATTCCCGAAAGTCAGATTTTTGATGAAATTTTGACCCCGGGGCTTACGGATTTTTTCAAAAAAATATTTTTCTGCCGGTTAAGTTGTCGAGGGCTGATTTCTTGTCCTGTGATAGAAAGCCTTCTGTTTCGACCGCCAAACCTTTCAGGGGAGCATTTGCAAGCATTTGGCACCATTTTTGAGTGAATTGCCGAAAGTCAGATATTTGATGAAATTGTGACCCCAATGCTTACGGATTTTTTTTTTTTTTTAAATTCTGCCGGTTAAGGTGTCGAGGGCTGATTTCTTTTCCTGTGATAAAAAGACTTCTGTTTCGACCGCCAAACGTTTCAGGGGAGCATTTGCAACCGTTTGGCACCATTTTTGAGTGAATTGCCGAAAATCAGATTTTTGATGAAATTGTGACCCCGGGGCTTACGGATTTTTTCAAAAAAATATTTTTCTGCCGGTTAAGTTGTCGAGGGCTGATTTCTTGTCCTGTGATAGAAAGCCTTCTGTTTCGACCGCCAAACCTTTCAGGGGAGCATTTGCAAGCATTTGGCACCATTTTTGAGTGAATTGCCGAAAGTCAGATTTTTGATGAAATTGTGACCCCAATGCTTACGGATTTTTATTTTTTTTAATTCTGCCGGTTAAGGTGTCGAGGGCTGATTTCTTTTCCTGTGATAAAAAGACTTCTGTTTCGACCGCCAAACGTTTCAGGGGAGCACTTGCAACTGTTTGGCACCATTTTTGAGTGAATTGCCGAAAGTCAGATTTTTGATGAAATTGTGACCCCGGGGCTTAGGGATTTTTTCAAAAAAAAAAATCTGCCGGTTAAGTTGTCGACAGCTGATTTCTTTTCCTGTGATAAGAAAGCTTTCTGTTTCGACCGCTAAACCTTTCAGGGGAGCACTTGCAACCGTTTGGCACCATTTTTGAGTGAATTCCCGAAAGTCAGATTTTTGATGAAATTATGACCCCGGGGCTTACGGATTTTTTCAAAAAAATATTTTTCTGCCGGTTAAGTTGTCGAGGGCAGATTTCTTGTCCTGTGATAAAAAGCCTTCTCTTTCGTCCTCTAAACCTTTCAGGGGAGCATTTGCAAGCATTTGGCACCATTTTTGAGTGAATTGCCGAAAGTCAGATTTTTGATGAAATTGTGACCCCGGGGCTTAGGGTTTTTTTTCAAAAAAATCTTTTTCTGCCGGTTGTCGACGGCTGATTTCTTTTCCTGTGATAAAAAAGCTTTCTGTTTCAACCGGTTAAGTTGTCGAGGGCTGATTTCTTGTCCTGTGATAGAAAGCCTTCTGTTTCGACCGCCAAACCTTTCAGGGGAGCATTTGTGACCCCGATGCTTACGGATTTTTTCAAAAAAAAAATTTCTGCCGGTTAAGGTGTCGAGGGCTGATTTCTTTTCCTGTGATAAAAAAAATTCTGTTTCGACCGCTAAACCTTTCACGGGAGCATTTCCACCCGTTTGGCACCATTTTTGAGTGAATTGCCGAAAGTCAGATTTTTGATGAAATTGTGACCCCGGGGCTTAGGGATTTTTTCAAAAAAAAAAATTCTGCCGCTTAACGTTTCGAGGGCTGATTTCTTTTCCTGTGATAAAAAGCCTTCTGTTTCGACCATCAATCCATTCAGGGGAGCATTTCCACCCGTTTGACACCATTTTTGTGTGAATTACCGAAAGTAAGATTTTTGATGAAATTGTGACCCCGGGGCTTAGGGATTTTTTCAAAAAAATATTTTTCTGCCGGTTAAGGTGTCGAGGGCTGATTTCTTTTCCTGTGATAAAAAGCCTTCTGTTTCGACCGTCAAACCTTTCAGGGGAGCATTTGCACCCGTTTGGCACCATTTTTGAGTGAATTGCCAAAAGTCAGATTTTTGATGAAATTGTGACCCCGATGCTTACGGACTTTTTCAAAAAAAATTTTTCTGCCGGTTAAGGTGTCGAGGGCTGATTTCTTTTCCTGTGATAAAAAGCCTTCTGTTTCGACCGTCAAACCATTCAGGGGAGCATTTGCACCCTTTTGGCACCATTTTTGAGTGAATTGCCGAAAGTCAGATTTTTGATGAAATTGTGACCCCGGGGCTTAGAGATTTTTTCAAAAAAATATTTTTCTGCTGGTTAAGTTGTCGAGGGCTGATTTCTTGCCCTGTGATAGAAAGCCTTCTGTTTCGACCGCCAAACCTTTCAGGGGAGCATTTGCAAGCATTTGGCACCATTTTTGAGTGAATTGCCGAAAGTCAGATTTTTGATGAAATTGTGACCCCGATGCTTACGGATTTTTTCAAAAAAAAAATTTCTGCCGGTTAAGGTGTCGAGGGCTGATTTCTTTTCCTGTGATAAAAAGCCTTCTGTTTCGACCGTCAAACCATTCAGGGGAGCATTTGCACCCGTTTGGCACCATTTTTGAGTGAATGGCCGAAAGTCAGATTTTTAATGAAATTGTGACCCCGGGGCTTAGGGATTTTTTCAAAAAAATCTTTTTCTGCCGGTTAAGGTGTCGAGGGCAGATTTCTTGTCCTGTGATAAAAAGCCTTCTGTTTCGTCTTCTAAACCTTTCAGGGGAGCATTTCCACCCGTTTGGCACCATTTTTTAGTGAATTGCCGAAAGTCAGATTTTTGATGAAATTGTGACCCCGATGCTTACGGATTTTTTTTTAAAAAAAATTCTGCCGGTTAAGGTGTCGAGGGCTGATTTCTTGTCCTGTGATAGAAAGCCTTCTGTTTCGACCGCCAAACCTTTCAGGGGAGCATTTGCAAGCATTTGGCACCATTTTTGAGTGAATTGCCGAAAGTCAGATTTTTGATGAAATTGTGACCCCGATGCTTACGGATTTGTTTTTTTAAAAAATTCTGCCGGTTAAGGTGTCGAGGGCTGATTTCTTTTCCTGTGATAAAAAGACTTCTGTTTCCACCGCCAAACGTTTCAGGGGAGCATTTGCAACCGTTTGGCACCATTTTTGAATGAATTGCCGAAAATCAGATTTTTGATGAAATGGTGGCCTCGGGGCTTAGGGATTTTTTCAAAAAAAAAATTTCTGCCGGTTAAGGTGTCGAGGGCTGATTTCTTTTCCTGTGATAAAAAGCCTTCTGTTTCGACCGTCAAACCATTCAGGGGAGCATTTGCACCCGTTTGGCACCATTTTTGAGTGAATTGCCGAAAGTCATGTTTTTGATGAAATTGTGACCCGGGGGCTTAGGGTTTTTTTCAAAAAAATCTTTTTCTGCCGGTTAAGTTGTTGAGGGCTGATTTCTTGTCATGTGATAAAAAAACTTCTATTTCGACCGCTAAACCTTTCAGGGGAGCATTTGCAACCGTTTGGCACCATTTTTGAGTGAACTGCCGAAAGTCAGATTTTTGATGAAATCGTGACCCCGGGGCTTAGGGATTTTTTCAAAAAAAAAATTCTGCCGGTTAAGTTATCGACGGCTGATTTATTTTCCTGTGAAAAAAAAGCTTTCTGTTTCAACCGCCAAACCTTTCAGGGGAGCATTTCCACCCGTTTTGCACCATTTTTGAGTGAATTACCGAAAGTCAGATTTTTGAGGAAATTGTGGCCCCGGGACTTAGGGATTTTTTCAAAAAAATATTTTTCTGCCGGTTAAGTTGTCGAGGGCTGATTTCTTGTCCTGTGATAGAAAGCCTTCTGTTTCGACCGCCAAACCTTTCAGGGGAGCATTTGCAAGCATTTGGCACCATTTTTGAGTAAATTGCCGAAAGTCAGATTTTTGATGAAATTGTGACCCCGATGCTTACGGTTTTTTTTTAAAAAAAATTCTGCCGGTTAAGGTGTCGAGGGCTGATTTCTTTTCCTGTGATAAAAAGACTTCTGTTTCGACCGCCAAACGTTTCAGGGGAGCATTTGCAACCGTTTGGCACCATTTTTGAGTGAATTGCCGAAAGTCAGATTTTTGATGAAATTGTGACCCCGGGGCTTAGGGATTTTTTCAAAAAAATATTTTTCTGCCGGTTAAGTTGTCGAGGGCTGATTTCTTTTCCTGTGATAAAAAGCCTTCTGCTTCGACCGTCAAACCTTTCAGGGGAGCATTTGCACCCGTTTGGCACCATTTTTGAGTGAATTGCCAAAAGTCAGATTTTTGATGAAATTGTGACCCCGATGCTTACGGATTTTTTCAAAAAAAAAATTTCTGCCGGTTAAGGTGTCGAGGGCTGATTTCTTTTCCTGTGATAAAAAGCCTTCTGTTTCGACCGTCAAACCATTCAGGGGAGCATTTGCACCCGTTTGGCACCATTTTTGAGTGAATTGCCGAAAGTCATGTTTTTGATGAAATTGTGACCCGGGGGCTTAGGGTTTTTTTCAAAAAAATCTTTTTCTGCCGGTTAAGTTGTTGAGGGCTGATTTCTTGTCATGTGATAAAAAAACTTCTATTTCGACCGCTAAACCTTTCAGGGGAGCATTTGCAACCGTTTGGCACCATTTTTGAGTGAACTGCCGAAAGTCAGATTTTTGATGAAATCGTGACCCCGGGGCTTAGGGATTTTTTCAAAAAAAAAATTCTGCCGGTTAAGTTATCGACGGCTGATTTATTTTCCTGTGAAAAAAAAGCTTTCTGTTTCAACCGCCAAACCTTTCAGGGGAGCATTTCCACCCGTTTTGCACCATTTTTGAGTGAATTACCGAAAGTCAGATTTTTGAGGAAATTGTGGCCCCGGGACTTAGGGATTTTTTCAAAAAAATATTTTTCTGCCGGTTAAGTTGTCGAGGGCTGATTTCTTGTCCTGTGATAGAAAGCCTTCTGTTTCGACCGCCAAACCTTTCAGGGGAGCATTTGCAAGCATTTGGCACCATTTTTGAGTAAATTGCCGAAAGTCAGATTTTTGATGAAATTGTGACCCCGATGCTTACGGTTTTTTTTTTAAAAAAATTCTGCCGGTTAAGGTGTCGAGGGCTGATTTCTTTTCCTGTGATAAAAAGACTTCTGTTTCGACCGCCAAACGTTTCAGGGGAGCATTTGCAACCGTTTGGCACCATTTTTGAGTGAATTGCCGAAAGTCAGATTTTTGATGAAATTGTGACCCCGGGGCTTAGGGATTTTTTGAAAAAAAAAATTATGCCGGTTAAGTTCTCGAGGGCTGATTTCTTTTCCTGTGATAAAAAGCCTTCTGCTTCGACCGTCAAACCTTTCAGGGGAGCATTTGCACCCGTTTGGCACCATTTTTGAGTGAATTGCCAAAAGTCAGATTTTTGATGAAATTGTGACCCCGATGCTTACGGATTTTTTCAAAAAAAAAATTTCTGCCGGTTAAGGTGTCGAGGGCTGATTTCTTTTCCTGTGATAAAAAGCCTTCTGTTTCGACCGTCAAACCATTCAGGGGAGCATTTGCACCCGTTTGGCACCATTTTTGAGTGAATTGCCGAAAGTCAGATTTTTGATGAAATTGTGACCCCGGGGCTTAGAGATTTTTTCAAAAAAATATTTTTCTGCTGGTTAAGTTGTCGAGGGCTGATTTCTTGCCCTGTGATAGAAAGCCTTCTGTTTCGATCGCCAAACCTTTCAGGGGAGCATTTGCAAGCATTTGGCACCATTTTTGAGTGAATTGCCGAAAGTCAGATTTTTGATGAAATTGTGACCCCGGGGCTTAGGGATTTTTTCAAAAAAATCTTTTTCTGCCGGTTAAGGTGTCGAGGGCAGATTTCTTGTCCTGTGATAAAAAGCCTTCTGTTTCGTCCTCTAAACCTTTCAGGGGAGCATTTCCACCCGTTTGGCACCATTTTTGAGTGAATTGCCGAAAGTCAGATTTTTGATGAAATTGTGACCCCGATGCTTACGGATTTTTTCAGAAATTTTTTTTTTCTGCCGGTTAAGTTGCCGAGGGCTGATTTCTTGTCCTGTGATAGAAAGCCTTCTGTTTCGACCGCCAAACCTTTCAGGGGAGCATTTGCAAGCATTTGGCACCATTTTTGAGTGAATTGCCGAAAGTCAGATTTTTGATGAAATTGTGACCCCGATGCTTACGGATTTGTTTTTTTAAAAAATTCTGCCGGTTAAGGTGTCGAGGGCTGATTTCTTTTCCTGTGATAAAAAGACTTCTGTTTCCACCGCCAAACGTTTCAGGGGAGCATTTGCAACCGTTTGGCACCATTTTTGAATGAATTGCCGAAAATCAGATTTTTGATGAAATGGTGGCCTCGGGGCTTAGGGATTTTTTCAAAAAAAAAATTTCTGCCGGTTAAGGTGTCGAGGGCTGATTTCTTTTCCTGTGATAAAAAGCCTTCTGTTTCGACCGTCAAACCATTCAGGGGAGCATTTGCACCCGTTTGGCACCATTTTTGAGTGAATTGCCGAAAGTCATGTTTTTGATGAAATTGTGACCCGGGGGCTTAGGGTTTTTTTCAAAAAAATCTTTTTCTGCCGGTTAAGTTGTTGAGGGCTGATTTCTTGTCATGTGATAAAAAAACTTCTATTTCGACCGCTAAACCTTTCAGGGGAGCATTTGCAACCGTTTGGCACCATTTTTGAGTGAACTGCCGAAAGTCAGATTTTTGATGAAATCGTGACCCCGGGGCTTAGGGATTTTTTCAAAAAAAAAATTCTGCCGGTTAAGTTATCGACGGCTGATTTATTTTCCTGTGAAAAAAAAGCTTTCTGTTTCAACCGCCAAACCTTTCAGGGGAGCATTTCCACCCGTTTTGCACCATTTTTGAGTGAATTACCGAAAGTCAGATTTTTGAGGAAATTGTGGCCCCGGGACTTAGGGATTTTTTCAAAAAAATATTTTTCTGCCGGTTAAGTTGTCGAGGGCTGATTTCTTGTCCTGTGATAGAAAGCCTTCTGTTTCGACCGCCAAACCTTTCAGGGGAGCATTTGCAAGCATTTGGCACCATTTTTGAGTAAATTGCCGAAAGTCAGATTTTTGATGAAATTGTGACCCCGATGCTTACGGTTTTTTTTTAAAAAAAATTCTGCCGGTTAAGGTGTCGAGGGCTGATTTCTTTTCCTGTGATAAAAAGACTTCTGTTTCGACCGCCAAACGTTTCAGGGGAGCATTTGCAACCGTTTGGCACCATTTTTGAGTGAATTGCCGAAAGTCAGATTTTTGATGAAATTGTGACCCCGGGGCTTAGGGATTTTTTCAAAAAAATATTTTTCTGCCGGTTAAGTTGTCGAGGGCTGATTTCTTTTCCTGTGATAAAAAGCCTTCTGCTTCGACCGTCAAACCTTTCAGGGGAGCATTTGCACCCGTTTGGCACCATTTTTGAGTGAATTGCCAAAAGTCAGATTTTTGATGAAATTGTGACCCCGATGCTTACGGATTTTTTCAAAAAAAAAATTTCTGCCGGTTAAGGTGTCGAGGGCTGATTTCTTTTCCTGTGATAAAAAGCCTTCTGTTTCGACCGTCAAACCATTCAGGGGAGCATTTGCACCCGTTTGGCACCATTTTTGAGTGAATTGCCGAAAGTCATGTTTTTGATGAAATTGTGACCCGGGGGCTTAGGGTTTTTTTCAAAAAAATCTTTTTCTGCCGGTTAAGTTGTTGAGGGCTGATTTCTTGTCATGTGATAAAAAAACTTCTATTTCGACCGCTAAACCTTTCAGGGGAGCATTTGCAACCGTTTGGCACCATTTTTGAGTGAACTGCCGAAAGTCAGATTTTTGATGAAATCGTGACCCCGGGGCTTAGGGATTTTTTCAAAAAAAAAATTCTGCCGGTTAAGTTATCGACGGCTGATTTATTTTCCTGTGAAAAAAAAGCTTTCTGTTTCAACCGCCAAACCTTTCAGGGGAGCATTTCCACCCGTTTTGCACCATTTTTGAGTGAATTACCGAAAGTCAGATTTTTGAGGAAATTGTGGCCCCGGGACTTAGGGATTTTTTCAAAAAAATATTTTTCTGCCGGTTAAGTTGTCGAGGGCTGATTTCTTGTCCTGTGATAGAAAGCCTTCTGTTTCGACCGCCAAACCTTTCAGGGGAGCATTTGCAAGCATTTGGCACCATTTTTGAGTAAATTGCCGAAAGTCAGATTTTTGATGAAATTGTGACCCCGATGCTTACGGTTTTTTTTTTAAAAAAATTCTGCCGGTTAAGGTGTCGAGGGCTGATTTCTTTTCCTGTGATAAAAAGACTTCTGTTTCGACCGCCAAACGTTTCAGGGGAGCATTTGCAACCGTTTGGCACCATTTTTGAGTGAATTGCCGAAAGTCAGATTTTTGATGAAATTGTGACCCCGGGGCTTAGGGATTTTTTGAAAAAAAAAATTATGCCGGTTAAGTTCTCGAGGGCTGATTTCTTTTCCTGTGATAAAAAGCCTTCTGCTTCGACCGTCAAACCTTTCAGGGGAGCATTTGCACCCGTTTGGCACCATTTTTGAGTGAATTGCCAAAAGTCAGATTTTTGATGAAATTGTGACCCCGATGCTTACGGATTTTTTCAAAAAAAAAATTTCTGCCGGTTAAGGTGTCGAGGGCTGATTTCTTTTCCTGTGATAAAAAGCCTTCTGTTTCGACCGTCAAACCATTCAGGGGAGCATTTGCACCCGTTTGGCACCATTTTTGAGTGAATTGCCGAAAGTCAGATTTTTGATGAAATTGTGACCCCGGGGCTTAGAGATTTTTTCAAAAAAATATTTTTCTGCTGGTTAAGTTGTCGAGGGCTGATTTCTTGCCCTGTGATAGAAAGCCTTCTGTTTCGATCGCCAAACCTTTCAGGGGAGCATTTGCAAGCATTTGGCACCATTTTTGAGTGAATTGCCGAAAGTCAGATTTTTGATGAAATTGTGACCCCGGGGCTTAGGGA
This sequence comes from Podarcis filfolensis, assembly GCF_964270895.1. Classification (NCBI taxonomy): domain Eukaryota; kingdom Metazoa; phylum Chordata; class Lepidosauria; order Squamata; family Lacertidae; genus Podarcis; species Podarcis filfolensis. The sequence goes on along the minus strand of NC_139611.1, from coordinate 11,996,740 downwards.
TTTTTTCAAAAAAATCTTTTTCTGCCGGTTAAGGTGTCGAGGGCAGATTTCTTGTCCTGTGATAAAAAGCCTTCTGTTTCGTCCTCTAAACCTTTCAGGGGAGCATTTCCACCCGTTTGGCACCATTTTTGAGTGAATTGCCGAAAGTCAGATTTTTGATGAAATTGTGACCCCGATGCTTACGGATTTTTTCAGAAATTTTTTTTTTCTGCCGGTTAAGTTGCCGAGGGCTGATTTCTTGTCCTGTGATAGAAAGCCTTCTGTTTCGACCGCCAAACCTTTCAGGGGAGCATTTGCAAGCATTTGGCACCATTTTTGAGTGAATTGCCGAAAGTCAGATTTTTGATGAAATTGTGACCCCGATGCTTACTGATTTTTTTTTAAAAAAAATTCTGCCGGTTAAGGTGTCGAGGGCTGATTTCTTTTCCTGTGATAAAAAGACTTCTGTTTCCACCGCCAAACGTTTCAGGGGAGCATTTGCAACCGTTTGGCACCATTTTTGAGTGAATTGCCGAAAATCAGATTTTTGATGAAATGGTGACCTCGGGGCTTTGGGATTTTTTCAAAAAAAAAAAAATTCTGCAGGTTAAGTTGTTGAGGGCTGATTTCTTGTCATGTGATAAAAAAACTTCTGTTTCGACCGCTAAACCTTTCAGGGGAGCATTTGCAACCGTTTGGCACCATTTTTGAGTGAATTCCCGAAAGTCAGATTTTTGATGAAATTGTGACCCCGGGGCTTAGGGATTTTTTCAAAAAAAGAATTCTGCCGGTTAAGTTGTCGACGGCTGATTTCTTTTCCTGTGATAAAAAAGCTTTCTGTTTCGACCGCCAAACCTTTCAGGGGAGCATTTCCACCCGTTTGGCACCATTTTTGAGTGAATTGCCGAAAGTCAGATTTTTGATGTAATTGTGACCCTGATGCTTACGGATTTTTTCAGAAAAATTTTTTCTGCCGGTTAAGGTATCGAGGGCTGATTTGTTTTCCTGTGATAAAAAGCCTTCTGTTTCGACCGTCAAACCATTCAGGGGAGCATTTGCACCCGTTTGGCACCATTTTTTAGTGAATTGCCAAAAGTCAGATTTTTGATGAAATTGTGACGCCGGGGCTTACAGATTTTTTCAAAAAAAATAAAATCTACCGGTTAAGTTGTCGAGGGCTGATTTCTTGTCATCTGATAAAAAAACTTCTGTTTCGACAGCCAAACCTCTCAGGGGAGCATTTGCAAACGTTTGGAACCATTTTTGAGTGAATTGCCGAAAGTCAGATTTTTGATGAAATTGTGACCTCGGGGCTTAGGGTTTTTTTCAAAAAAATCTTTTTCTGCCGGTTAAGTTGTTGAGGGCTGATTTCTTGTCATGTGATAAAAAAACTTCTCTTTCGACCGCTAAACCTTTCAGGGGAGCATTTGCAACCGTTTGGCACCGTTTTTGAGTGCATTGCCGAAAGTCAGATTTTTGAGGAAATTGTGGCCCCGGGACTTAGGGATTTTTTCAAAAAAATATTTTTCTGCCGGTTAAGTTGTCGAGGGCTGATTTCTTGTCCTGTGATAGAAAGCCTTCTGTTTCGACCGCCAAACCTTTCAGGGTAGCATTTGCAAGCATTTGGCACCATTTTTGAGTGAATTGCCGAAAGTCAGATTTTTGATGAAATTGTGACCCCGATGCTTACGGATTTTTTTTAAAAAAAATTCTGCCGGTTAAGGTGTCGAGGGCTGATTTCTTTTCCTGTGATAAAAAGACTTCTGTTTCGACCGCCAAACGTTTCAGGGGAGCATTTGCAACCGTTTGGCACCATTTTTGAGTGAATTGCCGAAAATCAGATTTTTGATGAAATGGTGACCTCGGGGCTTAGGGATTTTTTCAAAAAAAAAATTTCTGCCGGTTAAGGTGTCGAGGGCTGATTTCTTTTCCTGTGATCAAAAGCCTTCTGTTTCCACTTTCAAACCATTCAGGGGAGCATTTGCAAGCATTTGGCACCATTTTTGAGTGAATTGCCGAAAGTCAGATTTTTGATGAAATTGTGACCACGGGGCTTAGGGTTTTTTTCAAAAAAAAATAAAATTCTGCCGGTTAAGGTGTCGAGGGCTGATTTCTTTTCCTGTGATAAAAAGCCTTCTGTTTCGACCGTCAAACCATTCAGGGGAGCATTTGCAGCCGTTTGGCACCATTTTTGAGTGAATTGCCGAAAGTCAGATTTTTGATGAAATGGTGACCTCGGGGCTTAGGGATTTATTCAAAAAAAAAATTTCTGCCGGTTAAGGTGTCGAGGGCTGATTTCTTTTCCTGTGATCAAAAGCCTTCTGTTTCCACTTTCAAACCATTCAGGGGAGCATTTGCAAGCATTTGGCACCATTTTTGAGTGAATTGCCGAAAGTCAGATTTTTGATGAAATTGTGACCACGGGGCTTAGGGGTTTTTTCAAAAAAAAATAAAATTCTGCCGGTTAAGGTGTCGAGGGCTGATTTCTTTTCCTGTGATAAAAAGCCTTCTGTTTCGACCGTCAAACCATTCTGGGGAGCATTTGCAGCCGTTTGGCACCATTTTTGAGTGAATTGCCGAAAGTCAGATTTTTGATGAAATTGTGACCCCGGGGCTTACGGATTTTTTTTTTAAAAAAATTCTGCCGGTTAAGGTGTCGAGGGCTGATTTCTTTTCCTGTGATAAAAAGCCTTCTGTTTCGACCGTCAAACCATTCAGGGGAGATTTTTTCAAAAAAAATAAAATCTACCGGTTAAGTTGTCGAGGGCTGATTTCTTGTCATCTGATAAAAAAACTTCTGTTTCGACAGCCAAACCTCTCAGGGGAGCATTTGCAAACGTTTGGAACCATTTTTGAGTGAATTGCCGAAAGTCAGATTTTTGATGAAATTGTGACCCCGGGGCATAGGGATTTTTTCAAAAAAATATTTTTCTGCTGGTTAAGTTGTCGAGGGCTGATTTCTTGTCCTGTGATAGAAAGCCTTCTGTTTCGACCGCCAAACCTTTCAGGGGAGCATTTGCAAGCATTTGGCACCATTTTTGAGTGAATTGCCGAAAGTCAGATTTTTGATTAAATTGTGACCCCGGGGCTTAGGGTTTTTTTCAAAAAAATCTTTTTCTGCCGGTTAAGTTGTCGAGGGCTGATTTCTTGTCCTGTGATAGAAAGCCTTCTGTTTCGACCGCCAAACCTTTCAGGGGAGCATTTGCAAGCATTTGGCACCATTTTTGAGTGAATTGCCGAAAGTCAGATTTTTGATGAAATTGTGACCCCGATGCTTACGCATTTTTTTTTAAAAAAAATTCTGCCGGTTAAGGTGTCGAGGGCTGATTTCTTTTCCTGTGATAAAAAGACTTCTGTTTCGACCGCCAAACGTTTTAGGGGAGCATTTGCAACCGTTTGGCACCATTTTTTTTTTTTTTTTTTTAAATAATTTTTATTACGTTTCTTTTCATAATTTTGACAATTCAATACAATACAGAAAAACCCAAATACAAGAAACAATTTTTGATTTTTTTAACAAAAAAGAAAACCATTGGACTTCCCCACACCTTCCAGATCTGCGTTCTTTGTAGTAGCAATATCAGCAATTTGTTACCTTATTTCAAACCTTGTTGGAACTTTCCATTATTATGTACCCATATTCAGTATATTGTATCTTAACTTTGTTACCTTTTAAAATAAACATAAAATGTTTGATTCACATTGACTTCTTTTCTCATTTGTCATTAATTTTACCATTTGCTTAATCATATTTGCTAAAGCGTAACCTTTCCAAAAACATGCACTGTCTTAAAGTTCATACAGCTTATAGTATTTTTGCAAATAGTCTTTAAATTTTTTCCAATCCGCCTCGACTGATTCTTCATCCAAATCTCGGATTCTGCCGGTCATTTCAGCTAGTTCCATATAGTCCATCAACTGCGTCTGCCATTCCTCCAACGTGGGTAAATCTTGTGTCTTCCAATTCTTTGCGATGAGTATTCTTGCTGCTGTGGTAGCATACATAAACAAAGTTCTATCTTTCTTTGACACTTTCTGGTCTACCATGCCCAGCAGGAAGGCCTCTGGTTTCTTGGGAAAGGTATACTTAAATACCTTTTTCAGTTCATTGTAAATCATTTCCCAGAAGGCCTTCACTTTTGGGCAGGTCCACCAGAGATGAAAAAATGTCCCTTCTGCCTCCTTACATTTCCAACATTTGTTATCAGACAGGTGATATATCTTAGCTAGCTTGACTGGGGTCATGTACCACCGGTATAACATTTTCATAATATTTTCTTTCAGGGCACTACATGCCGTGAATTTTATCCCGTTGTTCCATAACCTTTCCCAGTCTTCAAACATAATGTTATGTCCGACATCCTGTGCCCATTTTATCATGGCAGATTTAACTGTCTCATCCTGTGTATTCCACTTAAGCAGCAAGTTGTACATTCTCGATAATACCTTAGTTTTTGGTTCTAACAATTCTGTCTCCAATTTCGATTTTTCCACTTGGAAACCAACTTTTTTATCCAATTTAAAAACCTCTTGAATTTGAGCATAGTGTAACCAATCTCGCACCTTATTTTTTAGTTTATCCTTACTCTGCAGTTTCCAGTTGTCTCCAATTTTTTCGATTATTTCCCAATATTTCGGCCAATAGGCCTCCATATTGGGTCTTTTTCGAGCCTTGGCCTCCACTGGTGATAGCCACCTCGGGGTTTTACTCTCTAATAAGTCCTTATATTTCATCCAGACTGCAAAAATTGATTTTCTGACAATATGATTTTTGAACAGTTTATGAACCTTAACCTTGTCGTACCATAGATATGCATGCCAACCAAAAGCATTATCAAACCCTTCCAGATCCAGGACATCAGTGTTTTCTAACAAAAACCAATCTTTCAACCAGCAGAAGGTTGCAGATTCATAATATAACCTCAGGTCCGGCAGGGCAAACCCCCCTCTTTCTTTTGAATCTGTTAATATTTTGAACTTTATTCGGGGCTTTTTGCCCTGCCAGATAAATCTAGATATATCCTTCTGCCATTTTCCAAAGCAATCCACTCTGTCCACGATCTGTAAGGTTTGAAACAAAAATAACATTTTCGGCAACACATTCATCTTTATAGCTGCTATTCGACCCAACAAGGAAAGTTTCAATCTTGACCAAATTTCTAAGTCCTTCTTAATTTCCGACCAACATTTTTCATAATTGTCTTTAAATAAGTTCAAATTTTTGGAAGACAAATAGATCCCTAGGTATTTCACCTTTTTAACCACATTTAATTCTGTTTCTCTCTGAAACCCCTCTGTTTCTGTAGATGTCAAGTTTTTGGCCAAAACCTTAGTCTTTTGTTTGTTCAACTTAAATCCTGCAACCCGACCAAACTCATGAATAAGTTCTAAAACTCTTTTTGTACTGGGTTCTGGCTCCTGTAATGTCAAAACTAAGTCATCTGCAAAAGCTTTCAGTTTATATTGTTTCACTCCGACCTCTATCCCTTGTACCAACCGGTCCTCCCTAATCATGTTCAATAGCACCTCCAGGACTGAAATGAATAAAAGAGGGGATAGAGGGCACCCTTGTCGTGTCCCTTTTTCAATTTTAAATTCCTCCGTCACCACATTGTTCACTATTAATTTAGCTTTCTGTTCTGAATAGATTGCTTCTATTCCATTTTCAAACCCCCGTCCCACTCCCATCCCTTCCAAATTTTTCTTCATAAACTTCCAAGATATATTATCAAATGCTTTCTCCGCATCAATGAAGATTAAAACCGCCCTTGTGTTCCTATTGGTTTGCAATAGTTCCAAAATGTCAATGATGTTTCTGGTATTTCCATATAAATGTCTACCAGGGAGAAAGCCAGCTTGGTCCTTGTGAATTACTTCATTTAAGACCTTTTTAAGTCTGCTTGCTAAAATGTCTGCAAATATTTTGTAATCCACATTCAGGAGTGAAATGGGACGGTAGTTCTTAAGCTGGGTCTTTTCAGATTCTAGCTTGGGTATCAATGTGATGAATGCTTCTTTCCACGTTTCCGGTGCCCTCTTCCCCTCCATGATCTGGTTGCATACCTCCATCAAAGGCTGTGTCAAGTAGTCCTTCAAAGTCTTGTAGTATTTGGAGGTAAGCCCATCCGGGCCTGGAGATTTGCCAAGTTGCATATTCTGAATGGCACCTTCAATTTCCTGTTGAGTTATTTTACAATTCAAGATTGATCTTTTATCTTGGGTTATTTTTGGTAGTCCATTTATCCTTAAAAATTGATCTATCTCCAACTCTTTCTGAGGCCCTTGTGCATAAAGTTCTTTGAAGTATCTGTGGAAGCACTTCCTGATTTCTTCTGGTTTCTGAACCATTCTTCCTTCAATCTCTAGATTTGTCACTGTATTTAACTTTTGTCTTTTTTTCAGCTGCCAAGCTAGCAGCTTTCCACATTTGTTTGCTGATTCAAACGATCTTTGCTTCATCTGTTTGATTTTCCATTCGATCTCTTGATTTATCAGTTTAGAGTATTGTGCTTGATGGAATTTGATTTCTCTCAGCACTTCCTTTGACTTGGGATTGGTTCTCAGTTTCTTCTCACCTTGATATATTTTCTCCAATATTTTATCCTTCTTTCCATTCCAGAGCTTTTTCTTGATTGTATTTTGTTGTATCAGAAACCCTCTCATAACGGCTTTACTTGCGTCCCAGATCATTCTTTTTTCAACTGTAGTGTTCAGGTTGATTTCAAAATAGTCCTTTAACGTTTTTTGGGCCTTTTTCACAATCTCTTGATCTCTTAATAAGGTGTCATTCATTCTCCATCTGAAGGAACCGGTTTGGGTAAGTCTAAGTTCTAGTTTCAAAGCATTGTGGTCGGAGCATGTTTTTGGGCAGATTTCCACCTTTCTAGTCTTGGGTGCCAGCCCTCTAGATGTCCAGATTTGGTCGATCCTTGTCCATGACAGGTGGGCCTCAGAGAAGAAAGTTCCTTCTTTACCTAGGGGGTCTTTTGTCCTCCATATATCAATCAGATCCAAATTGTCAATCAGTTCAAAGAAAGTTTTAGGCAGTCTGCCATCTGATGTTAAGTTTTGATTTTGAGACTTATCCATATGTGTAGATACCACTCCATTCATGTCTCCCATCATTATGATGTTGTTGTAGTCCATATAGTCCAACATGGTCTCATGCAGCTTCTTAAAAAATTCTGATTTCCCGTCATTTGGCGCATATATTCCTAATATCAAAATTTTTTCTCCTTGTGTTTGGATTTCAATCGCCAAGATTCTTCCTTGCTCATCTTTAAATACAAATTTTGGTGCCAGGCTCTCCTTGGCATATATCACCACGCCTCTTTTCTTAACCTTGTCTGATGAAATAAATTCTTGGCCTAGTCTTTTGTTAACTAAGACTTTTCTGTGAAGCCTGGTCACATGGGTTTCTTGTAAACAAATAATGTCCAATTGTTCTTTCTTCAATATGTGAAATATTTTCCTTCTTTTTTCCGGAGAATTTCCGCCATTTATATTCCAACTAAGTAGCTGCAGAGACATCCTGTACTGTTTTGTTACACCTAGAGTGGTGTATCTTCTGGTCCCGAGGGTGTAGGGCCTGCTCCGCCTCCAGGCGGAATCCCAGCTTGTGGTAGAGGACAAAGTGCTGCTGCTTCTTTTTGGAGATCTTCACCGTGATCGTGCAGGAACTTTTGTAAATCCTCTGGTGTTTTTATCTTTACCTTCTTCTGCTTGTAAGTAAATGATAACCCTTGTGGAAACTCCCACCTATAACGAATTGTGTTGATTCTCAGCAGTCTTGCCAGTTCTGAATAAGTGGTTCTCAAGTCCAATAACTGTTTTGGGATGTCTCGGTAAATTTCCACCCTTTTATCTTGTATCACCAATGTATTTGCGAAATGTAGGCCTAATATTTTGTCTCTCTCTTCCCTTGATCTCAAAATTATCAAACAATCTCTGGGTCTGTCCTTCCTTACCAATCTTCCCAGCCGAAAAGCTGACACTATTTTAAAGTCAGTTTCTTCCTTAATGCCCCAGAATTTTGAAAATTCTGTTGTCAAAAATCCAATTAAATCTTCTTGTTCAATTTCTGGGATTGCTCTTAATCTGAGGTTATTCTCACGATTTTTCAATTCCACCATCGAGAGGTAGGCTTGTTGTTCACCAATTTGTTTATGCAAAGGTTTAACTTCACCTCTAACTTCCTCGACCTCTTTTCTAGCTGCCGTTGCAATTTGAACAGCTTCCCCAGCCAAATTACGGTTTTCTTGTGTAGCTCCTTGCAATTTTTCAATTGCTTGTGTATGCTGGGAAACCTGATCTGTCAATTTCTGGATCGAAGATGTAGCTTGGTCAATTTTTGATGATTGGTTGTCAACCTTTTGATTTAAAGCTGCCAACTGCTCCAAGATTTGTTTCAGAACTCCCTCAGATGCTCCTGCTGCCATATCTTCCTCTGCTGGAATTTTAGACTTTTCGGCTTCTGCCTTTTGTACGCCCAGCACAGCTGGAACTGATGATCTGCGTCCCTGAGTCAAAGTTGTTTGTACAAGCTGTGCCTGCTTTTTTTCCTTTTCCTTCTCCTTAGCTTCCTTGGCTTTGGCTGCTCTTGTCTTTCCTGTACCACTCATCAGTCAATGTTCAAGGTCAAATTGTTATTGTCCCATGGGAAAGACAGATCCAATTTAAAAACAATCCAGTGAGAGAGAGTAAACATAAAAAGCTGTTCCCAGGCCTTATATTCCCAAAATCCTCTAGGGGGAGTACCACCAAAGTTTCAAAAAGAAGAAGGCAACTTTTCCGCCATTAAAGTCCCCTGTATGTTAAAAAACAGAAATGCAATAGTCCCAAATGGTAATAAACAAGTCCTGCAGAGTACTTTAAACTTTTAACAAAGTTTCAAAAAGGTGCCTACAATTTGTATCCAGTCCAGCTTGTTAAAGCTCAAAAGCTCAAGGGTATCCATACGTCTGTAAAAGTTTGTAACAATTTGTAACAGTTCCGCAGTTAAACAGTTTCCCCTCCAGCAGCCCGACGATTTGGAATTTAGCTTTGAATGATCTTACTGGGGAGGATCGCTCCAATTTTCCTTTTAAAAAATTGCTCACAAATAAGTCTATCTTTTCTCGTTAACAGTCACTTCTGAAAGTGCATGAAAGTCCCTCTTTAAAACATCCCTTTTCAGCCGCTTTTCGCTTCTCTGATCCCTTGCTTTGATCTTGTAAGCAGCTCCGGGAGGCGGACTTCCTTTTTAACGTCTCCCGGTTACAGCCAAAATTTTTTTCAAGAATTTACTGCCGAATTTAACGTCCTTACTCACGGGTTTGTTGTTTCAGTCGAATCTTTAAAGGAAGAAAGGTCGGCGCTCATCTGCAACAGCTGCGCGGCTTCACTCCCGCAGAAAGAGCGATGAACTCACAGCACCGCTACCCCTCTTTCACTCCGGAGCCCCTTACGGGGTTCCTTTCGCGATTTCGGGGTCGCTCCAGGTGCCCGCCGAGTCCCACGGCCACGAGCTCACTCTGCTCGTGGTTTTTCTTGATGGGTCGTCGCTGTGCCGCAGCGAAACGACCCTTTCCTGCGGAGCCCCTCTTCAGACTAGAAGAGGACCGCCATTACAGTTTCGCGCCGCCTCCGGAATTCTGCCGGTTAAGGTGTCGAGGGCTGATTTCTTTTCCTGTGATAAAAAGCCTTCTGTTTCGACCGTCAAACCATTCAGGGGAGCATTTGCAGCCGTTTGGCACCATTTTTGAGTGAATTGCCGAAAATCAGATTTTTGATGAAATGGTGACCTCGGGGCTTAGGGATTTTTTCAAAAAAAAAATTTCTGCCGGTTTAGGTGTCGAGGGCTGATTTCTTTTCCTGTGATAAAAAGCCTTCTGTTTCGACCGTCAAACCATTCAGGGGAGCATTTGCACCCGTTTGGCACCATTTTTGAGTGAATTGCCGAAAGTCAGATTTTTGATGAAATTGTGACCCCGATGCTTACGGATTTTTTTTTTTAAAAATTCTGCCGGTTAAGGTGTCGAGGGCTGATTTCTTTTCCTGTGATAAAAAGACTTCTGTTTCGACCGCCAAACGTTTCAGGGGAGCATTTGCAACCGTTTGGCACCATTTTTGAGTGAATTGCCGAAAATCAGATTTTTGATGAAATGGTGACCTCGGGGCTTAGGGATTTTTTCAAAAAAAAATTTTCTGCCGGTTAAGGTGTCGAGGGCTGATTTCTTTTCCTGTAATCAAAAGCCTTCTGTTTCCACCGTCAAACCATTCAGGGGAGCATTTGCAAGCATTTGGCACCATTTTTGAGTGAATTGCCGAAAGTCAGATTTTTGATGAAATTGTGACCCCGATGCTTACGGATTTTTTCAAAAAAAAAATTTCTGCCGGTTAAGGTGTCGAGGGCTGATTTCTTTTCCTGTTATAAAAAAACTTCTGTTTCGACCGCTAAGCCTTTCAGGGGAGCATTTGCACCCGTTTGGCACCATTTTGGAGTGAATTGCCGAAAGTCAGATTTTTGATTAAATTGTGACCCCGGGGCTTAGGGTTTTTTTCAATAAAATATTTTTCTACCGGTTAAGTTGTCGAGGGCTGATTTCTTGTCCTGTGATAAAAAAACTTCTCTTTCGACCGTCAAACCTTTCAGGGGAGCATTTGCACCAGTTTGGCACCATTTTTGAGTGAATTGCCAAAAGTCAGATTTTTGATGAAATTGTGACCCCGGGGCTTACGGATTTTTTTTTTAAAAAAATTCTGCCGGTTAAGGTGTCGAGGGCTGATTTCTTTTCCTGTGATAAAAAGCCTTCTGTTTCGACCGTCAAACCATTCAGGGGAGCATTTGCAGCCGTTTGGCACCATATTTGAGTGAATTGCCGAAAGTCAGATTTTTGATGAAATTGTGACCCCGGGGCTTAGGGTTTTTTTCAAAAAAATCTTTTTCTGCCGGTTAAGTTGTTGAGGGCTGATTTCTTGTCATGTGATAAAAAAACTTCTGTTTCGACCGCTAAACCTTTCAGGGGAGCATTTGCAACCGTTTGGCACCATTTTTGAGTGAATTGCCGAAAGTCAGATTTTTGATGAAATGGTGACCCCGGGGCTTAGGGATTTTTTTTTTTAAAAAAATTCTGCCGGTTAAGTTATCGACGGCTGATTTATTTTCCTGTGATAAAAAAGCTTTCTGTTTCGACCGCCAAACCTTTCAGGGGAGCATTTCCACCCGTTTGGCACCATTTTTGAGTGAATTACCGAAAGTCAGATTTTTGAGGAAATTGTGGCCCCGGGCTTAGGGATTTTTTCAAAAAAATATTTTTCTGCCGGTTAAGTTGTCGAGGGTTGATTTCTTGTCCTGTGATAGAAAGCCTTCTGTTTCGACCGCCAAACCTTTCAGGGGAGCATTTGCAAGCATTTGGCACCATTTTTGAGTGAATTGCCGAAAGTCAGATTTTTGATGAAATTGTGACCCCGATGCTTACGCATTTTTTTTTAAAAAAAAATTCTGCCGGTTAAGGTGTCGAGGGCTGATTTCTTTTCCTGTGATAAAAAGCCTTCTGTTTCGACCGTCAAACCATTCAGGGGAGCATTTGCACCCGTTTGGCACCATTTTTGAGTGAATTGCCGAAAGTCAGATTTTTGATGAAATTGTGACTCTGATGCTTACGGATTGTTTCAAAAAAATTTTTTCTGCCGGTTAAGGTGTCGAGGGCTGATTTCTTTTCCTGTGATAAGAAGCCTTCTGTTTCGACTGTCAAACCAATCAGGGGAGCATTTGCACCCGTTTGGCACCATTTTTGAGTGAATTGCCGAAAGTCAGATTTTTGATGAAATTGTGACCCCGGGGCTTAGGGTTTTTTTCAAAAAAAATCTTTTTCTGCCGGTTAAGTTGCTGAGGGCTGATTTCTTGTCATGTGATAAAAAAAGTCTGTTTTGATCGCTAAACCTTACAGGGGAGCATTTGCAGCCGTTTGGCACCATTTTTGAATGAATTGCCGAAAGTCAGATTTTTGATGAAATTGTGACCCCGATGCTTATGGATTTTTTCAAAAAAAAAATTTCTGCCGGTTAAGGTGTCGAGGGCTGATTTCTTTTCCTGTGATAAAAAGCCTTCTGTTTCCACCGTCAAACGTTTCAGGGGAGCATTTGCACCCGTTCGGCACCATTTATGAGTGAATTGCCGAAAATCAGATTTTTGATGAAATTGTGACCCCGGGGCTTACGGATTTTTTTCAAAAAAATATTTTTCTGCCGGTTAAGTTGTCGAGGGCTGATTTCTTGTCATGTGATAAAAAAACTTCTGTTTCGACCGCTAAACCTTTCAGGGGAGCATTTGCAACCGTTTGGCACCATTTTTGAGTGAATTCCCGAAAGTCAGATTTTTGATGAAATTGTGACCCCGGGGCTTAGGGATTTTTTCAAAAAAAAAATTCTGCCGGTTAAGTTGTCGACGGCTGATTTCTTTTCCTGGGATAAAAAAGCTTTCTGTTTCGACCGCCAAACCTTTCAGGGGAGCATTTCCACCCGTTTGGCACCATTTTTGAGTGAATTACCGAAAGTCAGATTTTTGAGGAAATTGTGGCCCCGGGGCTTAGGGATTTTTTCAAAAAAAAAATTCTGCCGGTTAAGTTGTCGACGGCTGATTTCTTTTCCTGGGATAAAAAAGCTTTCTGTTTCGACCGCCAAACCTTTCAGGGGAGCATTTCCACCCGTTTGGCACCATTTTTGAGTGAATTGCCGAAAGTCAGATTTTTGATGAAATTGTGACCCTGATGCTTACGGATTTTTTCAGAAAATTTTTTTCTGCCGGTTAAGGTGTCGAGGGCTGATTTGTTTTCCTGTGATAAAAAGCCTTCTATTTCGACCGTCAAACCATTCAGGGGAGCATTTGCACCCGTTTGGCACCATTTTTTAGTGAATTGCCAAAAGTCAGATTTTTGATGAAATTGTGACGCCGGGGCTTACAGATTTTTTCAAAAAAAATAAAATCTACCGGTTAAGTTGTCGAGGGCTGATTTCTTGTCATCTGATAAAAAAACTTCTGTTTCGACAGCCAAACCTCTCAGGGGAGCATTTGCAAGCATTTGGCACCATTTTTGAGTGAATTGCCAAAAGTCAGATTTTTGATGAAATTGTGACCCCGGGGCTTACGGATTTTTTTTTAAAAAAAATTCTGCCGGTTAAGGTGTCGAGGGCTGATTTCTTTTCCTGTGATAAAAAGCCTTCTGTTTCGACCGTCAAACCATTCAGGGGAGCATTTGCAAGCATTTGGCACCATTTTTGAGTGAATTGCCGAAAGTCAGATTTTTGATTAAATTGTGACCCCGGGGCTTAGGGTTTTTTTCAAAAAAATCTTTTTCTGCCGGTTAAGTTGTTGAGGGCTGATTTCTTGTCATGTGATAAAAAAACTTCTGTTTCGACCGCTAAACCTTTCAGGGGAGCATTTGCAACCGTTTGGCACCATTTTTGAGTGAATTGCCGAAAGTCAGATTTTTGATGAAATGGTGACCCCGGGGCTTAGGGATTTTTAAAAAAAAAAAAATTCTGCCGGTTAAGTTATCGACGGCTGATTTATTTTCCTGTGATAAAAAAGCTTTCTGTTTCGACCGCCAAACCTTTCAGGGTAGCATTTCCACCCGTTTGGCACCATTTTTGAGTGAATTACCGAAAGTCAGATTTTTGAGGAAATTGTGGCCCCGGGCTTAGGGATTTTTTCAAAAAAATATTTTTCTGCCGGTTAAGTTGTCGAGGGCTGATTTCTTGTCCTGTGATAGAAAGCCTTCTGTTTCGACCGCCAAACCTTTCAGGGGAGCATTTGCAAGCATTTGGCACCATTTTTGAGTGAATTGCCGAAAGTCAGATTTTTGATGAAATTGTGACCCCGATGCTTATGCATTTTTTTTTAAAAAAAATTCTGCCGGTTAAGGTGTCGAGGGCTGATTTCTTTTCCTGTGAAAAAAAGACTTCTGTTTCGACCGCCAAACGTTTTAGGGGAGCATTTGCAACCGTTTGGCACCATTTTTGAGTGAATTGCCGAAAATCAGATTTTTGATGAAATGGTGACCTCGGGGCTTAGGGATTTTTTCAAAAAAAAAAATTCTGCCGGTTTAGGTGTCGAGGGCTGATTTCTTTTCCTGTGATAAAAAGCCTTCTGTTTCGACCGTCAAACCATTCAGGGGAGCATTTGCACCCGTTTGGCACCATTTTTGAGTGAATTGCCGAAAGTCAGATTTTTGATGAAATTGTGACCCCGATGCTTACGGATTTTTTTTTAAAAAAATTCTGCCGGTTAAGGTGTCGAGGGCTGATTTCTTTTCCTGTGATAAAAAGATTTCTGTTTCGACCGCCAAACGTTTCAGGGGAGCATTTGCAACCGTTTGGCACCATTTTTGAGTGAATTGCCGAAAATCAGATTTTTGATGAAATGGTGACCTCGGGGCTTAGGGATTTTTTCAAAAAAAATTTTCTGCCGGTTAAGGTGTCGAGGGCTGATTTCTTTTCCGGTGATCAAAAGCCTTCTGTTTCCACCGTCAAACCATTCAGGGGAGCATTTGCAAGCATTTGGCACCATTTTTGAGTGAATTGCCGAAAGTCAGATTTTTGATGAAATTGTGACCCCGATGCTTACGGATTTTTTCAAAAAAAAAATTTCTGCCGGTTAAGGTGTCGAGGGCTGATTTCTTTTCCTGTTATAAAAAAACTTCTGTTTCGACCGCTAAGCCTTTCAGGGGAGCATTTGCACCCGTTTGGCACCATTTTTGAGTGAATTGCCGAATTTCAGATTTTTGATGAAATTGTGACCCCGGGGCTTAGGGATTTTTTCAAAAAAAAAAAAAAAATTCTGCCGGTTAAGGTGTCGAGGGCTGATTTCTTTTCCTGTGATAAAAAGCCTTCTGTTTCGACCGTCAAACCATTCAGGGGAGCATTTGCAGCCGTTTGGCACCATTTTTGAGTGAATTGCCGAAAGTCAGATTTTTGATGAAATTGTGACCCCGGGGCTTAGGGTTTTTTTCAAAAAAATATTTTTCTACCGGTTAAGTTGTCGAGGGCTGATTTCTTGTCCTGTGATAAAAAAACTTCTCTTTCGACCGTCAAACCTTTCAGGGGAGCATTTGCACCAATTTGGCACCATTTTTGAGTGAATTGCCAAAAGTCAGATTTTTGATGAAATTGTGACCCCGGGGCTTACGGATTTTTTTTTTAAAAAAATTCTGCCGGTTAAGGTGTCGAGGGCTGATTTCTTTTCCTGTGATAAAAAGCCTTCTGTTTCGACCGTCAAACCATTCAGGGGAGCATTTGCACCCGTTTGGCACCATTTTTGAGTGAATTGCCGAAAGTCAGATTTTTGATGAAATTGTGACTCTGATGCTTACGGATTGTTTCAGAAAAAAATTTTCTGCCGGTTAAGGTGTCGAGGGCTGATTTCTTTTCCTGTGATAAGAAGCCTTCTGTTTCGACTGTCAAACCAATCAGGGGAGCATTTGCACCCGTTTGGCACCATTTTTGAGTGAATTGCCGAAAGTCAGATTTTTGATGAAATTGTGACCCCGGGGCTTAGGGTTTTTTTCAAAAAAATCTTTTTCTGCCGGTTAAGTTGCTGAGGGCTGATTTCTTGTCATGTGATAAAAAAAGTCTGTTTTGATCGCTAAACCTTACAGGGGAGCATTTGCAGCCGTTTGGCACCATTTTTGAATGAATTGCCAAAATTCAGATTTTTGATTAAATTGTGACCCCGATGCTTATGGATTTTTTCAAAAAAAAAATTTCTGCCGGTTAAGGTGTCGAGGGCTGATTTCTTTTCCTGTGATAAAAAGCCTTCTGTTTCCACCGTCAAACGTTTCAGGGGAGCATTTGCACCCGTTCGGCACCATTTATGAGTGAATTGCCGAAAATCAGATTTTTGATGAAATTGTGACCCCGGGGCTTACGGATTTTTTCAAAAAAATATTTTTCTGCCGGTTAAGTTGTCGAGGGCTGATTTCTTGTCATGTGATAAAAAAATTTCTGTTTCGACCGCTAAACCTTTCAGGGGAGCATTTGCAACCGTTTGGCACCATTTTTAAGTGAATTCCCGAAAGTCAGATTTTTGATGAAATTGTGACCCCGGGGCTTAGGGATTTTTTCAAAAAAAAAATTCTGCCGGTTAAGTTGTCGACGGCTGATTTCTTTTCCTGTGATAAAAAAGCTTTCTGTTTCGACCACCAAACCTTTCAGGGGAGCATTTCCACCCGTTTGGCACCATTTTTGAGTGAATTGCCGAAAGTCAGATTTTTGATGAAATTGTGACCCTGATGCTTACGGATTTTTTCAGAAATTTTTTTTCTGCCGGTTAAGGTGTCGAGGGCTGATTTGTTTTCCTGTGATAAAAAGCCTTCTATTTCGACCGTCAAACCATTCAGGGGAGCATTTGCACCCGTTTGGCACCATTTTTTAGTGAATTGCCAAAAGTCAGATTTTTGATGAAATTGTGACGCCGGGGCTTACAGATTTTTTCAAAAAAAATAAAATCTACCGGTTAAGTTGTCGAGGGCTGATTTCTTGTCATCTGATAAAAAAACTTCTGTTTCGACAGCCAAACCTCTCAGGGGAGCATTTGCAAACGTTTGGCACCATTTTTGAGTGAATTGCCGAAAGTCAGATTTTTGATGAAATTGTGACCCCGGGGCTTAGGGTTTTTTTCAATAAAATATTTTTCTACCGGTTAAGTTGTCGAGGGCTGATTTCTTGTCCTGTGATAAAAAAACTTCTCTTTCGACCGTCAAACCTTTCAGGGGAGCATTTGCACCAGTTTGGCACCATTTTTGAGTGAATTGCCAAAAGTCAGATTTTTGATGAAATTGTGACCCCGGGGCTTACGGATTTTTTTTAAAAAAAAATTCTGCCGGTTAAGGTGTCGAGGGCTGATTTCTTTTCCTGTGATAAAAAGGCTTCTGTTTCGACCGTCAAACCATTCAGGGGAGCATTTGCAAGCATTTGGCACCATTTTTGAGTGAATTGCCGAAAGTCAGATTTTTGATTAAATTGTGACCCCGGGGCTTAGGGTTTTTTTCAAAAAAATCTTTTTCTGCCGGTTAAGTTGTTGAGGGCTGATTTCTTGTCATGTGATAAAAAAACTTCTGTTTCGACCGCTAAACCTTTCAGGGGAGCATTTGCAACCGTTTGGCACCATTTTTGAGTGAATTGCCGAAAGTCAGATTTTTGATGAAATGGTGACCCCGGGGCTTAGGGATTTTTTCAAAAAAAAAAATTCTGCCGGTTAAGTTATCGACGGCTGATTTATTTTCCTGTGATAAAAAAGCTTTCTGTTTCGACCGCCAAACCTTTCAGGGGAGCATTTCCACCCGTTTGGCACCATTTTTGAGTGAATTACCGAAAGTCAGATTTTTGAGGAAATTGTGGCCCCGGGCTTAGGGATTTTTTCAAAAAAATATTTTTCTGCCGGTTAAGTTGTCGAGGGCTGATTTCTTGTCCTGTGATAGAAAGCCTTCTGTTTCGACCGCCAAACCTTTCAGCGGAGCATTTGCACCCGTTTGGCACCATTTTTGAGTGAATTGCCGAAAGTCAGATTTTTGATGAAATTGTGACCCCGATGCTTACGCATTTTTTTTAAAAAAAAATTCTGCCGGTTAAGGTGTCGAGGGCTGATTTCTTTTCCTGTGATAAAAAGACTTCTGTTTCGACCGCCAAACGTTTTAGGGGAGCATTTGCAACCGTTTGGCACCATTTTTGAGTGAATTGCCGAAAATCAGATTTTTGATGAAATGGTGACCTCGGGGCTTAGGGATTTTTTCAAAAAAAAAAATTCTGCCGGTTTAGGTGTCGAGGGCTGATTTCTTTTCCTGTGATAAAAAGCCTTCTGTTTCGACCGTCAAACCATTCAGGGGAGCATTTGCACCCGTTTGGCACCATTTTTGAGTGAATTGCCGAAAGTCAGATTTTTGATGAAATTGTGACCCCGATGCTTACGGATTTTTTTTTTAAAAAATTCTGCCGGTTAAGGTGTCGAGGGCTGATTTCTTTTCCTGTGATAAAAAGACTTCTGTTTCGACCGCCAAACGTTTCAGGGGAGCATTTGCAACCGTTTGGCACCATTTTTGAGTGAATTGCCGAAAATCAGATTTTTGATGAAATGGTGACCTCGGGGCTTAGGGATTTTTTCAAAAAAAAAATTTCTGCCGGTTAAGGTGTCGAGGGCTGATTTCTTTTCCTGTTATAAAAAAACTTCTGTTTCGACCGCTAAGCCTTTCAGGGGAGCATTTGCACCCGTTTGGCACTATTTTTGAGTGAATTGCCGAATTTCAGATTTTTGATGAAATTGTGACCCCGGGGCTTAGGGATTTTTTCAAAAAAAAAAAAAATTCTGCCGGTTAAGGTGTCGAGGGCTGATTTCTTTTCCTGTGATAAGAAGCCTTCTGTTTCGACCGTCAAACCATTCAGGGGAGCATTTGCAGCCGTTTGGCACCATTTTTGAGTGAATTGCCGAAAGTCAGATTTTTGATGAAATTGTGACTCCGGGGCTCAGGGTTTTTTTCAAAAAAAATCTTTTTCTGCCGGTTAAGTTGCTGAGGGCTGATTTCTTGTCATGTGATAAAAAAAGTCTGTTTTGATCGCTAAACCTTACAGGGGAGCATTTGCAGCCGTTTGGCACCATTTTTGAATGAATTGCCGAAAGTCAGATATTTGATGAAATTGTGACCCCGATGCTTATGGATTTTTTCAAAAAAAAAATTTCTGCCGGTTAAGGTGTCGAGGGCTGATTTCTTTTCCTGTGATAAAAAGCCTTCTGTTTCGACCGTCAAACCATTCAGGGGAGCATTTGCACCCGTTTGGCACCATTTTTGAGTTAATTGCCGAAAGTCAGATTTTTGATGAAATTGTGACCCCGAGGCTTAGGGATTTTTTTAAAAAAATCTTTTTCTACCGGTTAAGTTTTTGAGGGCTGATTTCTTGTCATGTGATAAAAAAACTTCTGTTTCGACCGCTAAACCTTTCAGGGGAGCACTTGCAACCGTTTGCCACCATTTTTGAGTGAATTTCCGAAAGTCAGATTTTTGATGAAATTCGGGGTTTAGGGATTTTTTCAAAAAAAAATTTCTGCCGGTTAAGTTGTCGACAGCTGATTTCTTTTCCTGTGATAAAAAAGCTTTCTGTTTCGACCGCCAAACCTTTCAGGGGAGCATTTCCACCCGTTTGGCACCATTTTTCAGTGAGTTGCCGAAAGTCAGATTTTTGATGAAATTGTGACCCCGGGGCTTAGAGTTTTTTTCAAAAAAATTTTTTTTCTGCTGGTTAAGTTGTCGAGGGCTGATTTCTTGTCATCTGATAAAAAAACTTCTGTTTCAACAGCCAAACCTCTCAGTGAAGCATTTACACCCGTTTGGCACCATTTTTTAGTGAATTGCCGAAAGTCAGATTTTTGATGAAATTGTGACCCCGGGGCTTACGGAGTTTTTTAAAAAAAAATATTCTTCCGGTTAAGTTGTCGACGGCTGATTTCTTGTCCTGTGGTAAAAAAACTTCTGTTTCAACAGCCAAACCTCTCAGGGGAGCATTTGCACCCGTTTGGCACCATTTTTTAGTGAATTGCCGAAAATCAGATTTTTGATGAAATTGTGACCCCGGGGCTTAGGGATTTTTTCAAAAAAAAATTTTCTGCCGGTTAAGGTGTCGAGGGCTGATCTCTTTTCCGGTGATAAAAAGCCTTCTGTTTCGACCGCCAAACCTTTCAGGGGAGCATTTCCACCCGTTTGGCACCATTGTTGAGTGAATTGCCGAAAGTCAGATTTTTGATGAAATTGTGACCCTGATGCTTACGGATTTTTTCAAAAAAAAAAATTCTGCCGGTTAAGGTGTCGAGGGCTGATTTCTTGTCATGTGATAAAAAGCCTTCTGTTTCGACCGTCAAACCATTCAGGGGAGCATTTGCACCCGTTTGGCACCATTTTTGATTGAATTGCCGAAAGTCAGATTTTTGATGAAATTGTGACCCCGGGGCTTAGGGATTTTTTCAAAAAAATCTTTTTCTGCCGGTTAAGTTGTTGAGGGCTGATTTCTTGTCATGTGATAAAAAAAAGTCTGTTTTGACCGCTAAACCTTTCAGGGGAGCATTTGCAGCCGTTTGGCACCATTTTTGAGTGAATTGCCGAAAGTCAGATTTTTGATGAAATTGTGACCCCGGGGCTTAGGGATTTTTTCAAAAAAAAAAAAATTCTGCCGGTTAAGGTGTCGGCTGATTTCTTTTCCTGAGATAAAAAAGCTTTCTGTTTTGACCGCTAAACCTTTCAGGGGAGCTTTTGCACCCGTTTGGCACCATTTTTGAGTGAATTGCCGAAAGTCAGATTTTTGATGAAATTGTGACCCTGATGCTTACGGATTTTTTCAAAAAAAATAATTCTGCCGGTTAAGGTGTCGGGGGCTGATTTCTTTTCCTGTGATAAAAAGCCTTCTGTTTCGACCGTCAAACCATTCAGGGGAGCATTTGCACCCGTTTGGCACCATTTTTTAGTGAATTGCCGAAAGTCAGATTTTTGATGAAATTGTGACCCCGGGGCTTAGGGATTTTTTCAAAAAAATCTTTTTCTGCCGGTTAAGTTGTTGAGGGCTGATTTCTTGTCATGTGATAAAAAAAAGTCTGTTTTGACCGCTAAACCTTTCAGGGGAGCATTTGCAGCCGTTTGGCACCATTTTTGAGTGAATTGCCGAAAGTCAGATTTTTGATGAAATTGTGACCCCGGGGCTTACGGATTTTTTCAAAAAAAAAAAAATTCTGCCGGTTAAGGTGTCGGCTGATTTCTTTTCCTGTGATAAAAAAGCTTTCTGTTTCGACCGCTGAACCTTTCAGGGGAGCATTTGCACCCGTTTGGCACCATTTTTGAGTGAATTGCCGAAAGTCAGATTTTTGATGAAATTGTGACCCCGGGGCTTAGGGTTTTTTTCAAAAAAATATTTTTCTGCTGGTTAAGTTGCTGAGCGCTGATTTCTTGTCATGTGATAAAAAAACGTCTGTTTTGATCGCTAAACCTTTCAGGGGAGCATTTGCAGCCGTTTGGCACCATTTTTGAGTGAATTGCCGAAAGTCAGATTTTTGATGAAATTGTGACCCCGGGGCTTAGGGATTTTTTCAAAAAAAAAATTCTGCCGGTTAAGTTGTCGACGGCTAATTTATTTTCCTGTGATAAAAAAGCTTTCTGTTTCGACCTCCAAACCTTTCAGGGGAACATTTGCAAGCATTTGGCACCATTTTTGAGTGAATTGCCGAAAGTCAGATTTTCGATGAAATTGTGACCCCGATGCTTACGGATTTTTTCAAAAAAAATAATTCTGCCGGTTAAGGTGTCGAGGGCTGATTTCTTTTCCTGTGATAAAAAGCCTTCTGTTTCGACCGTCAAACCTTTCAGGGGAGCATTTGCACCCGTTTGGCACCATTTTTTAGTGAATTGCCAAAAGTCAGATTTTTGATGAAATTGTGACCCCGGGGCTTACGGATTTTTTCAAAAAAAAGAAATTCTGCCGGTTAAGGTGTCGAGGGCTGATTTCTTTTCCTGTGATAAAAAGCCTTCTGTTTCTACCGTCAAACCATTCATTGGAGCATTTGCACCCGTTTGGCACCATTTTTGAGTGAATTGCCGGAAGTCAGATTTTTGATGAAATTGTGACTCTGATACTTACGGATTTTTTCAAAAAAAAAATTTCTGCCGGTTAAGGTGTCGAGGGCTGATTTCTTGTCCTGTGATAAAAAGCCTTCTGTTTCGACCGTCAAACCTTTCAGGGGAGCATTTCCACCCGTTTGGCACTATTTTTGAGTGAATTGCCGAAAGTCAGATTTTTGATGAAATTGTGACCCCGGGGCTTAGGGATTTTTTCAAAAAAATATTTTTCTGCCGGTTAAGTTGTCGAGGGCTGATTTCTTGTCCTGTGATAAAAAGCCTTCTGTTTCGACCGTCAAACCTTTCAGCGGAGCATTTGCACCCGTTTGGCACCATTTTTGAGTGAATTGCCAAAAGTCAGATTTTTGATGAAATTGTGACCCCGATGCTTACGGATTTTTTCAAAAGATTTTTTTCTGCCGGTTAAGGTGTCGAGGGCTGATTTCTTGTCCTGTGATAAAAAGCCTTCTGTTTCGACCGTCAAACCTTTCAGCGGAGCATTTGCACCCGTTTGGCACCATTTTTGAGTGAATTGCCAAAAGTCAGATTTTTGATGAAATTGTGACCCCGATGCTTACGGATTTTTTCAAAAGATTTTTTTCTGCCGGTTAAGGTGTCGAGGGCTGATTTCTTTTCCTGTGATAAAAAGCCTTCTGTTTCGACCGTCAAACCATTCAGGGGAGCATTTGCAGCCGTTTGGCACCATTTTTGAGTGAATTGCCGAAAGTCAGATTTTTGATGAAATTGTGACCCCGGGGCTTAGAGATTTTTTCAAAAAAATATTTTTCTGCTGGTTAAGTTGTCGAGGGCTGATTTCTTGTTCTGTGATAAAAAAACTTCTCGTTCGACCGTCAAACCTTTCAGGGGAGCATTTGCACCAGTTTGGCACCATTTTTGAGTGAATTGCCCAAAGTCAGATTTTTGATGAAATTGTGACCCCGGGGCTTACGGATTTTTTTTAAAAAAAAATTCTGCCGGTTAAGGTGTCGAGGGCTGATTTCTTTTCCTATGATAAAAAGCCTTCTGTTTCGACCGTCAAACCATTCAGGGGAGCATTTGCACCCGTTTGGCACCATTTTTGAGTGAATTGCCGAAAGTCAGATATTTGATGAAATTGTGACTCTGATGCTTACGGATTGTTTCAAAAAAAATTTTTCTGCCGGTTAAGGTGTCGAGGGCTGATTTCTTTTCCTGTGATAAAAAGCCTTCTGTTTCGACCGTCAAACCAATCAGGGGAGCATTTGCACCCGTTTGGCACCATTTTTGAGTGAATTGCCGAAAGTCAGATTTTTGATGAAATTGTGACCCCAGGGCTTAGGGTTTTTTTCAAAAAAATCTTTTTCTGCCGGTTAAGTTGCTGAGGGCTGATTTCTTGTCATGTGATAAAAAAAGTCTGTTTTGATCGCTAAACCTTACAGGGGAGCATTTTCAGCCGTTTGGCACCATTTTTGAGTGAATTGCCGAAAGTCAGATTTTTGATGAAATTGTGACCCCGATGCTTATGGATTTTTTCAAAAAAAAAATTTCTGCCGGTTAAGGTGTCGAGGGCTGATTTCTTTTCCTGTGATAAAAAGCCTTCTGTTTCGACCGTCAAACCATTCAGGGGAGCATTTGCACCCGTTTGGCACCATTTTTGAGTGAATTGCCGAAAGTCAGAGTTTTGATGAAATTGTGACCCCGGGGCTTAGGGTTTTTTTCAAAAAAAATCTTTTTCTGCCGGTTAAGTTGCTGAGGGCTGATTTCTTGTCATGTGATAAAAAAAGTCTGTTTTGATCGCTAAACCTTTACAGGGGAGCATTTGCAGCCGTTTGGCACCATTTTTGAGTGAATTGCCGAAAGTCAGATTTTTGATGAAATTGTGACCCCGATGCTTATGGATTTTTTCAAAAAAAAAATTTCTGCCGGTTAAGGTGTCGAGGGCTGATTTCTTTTCCTGTGATAAAAAGCCTTCTGTTTCGACCGTCAAACCATTCAGGGGAGCATTTGCACCCGTTTGGCACCATTTTTGAGTTAATTGCCGAAAGTCAGATTTTTGATGAAATTGTGACCCCGGGGCTTAGGGATTTTTTAAAAAAAATCTTTTTCAACCGGTTAAGTTTTTGAGGGCTGATTTCTTGTCATGTGATAAAAAAACTTCTGTTTCGACCGCTAAACCTTTCAGGGGAGCACTTGCAACCGTTTGCCACCATTTTTGAGTGAATTCCCGAAAGTCAGATTTTTGATGAAATTCGGGGTTTAGGGATTTTTTCAAAAAAAAATTTCTGCCGGTTAAGTTGTCGACAGCTGATTTCTTTTCCTGTGATAAAAAAGCTTTCTGTTTCGACCGCCAAACCTTTCAGGGGAGCATTTCCACCCGTTTGGCACCATTTTTGAGTGAATTGCTGAAAGTCAGATTTTTGATGAAATTGTGACCCCGGGGCTTAGGGATTTTTTCAAAAAAATATTTTTCTGCCGGTTAAGGTGTCGAGGGCTGATTTCTTTTCCTGTGATAAAAAGCCTTCTGTTTCGACCGTCAAACCATTCAGGGGAGCATTTGCACCCGTTTGGCACCATTTTTTAGTGAATTGCCGAAAGTCAGATTTTTGATGAAATTGTGACCCCGGGGCTTAGGGATTTTTTCAAAAAAATATTTTTCTGCCGGTTAAGGTGTCGAGGGCTGATTTCTTTTCCTGTGATAAAAAGCCTTCTGTTTCGACCGTCAAACCATTCAGGGGAGCATTTGCACCCGTTTGGCACCATTTTTTAGTGAATTGCCGAAAGTCAGATTTTTGATGAAATTGTGACCCCGGGGCTTAGAGATTTTTTCAAAAAAATATTTTTCTGCTGGTTAAGTTGTCGAGGGCTGATTTCTTGCCCTGTGATAGAAAGCCTTCTGTTTCGACCGACAAACCTTTCAGGGGAGCATTTGCAAGCATTTGGCACCATTTTTGAGTGAATTGCCGAAAGTCAGATTTTTGATGAAATTGTGACCCCGATGCTTACGGATTTTTTCAAAAAAAATTTTTCTGCCGGTTAAGGTGTCGAGGGCTGATTTCTTTTCCTGTTATAAAAAAACTTCTGTTTCGATCGCTAAACCTTTCAGGGGAGCATTTGCACCCGTTTGGCACCATTTTTGAGTGAATTGCCGAAAGTCAGATTTTTGATGAAATTGTGACCCCGGGGCTTAGGGATTTTTTCAAAAAAAAAAAAATTCTGCCGGTTAAGGTGTCGAGGGCTGATTTCTTTTCCTGTGATAAAAAGCCTTCTGTTTCGACCGTCAAACCATTCAGGGGAGCATTTGCAGCCGTTTGGCACCATTTTTGAGTGAATTGCCGAAAGTCAGATTTTTGATGAAATTGTGACCCCGGGGCTTAGGGTTTTTTTCAAAAAAATATTTTTCTACCGGTTAAGTTGTCGAGGGCTGATTTCTTGTCCTGTGATAAAAAAACTTCTCTTTCGACCGCTAAACCTTTCAGGGGAGCATTTGCACCAGTTTGGCACCATTTTTGAGTGAATTGCCAAAAGTCAGATTTTTGAGGAAATTGTGACCCCGGGGCTTACGGATTTTTTTTAAAAAAAAATTCTGCCGGTTAAGGTGTCGAGGGCTGATTTCTTTTCCTGTGATAAAAAGCCTTCTGTTTCGACCGTCAAACCATTCAGGGGAGCATTTGCACCCGTTTGGCACCATTTTTGAGTGAATTGCCGAAAGTCAGATTTTTGATGAAATTGTGACCCCGATGCTTATGGATTTTTTCAAAAAAAAAATTTCTGCCGGTTAAGGTGTCGAGGGCTGATTTCTTTTCCTGTGATAAAAAGCCTTCTGTTTCGACCGTCAAACCATTCAGGGGAGCATTTGCACCCGTTTGGCACCATTTTTGAGTGAATTGCCGAAAGTCAGAGTTTTGATGAAATTGTGACCCCGGGGCTTAGGGATTTTTTCAAAAAAATATTTTTCTGCCGGTTAAGGTGTCGAGGGCTGATTTCTTTTCCTGTGATAAAAAGCCTTCTGTTTCGACCGTCAAACCATTCAGGGGAGCATTTGCACCCGTTTGGCACCATTTTTTAGTGAATTGCCGAAAGTCAGATTTTTGATGAAATTGTGACCCCGGGGCTTAGAGATTTTTTCAAAAAAATATTTTTCTGCTGGTTAAGTTGTCGAGGGCTGATTTCTTGCCCTGTGATAGAAAGCCTTCTGTTTCGACCGACAAACCTTTCAGGGGAGCATTTGCAAGCATTTGGCACCATTTTTGAGTGAATTGCCGAAAGTCAGATTTTTGATGAAATTGTGACCCCGATGCTTACGGATTTTTTCAAAAAAATTTTTTCTGCCGGTTAAGGTGTCGAGGGCTGATTTCTTTTCCTGTTATAAAAAAACTTCTGTTTCGATCGCTAAACCTTTCAGGGGAGCATTTGCACCCGTTTGGCACCATTTTTGAGTGAATTGCCGAAAGTCAGATTTTTGATGAAATTGTGACCCCGGGGCTTAGGGATTTTTTCAAAAAAAAAAAAATTCTGCCGGTTAAGGTGTCGAGGGCTGATTTCTTTTCCTGTGATAAAAAGCCTTCTGTTTCGACCGTCAAACCATTCAGGGGAGCATTTGCAGCCGTTTGGCACCATTTTTGAGTGAATTGCCGAAAGTCAGATTTTTGATGAAATTGTGACCCCGGGGCTTAGGGTTTTTTTCAAAAAAATATTTTTCTACCGGTTAAGTTGTCGAGGGCTGATTTCTTGTCCTGTGATAAAAAAACTTCTCTTTCGACCGCTAAACCTTTCAGGGGAGCATTTGCACCAGTTTGGCACCATTTTTGAGTGAATTGCCAAAAGTCAGATTTTTGAGGAAATTGTGACCCCGGGGCTTACGGATTTTTTTTTTAAAAAAATTCTGCCGGTTAAGGTGTCGAGGGCTGATTTCTTTTCCTGTGATAAAAAGCCTTCTGTTTCGACCGTCAAACCATTCAGGGGAGCATTTGCACCCGTTTGGCACCATTTTTGAGTGAATTGCCGAAAGTCAGATTTTTGATGAAATTGTGACCCCGATGCTTATGGATTTTTTCAAAAAAAAAATTTCTGCCGGTTAAGGTGTCGAGGGCTGATTTCTTTTCCTGTGATAAAAAGCCTTCTGTTTCGACCGTCAAACCATTCAGGGGAGCATTTGCACCCGTTTGGCACCATTTTTGAGTGAATTGCCGAAAGTCAGAGTTTTGATGAAATTGTGACCCCGGGGCTTAGGGTTTTTTTCAAAAAAAATCTTTTTCTGCCGGTTAAGTTGCTGAGGGCTGATTTCTTGTCATGTGATAAAAAAAGTCTGTTTTGATCGCTAAACCTTACAGGGGAGCATTTGCAGCCGTTTGGCACCATTTTTGAGTGAATTGCCGAAAGTCAGATATTTGATGAAATTGTGACCCCGATGGTTATGGATTTTTTCAAAAAAAAAATTTCTGCCGGTTAAGGTGTCGAGGGCTGATTTCTTTTCCTGTGATAAAAAGCCTTCTGTTTCGACCGTCAAACCATTCAGGGGAGCATTTGCACCCGTTTGGCACCATTTTTGAGTTAATTGCCGAAAGTCAGATTTTTGATGAAATTGTGACCCCGGGGCTTAGGGATTTTTTTAAAAAAATCTTTTTCAACCGGTTAAGTTTTTGAGGGCTGATTTCTTGTCATGTGATAAAAAAACTTCTGTTTCGACCGCTAAACCTTTCAGGGGAGCACTTGCAACCGTTTGCCACCATTTTTGAGTGAATTCCCGAAAGTCAGATTTTTGATGAAATTCGGGGTTTAGGGATTTTTTCAAAAAAAAATTTCTGCCGGTTAAGTTGTCGACAGCTGATTTCTTTTCCTGTGATAAAAAAGCTTTCTGTTTCGACCGCCAAACCTTTCAGGGGAGCATTTCCACCCGTTTGGCACCATTTTTGAGTGAATTGCCGAAAGTCAGATTTTTGATGAAATTGTGACCCCGGGGCTTAGGGATTTTTTCAAAAAAATATTTTTCTGCCGGTTAAGCTGTCGAGGGCTGATTTCTTTTCCTGTGATAAAAAGCCTTCTGTTTCGACCGTCAAACCATTCAGGGGAGCATTTGCAGCCGTTTGGCACCATTTTTTAGTGAATTGCCGAAAGTCAGATTTTTGATGAAATTGTGACCCCGGGGCTTAGGGATTTTTTCAAAAAAATATTTTTCTGCCGGTTAAGGTGTCGAGGGCTGATTTCTTTTCCTGTGATAAAAAGCCTTCTGTTTCGACCGTCAAACCATTCAGGGGAGCATTTGCAGCCGTTTGGCACCATTTTTGAGTGAATTGCCGAAAGTCAGATTTTTGATGAAATTGTGACCCCGGGGCTTAGGGTTTTTTTCAAAAAAATATTTTTCTACCGGTTAAGTTGTCGAGGGCTGATTTCTTGTCCTGTGATAAAAAAGCTTCTCTTTCGACCGTCAAACCTTTCAGGGGAGCATTTGCACCAGTTTGGCACCATTTTTGAGTGAATTGCCAAAAGTCAGATTTTTGATGAAATTGTGACCCCGGGGCTTACGGATTTTTTTTTAAAAAAAATTCTGCCGGTTAAGGTGTCGAGGGCTGATTTCTTTTCCTGTGATAAAAAGCCTTCTGTTTCGACCGTCAAACCATTCAGGGGAGCATTTGCACCCGTTTGGCACCATTTTTGAGTGAATTGCCGAAAGTCAGATATTTGATGAAATTGTGACTCTGATGCTTACGGATTGTTTCAAAAAAATTTTTTCTGCCGGTTAAGGTGTCGAGGGCTGATTTCTTTTCCTGTGATAAAAAGCCTTCTGTTTCGACCGTCAAACCATTCAGGGGAGCATTTGCACCCGTTTGGCACCATTTTTGAGTGAATTGCCGAAAGTCAGATTTTTGATGAAATTGTGACCCCGGGGCTTAGGGTTTTTTTCAAAAAAAATCTTTTTCTGCCGGTTAAGTTGCTGAGGGCTGATTTCTTGTCATGTGATAAAAAAAGTCTGTTTTGATCGCTAAACCTTACAGGGGAGCATTTGCAGCCGTTTGGCACCATTTTTGAGTGAATTGCCGAAAGTCAGATTTTTGATGAAATTCGGGGTTTAGGGATTTTTTCAAAAAAAAATTTCTGCCGGTTAAGTTGTCGACAGCTGATTTCTTTTCCTGTGATAAAAAAGCTTTCTGTTTCGACCGCCAAACCTTTCAGGGGAGCATTTCCACCCGTTTGGCACCATTTTTGAGTGAATTGCCGAAAGTCAGATTTTTGATGAAATTGTGACCCCAGGGCTTAGGGATTTTTTCAAAAAAATATTTTTCTGCCGGTTAAGGTGTCGAGGGCTGATTTCTTTTCCTGTGATAAAAAGCCTTCTGTTTCGACCGTCAAACCATTCAGGGGAGCATTTGCAAGCATTTGGCACCATTTTTGAGTGAATTGCCGAAAGTCAGATTTTTGATGAAATTGTGACCCCGATGCTTACGGATTTTTTCAAAAAAAATTTTTCTGCCGGTTAAGGTGTCGAGGGCTGATTTCTTTTCCTGTGATAAAAAGCCTTCTGTTTCGACCGTCAAACCATTCAGTGGAGCATTTGCAGCCGTTTGGCACCATTTTTGAGTGAATTGCCGAAAGTCAGATTTTTGATGAAATTGTGACCCCGGGGCTTAGAGATTTTTTCAAAAAAATATTTTTCTGCTGGTTAAGTTGTCGAGGGCTGATTTCTTGTTCTGTGATAAAAAAACTTCTCGTTCGACCGTCAAACCTTTCAGGGGAGCATTTGCACCAGTTTGGCACCATTTTTGAGTGAATTGCCAAAAGTCAGATTTTTGATGAAATTGTGACCCCGGGGCTTACGGATTTTTTTAAAAAAAAAATTCTGCCGGTTAAGGTGTCGAGGGCTGATTTCTTTTCCTATGATAAAAAGCCTTCTGTTTCGACCGTCAAACCATTCAGGGGAGCATTTGCACCCGTTTGGCACCATTTTTGAGTGAATTGCCGAAAGTCAGATTTTTGATGAAATTGTGACCCCAGGGCTTAGGGTTTTTTTCAAAAAAATCTTTTTCTGCCGGTTAAGTTGCTGAGGGCTGATTTCTTGTCATGTGATAAAAAAAGTCTGTTTTGATCGCTAAACCTTACAGGGGAGCATTTTCAGCCGTTTGGCACCATTTTTGAGTGAATTGCCGAAAGTCAGATTTTTGATGAAATTGTGACCCCGATGCTTATGGATTTTTTCAAAAAAAAATTTTCTGCCGGTTAAGGTGTCGAGGGCTGATTTCTTTTCCTGTGATAAAAAGCCTTCTGTTTCGACCGTCAAACCATTCAGGGGAGCATTTGCACCCGTTTGGCACCATTTTTGAGTGAATTGCCGAAAGTCAGAGTTTTGATGAAATTGTGACCCCGGGGCTTAGGGTTTTTTTCAAAAAAAATCTTTTTCTGCCGGTTAAGTTGCTGAGGGCTGATTTCTTGTCATGTGATAAAAAAAGTCTGTTTTGATCGCTAAACCTTTACAGGGGAGCATTTGCAGCCGTTTGGCACCATTTTTGAGTGAATTGCCGAAAGTCAGATTTTTGATGAAATTGTGACCCCGATGCTTATGGATTTTTTCAAAAAAAAATTTTCTGCCGGTTAAGGTGTCGAGGGCTGATTTCTTTTCCTGTGATAAAAAGCCTTCTGTTTCGACCGTCAAACCATTCAGGGGAGCATTTGCACCCGTTTGGCACCATTTTTGAGTTAATTGCCGAAAGTCAGATTTTTGATGAAATTGTGACCCCGGGGCTTAGGGATTTTTTAAAAAAAATCTTTTTCAACCGGTTAAGTTTTTGAGGGCTGATTTCTTGTCATGTGATAAAAAAACTTCTGTTTCGACCGCTAAACCTTTCAGGGGAGCACTTGCAACCGTTTGCCACCATTTTTGAGTGAATTCCCGAAAGTCAGATTTTTGATGAAATTCGGGGTTTAGGGATTTTTTCAAAAAAAAATTTCTGCCGGTTAAGTTGTCGACAGCTGATTTCTTTTCCTGTGATAAAAAAGCTTTCTGTTTCGACCGCCAAACCTTTCAGGGGAGCATTTCCACCCGTTTGGCACCATTTTTGAGTGAATTGCCGAAAGTCAGATTTTTGATGAAATTGTGACCCCGGGGCTTAGGGATTTTTTCAAAAAAATATTTTTCTGCCGGTTAAGGTGTCGATGGCTGATTTCTTTTCCTGTGATAAAAAGCCTTCTGTTTCGACCGTCAAACCATTCAGGGGAGCATTTGCACCCGTTTGGCACCATTTTTTAGTGAATTGCCGAAAGTCAGATTTTTGATGAAATTGTGACCCCGGGGCTTAGGGATTTTTTCAAAAAAATATTTTTCTGCCGGTTAAGGTGTCGAGGGCTGATTTCTTTTCCTGTGATAAAAAGCCTTCTGTTTCGACCGTCAAACCATTCAGGGGAGCATTTGCACCCGTTTGGCACCATTTTTTAGTGAATTGCCGAAAGTCAGATTTTTGATGAAATTGTGACCCCGGGGCTTAGAGATTTTTTCAAAAAAATATTTTTCTGCTGGTTAAGTTGTCGAGGGCTGATTTCTTGCCCTGTGATAGAAAGCCTTCTGTTTCGACCGACAAACCTTTCAGGGGAGCATTTGCAAGCATTTGGCACCATTTTTGAGTGAATTGCCGAAAGTCAGATTTTTGATGAAATTGTGACCCCGATGCTTACGGATTTTTTCAAAAAAAATTTTTCTGCCGGTTAAGGTGTCGAGGGCTGATTTCTTTTCCTGTTATAAAAAAACTTCTGTTTCGATCGCTAAACCTTTCAGGGGAGCATTTGCACCCGTTTCGCACCATTTTTGAGTGAATTGCCGAAAGTCAGATTTTTGATGAAATTGTGACCCCGGGGCTTAGGGATTTTTTCAAAAAAAAAAAAATTCTGCCGGTTAAGGTGTCGAGGGCTGATTTCTTTTCCTGTGATAAAAAGCCTTCTGTTTCGACCGTCAAACCATTCAGGGGAGCATTTGCAGCCGTTTGGCACCATTTTTGAGTGAATTGCCGAAAGTCAGATTTTTGATGAAATTGTGACCCCGGGGCTTAGGGTTTTTTTCAAAAAAATATTTTTCTACCGGTTAAGTTGTCGAGGGCTGATTTCTTGTCCTGTGATAAAAAAACTTCTCTTTCGACCGCTAAACCTTTCAGGGGAGCATTTGCACCAGTTTGGCACCATTTTTGAGTGAATTGCCAAAAGTCAGATTTTTGAGGAAATTGTGACCCCGGGGCTTACGGATTTTTTTTAAAAAAAAATTCTGCCGGTTAAGGTGTCGAGGGCTGATTTCTTTTCCTGTGATAAAAAGCCTTCTGTTTCGACCGTCAAACCATTCAGGGGAGCATTTGCACCCGTTTGGCACCATTTTTGAGTGAATTGCCGAAAGTCAGATTTTTGATGAAATTGTGACCCCGATGCTTATGGATTTTTTCAAAAAAAAAATTTCTGCCGGTTAAGGTGTCGAGGGCTGATTTCTTTTCCTGTGATAAAAAGCCTTCTGTTTCGACCGTCAAACCATTCAGGGGAGCATTTGCACCCGTTTGGCACCATTTTTGAGTTAATTGCCGAAAGTCAGATTTTTGATGAAATTGTGACCCCGGGGCTTAGGGATTTTTTAAAAAAAATCTTTTTCAACCGGTTAAGTTTTTGAGGGCTGATTTCTTGTCATGTGATAAAAAAACTTCTGTTTCGACCGCTAAACCTTTCAGGGGAGCACTTGCAACCGTTTGCCACCATTTTTGAGTGAATTGCCGAAAGTCAGATTTTTGATGAAATTCGGGGTTTAGGGATTTTTTCAAAAAAAAATTTCTGCCGGTTAAGTTGTCGACAGCTGATTTCTTTTCCTGTGATAAAAAAGCTTTCTGTTTCGACCGCCAAACCTTTCAGGGGAGCATTTCCACCCGTTTGGCACCATTTTTGAGTGAATTGCCGAAAGTCAGATTTTTGATGAAATTGTGACCCCGGGGCTTAGGGATTTTTTCAAAAAAATATTTTTCTGCCGGTTAAGGTGTCGATGGCTGATTTCTTTTCCTGTGATAAAAAGCCTTCTGTTTCGACCGTCAAACCATTCAGGGGAGCATTTGCACCCGTTTGGCACCATTTTTTAGTGAATTGCCGAAAGTCAGATTTTTGATGAAATTGTGACCCCGGGGCTTAGGGATTTTTTCAAAAAAATATTTTTCTGCCGGTTAAGGTGTCGAGGGCTGATTTCTTTTCCTGTGATAAAAAGCCTTCTGTTTCGACCGTCAAACCATTCAGGGGAGCATTTGCACCCGTTTGGCACCATTTTTTAGTGAATTGCCGAAAGTCAGATTTTTGATGAAATTGTGACCCCGGGGCTTAGAGATTTTTTCAAAAAAATATTTTTCTGCTGGTTAAGTTGTCGAGGGCTGATTTCTTGCCCTGTGATAGAAAGCCTTCTGTTTCGACCGACAAACCTTTCAGGGGAGCATTTGCAAGCATTTGGCACCATTTTTGAGTGAATTGCCGAAAGTCAGATTTTTGATGAAATTGTGACCCCGATGCTTACGGATTTTTTCAAAAAAAATTTTTCTGCCGGTTAAGGTGTCGAGGGCTGATTTCTTTTCCTGTTATAAAAAAACTTCTGTTTCGATCGCTAAACCTTTCAGGGGAGCATTTGCACCCGTTTCGCACCATTTTTGAGTGAATTGCCGAAAGTCAGATTTTTGATGAAATTGTGACCCCGGGGCTTAGGGATTTTTTCAAAAAAAAAAAAATTCTGCCGGTTAAGGTGTCGAGGGCTGATTTCTTTTCCTGTGATAAAAAGCCTTCTGTTTCGACCGTCAAACCATTCAGGGGAGCATTTGCAGCCGTTTGGCACCATTTTTGAGTGAATTGCCGAAAGTCAGATTTTTGATGAAATTGTGACCCCGGGGCTTAGGGTTTTTTTCAAAAAAATATTTTTCTACCGGTTAAGTTGTCGAGGGCTGATTTCTTGTCCTGTGATAAAAAAACTTCTGTTTCGACCGTCAAACCATTCAGGGGAGCATTTGCACCCGTTTGGCACCATTTTTGAGTGAATTGCCGAAAGTCAGATTTTTGATGAAATTGTGACCCCGATGCTTATGGATTTTTTCAAAAAAAAAATTTCTGCCGGTTAAGGTGTCGAGGGCTGATTTCTTTTCCTGTGATAAAAAGCCTTCTGTTTCGACCGTCAAACCATTCAGGGGAGCATTTGCACCCGTTTGGCACCATTTTTGAGTGAATTGCCGAAAGTCAGAGTTTTGATGAAATTGTGACCCCGGGGCTTAGGGATTTTTTCAAAAAAATATTTTTCTGCCGGTTAAGGTGTCGAGGGCTGATTTCTTTTCCTGTGATAAAAAGCCTTCTGTTTCGACCGTCAAACCATTCAGGGGAGCATTTGCACCCGTTTGGCACCATTTTTTAGTGAATTGCCGAAAGTCAGATTTTTGATGAAATTGTGACCCCGGGGCTTAGAGATTTTTTCAAAAAAATATTTTTCTGCTGGTTAAGTTGTCGAGGGCTGATTTCTTGCCCTGTGATAGAAAGCCTTCTGTTTCGACCGACAAACCTTTCAGGGGAGCATTTGCAAGCATTTGGCACCATTTTTGAGTGAATTGCCGAAAGTCAGATTTTTGATGAAATTGTGACCCCGATGCTTACGGATTTTTTCAAAAAAAATTTTTCTGCCGGTTAAGGTGTCGAGGGCTGATTTCTTTTCCTGTTATAAAAAAACTTCTGTTTCGATCGCTAAACCTTTCAGGGGAGCATTTGCACCCGTTTGGCACCATTTTTGAGTGAATTGCCGAAAGTCAGATTTTTGATGAAATTGTGACCCCGGGGCTTAGGGATTTTTTCAAAAAAAAAAAAATTCTGCCGGTTAAGGTGTCGAGGGCTGATTTCTTTTCCTGTGATAAAAAGCCTTCTGTTTCGACCGTCAAACCATTCAGGGGAGCATTTGCAGCCGTTTGGCACCATTTTTGAGTGAATTGCCGAAAGTCAGATTTTTGATGAAATTGTGACCCCGGGGCTTAGGGTTTTTTTCAAAAAAATATTTTTCTACCGGTTAAGTTGTCGAGGGCTGATTTCTTGTCCTGTGATAAAAAAACTTCTCTTTCGACCGCTAAACCTTTCAGGGGAGCATTTGCACCAGTTTGGCACCATTTTTGAGTGAATTGCCAAAAGTCAGATTTTTGAGGAAATTGTGACCCCGGGGCTTACGGATTTTTTTTTTAAAAAAATTCTGCCGGTTAAGGTGTCGAGGGCTGATTTCTTTTCCTGTGATAAAAAGCCTTCTGTTTCGACCGTCAAACCATTCAGGGGAGCATTTGCACCCGTTTGGCACCATTTTTGAGTGAATTGCCGAAAGTCAGATTTTTGATGAAATTGTGACCCCGATGCTTATGGATTTTTTCAAAAAAAAAATTTCTGCCGGTTAAGGTGTCGAGGGCTGATTTCTTTTCCTGTGATAAAAAGCCTTCTGTTTCGACCGTCAAACCATTCAGGGGAGCATTTGCACCCGTTTGGCACCATTTTTGAGTTAATTGCCGAAAGTCAGATTTTTGATGAAATTGTGACCCCGGGGCTTAGGGATTTTTTTAAAAAAATCTTTTTCAACCGGTTAAGTTTTTGAGGGCTGATTTCTTGTCATGTGATAAAAAAACTTCTGTTTCGACCGCTAAACCTTTCAGGGGAGCACTTGCAACCGTTTGCCACCATTTTTGAGTGAATTCCCAAAAGTCAGATTTTTGATGAAATTCGGGGTTTAGGGATTTTTTCAAAAAAAAATTTCTGCCGGTTAAGTTGTCGACAGCTGATTTCTTTTCCTGTGATAAAAAAGCTTTCTGTTTCGACCGCCAAACCTTTCAGGGGAGCATTTCCACCCGTTTGGCACCATTTTTGAGTGAATTGCCGAAAGTCAGATTTTTGATGAAATTGTGACCCCGGGGCTTAGGGATTTTTTCAAAAAAATATTTTTCTGCCGGTTAAGCTGTCGAGGGCTGATTTCTTTTCCTGTGATAAAAAGCCTTCTGTTTCGACCGTCAAACCATTCAGGGGAGCATTTGCACCCGTTTGGCACCATTTTTTAGTGAATTGCCGAAAGTCAGATTTTTGATGAAATTGTGACCCCGGGGCTTAGGGATTTTTTCAAAAAAATATTTTTCTGCCGGTTAAGGTGTCGAGGGCTGATTTCTTATCCTGTGATAAAAAGCCTTCTGTTTCGACCGTCAAACCATTCAGGGGAGCATTTGCAGCCGTTTGGCACCATTTTTGAGTGAATTGCCGAAAGTCAGATTTTTGATGAAATTGTGACCCCGGGGCTTAGGGTTTTTTTCAAAAAAATATTTTTCTACCGGTTAAGTTGTCGAGGGCTGATTTCTTGTCCTGTGATAAAAAAGCTTCTCTTTCGACCGTCAAACCTTTCAGGGGAGCATTTGCACCAGTTTGGCACCATTTTTGAGTGAATTGCCAAAAGTCAGATTTTTGATGAAATTGTGACCCCGGGGCTTACGGATTTTTTTTAAAAAAAAATTCTGCCGGTTAAGGTGTCGAGGGCTGATTTCTTTTCCTGTGATAAAAAGCCTTCTGTTTCGACCGTCAAACCATTCAGGGGAGCATTTGCACCCGTTTGGCACCATTTTTGAGTGAATTGCCGAAAGTCAGATTTTTGATGAAATTGTGACCCCGGGGCTTAGGGTTTTTTTCAAAAAAAATCTTTTTCTGCCGGTTAAGTTGCTGAGGGCTGATTTCTTGTCATGTGATAAAAAAAGTCTGTTTTGATCGCTAAACCTTACAGGGGAGCATTTGCAGCCGTTTGGCACCATTTTTGAGTGAATTGCCGAAAGTCAGATTTTTGATGAAATTCGGGGTTTAGGGATTTTTTCAAAAAAAAATTTCTGCCGGTTAAGTTGTCGACAGCTGATTTCTTTTCCTGTGATAAAAAAGCTTTCTGTTTCGACCGCCAAACCTTTCAGGGGAGCATTTCCACCCGTTTGGCACCATTTTTGAGTGAATTGCCGAAAGTCAGATTTTTGATGAAATTGTGACCCCAGGGCTTAGGGATTTTTTCAAAAAAATATTTTTCTGCCGGTTAAGGTGTCGAGGGCTGATTTCTTTTCCTGTGATAAAAAGCCTTCTGTTTCGACCGTCAAACCATTCAGGGGAGCATTTGCAAGCATTTGGCACCATTTTTGAGTGAATTGCCGAAAGTCAGATTTTTGATGAAATTGTGACCCCGATGCTTACGGATTTTTTCAAAAAAAAATTTTCTGCCGGTTAAGGTGTCGAGGGCTGATTTCTTTTCCTGTTATAAAAAAACTTCTGTTTCGACCGCTAAACCTTTCAGGGGAGCATTTGCACCCGTTTGGCACCATTTTTGAGTGAATTGCCGAAAGTCAGATTTTTGATGAAATTGTGACCCCGGGGCTTAGGGATTTTTTCAAAAAAAAAAAAAATTCTGCCGGTTAAGGTGTCGAGGGCTGATTTCTTTTCCTGTGATAAAAAGCCTTCTGTTTCGAACGTCAAACCATTCAGGGGAGCATTTGCAGCCGTTTGGCACCATTTTTGAGTGAATTGCCGAAAGTCAGATTTTTGATGAAATTGTGACCCCGGGGCTTAGGGTTTTTTTCAAAAAAATATTTTTCTACCGGTTAAGTTGTCGAGGGCTGATTTCTTGTCCTGTGATAAAAAAACTTCTCTTTCGACCGTCAAACCTTTCAGGGGAGCATTTGCACCAGTTTGGCACCATTTTTGAGTGAATTGCCAAAAGTCAGATTTTTGATGAAATTGTGACCCCGGGGCTTACGGATTTTTTTTTAAAAAAAATTCTGCCGGTTAAGGTGTCGAGGGCTGATTTCTTTTCCTGTGATAAAAAGCCTTCTGTTTCGACCGTCAAACCATTCAGGGGAGCATTTGCACCCGTTTGGCACCATTTTTGAGTGAATTGCCGAAAGTCAGATTTTTGATGAAATTGTGACCCCGGGGCTTAGGGTTTTTTTCAAAAAAAATCTTTTTCTGCCGGTTAAGTTGCTGAGGGCTGATTTCTTGTCATGTGATAAAAAAAGTCTGTTTTGATCGCTAAACCTTACAGGGGAGCATTTGCAGCCGTTTGGCACCATTTTTGAGTGAATTGCCGAAAGTCAGATATTTGATGAAATTGTGACCCCGATGGTTATGGATTTTTTCAAAAAAAAAATTTCTGCCGGTTAAGGTGTCGAGGGCTGATTTCTTTTCCTGTGATAAAAAGCCTTCTGTTTCGACCGTCAAACCATTCAGGGGAGCATTTGCACCCGTTTGGCACCATTTTTGAGTTAATTGCCGAAAGTCAGATTTTTGATGAAATTGTGACCCCGGGGCTTAGGGATTTTTTTAAAAAAATCTTTTTCAACCGGTTAAGTTTTTGAGGGCTGATTTCTTGTCATGTGATAAAAAAACTTCTGTTTCGACCGCTAAACCTTTCAGGGGAGCACTTGCAACCGTTTGCCACCATTTTTGAGTGAATTCCCGAAAGTCAGATTTTTGATGAAATTCGGGGTTTAGGGATTTTTTCAAAAAAAAATTTTTGCCGGTTAAGTTGTCGACAGCTGATTTCTTTTCCTGTGATAAAAAAGCTTTCTGTTTCGACCGCCAAACCTTTCAGGGGAGCATTTCCACCCGTTTGGCACCATTTTTGAGTGAATTGCCGAAAGTCAGATTTTTGATGAAATTGTGACCCCGGGGCTTAGGGATTTTTTCAAAAAAATATTTTTCTGCCGGTTAAGCTGTCGAGGGCTGATTTCTTTTCCTGTGATAAAAAGCCTTCTGTTTCGACCGTCAAACCATTCAGTGGAGCATTTGCACCCGTTTGGCACCATTTTTTAGTGAATTGCCGAAAGTCAGATTTTTGATGAAATTGTGACCCCGGGGCTTAGGGATTTTTTCAAAAAAATATTTTTCTGCCGGTTAAGGTGTCGAGGGCTGATTTCTTTTCCTGTGATAAAAAGCCTTCTGTTTCGACCGTCAAACCATTCAGGGGAGCATTTGCAGCCGTTTGGCACCATTTTTGAGTGAATTGCCGAAAGTCAGATTTTTGATGAAATTGTGACCCCGGGGCTTAGGGTTTTTTTCAAAAAAATATTTTTCTACCGGTTAAGTTGTCGAGGGCTGATTTCTTGTCCTGTGATAAAAAAGCTTCTCTTTCGACCGTCAAACCTTTCAGGGGAGCATTTGCACCCGTTTGGCACCATTTTTGAGTGAATTGCCAAAAGTCAGATTTTTGATGAAATTGTGACCCCGGGGCTTACGGATTTTTTTTAAAAAAAAATTCTGCCGGTTAAGGTGTCGAGGGCTGATTTCTTTTCTTGTGATAAAAAGCCTTCTGTTTCGACCGTCAAACCATTCAGGGGAGCATTTGCACCCGTTTGGCACCATTTTTGAGTGAATTGCCGAAAGTCAGATATTTGATGAAATTGTGACTCTGATGCTTACGGATTGTTTCAAAAAAATTTTTTCTGCCGGTTAAGGTGTCGAGGGCTGATTTCTTTTCCTGTGATAAAAAGCCTTCTGTTTCGACCGTCAAACCATTCAGGGGAGCATTTGCACCCGTTTGGCACCATTTTTGAGTGAATTGCCGAAAGTCAGATTTTTGATGAAATTGTGACCCCGGGGCTTAGGGTTTTTTTCAAAAAAAATCTTTTTCTGCCGGTTAAGTTGCTGAGGGCTGATTTCTTGTCATGTGATAAAAAAAGTCTGTTTTGATCGCTAAACCTTACAGGGGAGCATTTGCAGCCGTTTGGCACCATTTTTGAGTGAATTGCCGAAAGTCAGATTTTTGATGAAATTCGGGGTTTAGGGATTTTTTCAAAAAAAAATTTCTGCCGGTTAAGTTGTCGACAGCTGATTTCTTTTCCTGTGATAAAAAAGCTTTCTGTTTCGACCGCCAAACCTTTCAGGGGAGCATTTCCACCCGTTTGGCACCATTTTTGAGTGAATTGCCGAAAGTCAGATTTTTGATGAAATTGTGACCCCAGGGCTTAGGGATTTTTTCAAAAAAATATTTTTCTGCCGGTTAAGGTGTCGAGGGCTGATTTCTTTTCCTGTGATAAAAAGCCTTCTGTTTCGACCGTCAAACCATTCAGGGGAGCATTTGCAAGCATTTGGCACCATTTTTGAGTGAATTGCCGAAAGTCAGATTTTTGATGAAATTGTGACCCCGATGCTTACGGATTTTTTCAAAAAAAAATTTTCTGCCGGTTAAGGTGTCGAGGGCTGATTTCTTTTCCTGTTATAAAAAAACTTCTGTTTCGACCGCTAAACCTTTCAGGGGAGCATTTGCACCCGTTTGGCACCATTTTTGAGTGAATTGCCGAAAGTCAGATTTTTGATGAAATTGTGACCCCGGGGCTTAGGGATTTTTTAAAAAAAAAAAAAATTCTGCCGGTTAAGGTGTCGAGGGCTGATTTCTTTTCCTGTGATAAAAAGCCTTCTGTTTCGAACGTCAAACCATTCAGGGGAGCATTTGCAGCCGTTTGGCACCATTTTTGAGTGAATTGCCGAAAGTCAGATTTTTGATGAAATTGTGACCCCGGGGCTTAGGGATTTTTTAAAAAAAAAAAAAATTCTGCCGGTTAAGGTGTCGAGGGCTGATTTCTTTTCCTGTGATAAAAAGCCTTCTGTTTCGACAGCCAAACCTTTCAGGGCAGCATTTGCAACCGTTTGGCACCATTTTTGAGTGAATTGCCGAAAGTCAGATTTTTGATGAAATTGTGACCCCGGGGCTTAGGGATTTTTTAAAAAAAAAAAAAAATTCTGCCGGTTAAGGTGTCGAGGGCTGATTTCTTTTCCTGTGATAAAAAGCCTTCTGTTTCGAACGTCAAACCATTCAGGGGAGCATTTGCAGCCGTTTGGCACCATTTTTGAGTGAATTGCCGAAAGTCAGATTTTTGATGAAATTGTGACCCCGGGGCTTAGGGTTTTTTTCAAAAAAATATTTTTCTACCGGTTAAGTTGTCGAGGGCTGATTTCTTGTCCTGTGATAAAAAAACTTCTCTTTCGACCGTCAAACCTTTCAGGGGAGCATTTGCACCAGTTTGGCACCATTTTTGAGTGAATTGCCAAAAGTCAGATTTTTGATGAAATTGTGACCCCGGGGCTTACGGATTTTTTTTTAAAAAAAATTCTGCCGGTTAAGGTGTCGAGGGCTGATTTCTTTTCCTGTGATAAAAAGCCTTCTGTTTCGACCGTCAAACCATTCAGGGGAGCATTTCCACCCGTTTGGCACCATTTTTGAGTGAATTGCCGAAAGTCAGATATTTGATGAAATTGTGACTCTGATGCTTACGGATTGTTTCAAAAAAATTTTTTCTGCCGGTTAAGGTGTCGAGGGCTGATTTCTTTTCCTGTGATAAAAAGCCTTCTGTTTCGACCGTCAAACCATTCAGGGGAGCATTTGCACCCGTTTGGCACCATTTTTGAGTGAATTGCCGAAAGTCAGATTTTTGATGAAATTGTGACCCCGGGGCTTAGGGTTTTTTTCAAAAAAAATCTTTTTCTGCCGGTTAAGTTGCTGAGGGCTGATTTCTTGTCATGTGATAAAAAAAGTCTGTTTTGATCGCTAAACCTTACAGGGGAGCATTTGCAGCCGTTTGGCACCATTTTTGAGTGAATTGCCGAAAGTCAGATTTTTGATGAAATTGTGACCCCGATGCTTATGGATTTTTTCAAAAAAAAATTTTCTGCCGGTTAAGGTGTCGAGGGCTGATTTCTTTTCCTGTGATAAAAAGCCTTCTGTTTCGACCGTCAAACCATTCAGGGGAGCATTTGCACCCGTTTGGCACCATTTTTGAGTTAATTGCCGAAAGTCAGATTTTTGATGAAATTGTGACCCCGGGGCTTAGGGATTTTTTTAAAAAAATATTTTTCTGCCGGTTAAGTTGTCGAGGGCTGATTTCTTGTCATGTGATAAAAAAACTTCTGTTTCGACCGCTAAACCTTTCAGGGGAGCACTTGCAACCGTTAGGCACCATTTTTGAGTGAATTCCCGAAAGTCAGATTTTTGATGAAATTCGGGGTTTAGGGATTTTTTCAAAAAAAAATTTCTGCCGGTTAAGTTGTCGACAGCTGATTTCTTTTCCTGTGATAAAAAAGCTTTCTGTTTCGACCGCCAAACCTTTCAGGGGAGCATTTCCACCCGTTTGGCACCATTTTTGAGTGAATTGCCGAAAGTCAGATTTTTGATGAAATTGTGACCCCGGGGCTTAGGGATTTTTTCAAAAAAATATTTTTCTGCCGGTTAAGTTGTCGAGGGCTGATTTCTTGTCATCTGATAAAAAAACTTCTCTTTCGACAGCCAAACCTCTCAGGGGAGCATTTGCACCCGTTTGGCACCATTTTTTACTGAATTGCCGAAAGTCAGATTTTTTATGAAATTGTGACCCCGGGGCTTACGGATTTTTTTTAAAAAAAATATTCTTCCGGTTAAGTTGTCGACGGCTGATTTCTTGTCCTGTGATAAAAAAACTTCTGTTTCAACAGCCAAACCTCTCAGGGGAGCATTTGCACCCGTTTGGCACCATTTTTTAGTGAATTGCCGAAAATCAGATTTTTGATGAAATTGTGACCCCGGGGCTTAGGGATTTTTTCAAAAAAAAATTTTCTGCCGGTTAAGGTGTCGAGGGCTGATCTCTTTTCCGGTGATAAAAAGCCTTCTGTTTCGACCGCCAAACCTTTCAGTGGAGCATTTCCACCCGTTTGGCACCATTGTTGAGTGAATTGCCGAAAGTCAGATTTTTGATGAAATTGTGACCCTGATGCTTACGGATTTTTTCAAAAAAAAAAATTCTGCCGGTTAAGGTGTCGAGGGCTGATTTCTTTTCCTGTGATAAAAAGCCTTCTGTTTCGACCGTCAAACCATTCAGGGGAGCATTTGCACCCGTTTGGCACCATTTTTGATTGAATTGCCGAAAGTCAGATTTTTGATGAAATTGTGACCCCGGGGCTTAGGGATTTTTTCAAAAAAATCTTTTTCTGCCGGTTAAGTTGTTGAGGGCTGATTTCTTGTCATGTGATAAAAAAAAGTCTGTTTTGACCGCTAAACCTTTCAGGGGAGCATTTGCAGCCGTTTGGCACCATTTTTGAGTGAATTGCCGAAAGTCAGATTTTTGATGAAATTGTGACCCCGGGGCTTAGGGATTTTTTCAAAAAAAAAAAAATTCTGCCGGTTAAGGTGTCGGCTGATTTCTTTTCCTGTGATAAAAAAGCTTTCTGTTTTGACCACTAAACCTTTCAGGGTAGCATTTGCACCCGTTTGGCACCATTTTTGAGTGAATTGCCGAAAGTCAGATTTTTGATGAAATTGTGACCCCGGGGCTTAGGGTTTTTTTCAAAAAAATATTTTTCTGCTGGTTAAGTTGCTGAGCGCTGATTTCTTGTCATGTGATAAAAAAACGTCTGTTTTGATCGCTAAACCTTTCAGGGGAGCATTTGCAGCCGTTTGGCACCATTTTTGAGTGAATTGCCGAAAGTCAGATTTTTGATGAAATTGTGACCCCGATTCTTACGGATTTTTTCAAAAAAAAAAAAAATCTGTCGGTTAAGTTGTCGAGGGCTGATTTCTTTTCCTGTGATAAAAAGACTTCTGTTTCGACCGCCAAACGTTTCAGGGGAGCATTTGCAACCGTTTGGCACCATTTTTGAGTGAATTACCGAAAATCAGATTTTTGATGAAATGGTGACCTCGGGGCTTAGGGATTTTTTCAAAAAAAAATTTTTCTGCCGGTTAAGGTGTCGAGAGCTGATTTCTTTTCCTGTGATAAAAAGCCTTCTGTTTCGACCGTCAAACCATTCAGGGGAGCATTTGCACCCGTTTGGCACCATTTTTGAGTGAATTGCCGAAAGTCAGATTTTTGATGAAATTGTGACCCCGGGGCTT
Organism: Podarcis filfolensis; assembly: GCF_964270895.1. Lineage (NCBI taxonomy): Eukaryota > Metazoa > Chordata > Lepidosauria > Squamata > Lacertidae > Podarcis > Podarcis filfolensis. The sequence goes on along the minus strand of NC_139611.1, from coordinate 11,953,291 downwards.
AGGGATTTTTTCAAAAAAATATTTTTCTGCCGGTTAAGGTGTCGAGGGCTGATTTCTTTTCCTGTGATAAAAAGCCTTCTGTTTCGACCGTCAAACCATTCAGGGGAGCATTTGCAGCCGTTTGGCACCATTTTTGAGTGAATTGCCGAAAGTCAGATTTTTGATGAAATTGTGACCCCGGGGCTTAGGGTTTTTTTCAAAAAAATATTTTTCTACCGGTTAAGTTGTCGAGGGCTGATTTCTTGTCCTGTGATAAAAAAGCTTCTCTTTCGACCGTCAAACCTTTCAGGGGAGCATTTGCACCCGTTTGGCACCATTTTTGAGTGAATTGCCAAAAGTCAGATTTTTGATGAAATTGTGACCCCGGGGCTTACGGATTTTTTTTAAAAAAAAATTCTGCCGGTTAAGGTGTCGAGGGCTGATTTCTTTTCCTGTGATAAAAAGCCTTCTGTTTCGACCGTCAAACCATTCAGGGGAGCATTTGCACCCGTTTGGCACCATTTTTGAGTGAATTGCCGAAAGTCAGATATTTGATGAAATTGTGACTCTGATGCTTACGGATTGTTTCAAAAAAATTTTTTCTGCCGGTTAAGGTGTCGAGGGCTGATTTCTTTTCCTGTGATAAAAAGCCTTCTGTTTCGACCGTCAAACCATTCAGGGGAGCATTTGCACCCGTTTGGCACCATTTTTGAGTGAATTGCCGAAAGTCAGATTTTTGATGAAATTGTGACCCCGGGGCTTAGGGTTTTTTTCAAAAAAAATCTTTTTCTGCCGGTTAAGTTGCTGAGGGCTGATTTCTTGTCATGTGATAAAAAAAGTCTGTTTTGATCGCTAAACCTTACAGGGGAGCATTTGCAGCCGTTTGGCACCATTTTTGAGTGAATTGCCGAAAGTCAGATTTTTGATGAAATTCGGGGTTTAGGGATTTTTTCAAAAAAAAATTTCTGCCGGTTAAGTTGTCGACAGCTGATTTCTTTTCCTGTGATAAAAAAGCTTTCTGTTTCGACCGCCAAACCTTTCAGGGGAGCATTTCCACCCGTTTGGCACCATTTTTGAGTGAATTGCCGAAAGTCAGATTTTTGATGAAATTGTGACCCCAGGGCTTAGGGATTTTTTCAAAAAAATATTTTTCTGCCGGTTAAGGTGTCGAGGGCTGATTTCTTTTCCTGTGATAAAAAGCCTTCTGTTTCGACCGTCAAACCATTCAGGGGAGCATTTGCAAGCATTTGGCACCATTTTTGAGTGAATTGCCGAAAGTCAGATTTTTGATGAAATTGTGACCCCGATGCTTACGGATTTTTTCAAAAAAAAATTTTCTGCCGGTTAAGGTGTCGAGGGCTGATTTCTTTTCCTGTTATAAAAAAACTTCTGTTTCGACCGCTAAACCTTTCAGGGGAGCATTTGCACCCGTTTGGCACCATTTTTGAGTGAATTGCCGAAAGTCAGATTTTTGATGAAATTGTGACCCCGGGGCTTAGGGATTTTTTCAAAAAAAAAAAAAATTCTGCCGGTTAAGGTGTCGAGGGCTGATTTCTTTTCCTGTGATAAAAAGCCTTCTGTTTCGAACGTCAAACCATTCAGGGGAGCATTTGCAGCCGTTTGGCACCATTTTTGAGTGAATTGCCGAAAGTCAGATTTTTGATGAAATTGTGACCCCGGGGCTTAGGGTTTTTTTCAAAAAAATATTTTTCTACCGGTTAAGTTGTCGAGGGCTGATTTCTTGTCCTGTGATAAAAAAACTTCTCTTTCGACCGTCAAACCTTTCAGGGGAGCATTTGCACCAGTTTGGCACCATTTTTGAGTGAATTGCCAAAAGTCAGATTTTTGATGAAATTGTGACCCCGGGGCTTACGGATTTTTTTTTAAAAAAAATTCTGCCGGTTAAGGTGTCGAGGGCTGATTTCTTTTCCTGTGATAAAAAGCCTTCTGTTTCGACCGTCAAACCATTCAGGGGAGCATTTGCACCCGTTTGGCACCATTTTTGAGTGAATTGCCGAAAGTCAGATATTTGATGAAATTGTGACTCTGATGCTTACGGATTGTTTCAAAAAAATTTTTTCTGCCGGTTAAGGTGTCGAGGGCTGATTTCTTTTCCTGTGATAAAAAGCCTTCTGTTTCGACCGTCAAACCATTCAGGGGAGCATTTGCACCCGTTTGGCACCATTTTTGAGTGAATTGCCGAAAGTCAGATTTTTGATGAAATTGTGACCCCGGGGCTTAGGGTTTTTTTCAAAAAAAATCTTTTTCTGCCGGTTAAGTTGCTGAGGGCTGATTTCTTGTCATGTGATAAAAAAAGTCTGTTTTGATCGCTAAACCTTACAGGGGAGCATTTGCAGCCGTTTGGCACCATTTTTGAGTGAATTGCCGAAAGTCAGATTTTTGATGAAATTGTGACCCCGATGCTTATGGATTTTTTCAAAAAAAAATTTTCTGCCGGTTAAGGTGTCGAGGGCTGATTTCTTTTCCTGTGATAAAAAGCCTTCTGTTTCGACCGTCAAACCATTCAGGGGAGCATTTGCACCCGTTTGGCACCATTTTTGAGTTAATTGCCGAAAGTCAGATTTTTGATGAAATTGTGACCCCGGGGCTTAGGGATTTTTTTAAAAAAATATTTTTCTGCCGGTTAAGTTGTCGAGGGCTGATTTCTTGTCATGTGATAAAAAAACTTCTGTTTCGACCGCTAAACCTTTCAGGGGAGCACTTGCAACCGTTAGGCACCATTTTTGAGTGAATTCCCGAAAGTCAGATTTTTGATGAAATTCGGGGTTTAGGGATTTTTTCAAAAAAAAATTTCTGCCGGTTAAGTTGTCGACAGCTGATTTCTTTTCCTGTGATAAAAAAGCTTTCTGTTTCGACCGCCAAACCTTTCAGGGGAGCATTTCCACCCGTTTGGCACCATTTTTGAGTGAATTGCCGAAAGTCAGATTTTTGATGAAATTGTGACCCCGGGGCTTAGGGATTTTTTCAAAAAAATATTTTTCTGCCGGTTAAGTTGTCGAGGGCTGATTTCTTGTCATCTGATAAAAAAACTTCTCTTTCGACAGCCAAACCTCTCAGGGGAGCATTTGCACCCGTTTGGCACCATTTTTTACTGAATTGCCGAAAGTCAGATTTTTTATGAAATTGTGACACCGGGGCTTACGGATTTTTTTTAAAAAAAATATTCTTCCGGTTAAGTTGTCGACGGCTGATTTCTTGTCCTGTGATAAAAAAACTTCTGTTTCAACAGCCAAACCTCTCAGGGGAGCATTTGCACCCGTTTGGCACCATTTTTTAGTGAATTGCCGAAAATCAGATTTTTGATGAAATTGTGACCCCGGGGCTTAGGGATTTTTTCAAAAAAAAATTTTCTGCCGGTTAAGGTGTCGAGGGCTGATCTCTTTTCCGGTGATAAAAAGCCTTCTGTTTCGACCGCCAAACCTTTCAGTGGAGCATTTCCACCCGTTTGGCACCATTGTTGAGTGAATTGCCGAAAGTCAGATTTTTGATGAAATTGTGACCCTGATGCTTACGGATTTTTTCAAAAAAAAAAATTCTGCCGGTTAAGGTGTCGAGGGCTGATTTCTTTTCCTGTGATAAAAAGCCTTCTGTTTCGACCGTCAAACCATTCAGGGGAGCATTTGCACCCGTTTGGCACCATTTTTGATTGAATTGCCGAAAGTCAGATTTTTGATGAAATTGTGACCCCGGGGCTTAGGGATTTTTTCAAAAAAATCTTTTTCTGCCGGTTAAGTTGTTGAGGGCTGATTTCTTGTCATGTGATAAAAAAAAGTCTGTTTTGACCGCTAAACCTTTCAGGGGAGCATTTGCAGCCGTTTGGCACCATTTTTGAGTGAATTGCCGAAAGTCAGATTTTTGATGAAATTGTGACCCCGGGGCTTAGGGATTTTTTCAAAAAAAAAAAAATTCTGCCGGTTAAGGTGTCGGCTGATTTCTTTTCCTGTGATAAAAAAGCTTTCTGTTTTGACCACTAAACCTTTCAGGGGAGCATTTGCACCCGTTTGGCACCATTTTTGAGTGAATTGCCGAAAGTCAGATTTTTGATGAAATTGTGACCCCGGGGCTTAGGGTTTTTTTCAAAAAAATATTTTTCTGCTGGTTAAGTTGCTGAGCGCTGATTTCTTGTCATGTGATAAAAAAACGTCTGTTTTGATCGCTAAACCTTTCAGGGGAGCATTTGCAGCCGTTTGGCACCATTTTTGAGTGAATTGCCGAAAGTCAGATTTTTGATGAAATTGTGACCCCGATTCTTACGGATTTTTTCAAAAAAAAAAAAAATCTGTCGGTTAAGTTGTCGAGGGCTGATTTCTTTTCCTGTGATAAAAAGACTTCTGTTTCGACCGCCAAACGTTTCAGGGGAGCATTTGCAACCGTTTGGCACCATTTTTGAGTGAATTACCGAAAATCAGATTTTTGATGAAATGGTGACCTCGGGGCTTAGGGATTTTTTCAAAAAAAAATTTTTCTGCCGGTTAAGGTGTCGAGAGCTGATTTCTTTTCCTGTGATAAAAAGCCTTCTGTTTCGACCGTCAAACCATTCAGGGGAGCATTTGCACCCGTTTGGCACCATTTTTGAGTGAATTGCCGAAAGTCAGATTTTTGATGAAATTGTGACCCCGGGGCTTAGGGATTTTTTCAAAAAAATATTTTTCTGCCGGTTAAGGTGTCGAGGGCTGATTTCTTTTCCTGTGATAAAAAGCCTTCTGTTTCGACCGTCAAACCATTCAGGGGAGCATTTGCAGCCGTTTGGCACCATTTTTGAGTGAATTGCCGAAAGTCAGATTTTTGATGAAATTGTGACCCCGGGGCTTAGGGTTTTTTTCAAAAAAATATTTTTCTACCGGTTAAGTTGTCGAGGGCTGATTTCTTGTCCTGTGATAAAAAAGCTTCTCTTTCGACCGTCAAACCTTTCAGGGGAGCATTTGCACCAGTTTGGCACCATTTTTGAGTGAATTGCCAAAAGTCAGATTTTTGATGAAATTGTGACCCCGGGGCTTACGGATTTTTTTTAAAAAAAAATTCTGCCGGTTAAGGTGTCGAGGGCTGATTTCTTTTCCTGTGATAAAAAGCCTTCTGTTTCGACCGTCAAACCATTCAGGGGAGCATTTGCACCCGTTTGGCACCATTTTTGAGTGAATTGCCGAAAGTCAGATATTTGATGAAATTGTGACTCTGATGCTTACGGATTGTTTCAAAAAATTTTTTTCTGCCGGTTAAGGTGTCGAGGGCTGATTTCTTTTCCTGTGATAAAAAGCCTTCTGTTTCGACCGTCAAACCATTCAGGGGAGCATTTGCAAGCATTTGGCACCATTTTTGAGTGAATTGCCGAAAGTCAGATTTTTGATGAAATTGTGACCCCGATGCTTACGGATTTTTTCAAAAAAAAATTTTCTGCCGGTTAAGGTGTCGAGGGCTGATTTCTTTTCCTGTTATAAAAAAACTTCTGTTTCGACCGCTAAACCTTTCAGGGGAGCATTTGCACCCGTTTGGCACCATTTTTGAGTGAATTGCCGAAAGTCAGATTTTTGATGAAATTGTGACCCCGGGGCTTAGGGATTTTTTCAAAAAAAAAAAAAAAATTCTGCCGGTTAAGGTGTCGAGGGCTGATTTCTTTTCCTGTGATAAAAAGCCTTCTGTTTCGAACGTCAAACCATTCAGGGGAGCATTTGCAGCCGTTTGGCACCATTTTTGAGTGAATTGCCGAAAGTCAGATTTTTGATGAAATTGTGACCCCGGGGCTTAGGGTTTTTTTCAAAAAAATATTTTTCTACCGGTTAAGTTGTCGAGGGCTGATTTCTTGTCCTGTGATAAAAAAACTTCTCTTTCGACCGTCAAACCTTTCAGGGGAGCATTTGCACCAGTTTGGCACCATTTTTGAGTGAATTGCCAAAAGTCAGATTTTTGATGAAATTGTGACCCCGGGGCTTACGGATTTTTTTTTTAAAAAAAATTCTGCCGGTTAAGGTGTCGAGGGCTGATTTCTTTTCCTGTGATAAAAAGCCTTCTGTTTCGACCGTCAAACCATTCAGGGGAGCATTTGCACCCGTTTGGCACCATTTTTGAGTGAATTGCCGAAAGTCAGATATTTGATGAAATTGTGACTCTGATGCTTACGGATTGTTTCAAAAAATTTTTTTCTGCCGGTTAAGGTGTCGAGGGCTGATTTCTTTTCCTGTGATAAAAAGCCTTCTGTTTCGACCGTCAAACCATTCAGGGGAGCATTTGCACCCGTTTGGCACCATTTTTGAGTGAATTGCCGAAAGTCAGATTTTTGATGAAATTGTGACCCCGGGGCTTAGGGTTTTTTTCAAAAAAAATCTTTTTCTGCCGGTTAAGTTGCTGAGGGCTGATTTCTTGTCATGTGATAAAAAAAGTCTGTTTTGATCGCTAAACCTTACAGGGGAGCATTTGCAGCCGTTTGGCACCATTTTTGAGTGAATTGCCGAAAGTCAGATTTTTGATGAAATTGTGACCCCGATGCTTAGGGTTTTTTTCAAAAAAAATCTTTTTCTGCCGGTTAAGTTGCTGAGGGCTGATTTCTTGTCATGTGATAAAAAAACTTCTGTTTCGACCGCTAAACCTTTCAGGGGAGCACTTGCAACCGTTAGGCACCATTTTTGAGTGAATTCCCGAAAGTCAGATTTTTGATGAAATTCGGGGTTTAGGGATTTTTTCAAAAAAAAATTTCTGCCGGTTAAGTTGTCGACAGCTGATTTCTTTTCCTGTGATAAAAAAGCTTTCTGTTTCGACCGCCAAACCTTTCAGGGGAGCATTTGCACCCGTTTGGCACCATTTTTGAGTGAATTGCCGAAAGTCAGATTTTTGATGAAATTGTGACCCCGGGGCTTAGGGATTTTTTCAAAAAAATATTTTTCTGCCGGTTAAGTTGTCGAGGGCTGATTTCTTGTCATCTGATAAAAAAACTTCTCTTTCGACAGCCAAACCTCTCAGGGGAGCATTTGCACCCGTTTGGCACCATTTTTTACTGAATTGCCGAAAGTCAGATTTTTTATGAAATTGTGACCCCGGGGCTTACGGATTTTTTTTAAAAAAAATATTCTTCCGGTTAAGTTGTCGACGGCTGATTTCTTGTCCTGTGATAAAAAAACTTCTGTTTCAACAGCCAAACCTCTCAGGGGAGCATTTGCACCCGTTTGGCACCATTTTTTAGTGAATTGCCGAAAATCAGATTTTTGATGAAATTGTGACCCCGGGGCTTAGGGATTTTTTCAAAAAAAAATTTTCTGCCGGTTAAGGTGTCGAGGGCTGATCTCTTTTCCGGTGATAAAAAGCCTTCTGTTTCGACCGCCAAACCTTTCAGTGGAGCATTTCCACCCGTTTGGCACCATTGTTGAGTGAATTGCCGAAAGTCAGATTTTTGATGAAATTGTGACCCTGATGCTTACGGATTTTTTCAAAAAAAAAAAATTCTGCCGGTTAAGGTGTCGAGGGCTGATTTCTTTTCCTGTGATAAAAAGCCTTCTGTTTCGACCGTCAAACCATTCAGGGGAGCATTTGCACCCGTTTGGCACCATTTTTGATTGAATTGCCGAAAGTCAGATTTTTGATGAAATTGTGACCCCGGGGCTTAGGGATTTTTTCAAAAAAATCTTTTTCTGCCGGTTAAGTTGTTGAGGGCTGATTTCTTGTCATGTGATAAAAAAAAGTCTGTTTTGACCGCTAAACCTTTCAGGGGAGCATTTGCAGCCGTTTGGCACCATTTTTGAGTGAATTGCCGAAAGTCAGATTTTTGATGAAATTGTGACCCCGGGGCTTAGGGATTTTTTCAAAAAAAAAAAAATTCTGCCGGTTAAGGTGTCGGCTGATTTCTTTTCCTGTGATAAAAAAGCTTTCTGTTTTGACCACTAAACCTTTCAGGGGAGCATTTGCACCCGTTTGGCACCATTTTTGAGTGAATTGCCGAAAGTCAGATTTTTGATGAAATTGTGACCCCGGGGCTTAGGGTTTTTTTCAAAAAAATATTTTTCTGCTGGTTAAGTTGCTGAGCGCTGATTTCTTGTCATGTGATAAAAAAACGTCTGTTTTGATCGCTAAACCTTTCAGGGGAGCATTTGCAGCCGTTTGGCACCATTTTTGAGTGAATTGCCGAAAGTCAGATTTTTGATGAAATTGTGACCCCGATTCTTACGGATTTTTTCAAAAAAAAAAAAAATCTGTCGGTTAAGTTGTCGAGGGCTGATTTCTTTTCCTGTGATAAAAAGACTTCTGTTTCGACCGCCAAACGTTTCAGGGGAGCATTTGCAACCGTTTGGCACCATTTTTGAGTGAATTACCGAAAATCAGATTTTTGATGAAATGGTGACCTCGGGGCTTAGGGATTTTTTCAAAAAAAAATTTTTCTGCCGGTTAAGGTGTCGAGAGCTGATTTCTTTTCCTGTGATAAAAAGCCTTCTGTTTCGACCGTCAAACCATTCAGGGGAGCATTTGCACCCGTTTGGCACCATTTTGAGTGAATTGCCGAAAGTCAGATTTTTGATGAAATTGTGACCCCGGGGCTTAGGGATTTTTTCAAAAAAATATTTTTCTGCCGGTTAAGTTGTCGAGGGCAGATTTCTTGTCCTGTGATAAAAAGCCTTCTGTTTCGACCGTCAAACCTTTCAGGGGAGCATTTGCACCCGTTTGGCACCATTTTTGAGTGAATTGCCAAAAGTCAGATTTTTGATGAAATTGTGACCCCGGGGCTTAGGGATTTTTTCAACAAAAAAATTCTGCCGGTTAAGTTGTCGACGGCTGATTTATTTTCCTGTGATAAAAAAGCTTTCTGTTTCGACCTCCAAACCTTTCAGGGGAGCATTTGCAAGCATTTGGCACCATTTTTGAGTGAATTGCCGAAAGTCAGATTTTTGATGAAATTGTGACCCCGATGCTTACTGATTTTTTCAAAAATATAATTCTGCCGGTTAAGGTGTCGAGGGCTGATTTCTTTTCCTGTGATAAAAAGCCTTCTGTTTCGACCGTCAAACCTTTCAGGGGAGCATTTGCACCCGTTTGGCACCATTTTTTAGTGAATTGCCAAAAGTCAGATTTTTGATGAAATTGTGACCCCGGGGCTTACGGATTTTTTCAAAAAAAAATATTCTTCCGGTTAAGTTGTCGACGGCTGATTTCTTGTCCTGTGATAAAAAAACTTCTGTTTCAACAGCCAAACCTCTCAGGGGAGCATTTGCAGCCGTTTGGCACCATTTTTGAGTGAATTGCCGAAAGTCAGATTTTTGATGAAATTGTGACCCCGATGCTTATGGATTTTTTCAAAAAAATCTTTTTCAACCGGTTAAGTTTTTGAGGGCTGATTTCTTGTCATGTGATAAAAAAACTTCTGTTTCGACCGCTAAACCTTTCAGGGGAGCACTTGCAACCGTTTGCCACCATTTTTGAGTGAATTCCCGAAAGTCAGATTTTTGATGAAATTCGGGGTTTAGGGATTTTTTCAAAAAAAAATTTCTGCCGGTTAAGTTGTCGACAGCTGATTTCTTTTCCTGTGATAAAAAAGCTTTCTGTTTCGACCGCCAAACCTTTCAGGGGAGCATTTCCAACCGTTTGGCACCATTTTTGAGTGAATTGCCGAAAGTCAGATTTTTGATGAAATTGTGACCCCGGGGCTTAGGGATTTTTTCAAAAAAATATTTTTCTGCCGGTTAAGTTGTCGAGGGCTGATTTCTTGTCATCTGATAAAAAAACTTCTCTTTCGACAGCCAAACCTCTCAGGGGAGCATTTGCACCCGTTTGGCACCATTTTTTACTGAATTGCCGAAAGTCAGATTTTTTATGAAATTGTGACCCCGGGGCTTAGGGTTTTTTTCAAAAAAATATTCTTCCGGTTAAGTTGTCGAGGGCTGATCTCTTTTCCGGTGATAAAAAGCCTTCTGTTTCGACCGCCAAACCTTTCAGGGGAGCATTTCCACCCGTTTGGCACCATTGTTGAGTGAATTGCCGAAAGTCAGATTTTTGATGAAATTGTGACCCTGATGCTTACGGATTTTTTCAAAAAAAAAAATTCTGCCGGTTAAGGTGTCGAGGGCTGATTTCTTTTCCTGTGATAAAAAGCCTTCTGTTTCGACCGTCAAACCATTCAGGGGAGCATTTGCACCTGTTTGGCACCATTTTTGAGTGAATTGCCGAAAGTCAGATTTTTGAGGAAATTGTGACCTTAGGGATTTTTTTTTAAAAAAATTCTGCTGGTTAAGGTGTCGAGGGCTGATTTCTTGTCATCTGATAAAAAAACTTCTGTTTCGACAGCCAAACCTTTCAGGGGAGCACTTGCAACCGTTTGGCACCATTTTTTAGTGAATTGCCGAAAGTCAGATTTTTGATGAAATTGTGACCCCGGGGCTTAGGGTTTTTTTCAAAAATTTTTTTTTTCTGCTGGTTAAGTTGTCGAGGGCTGATTTCTTGTCATCTGATAAAAAAACTTCTGTTTCAACAGCCAAACCTCTCAGGGGAGCATTTGAACCCGTTTGGCACCATTTTTTAGTGAATTGCCGAAAGTCAGATTTTTGATGAAATTGTGACCCCGGGGCTTACGGATTTTTTCAAAAAAAAATATTCTTCCGGTTAAGTTGTCGACGGCTGATTTCTTGTCCTGTGATAAAAAAACTTCTGTTTCAACAGCCAAACCTCTCAGGGGAGCATTTGCACCCGTTTGGCACCATTTTTTAGTGAATTGCCGAAAATCAGATTTTTGATGAAATTGTGACCCCGGGGCTTAGGGATTTTTTCAAAAAAAAATTTTCTGCCTGTTAAGGTGTCGAGGGCTGATCTCTTTTCCGGTGATAAAAAGCCTTCTGTTTCGACCGCCAAACCTTTCAGGGGAGCATTTCCACCCGTTTGGCACCATTGTTGAGTGAATTGCCGAAAGTCAGATTTTTGATGAAATTGTGACCCTGATGCTTACGGATTTTTTCAAAAAAAAAAAATTCTGCCGGTTAAGGTGTCGAGGGCTGATTTCTTTTCCTGTGATAAAAAGCCTTCTGTTTCGACCGTCAAACCATTCAGGGGAGCATTTCCACCCGTTTGGCACCATTTTTGATTGAATTGCCGAAAGTCAGATTTTTGATGAAATTGTGACCCCGGGGCTTAGGGATTTTTTCAAAAAAATCTTTTTCTGCCGGTTAAGTTGTTGAGGGCTGATTTCTTGTCATGTGATAAAAAAAAGTCTGTTTTGACCGCTAAACCTTTCAGGGGAGCATTTGCAGCCGTTTGGCACCATTTTTGAGTGAATTGCCGAAAGTCAGATTTTTGATGAAATTGTGACCCCGGGGCTTAGGGATTTTTTCAAAAAAAAAAAAATTCTGCCGGTTAAGGTGTCGGCTGATTTCTTTTCCTGTGATAAAAAAGCTTTCTGTTTTGACCGCTAAACCTTTCAGGGGAGCATTTGCACCCGTTTGGCACCATTTTTGAGTGAATTGCCGAAAGTCAGATTTTTGATGAAATTGTGACCCCGGGGCTTAGGGTTTTTTTCAAAAAAATATTTTTCTGCTGGTTAAGTTGCTGAGCGCTGATTTCTTGTCATGTGATAAAAAAACGTCTGTTTTGATTGCTAAACCTTTCAGGGGAGCATTTGCAGCCGTTTGGCACCATTTTTGAGTGAATTGCCGAAAGTCAGATTTTTGATGAAATTGTGACCCCGATTCTTACGGATTTTTTCAAAAAAAAAAAAATCTGCCGGTTAAGTTGTCGAGGGCTGATTTCTTTTCCTGTGATAAAAAGACTTCTGTTTCGACCGCCAAACGTTTCAGGGGAGCATTTGCAACCGTTTGGCACCATTTTTGAGTGAATTACCGAAAATCAGATTTTTGATGAAATGGTGACCTCGGGGCTTAGGGATTTTTTCAAAAAAAATTTTTTCTGCCGGTTAAGGTGTCGAGGGCTGATTTCTTTTCCTGTGATAAAAAGCCTTCTGTTTCGACCGTCAAACCATTCAGGGGAGCATTTGCACCCGTTTGGCACCATTTTTGAGTGAATTGCCGAAAGTCAGATTTTTGATGAAATTGTGACCCCGGGGCTTAGGGATTTTTTCAAAAAAATATTTTTCTGCCGGTTAAGTTGTCGAGGGCAGATTTCTTGTCCTGTTATAAAAAGCCTTCTGTTTCGACCGTCAAACCTTTCAGGGGAGCATTTGCACCCGTTTGGCACCATTTTTGAGTGAATTGCCAAAAGTCAGATTTTTGATGAAATTGTGACCCCGGGGCTTAGGGATTTTTTCAAAAAAAAAATTCTGCCGGTTAAGTTGTCGACGGCTGATTTATTTTCCTGTGATAAAAAAGCTTTCTGTTTCGACCTCCAAACCTTTCAGGGGAGCATTTGCAAGCATTTGGCACCATTTTTGAGTGAATTGTTGAAAGTCAGATTTTTGATGAAATTGTGACCCCGATGCTTACTGATTTTTTCAAAAATATAATTCTGCCGGTTAAGGTGTCGAGGGCTGATTTCTTTTCCTGTGATAAAAAGCCTTCTGTTTCGACCGTCAAACCTTTCAGGGGAGCATTTGCACCCGTTTGGCACCATTTTTTAGTGAATTGCCAAAAGTCAGATTTTTGATGAAATTGTGACTCCGGGGCTTACGGATTTTTTTCAAAAAAAAATATTCTTCCGGTTAAGTTGTCGACGGCTGATTTCTTGTCCTGTGATAAAAAAACTTCTGTTTCAACAGCCAAACCTCTCAGGGGAGCATTTGCACCCGTTTCGCACCATTTTTTAGTGAATTGCCGAAAATCAGATTTTTGATGAAATTGTGACCCCGGGGCTTAGGGATTTTCTCAAAAAAAAAATTTCTGCCGGTTAAGGTGTCGAGGGCTGATCTCTTTTCCGGTGATAAAAAGCCTTCTGTTTCGACCGCCTAACCTTTCAGGGGAGCATTTCCACCCGTTTGGCACCATTGTTGAGTGAATTGCCGAAAGTCAGATTTTTGATGAAATTGTGACCCTGATGCTTACGGATTTTTTCAAAAAAAAAATTTCTGCCGGTTAAGGTGTCGGGGGCTGATTTCTTTTCCTGTGATAAAAAGCCTTCTGTTTCGACCGTCAAACCATTCAGGGGAGCATTTGCACCCGTTTGGAACCATTTTTGAGTGAATTGCCGAAAGTCAGATTTTTGATGAAATTGTGACCCCGGGGCTTAGGGATTTTTTCAAAAAAATCTTTTTCTGCCGGTTAAGTTGTTGAGGGCTGATTTCTTGTCATGTGATTAAAAAAAGTCTGTTTTGACCGCTAAACCTTTCAGGGGAGCATTTGCATCCGTTTGGCACCATTTTTGAGTGAATTGCCGAAAGTCAGATTTTTGATGAAATTGTGACCCCGGGGCTTAGGGATTTTTTCAAAAAAAAAAAAATTCTGCCGGTTAAGGTGTCGGCTGATTTCTTTTCCTGTCATAAAAAAGCTTTCTGTTTTGACCGCTAAACCTTTCAGGGGAGCATTTGCACCCGTTTGGCACCATTTTTGAGTGAATTGCCTAAAGTCAGATTTTTGATGAAATTGTGACCCCGGGGCTTAGGGTTTTTTTTCAAAAAAATATTTTTTCTGCTGGTTAAGTTGCTGAGCGCTGATTTCTTGTCATGTGATAAAAAAACGTCTGTTTTGATCGCTAAACCTTTCAGGGGAGCATTTGCAGCCGTTTGGCACCATTTTTGAGTGAATTGCCGAAAGTCAGATTTTTGATGAAATTGTGACCCCGATTCTTACGGATTTTTTCAAAAAAAAAAATTCTGCCGGTTAAGTTGTCGAGGGCTGATTTCTTTTCCTCTGATAAAAAGACTTCTGTTTCGACCGCCAAACGTTTCAGGGGAGCATTTGCAACCGTTTGGCACCATTTTTGAGTGAATTGCCGAAAATCAGATTTTTGATGACATTGTGACCCCGGGGCTTAGGGATTTTTTCAAAAAAAAATTTTCTGCCGGTTAAGGTGTCGAGGGCTGATCTCTTTTCCGGTGATAAAAAGCCTTCTGTTTCGACCGCCTAACCTTTCAGGGGAGCATTTCCACCCGTTTGGCACCATTGTTGAGTGAATTGCCGAAAGTCAGATTTTTGATGAAATTGTGACCCTGATGCTTACGGATTTTTTCAAAAAAAAAAAATTCTGCCGGTTAAGGTGTCGGGGGCTGATTTCTTTTCCTGTGATAAAAAGCCTTCTGTTTCGACCGTCAAACCATTCAGGGGAGCATTTGCACCCGTTTGGAACCATTTTTGAGTGAATTGCCAAAAGTCAGATTTTTGATGAAATTGTGACCCCGGGGCTTAGGGATTTTTTCAAAAAAAAAAAAATTCTGCCGGTTAAGGTGTCGGCTGATTTCTTTTCCTGTGATAAAAAAGCTTTCTGTTTTGACCGCTAAACCTTTCAGGGGAGCATTTGCACCCGTTTGGCACCATTTTTGAGTGAATTGCCGAAAGTCAGATTTTTGATGAAATTGTGACCCCAGGGCTTAGGGTTTTTTTCAAAAAAATATTTTTCTGCTGGTTAAGTTGCTGAGCGCTGATTTCTTGTCATGTGATAAAAAAAACGTCTGTTTTGATCGCTAAACCTTTCAGGGGAGCATTTGCAGCCATTTGGCACCATTTTTGAGTGAATTGCCGAAAGTCAGATTTTTGATGAAATTGTGACCCCGGGGCTTAGGGATTTTTTCAAAAAAAAAATTCTGCCGGTTAAGTTGTCGACGGCTGATTTATTTTCCTGTGATAAAAAAGCTTTCTGTTTCGACCTCCAAACCTTTCAGGGGAGCATTTGCAAGCATTTGGCACCATTTTTGAGTGAATTGCCGAAAGTCAGATTTTTGATGAAATTGTGACCCCGATGCTTACTGATTTTTTCAAAAATATAATTCTGCCGGTTAAGGTGTCGAGGGCTGATTTCTTTTCCTGTGATAAAAAGACTTCTGTTTCGACCGTCAAACCATTCAGGGGAGCATTTGCACCCGTTTGGAACCATTTTTGAGTGAATTGCCGAAAGTCAGATTTTTGATGAAATTGTGACCCCGGGGCTTAGGGATTTTTTCAAAAAAAAAAAAAAATTCTGCCGGTTAAGGTGTCGGCTGATTTCTTTTCCTGTGATAAAAAAGCTTTCTGTTTTGACCGCTAAACCTTTCAGGGGAGCATTTGCACCCGTTTGGCACCATTTTTGAGTGAATTGCCGAAAGTCAGATTTTTGATGAAATTGTGACCCCAGGGCTTAGGGATTTTTTCAAAAAAATATTTTTCTGCCGGTTAAGTTGTCGAGGGCAGATTTCTTGTCCTGTGATAAAAAGCCTTCTGTTTCGACCGTCAAACCTTTCAAGCGAGCATTTGCACCCGTTTGGCACCATTTTTGAGTGAATTGCCAAAAGTCAGATTTTTGATGAAATTGTGACCCCGGGGCTTAGGGATTTTTTCAAAAAAAAAATTCTGCCGGTTAAGTTGTCGACGGCTGATTTATTTTTCCTGTGATAAAAAAGCTTTCTGTTTCGACCTCCAAACCTTTCAGGGGAACATTTGCAAGCATTTGGCACCATTTTTGAGTGAATTGCCGAAAGTCAGATTTTTGATGAAATTGTGACCCCGATGCTTACGGATTTTTTCAAAAAAAATAATTCTGCCGGTTAAGGTGTCGAGGGCTGATTTCTTTTCCTGTGATAAAAAGCCTTCTGTTTCGACCGTCAAACCTTTCAGGGAAGCATTTGCACCCGTTTGGCACCATTTTTTAGTGAATTGCCAAAAGTCAGATTTTTGATGAAATTGTGACCCCGGGGCTTACGGATTTTTTCAAAAAAAAAAAAATTCTGCCGGTTAAGGTGTCGAGGGCTGATTTCTTTTCCTGTGATAAAAAGCCTTCTGTTTCTACCGTCAAACCATTCAGGGGAGCATTTGCACCCGTTTGGCACCATTTTTGAGTGAATTGCTGGAAGTCAGATTTTTGATGAAATTGTGACTCTGATACTTACGGATTTTTTCAAAAAAAAAATTTTCTGCCGGTTAAGGTGTCGAGGGCTGATTTCTTGTCCTGTGATAAAAAAGCCTTCTGTTTCGACCGTCAAACCTTTCAGGGGAGCATTTCCACCCGTTTGGCACTATTTTTGAGTGAATTGCCGAAAGTCAGATTTTTGATGAAATTGTGACCCCGGGGCTCAGGGATTTTTTCAAAAAAATATTTTTCTGCCGGTTAAGTTGTCGAGGGCTGATTTCTTGTCCTGTGATAAAAAGCCTTCTGTTTCGACCGTCAAACCATTCAGGGGAGCATTTGCACCCGTTTGGCACCATTTTTGAGTGAATTGCCGAAAGTCAGATTTTTGATGAAATTGTGACCCCGATGCTTACGGATTTTTTCAAAAAAAAATTTTCTGCCGGTTAAGGTGTCGAGGGCTGATTTCTTTTCCTGTTATAAAAAAACTTCTGTTTCGACCGCTAAACCTTTCAGGGGAGCATTTGCACCCGTTTGGCACCATTTTTTGAGTGAATTGCCGAAAGTCAGATTTTTTGATGAAATTGTGACCCCGGGGCTTAGGGATTTTTTCAAAAAAAATATTCTGCCGGTTAAGGTGTCGAGGGCTGATTTCTTTTCCTGTGATAAAAAGCCTTCTGTTTCGACCGTCAAACCATTCAGGGGAGCATTTGCAGCCGTTTGGCACCATTTTTGAGTGAATTGCCGAAAGTCAGATTTTTGCTGAAATTGTGACCCCGGGGCTTAGGGTTTTTTTCAAAAAAATATTTTTCTACCGGTTAAGTTGTCGAGGGCTGATTTCTTGTCCTGTGATAAAAAAACTTCTCTTTCGACCGTCAAACCTTTCAGGGGAGCATTTGCACCAGTTTGGCACCATTTTTGAGTGAATTGCCAAAAGTCAGATTTTTGATGAAATTGTGACCCCGGGGCTTACGGATTTTTTTTTTTAAAAAAATTCTGCCGGTTAAGGTGTCGAGGGCTGATTTCTTTTCCTGTGATAAAAAGCCTTCTGTTTCGACCGTCAAACCATTCAGGGGATCATTTGCACCCGTTTGGCACCATTTTTGAGTGAATTGCCGAAAGTCAGATATTTGATGAAATTGTGACTCTGATGCTTACGGATTGTTTCAAAAAAAAAATTTTTCTGCCGGTTAAGGTGTCGAGGGCTGATTTCTTTTCCTGTGATAAAAAGCCTTCTGTTTCGACCGTCAAACCAATCAGGTGAGCATTTGCACCCGTTTGGCACCATTTTTGAGTGAATTGCCGAAAGTCAGATTTTTGATGAAATTGTGACCCCGGGGCTTAGGGTTTTTTTCAAAAAAATCTTTTTCTGCCGGTTAAGTTGCTGAGGGCTGATTTCTTGTCATGTGATAAAAAAAGTCTGTTTTGATCGCTAAACCTTACAGGGGAGCATTTTCAGCCGTTTGGCACCATTTTTGAGTGAATTGCCGAAAGTCAGATTTTTGATGAAATTGTGACCCCGATGCTTATGGATTTTTTCAAAAAAAAAAATTCTGCCGGTTAAGGTGTCGAGGCCTGATTTCTTTTCCTGTGATAAAAAGCCTTCTGTTTCGACCGTCAAACCATTCAGGGGAGCATTTGCACCCGTTTGGCACCATTTTTGAGTGAATTGCCGAAAGTCAGATTTTTGATGAAATTGTGACCCCGGGGCTTAGGGTTTTTTTCAAAAAAAATCTTTTTCTGCCGGTTAAGTTGCTGAGGGCTGATTTGTTGTCATGTGATAAAAAAAGTCTGTTTTGATCGCTAAACCTTACAGGGGAGCATTTGCAGCCGTTTGGCACCATTTTTGAGTGAATTGCCGAAAGTCAGATTTTTGATGAAATTGTGACCCCGATGCTTATGGATTTTTTCAAAAAAAAATTTTCTGCCGGTTAAGGTGTCGAGGGCTGATTTCTTTTCCTGTGATAAAAAGCCTTCTGTTTCGACCGTCAAACCATTCAGGGGAGCATTTGCATCCGTTTGGCACCATTTTTGAGTTAATTGCCGAAAGTCAGATTTTTGATGAAATTGTGACCCCGGGGCTTAGGGATTTTTTTAAAAAAATCTTTTTCTACCGGTTAAGTTTTTGAGGGCTGATTTCTTGTCATGTGATAAAAAAAGTTCTGTTTCGACCGCTAAACCTTTCAGGGGAGCACTTGCAACCGTTTGCCACCATTTTTGAGTGAATTCCCGAAAGTCAGATTTTTGATGAAATTCGGGGTTTAGGGATTTTTTCAAAAAAAAATTTCTGCCGGTTAAGTTGTCGACAGCTGATTTCTTTTCCTGTGATAAAAAAGCTTTCTGTTTCGACCGCCAAACCTTTCAGGGGAGCATTTCCACCCGTTTGGCACCATTTTTGAGTGAATTGCCGAAAGTCAGATTTTTGATGAAATTGTGACCCCGGGGCTTACGGATTTTTTCAAAAAAAATTATTCTTCCGGTTAAGTTGTCGACGGCTGATTTCTTGTCCTGTGATAAAAAAACTTCTGTTTCAACAGCCAAACCTCTCAGGGGAGCATTTGCACCCGTTTGGCACCATTTTTTAGTGAATTGCCGAAAATCAGATTTTTGATGAAATTGTGACCCCGGGGCTTAGGGATTTTTTCAAAAAAAATTTTTCTGCCGGTTAAGGTGTCGAGGGCTGATCTCTTTTCCGGTGATAAAAAGCCTTCTGTTTCGACCGCCAAACCTTTCAGGGGAGCATTTCCACCCGTTTGGCACCATTGTTGAGTGAATTGCCGAAAGTCAGATTTTTGATGAAATTGTGACCCTGATGCTTACGGATTTTTTCAAAAAAAAAATTCTGCCGGTTAAGGTGTCGAGGGCTGATTTCTTTTCCTGTGATAAAAAGCCTTCTGTTTCGACCGTCAAACCATTCAGGGGAGCATTTGCACCCGTTTGGCACCATTTTTGAGTGAATTGCCGAAAGTCAGATTTTTGAGGAAATTGTGACCTTAGGGATTTTTTTTTAAAAAAAATTCTGCTGGTTAAGGTGTCGAGGGCTGATTTCTTGTCATCTGCTAAAAAAACTTCTGTTTCGACAGCCAAACCTTTCAGGGGAGCACTTGCAACCGTTTGGCACCATTTTTTAGTGAATTGCCGAAAGTCAGATTTTTGATGAAATTGTGACCCCGGGGCTTAGGGTTTTTTTCAAAAAAAATTTTTTTCTGCTGGTTAAGTTGTCGAGGGCTGATTTCTTGTCATCTGATAAAAAAACTTCTGTTTCAACAGCCAAACCTCTCAGGGGAGCATTTGCACCCGTTTGGCACCATTTTTTAGTGAATTGCCGAAAGTCAGATTTTTGATGAAATTGTGGCCCCGGGGGTAACGGATTTTTTCAAAAAAAAATATTCTTCCGGTTAAGTTGTCGACGGCTGATTTCTTGTCCTGTGATAAAAAAACTTCTGTTTCAACAGCCAAACCTCTCAGGGGAGCATTTGCACCCGTTTGGCACCATTTTTTAGTGAATTGCCGAAAATCAGATTTTTGATGAAATTGTGACCCCGGGGCTTAGGGATTTTTTCCAAAAAAAATTTTCTGCCGGTTAAGGTGTCGAGGGCTGATCTCTTTTCCGGTGATAAAAAGCCTTCTGTTTCGACCGCCAAACCTTTCAGGGGAGCATTTCCACCCGTTTGGCACCATTGTTGAGTGAATTGCCGAAAGTCAGATTTTTGATGAAATTGTGACCCTGATGCTTACGGATTCTTTCAAAAAAAAAAATTCTGCCGGTTAAGGTGTCGAGGGCTGATTTCTTTTCCTGTGATAAAAAGCCTTCTGTTTCGACCGTCAAACCATTCAGGGGAGCATTTGCACCCGTTTGGCACCATTTTTGATTGAATTGCCGAAAGTCAGACTTTTGATGAAATTGTGACCCCGGGGCTTAGGGATTTTTTCAAAAAAATCTTTTTCTGCCGGTTAAGTTGTTGAGGGCTGATTTCTTGTCATGTGATAAAAAAAAGTCTGTTTTGACCGCTAAACCTTTCAGGGGAGCATTTGCAGCCGTTTGGCACCATTTTTGAGTGAATTGCCGAAAGTCAGATTTTTGATGAAATTGTGACCCCGGGGCTTAGGGATTTTTTTGAAAAAAAAAAAAATTCTGCCGGTTAAGGTGTCGGCTGATTTCTTTTCCTGTGATAAAAAAGCTTTCTGTTTTGACCGCTAAACCTTTCAGGGGAGCATTTGCACCCGTTTGGCACCATTTTTGAGTGAATTGCCGAAAGTCAGATTTTTGATGAAATTGTGACCCCGGGGCTTAGGGTTTTTTTCAAAAAAATATTTTTCTGCTGGTTAAGTTGCTGAGCGCTGATTTCTTGTCATGTGATAAAAAAACGTCTGTTTTGATCGCTAAACCTTTCAGGGGAGCATTTGCAGCCGTTTGGCACCATTTTTGAGTGAATTGCCGAAAGTCAGATTTTTGATGAAATTGTGACCCCGATTCTTACGGATTTTTTCAAAAAAAAAAAAATCTGCCGGTTAAGTTGTCGAGGGCTGATTTCTTTTCCTGTGATAAAAAGACTTCTGTTTCGACCGCCAAATGTTTCAGGGGAGCATTTGCAACCGTTTGGCACCATTTTTGAGTGAATTACCGAAAATCAGATTTTTGATGAAATGGTGACCTCGGGGCTTAGGGATTTTTTCAAAAAAAAAATTTTCTGCCAGTTAAGGTGTCGAGGGCTGATTTCTTTTCCTGTGATAAAAAGCCTTCTGTTTCGACCGTCAAACCATTCAGGGGAGCATTTGCACCCGTTTGGCACCATTTTTGAGTGAATTGCCGAAAGTCAGATTTTTGATGAAATTGTGACCCCGGGGCTTAGGGATTTTTTCAAAAAAATATTTTTCTGCCGGTTAAGTTGTCGAGTGCAGATTTCTTGTCCTGTGATAAAAAGCCTTCTGTTTCGACCGTCAAACCTTTCAGGGGAGCATTTGCACCCGTTTGGCACCATTTTTGAGTGAATTGCCAAAAGTCAGATTTTTGATGAAATTGTGACCCCGGGGCTTAGGGATTTTTTCAAAAAAAAAATTCTGCCGGTTAAGTTGTCGACGGCTGATTTATTTTCCTGTGATAAAAAAGCTTTCTGTTTCGACCTCCAAACCTTTCAGGGGAGCATTTGCAAGTATTTGGCACCATTTTTGAGTGAATTGCCGAAAGTCAGATTTTTGATGAAATTGTGACCCCGATGCTTACGGATTTTTTCAAAAAAAATAATTCTGCCGGTTAAGGTGTCGAGGGCTGATTTCTTTTCCTGTGATAAAAAGCCTTCTGTTTCGACCGTCAAACCTTTCAGGGGAGCATTTGCACCCTTTTGGCACCATTTTTTAGTGAATTGCCAAAAGTCAGATTTTTGATGAAATTGTGACCCCGGGGCTTACGGATTTTTTAAAAAAAAAATATTCTTCCGGTTAAGTTGTCGACGGCTGATTTCTTTTCCTGTGATAAAAAGCCTTCTGTTTCGACCGTCAAACCATTCAGGGGAGCATTTGCACCCGTTTGGCACCATTTTTTAGTGAATTGCCGAAAATCAGATTTTTGATGAAATTGTGACCCCGGGGCTTAGGGATTTTTTCAAAAAAATCTTTTTCTGCCGGTTAAGTTGTTGAGGGCTGATTTCTTGTCATGTGATAAAAAAAAGTCTGTTTTGACCGCTAAACCTTTCAGGGGAGCATTTGCAGCCGTTTGGCACCATTTTTGAGTGAATTGCCGAAAGTCAGATTTTTGATGAAATTGTGACCCCGGGGCTTAGGGATTTTTTTTTAAAAAAAAAAATTCTGCCGGTTAAGGTGTCGGCTGATTTCTTTTCCTGTGATAAAAAAGCTTTCTGTTTTGACCGCTAAACCTTTCAGGGGAGCATTTCCACCCGTTTGGCACCATTGTTGAGTGAATTGCCGAAAGTCAGATTTTTGATGAAATTGTGACCCTGATGCTTACGGATTTTTTCAAAAAAAAAAAATTCTGCCGGTTAAGGTGTCGGGGGCTGATTTCTTTTCCTGTGATAAAAAGCCTTCTGTTTCGACCGTCAAACCATTCAGGGGAGCATTTGCACCCGTTTGGAACCATTTTTGAGTGAATTGCCGAAAGTCAGATTTTTGATGAAATTGTGACCCCGGGGCTTAGGGATTTTTTCAAAAAAAAAAAAATTCTGCCGGTTAAGGTGTCGGCTGATTTCTTTTCCTGTGATAAAAAAGCTTTCTGTTTTGACCGCTAAACCTTTCAGGGGAGCATTTGCACCCGTTTGGCACCATTTTTGAGTGAATTGCCGAAAGTCAGATTTTTGATGAAATTGTGACCCCGGGGCTTAGGGTTTTTTTCAAAAAAATATTTTTCTGCTGGTTAAGTTGCTGAGCGCTGATTTCTTGTCATGTGATAAAAAAACGTCTGTTTTGATCGCTAAACCTTTCAGGGGAGCATTTGCAGCCATTTGGCACCATTTTTGAGTGAATTGCCGAAAGTCAGATTTTTGATGAAATTGTGACCCCGGGGCTTAGGAATTTTTTCAAAAAAAAAATTCTGCCGGTTAAGTTGTCGACGGCTGATTTATTTTCCTGTGATAAAAAAGCTTTCTGTTTCGACCTCCAAACCTTTCAGGGGAGCATTTGCAAGCATTTGGCACCATTTTTGAGTGAATTGCCGAAAGTCAGATTTTTGATGAAATTGTGACCCCGATGCTTACTGATTTTTTCAAAAATATAATTCTGCCGGTTAAGGTGTCGAGGGCTGATTTCTTTTCCGGTGATAAAAAGACTTCTGTTTCGACCGTCAAACCTTTCAGGGGAGCATTTGCACCCGTTTGGCACCATTTTTTAGTGAATTGCCAAAAGTCAGATTTTTGATGAAATTGTGACCCCGGGGCTTACGGATTTTTTCAAAAAAAAATATTCTTCCGGTTAAGTTGTCGACGGCTGATTTCTTGTCCTGTGATAAAAAAACTTCTGTTTCAACAGCCAAACCTCTCAGGGGAGCATTTGCACCCGTTTGGCACCATTTTTTAGTGAATTGCCGAAAATCAGATTTTTGATGAAATTGTGACCCCGGGGCTTAGGGATTTTTTTTTTTAAAAAAAAAATTCTGCCGGTTAAGGTGTCGGCTGATTTCTTTTCCTGTGATAAAAAAGCTTTCTGTTTTGACCGCTAAACCTTTCAGGGGAGCATTTGCACCCGTTTGGCACCATTTTTCAGTGAATTGCCGAAAGTCAGATTTTTGATGAAATTGTGACCCCGGGGCTTAGGGATTTTTTCAAAAAAATATTTTTCTGCCGGTTAAGTTGTCGAGGGCAGATTTCTTGTCCTGTGATAAAAAGCCTTCTGTTTCGACCGTCAAACCTTTCAAGCGAGCATTTGCACCCGTTTGGCACCATTTTTGAGTGAATTGCCAAAAGTCAGATTTTTGATGAAATTGTGACCCCGGGGCTTAGGGATTTTGTTCAAAAAAAAAATTCTGCCGGTTAAGTTGTCGACGGCTGATTTCTTTTCCTGTGATAAAAAAGCTTTCTGTTTTGACCTCCAAACTTTTCAGGGGAACATTTGCAAGCATTTGGCACCATTTTTGAGTGAATTGCCGAAAGTCAGATTTTTGATGAAATTGTGACCCCGATGCTTACGGATTTTTTCAAAAAAAATAATTCTGCCGGTTAAGGTGTCGAGGGCTGATTTCTTTTCCTGTGATAAAAAGCCTTCTGTTTCGACCGTCAAACCTTTCAGGGAAGCATTTGCACCCGTTTGGCACCATTTTTTAGTGAATTGCCAAAAGTCAGATTTTTGATGAAATTGTGACCCCGGGGCTTACGGATTTTTTCAAAAAAAAAAAATTCTGCCGGTTAAGGTGTCGAGGGCTGATCTCTTTTCCGGTGATAAAAAGCCTTCTGTTTCGACCGCCTAACCTTTCAGGGGAGCATTTCCACCCGTTTGGCACCATTGTTGAGTGAATTGCCGAAAGTCAGATTTTTGATGAAATTGTGACCCTGATGCTTACGGATTTTTTCAAAAAAATAAATTCTGCCGGTTAAGGTGTCGACGGCTGATTTATTTTCCTGTGATAAAAAGCCTTCTGTTTCGACCGTCAAACCATTCAGGGGAGCATTTGCACCCGTTTGGAACCATTTTTGAGTGAATTGCCGAAAGTCAGATTTTTGATGAAATTGTGACCCCGGGGCTTAGGGATTTTTTCAAAAAAATCTTTTTCTGCCGGTTAAGTTGTTGAGGGCTGATTTCTTGTCATGTGATAAAAAAAAGTCTGTTTTGACCGCTAAACCTTTCAGGGGAGCATTTGCAGCCGTTTGGCACCATTTTTTAGTGAATTGCCGAAAGTCAGATTTTTGATGAAATTGTGACCCCGGGGCTTAGGGATTTTTTTTTTTTAAAAAAAATTCTGCCGGTTAAGGTGTCGGCTGATTTCTTTTCCTGTGATAAAAAAGCTTTCTGTTTTGACCGCTAAACCTTTCAGGGGAGCATTTCCACCCGTTTGGCACCATTGTTGAGTGAATTGCCGAAAGTCAGATTTTTGATGAAATTGTGACCCTGATGCTTACGGATTTTTTCAAAAAAAAAAAATTCTGCCGGTTAAGGTGTCGGGGGCTGATTTCTTTTCCTGTGATAAAAAGCCTTCTGTTTCGACCGTCAAACCATTCAGGGGAGCATTTGCACCCGTTTGGAACCATTTTTGAGTGAATTGCCGAAAGTCAGATTTTTGATGAAATTGTGACCCCGGGGCTTAGGGATTTTTTCAAAAAAAAAAAAATTCTGCCGGTTAAGGTGTCGGCTGATTTCTTTTCCTGTGATAAAAAAGCTTTCTGTTTTGACCGCTAAACCTTTCAGGGGAGCATTTGCACCCGTTTGGCACCATTTTTGAGTGAATTGCCGAAAGTCAGATTTTTGATGAAATTGTGACCCCGGGGCTTAGGGTTTTTTTCAAAAAAATATTTTTCTGCTGGTTAAGTTGCTGAGCGCTGATTTCTTGTCATGTGATAAAAAAACGTCTGTTTTGATCGCTAAACCTTTCAGGGGAGCATTTGCAGCCATTTGGCACCATTTTTGAGTGAATTGCCGAAAGTCAGATTTTTGATGAAATTGTGACCCCGGGGCTTAGGGATTTTTTCAAAAAAAAAATTCTGCCGGTTAAGTTGTCGACGGCTGATTTATTTTCCTGTGATAAAAAAGCTTTCTGTTTCGACCTCCAAACCTTTCAGGGGAGCATTTGCAAGCATTTGGCACCATTTTTGAGTGAATTGCCAAAAGTCAGATTTTTGATGAAATTGTGACCCCGGGGCTTACGGATTTTTTCAAAAAAAAAAAATTCTTCCGGTTAAGTTGTCGACGGCTGATTTCTTGTCCTGTGATAAAAAAACTTCTGTTTCAACAGCCAAACCTCTCAGGGGAGCATTTGCACCCGTTTGGCACCATTTTTTAGTGAATTGCCGAAAATCAGATTTTTGATGAAATTGTGACCCCGGGGCTTAGGGATTTTTTCAAAAAAAAATTTTCTGCCGGTTAAGGTGTCGAGGGCTGATCTCTTTTCCGGTGATAAAAAGCCTTCTGTTTCGACCGCCTAACCTTTCAGGGGAGCATTTCCACCCGTTTGGCACCATTGTTGAGTGAATTGCCGAAAGTCAGATTTTTGATGAAATTGTGACCCTGATGCTTACGGATTTTTTCAAAAAAAAAAATTCTGCCGGTTAAGGTGTCGGGGGCTGATTTCTTTTCCTGTGATAAAAAGCCTTCTGTTTCGACCGTCAAACCATTCAGGGGAGCATTTGCACCCGTTTGGAACCATTTTTGAGTGAATTGCCGAAAGTCAGATTTTTGATGAAATTGTGACCCCGGGGCTTAGGGATTTTTTCAAAAAAAAAAAAAATTCTGCCGGTTAAGGTGTCGGCTGATTTCTTTTCCTGTGATAAAAAAGCTTTCTGTTTTGACCGCTAAACCTTTCAGGGGAGCATTTGCACCCGTTTGGCACCATTTTTGAGTGAATTGCCGAAAGTCAGATTTTTGATGAAATTGTGACCCCGGGGCTTAGGGATTTTTTCAAAAAAATATTTTTCTGCCGGTTAAGTTGTCGAGGGCAGATTTCTTGTCCTGTGATAAAAAGCCTTCTGTTTCGACCGTCAAACCTTTCAAGCGAGCATTTGCACCCGTTTGGCACCATTTTTGAGTGAATTGCCAAAAGTCAGATTTTTGATGAAATTGTGACCCCGGGGCTTAGGGATTTTGTTCAAAAAAAAAATTCTGCCGGTTAAGTTGTCGACGGCTGATTTATTTTCCTGTGATAAAAAAGCTTTCTGTTTCGACCTCCAAACCTTTCAGGGGAACATTTGCAAGCATTTGGCACCATTTTTGAGTGAATTGCCGAAAGTCAGATTTTTGATGAAATTGTGACCCCGATGCTTACGGATTTTTTCAAAAAAAATAATTCTGCCGGTTAAGGTGTCGAGGGCTGATTTCTTTTCCTGTGATAAAAAGCCTTCTGTTTCGACCGTCAAACCTTTCAGGGAAGCATTTGCACCCGTTTGGCACCATTTTTTGGTGAATTGCCAAAAGTCAGATTTTTGATGAAATTGTGACCCCGGGGCTTACGGATTTTTTCAAAAAAAAAAAATTCTGCCGGTTAAGGTGTCGAGGGCTGATTTCTTTTCCTGTGATAAAAAGCCTTCTGTTTCGACCGTCAAACCTTTCAGGGGAGCATTTCCACCCGTTTGGCACTATTTTTGAGTGAATTGCCGAAAGTCAGATTTTTGATGAAATTGTGACCCCGGGGCTTAGGGATTTTTTCAAAAAAATATTTTTCTGCCGGTTAAGTTGTCGAGGGCTGATTTCTTGTCCTGCGATAAAAAGCCTTCTGTTTCGACCGTCAAACCTTTCAGCGGAGCATTTGCACCCGTTTGGCACCATTTTTGAGTGAATTGCCAAAAGTCAGATTTTTGATGAAATTGTGACCCCGATGCTTACGGATTTTTTCAAAAGATTTTTTTCTGCCGGTTAAGGTGTCGAGGGCTGATTTCTTTTCCTGTGATAAAAAGCCTTCTGTTTCGACCGTCAAACCATTCAGGGGAGCATTTGCACCCGTTTGGCACCATTTTTGAGTGAATTGCCGAAAGTCAGATTTTTGATGAAATTGTGACCCCGGGGCTTAGAGATTTTTTCAAAAAAATATTTTTCTGCTGGTTAAGTTGTCGAGGGCTGATTTCTTGCCCTGTGATAGAAAGCCTTCTGTTTCGACCGACAAACCTTTCAAGGGAGCATTTCCAAGCATTTGGCACCATTTTTGAGTGAATTGCCGAAAGTCAGATTTTTGATGAAATTGTGACCCCGATGCTTACGGATTTTTTCAAAAAAAAAATTTCTGCCGGTTAAGGTGTCGAGGGCTGATTTCTTTTCCTGTTATAAAAAAACTTCTGTTTCGACCGCTAAACCTTTCAGGGGAGCATTTGCACCCGTTTGGCACCATTTTTGAGTGAATTGCCGAAAGTCAGATTTTTGATGAAATTGTGACCCCGGGGCTTAGGGATTTTTTCAAAAAAAAATAATATTCTGCCGGTTAAGGTGTCGAGGGCTGATTTCTTTTCCTGTGATAAAAAGCCTTCTGTTTCGACCGTCAAACCATTCAGGGGAGCATTTGCAGCCGTTTGGCACCATTTTTGAGTGAATTGCCGAAAGTCAGATTTTTGATGAAATTGTGACCCCGGGGCTTAGGGTTTTTTTCAAAAAAATATTTTTCTACCGGTTAAGTTGTCGAGGGCTGATTTCTTGTCCTGTGATAAAAAAACTTCTCTTTCGACCGTCAAACCTTTCAGGGGAGCATTTGCACCAGTTTGGCACCATTTTTGAGTGAATTGCCAAAAGTCAGATTTTTGATGAAATTGTGACCCCGGGGCTTACGGATTTTTTTTTTTAAAAAAATTCTGCCGGTTAAGGTGTCGAGGGCTGATTTCTTTTCCTGTGATAAAAAGCCTTCTGTTTCGACCGTCAAACCATTCAGGGGAGCATTTGCACCCGTTTGGCACCATTTTTGAGTGAATTGCCGAAAGTCAGATATTTGATGAAATTGTGACTCTGATGCTTACGGATTGTTTCAAAAAAATTTTTTCTGCCGGTTAAGGTGTCGAGGGCTGATTTCTTTTCCTGTGATAAAAAGCCTTCTGTTTCGACCGTCAAACCAATCAGGTGAGCATTTGCACCCGTTTGGCACCATTTTTGAGTGAATTGCCGAAAGTCAGATTTTTGATGAAATTGTGACCCCGGGGCTTAGGGTTTTTTTCAAAAAAATCTTTTTCTGCCGGTTAAGTTGCTGAGGGCTGATTTCTTGTCATGTGATAAAAAAAGTCTGTTTTGATCGCTAAACCTTACAGGGGAGCATTTTCAGCCGTTTGGCACCATTTTTGAGTGAATTGCCGAAAGTCAGATTTTTGATGAAATTGTGACCCCGATGCTTATGGATTTTTTCAAAAAAAAAATTTCTGCCGGTTAAGGTGTCGAGGCCTGATTTCTTTTCCTGTGATAAAAAGCCTTCTGTTTCGACCGTCAAACCATTCAGGGGAGCATTTGCACCCGTTTGGCACCATTTTTGAGTGAATTGCCGAAAGTCAGATTTTTGATGAAATTGTGACCCCGGGGCTTAGGGTTTTTTTCAAAAAAAATCTTTTTCTGCCGGTTAAGTTGCTGAGGGCTGATTTGTTGTCATGTGATAAAAAAAGTCTGTTTTGATCGCTAAACCTTACAGGGGAGCATTTGCAGCCGTTTGGCACCATTTTTGAGTGAATTGCCGAAAGTCAGATTTTTGATGAAATTGTGACCCCGATGCTTATGGATTTTTTCAAAAAAAATTTTTCTGCCGGTTAAGGTGTCGAGGGCTGATTTCTTTTCCTGTGATAAAAAGCCTTCTGTTTCGACCGTCAAACCATTCAGGGGAGCATTTGCATCCGTTTGGCACCATTTTTGAGTTAATTGCCGAAAGTCAGATTTTTGATGAAATTGTGACCCCGGGGCTTAGGGATTTTTTTTAAAAAATCTTTTTCTACCGGTTAAGTTTTTGAGGGCTGATTTCTTGTCATGTGATAAAAAAAGTTCTGTTTCGACCGCTAAACCTTTCAGGGGAGCACTTGCAACCGTTTGCCACCATTTTTGAGTGAATTCCCGAAAGTCAGATTTTTGATGAAATTCGGGGTTTAGGGATTTTTTCAAAAAAAAATTTCTGCCGGTTAAGTTGTCGACAGCTGATTTCTTTTCCTGTGATAAAAAAGCTTTCTGTTTCGACCGCCAAACCTTTCAGGGGAGCATTTCCACCCGTTTGGCACCATTTTTGAGTGAATTGCCGAAAGTCAGATTTTTTATGAAATTGTGACCCCGGGGCTTACGGATTTTTTCAAAAAAAAATATTCTTCCGGTTAAGTTGTCGACGGCTGATTTCTTGTCCTGTGATAAAAAAACTTCTGTTTCAACAGCCAAACCTCTCAGGGGAGCATTTGCACCCGTTTGGCACCATTTTTTAGTGAATTGCCGAAAATCAGATTTTTGATGAAATTGTGACCCCGGGGCTTAGGGATTTTTTCAAAAAAAAATTTTCTGCCGGTTAAGGTGTCGACAGCTGATTTCTTTTCCTGTGATAAAAAAGCTTTCTGTTTCGACCGCCAAACCTTTCAGGGGAGCATTTCCACCCGTTTGGCACCATTTTTGAGTGAATTGCCGAAAGTCAGATTTTTGATGAAATTGTGACCCCGGGGCTTACGGATTTTTTCAAAAAAAAAAATTCTTCCGGTTAAGTTGTCGACGGCTGATTTCTTGTCCTGTGATAAAAAAACTTCTGTTTCAACAGCCAAACCTCTCAGGGGAGCATTTGCACCCGTTTGGCACCATTTTTTAGTGAATTGCCGAAAATCAGATTTTTGATGAAATTGTGACCCCGGGGCTTAGGGATTTTTTCAAAAAAAAATTTTCTGCCGGTTAAGGTGTCGAGGGCTGATCTCTTTTCCGGTGATAAAAAGCCTTCTGTTTCGACCGCCTAACCTTTCAGGGGAGCATTTCCACCCGTTTGGCACCATTGTTGAGTGAATTGCCGAAAGTCAGATTTTTGATGAAATTGTGACCCTGATGCTTACGGATTTTTTCAAAAAAAAAAATTCTGCCGGTTAAGGTGTCGGGGGCTGATTTCTTTTCCTGTGATAAAAAGCCTTCTGTTTCGACCGTCAAACCATTCAGGGGAGCATTTGCACCCGTTTGGAACCATTTTTGAGTGAATTGCCGAAAGTCAGATTTTTGATGAAATTGTGACCCCGGGGCTTAGGGATTTTTTCAAAAAAAAAAAAAATTCTGCCGGTTAAGGTGTCGGCTGATTTCTTTTCCTGTGATAAAAAAGCTTTCTGTTTTGACCGCTAAACCTTTCAGGGGAGCATTTGCACCCGTTTGGCACCATTTTTGAGTGAATTGCCGAAAGTCAGATTTTTGATGAAATTGTGACCCCGGGGCTTAGGGATTTTTTCAAAAAAATATTTTTCTGCCGGTTAAGTTGTCGAGGGCAGATTTCTTGTCCTGTGATAAAAAGCCTTCTGTTTCGACCGTCAAACCTTTCAAGCGAGCATTTGCACCCGTTTGGCACCATTTTTGAGTGAATTGCCAAAAGTCAGATTTTTGATGAAATTGTGACCCCGGGGCTTAGGGATTTTGTTCAAAAAAAAAATTCTGCCGGTTAAGTTGTCGACGGCTGATTTATTTTCCTGTGATAAAAAAGCTTTCTGTTTCGACCTCCAAACCTTTCAGGGGAACATTTGCAAGCATTTGGCACCATTTTTGAGTGAATTGCCGAAAGTCAGATTTTTGATGAAATTGTGACCCCGATGCTTACGGATTTTTTCAAAAAAAATAATTCTGCCGGTTAAGGTGTCGAGGGCTGATTTCTTTTCCTGTGATAAAAAGCCTTCTGTTTCGACCGTCAAACCTTTCAGGGAAGCATTTGCACCCGTTTGGCACCATTTTTTAGTGAATTGCCAAAAGTCAGATTTTTGATGAAATTGTGACCCCGGGGCTTACGGATTTTTTCAAAAAAAAAAAATT
The DNA here is from genome assembly GCF_964270895.1 of Podarcis filfolensis. Classification (NCBI taxonomy): domain Eukaryota; kingdom Metazoa; phylum Chordata; class Lepidosauria; order Squamata; family Lacertidae; genus Podarcis; species Podarcis filfolensis. The sequence goes on along the minus strand of NC_139611.1, from coordinate 11,922,337 downwards.
CTGCCGGTTAAGGTGTCGAGGGCTGATTTCTTTTCCTGTGATAAAAAGCCTTCTGTTTCTACCGTCAAACCATTCAGGGGAGCATTTGCACCCGTTTGGCACCATTTTTGAGTGAATTGCTGGAAGTCAGATTTTGATGAAATTGTGACTCTGATACTTACGGATTTTTTCAAAAAAAAATTTTCTGCCGGTTAAGGTGTCGAGGGCTGATTTCTTGTCCTGTGATAAAAGCCTTCTGTTCGACCGTCAAACCTTTCAGGGGAGCATTTCCACCCGTTTGGCACTATTTTTGAGTGAATTGCCGAAAGTCAGATTTTTGATGAAATTGTGACCCCGGGGCTTAGGGATTTTTTCAAAAAAATATTTTTCTGCCGGTTAAGTTGTCGAGGGCTGATTTCTTGTCCTGTGATAAAAAGCCTTCTGTTTCGACCGTCAAACCTTTCAGCGGAGCATTTGCACCCGTTTGGCACCATTTTTGAGTGAATTGCCAAAAGTCAGATTTTTGATGAAATTGTGACCCCGATGCTTACGGATTTTTTCAAAAGATTTTTTTTCTGCCGGTTAAGGTGTCGAGGGCTGATTTCTTTTCCTGTGATAAAAAGCCTTCTGTTTCGACCGTCAAACCATTCAGGGGAGCATTTGCACCCGTTTGGCACCATTTTTGAGTGAATTGCCGAAAGTCAGATTTTTGATGAAATTGTGACCCCGGGGCTTAGAGATTTTTTCAAAAAAATATTTTTCTGCTGGTTAAGTTGTCGAGGGCTGATTTCTTGCCCTGTGATAGAAAGCCTTCTGTTTCGACCGACAAACCTTTCAAGGGAGCATTTCCAAGCATTTGGCACCATTTTTGAGTGAATTGCCGAAAGTCAGATTTTTGATGAAATTGTGACCCCGATGCTTACGGATTTTTTCAAAAAAAAATTTTCTGCCGGTTAAGGTGTCGAGGGCTGATTTCTTTTCCTGTTATAAAAAAACTTCTGTTTCGACCGCTAAACCTTTCAGGGGAGCATTTGCACCCGTTTGGCACCATTTTGAGTGAATTGCCGAAAGTCAGATTTTTGATGAAATTGTGACCCCGGGGCTTAGGGATTTTTCAAAAAAAAATAATATTCTGCCGGTTAAGGTGTCGAGGGCTGATTTCTTTTCCTGTGATAAAAAGCCTTCTGTTCGACCGTCAAACCATTCAGGGGAGCATTTGCAGCCGTTTGGCACTATTTTTGAGTGAATTGCCGAAAGTCAGATTTTTGATGAAATTGTGTGTGACCCCGGGGCTTAGGGTTTTTTTCAAAAAAATATTTTTCTACCGGTTAAGTTGTCGAGGGCTGATTTCTTGTCCTGTGATAAAAAAACTTCTCTTTCGACCGTCAAACCTTTCAGGGGAGCATTTGCACCAGTTTGGCACCATTTTTGAGTGAATTGCCAAAAGTCAGATTTTTGATGAAATTGTGACCCCGGGGCTTACGGATTTTTTTTTAAAAAAAATTCTGCCGGTTAAGGTGTCGAGGGCTGATTTCTTTTCCTGTGATAAAAAGCCTTCTGTTTCGACCGTCAAACCATTCAGGGGAGCATTTGCACCCGTTTGGCACCATTTTTGAGTGAATTGCCGAAAGTCAGATATTTGATGAAATTGTGACTCTGATGCTTACGGATTGTTTCAAAAATTTTTTTTCTGCCGGTTAAGGTGTCGAGGGCTGATTTCTTTTCCTGTGATAAAAAGCCTTCTGTTTCGACCGTCAAACCAATCAGGTGAGCATTTGCACCCGTTTGGCACCATTTTTGAGTGAATTGCCGAAAGTCAGATTTTTGATGAAATTGTGACCCCGGGGCTTAGGGTTTTTTTCAAAAAAATCTTTTTCTGCCGGTTAAGTTGCTGAGGGCTGATTTCTTGTCATGTGATAAAAAAAGTCTGTTTTGATCGCTAAACCTTACAGGGGAGCATTTTCAGCCGTTTGGCACCATTTTTGAGTGAATTGCCGAAAGTCAGATTTTTGATGAAATTGTGACCCCGATGCTTATGGATTTTTTCAAAAAAAAAATTTCTGCCGGTTAAGGTGTCGAGGCCTGATTTCTTTTCCTGTGATAAAAAGCCTTCTGTTTCGACCGTCAAACCATTCAGGGGAGCATTTGCACCCGTTTGGCACCATTTTTGAGTGAATTGCCGAAAGTCAGATTTTTGATGAAATTGTGACCCCGGGGCTTAGGGTTTTTTTCAAAAAAAATCTTTTTCTGCCGGTTAAGTTGCTGAGGGCTGATTTGTTGTCATGTGATAAAAAAAGTCTGTTTTGATCGCTAAACCTTACAGGGGAGCATTTGCAGCCGTTTGGCACCATTTTTGAGTGAATTGCCGAAAGTCAGATTTTTGATGAAATTGTGACCCCGATGCTTATGGATTTTTTCAAAAAAAATTTTTCTGCCGGTTAAGGTGTCGAGGGCTGATTTCTTTTCCTGTGATAAAAAGCCTTCTGTTTCGACCGTCAAACCATTCAGGGGAGCATTTGCATCCGTTTGGCACCATTTTTGAGTTAATTGCCGAAAGTCAGATTTTTGATGAAATTGTGACCCCGGGGCTTAGGGATTTTTTTTAAAAAATCTTTTTCTACCGGTTAAGTTTTTGAGGGCTGATTTCTTGTCATGTGATAAAAAAAGTTCTGTTTCGACCGCTAAACCTTTCAGGGGAGCACTTGCAACCGTTTGCCACCATTTTTGAGTGAATTCCCGAAAGTCAGATTTTTGATGAAATTCGGGGTTTAGGGATTTTTTCAAAAAAAAATTTCTGCCGGTTAAGTTGTCGACAGCTGATTTCTTTTCCTGTGATAAAAAAGCTTTCTGTTTCGACCGCCAAACCTTTCAGGGGAGCATTTCCACCCGTTTGGCACCATTTTTGAGTGAATTGCCGAAAGTCAGATTTTTGATGAAATTGTGACCCCGGGGCTTACGGATTTTTTCAAAAAAAAATATTCTTCCGGTTAAGTTGTCGACGGCTGATTTCTTGTCCTGTGATAAAAAAACTTCTGTTTCAACAGCCAAACCTCTCAGGGGAGCATTTGCACCCGTTTGGCACCATTTTTTAGTGAATTGCCGAAAATCAGATTTTTGATGAAATTGTGACCCCGGGGCTTAGGGATTTTTTCAAAAAAAAATTTTCTGCCGGTTAAGGTGTCGAGGGCTGATCTCTTTTCCGGTGATAAAAAGCCTTCTGTTTCGACCGCCAAACCTTTCAGGGGAGCATTTCCACCCGTTTGGCACCATTGTTGAGTGAATTGCCGAAAGTCAGATTTTTGATGAAATTGTGACCCTGATGCTTACGGATTTTTTCAAAAAAAAAATTCTGCCGGTTAAGGTGTCGAGGGCTGATTTCTTTTCCTGTGATAAAAAGCCTTCTGTTTCGACCGTCAAACCATTCAGGGGAGCATTTGCACCCGTTTGGCACCATTTTTGAGTGAATTGCCGAAAGTCAGATTTTTGAGGAAATTGTGACCTTAGGGATTTTTTTTAAAAAAAAATTCTGCTGGTTAAGGTGTCGAGGGCTGATTTCTTGTCATCTGCTAAAAAAACTTCTGTTTCGACAGCCAAACCTTTCAGGGGAGCACTTGCAACCGTTTGGCACCATTTTTTAGTGAATTGCCGAAAGTCAGATTTTTGATGAAATTGTGACCCCGGGGCTTAGGGTTTTTTTCAAAAAAATTTTTTTTCTGCTGGTTAAGTTGTCGAGTGCTGATTTCTTGTCATCTGATAAAAAAACTTCTGTTTCAACAGCCAAACCTCTCAGGGGAGCATTTGCACCCGTTTGGCACCATTTTTTAGTGAATTGCCGAAAGTCAGATTTTTGATGAAATTGTGACCCCGGGGCTTACGGATTTTTTCAAAAAAAAATATTCTTCCGGTTAAGTTGTCGACGGCTGATTTCTTGTCCTGTGATAAAAAAACTTCTGTTTCAACAGCAAAACCTCTCAGGGGAGCATTTGCACCCGTTTGGCACCATTTTTTAGTGAATTGCCGAAAATCAGATTTTTGATGAAATTGTGACCCCGGGGCTTAGGGATTTTTTCAAAAAAAAATTTTCTGCCGGTTAAGGTGTCGAGGGCTGATCTCTTTTCCGGTGATAAAAAGCCTTCTGTTTCGACCGCCAAACCTTTCAGGGGAGCATTTCCACCCGTTTGGCACCATTGTTGAGTGAATTGCCGAAAGTCAGATTTTTGATGAAATTGTGACCCTGATGCTTACGGATTCTTTCAAAAAAAAAAATTCTGCCGGTTAAGGTGTCGAGGGCTGATTTCTTTTCCTGTGATAAAAAGCCTTCTGTTTCGACCGTCAAACCATTCAGGGGAGCATTTGCACCCGTTTGGCACCATTTTTGATTGAATTGCCGAAAGTCAGACTTTTGATGAAATTGTGACCCCGGGGCTTAGGGATTTTTTCAAAAAAATCTTTTTCTGCCGGTTAAGTTGTTGAGGGCTGATTTCTTGTCATGTGATAAAAAAAAGTCTGTTTTGACCGCTAAACCTTTCAGGGGAGCATTTGCAGCCGTTTGGCACCATTTTTGAGTGAATTGCCGAAAGTCAGATTTTTGATGAAATTGTGACCCCGGGGCTTAGGGATTTTTTTGAAAAAAAAAAAAATTCTGCCGGTTAAGGTGTCGGCTGATTTCTTTTCCTGTGATAAAAAAGCTTTCTGTTTTGACCGCTAAACCTTTCAGGGGAGCATTTGCACCCGTTTGGCACCATTTTTGAGTGAATTGCCGAAAGTCAGATTTTTGATGAAATTGTGACCCCGGGGCTTAGGGTTTTTTTCAAAAAAATATTTTTCTGCTGGTTAAGTTGCTGAGCGCTGATTTCTTGTCATGTGATAAAAAAACGTCTGTTTTGATCGCTAAACCTTTCAGGGGAGCATTTGCAGCCGTTTGGCACCATTTTTGAGTGAATTGCCGAAAGTCAGATTTTTGATGAAATTGTGACCCCGATTCTTACGGATTTCTTCAAAAAAAAAAATATCTGCCGGTTAAGTTGTCGAGGGCTGATTTCTTCTCCTGTGATAAAAAGACTTCTGTTTCGACCGCCAAACGTTTCAGGGGAGCATTTGCAACCGTTTGGCACCATTTTTGAGTGAATTACCGAAAATCAGATTTTTGATGAAATGGTGACCTCCGGGCTTAGGGATTTTTTCAAAAAAAAAATTTTCTGCCGGTTAAGGTGTCGAGGGCTGATTTCTTTTCCTGTGATAAAAAGCCTTCTGTTTCGACCGTCAAACCATTCAGGGGAGCATTTGCACCCGTTTGGCACCATTTTTGAGTGAATTGCCGAAAGTCAGATTTTTGATGAAATTGTGACCCCGGGGCTTAGGGATTTTTTCAAAAAAATATTTTTCTGCCGGTTAAGTTAGCGAGTGCAGATTTCTTGTCCTGTGATAAAAAGCCTTCTGTTTCGACCGTCAAACCTTTCAGGGGAGCATTTGCACCCGTTTGGCACCATTTTTGAGTGAATTGCCAAAAGTCAGATTTTTGATGAAATTGTGACCCCGGGGCTTAGGGATTTTTTCAAAAAAAAAATTCTGCCGGTTAAGTTGTCGACGGCTGATTTATTTTCCTGTGATAAAAAAGCTTTCTGTTTCGACCTCCAAACCTTTCAGGGGAGCATTTGCAAGCATTTGGCACCATTTTTGAGTGAATTGCCGAAAGTCAGATTTTTGATGAAATTGTGACCCCGATGCTTACGGATTTTTTCAAAAAAAATAATTCTGCCGGTTAAGGTGTCGAGGGCTGATTTCTTTTCCTGTGATAAAAAGCCTTCTGTTTCGACCGTCAAACCATTCAGGGGAGCATTTGCACCCGTTTGGCACCATTTTTTAGTGAATTGCCGAAAATCAGATTTTTGATGAAATTGTGACCCCGGGGCTTAGGGATTTTTTCAAAAAAAAATTTTCTGCCGGTTAAGGTGTCGAGGGCTGATCTCTTTTCCGGTGATAAAAAGCCTTCTGTTTCGACCGCCTAACCTTTCAGGGGAGCATTTCCACCCGTTTGGCACCATTGTTGAGTGAATTGCCGAAAGTCAGATTTTTGATGAAATTGTGACCCTGATGCTTACGGATTTTTTCAAAAAAAAAAATTCTGCCGGTTAAGGTGTCGGGGGCTGATTTCTTTTCCTGTGATAAAAAGCCTTCTGTTTCGACCGTCAAACCATTCAGGGGAGCATTTGCACCCGTTTGGAACCATTTTTGAGTGAATTGCCGAAAGTCAGATTTTTGATGAAATTGTGACCCCGGGGCTTAGGGATTTTTTCAAAAAAATCTTTTTCTGCCGGTTAAGTTGTTGAGGGCTGATTTCTTGTCATGTGATAAAAAAAAGTCTGTTTTGACCGCTAAACCTTTCAGGGGAGCATTTGCAGCCGTTTGGCACCATTTTTGAGTGAATTGCCGAAAGTCAGATTTTTGATGAAATTGTGACCCCGGGGCTTAGGGATTTTTTTGAAAAAAAAAAAAATTCTGCCGGTTAAGGTGTCGGCTGATTTCTTTTCCTGTGATAAAAAAGCTTTCTGTTTTGACCGCTAAACCTTTCAGGGGAGCATTTGCACCCGTTTGGCACCATTTTTGAGTGAATTGCCGAAAGTCAGATTTTTGATGAAATTGTGACCCCGGGGCTTAGGGTTTTTTTCAAAAAAATATTTTTCTGCTGGTTAAGTTGCTGAGCGCTGATTTCTTGTCATGTGATAAAAAAACGTCTGTTTTGATCGCTAAACCTTTCAGGGGAGCATTTGCAGCCGTTTGGCACCATTTTTGAGTGAATTGCCGAAAGTCAGATTTTTGATGAAATTGTGACCCCGATTCTTACGGATTTCTTCAAAAAAAAAAATATCTGCCGGTTAAGTTGTCGAGGGCTGATTTCTTCTCCTGTGATAAAAAGACTTCTGTTTCGACCGCCAAACGTTTCAGGGGAGCATTTGCAACCGTTTGGCACCATTTTTGAGTGAATTACCGAAAATCAGATTTTTGATGAAATGGTGACCTCGGGGCTTAGGGATTTTTTCAAAAAAAAAATTTTCTGCCGGTTAAGGTGTCGAGGGCTGATTTCTTTTCCTGTGATAAAAAGCCTTCTGTTTCGACCGTCAAACCATTCAGGGGAGCATTTGCACCCGTTTGGCACCATTTTTGAGTGAATTGCCGAAAGTCAGATTTTTGATGAAATTGTGACCCCGGGGCTTAGGGATTTTTTCAAAAAAATATTTTTCTGCCGGTTAAGTTAGCGAGTGCAGATTTCTTGTCCTGTGATAAAAAGCCTTCTGTTTCGACCGTCAAACCTTTCAGGGGAGCATTTGCACCCGTTTGGCACCATTTTTGAGTGAATTGCCAAAAGTCAGATTTTTGATGAAATTGTGACCCCGGGGCTTAGGGATTTTTTCAAAAAAAAAATTCTGCCGGTTAAGTTGTCGACGGCTGATTTATTTTCCTGTGATAAAAAAGCTTTCTGTTTCGACCTCCAAACCTTTCAGGGGAGCATTTGCAAGCATTTGGCACCATTTTTGAGTGAATTGCCGAAAGTCAGATTTTTGATGAAATTGTGACCCCGATGCTTACGGATTTTTTCAAAAAAAATAATTCTGCCGGTTAAGGTGTCGAGGGCTGATTTCTTTTCCTGTGATAAAAAGCCTTCTGTTTCGACCGTCAAACCATTCAGGGGAGCATTTGCACCCGTTTGGCACCATTTTTTAGTGAATTGCCGAAAATCAGATTTTTGATGAAATTGTGACCCCGGGGCTTAGGGATTTTTTCAAAAAAAAATTTTCTTCCGGTTAAGGTGTCGAGGGCTGATCTCTTTTCCGGTGATAAAAAGCCTTCTGTTTCGACCGCCTAACCTTTCAGGGGAGCATTTCCACCCGTTTGGCACCATTGTTGAGTGAATTGCCGAAAGTCAGATTTTTGATGAAATTGTGACCCTGATGCTTACGGATTTTTTCAAAAAAAAAAATTCTGCCGGTTAAGGTGTCGGGGGCTGATTTCTTTTCCTGTGATAAAAAGCCTTCTGTTTCGACCGTCAAACCATTCAGGGGAGCATTTGCACCCGTTTGGAACCATTTTTGAGTGAATTGCCGAAAGTCAGATTTTTGATGAAATTGTGACCCCGGGGCTTAGGGATTTTTTCAAAAAAATCTTTTTCTGCCGGTTAAGTTGTTGAGGGCTGATTTCTTGTCATGTGATAAAAAAAAGTCTGTTTTGACCGCTAAACCTTTCAGGGGAGCATTTGCAGCCGTTTGGCACCATTTTTGAGTGAATTGCCGAAAGTCAGATTTTTGATGAAATTGTGACCCCGGGGCTTAGGGATTTTTTTTTTTAAAAAAAAATTCTGCCGGTTATGGTGTCGGCTGATTTCTTTTCCTGTGATAAAAAAGCTTTCTGTTTTGACCGCTAAACCTTTCAGGGGAGCATTTGCACCCGTTTGGCACCATTTTTGAGTGAATTGCCGAAAGTCAGATTTTTGATGAAATTGTGACCCCGGGGCTTAGGGTTTTTTTTCAAAAAATATTTTTCTGCTGGTTAAGTTGCTGAGCGCTGATTTCTTGTCATGTGATAAAAAAACGTCTGTTTTGATCGCTAAACCTTTCAGGGGAGCATTTGCAGCCGTTTGGCACCATTTTTGAGTGAATTGCCGAAAGTCAGATTTTTGATGAAATTGTGACCCCGATGCTTACGGATTTTTTCAAAAAAAAAAATTCTTCCGGTTAAGTTGTCGAGGGCTGATTTCTTTTCCTGTGATAAAAAGACTTCTGTTTCGACCGCCAAACGTTTCAGGGGAGCATTTGCAACCGTTTGGCACCATTTTTGAGTGAATTGCCGAAAATCAGATTTTTGATGAAATTGTGACCCCGGGGCTTAGGGATTTTTTCAAAAAAAAAATTTCTGCCGGTTAAGGTGTCGAGGGCTGATCTCTTTTCCGGTGATAAAAAGCCTTCTGTTTCGACCGCCTAACCTTTCAGGGGAGCATTTCCACCCGTTTGGCACCATTGTTGAGTGAATTGCCGAAAGTCAGATTTTTGATGAAATTGTGACCCTGATGCTTACGGATTTTTTCAAAAAAAAAAATTCTGCCGGTTAAGGTGTCGGGGGCTGATTTCTTTTCCTGTGATAAAAAGCCTTCTGTTTCGACCGTCAAACCATTCAGGGGAGCATTTGCACCCGTTTGGCACCATTTTTGAGTGAATTCCCGAAGGTCAGATTTTTGATGAAATTGTGACCCCGGGGCTTAGGGATTTTTTCAAAAAAATATTTTTCTGCCGGTTAAGTTGTCGAGGGCAGATTTCTTGTCCTGTGATAAAAAGCCTTCTGTTTCGTCCGTCAAACCTTTCAGGGGAGCATTTGCACCCGTTTGGCACCATTTTTGAGTGAATTGCCAAAAGTCCGATTTTTGATGAAATTGTGACCCCGGGGTTTAGGGATTTTTTCAAAAAAAAAATTCTGCCGGTTAAGTTGTGGACGGCTGATTTATTTTCCTGTGATAAAAAAGCTTTCTGTTTCGACCTCCAAACCTTTCAGGGGAGCATTTGCAAGCATTTGGCACCATTTTTGAGTGAATTGCCGAAAGTCAGATTTTTGAAGAAATTGTGACCCCGGGGCTTAGGGATTTTTTCAAAAAAATATTTTTCTGCCGGTTAAGTTGTCGAGGGCTGATTTCTTGTCCTGTGATAAAAAGCCTTCTGTTTCGACCGTCAAACCTTTCAGCGGAGCATTTGCACCCGTTTGGCACCATTTTTGACTGAATTGCCAAAAGTCAGATTTTTGATGAAATTGTGACCCCGATGCTTACGGATTTTTTCAAAAGATTTTTTTCTGCCGGTTAAGGTGTCGAGGGCTGATTTCTTTTCCTGTGATAAAAAGCCTTCTGTTTCGACCGTCAAACCATTCAGGGGAGCATTTGCACCCGTTTGGCACCATTTTTTAGTGAATTGCCGAAAGTCAGATTTTTGATGAAGTTGTGACCCCGGGGCTTAGAGATTTTTTCAAAAAAATATTTTTCTGCTGGTTAAGTTGTCGAGGGCTGATTTCTTGCCCTGTGATAGAAAGCCTTCTGTTTCGACCGACAAACCTTTCAGGGGAGCATTTGCAAGCATTTGGCACCATTTTTGAGTGAATTGCCGAAAGTCAGATTTTTGATGAAATTGTGACCCCGATGCTTACGGATTTTTTCAAAAAAAAATTTCTGCCGGTTAAGGTGTCGAGGGCTGATTTCTTTTCCTGTTATAAAAAAACTTCTGTTTCGACCGCTAAACCTTTCAGGGGAGCATTTGCACCCGTTTGGCACCATTTTTGAGTGAATTGCCGAAAGTCAGATTTTTGATGAAATTGTGACCCCGGGGCTTAGGGATTTTTTCAAAAAAAAAAAAAATTCTGCCGGTTAAGGTGTCGAGGGCTGATTTCTTGTCCTGTGATAAAAAAAGTCTGTTTTGACCGCTAAACCTTTCAGGGGAGCATTTGCACCCGTTTGGCACCATTTTTGAGTGAATTGCCGAAAGTCAGATTTTTGATGAAATTGTGACCCCGGGGCTTAGGGATTTTTTTTTAAAAAAAATTTCTGCCGGTTAAGTTGTCGAGGGCTGATTTCTTTTCCGGTGATAAAAAAGCTTTCTGTTTCGACTGCCAAACCTTTCAGGGGAGCATTTGCACCCGTTTGGCACCATTTTTGAGTGAATTGCCGAAAGTCAGATTTTTGAGGAAATTGTGGCTTAGGGATTTTTTGAAAAAAAAAATTCTGCCGGTTAAGTTGTCGAGGGCTGATTTCTTCTCCTGTGATAAAAATCCTTCTGTTTCGACGGCTAAACCTTTCAGGGGAGCATTTGCACCCGTTTGGCACCATTTTTGAGTGAATTGCCGAAAGTCAGATTTTTGATGAAATTGTGACCCCGGGGCTTAGGGATTTTTTTTTTAAAAAAATTTCTGCCGGTTAAGTTGTCGAGGGCTGATTTCTTTTCCGGTGATAAAAAAGCTTTCTGTTTCGACTGCCAAACCTTTCAGGGGAGCATTTGCACCCGTTTGGCACCATTTTTGAGTGAATTGCCGAAAGTCAGATTTTTGAGGAAATTGTGGCTTAGGGATTTTTTGAAAAAAAAAATTCTGCCGGTTAAGTTGTCGAGGGCTGATTTCTTCTCCTGTGATAAAAAGCCTTCTGTTTCGACGGCTAAACCTTTCAGGGGACCTTTTGCACCCGTTTGGCACCATTTTTGAGTGAATTGCCGAAAGTCAGATTTTTGATGAAATTGTGACCCCGGGGCTTAGGGTTTTTTTCAAAAAAATCTTTTTCTGCCGGTTAAGTTGTTGAGGGCTGATTTCTTGTCATGTGATAAAAAAACTTCTGTTTCAACAGCCAAACCTCTCAGGGGAGCATTTGCACCCGTTTGGCACCATTTTTTAGTGAAATGCCAAAAGTCAGATTTTTGATAAAATCGTGACCTCGGTGCTTAGGGATTTGTTCAAAAAATTTTTTTCTGCCGGTTAAGGTGTCGAGGGCTGATTTCTTTTCCTGTGATAAAAAGCCTTCTGTTTCGACCGTCAAACTATTCAGGGTAGCATTTTCAGCCGTTTGGCACCATTTTTGAGTGAATTGCCGAAAGTCAGATTTTTGATGAAATTGTGACCCCAATGCTTATGGATTTTTTCAAAAAAAAAATTTCTGCCGGTTAAGGTGTCGAGGGCTGATTTCTTTTCCTGTGATAAAAAGCCTTCTGTTTCGACCGTCAAACCATTCAGGGGAGCATTTGCACCCGTTTGGCACCATTTTTGAGTGAATTGCCGAAAGTCAGAGTTTTGATGAAATTGTGACCCCGGGGCTTAGGGATTTTTTTAAAAAAATCTTTTTCTACCGGTTAAGTTTTTGAGCGCTGATTTCTTGTCATGTGATAAAAAAACTTCTGTTTCGACCGCTAAACCTTTCAGGGGAGCACTTGCAACCGTTTGGCACCACTTTTGAGTGAATTCCCGAAAGTCAAATTTTTGATGAAATTCGGGGTTTAGGGATTTTTTCAAAAAAAAATTTCTGCCGGTTAAGTTGTCGACAGCTGATTTCTTTTCTTGTGATAAAAAAACTTCTCTTTCGACAGCCAAACCTCTCAGGGGAGCATTTGCACCCGTTTGGCACCATTTTTTAGTGAATTGCCGAAAGTCAGATTTTTGATGAAATTGTGACCCCGGGGCTTAGAGATTTTTTCAAAAAAATATTCTTCTGCTGGTTAAGCTGTCGAGGGCTGATTTCTTGCCCTGTGATAGAAAGCCTTCTGTTTCGACCGCCAAACCTTTCAGGGGAGCATTTGCAAGCATTTGGCACCATTTTTGAGTGAATTGCCGAAAGTCAGATTTTTGATGAAATTGTGACCCTGATGCTTACTGATTTTTTCAAAAAAAAATTTTCTGCCGGTTAAGTTGTCGAGGGCTGATTTCTTTTCCTGTGATAAAAAAACTTCTGTTTCGACCGCTAAACCTTCAGGGGAGCATTTGCAACCGTTTGGTACCATTTTTGAGTGAATTGCCGAAAGTCAGATTTTTGATGAAATTGTGACCCCGGGGCTTAGGGATTTTTTCAAAAAAAAAATTCTGCCGGTTAAGTTGTCGAGGGCTGATTTCTTTTCCTGTGATAAAAAAGCTTTCTGTTTCAACAGCCAAACCTTTCAGGGGAGCATTTCCACCCGTTTGGCACCATTTTTGAGTGAATTGCCGAAAGTCAGATTTTTGAGGAAATTGTGACCCCGGGGCTTAGGGATTTTTTCAAAAAAAAAATAATTCTGCCGGTTAAGGTGTCGAGGGCTGATTTCTTTTCCTGTGATAAAAAAGCTTTCTGTTTTGACCGCTAAACCTTTCAGGGGAGCATTTGCACCCGTTTGGCACCATTTTTGAGTGAATTGCCGAAAGTCAGATTTTTGATGAAATTGTGACCCCGATGCTTCCGGATTTTTTCAAAAAAAAAATTTCTGCCGGTTAAGGTGTCGAGGGCTGATTTCTTTTCCTGTGATAAAAAGCCTTCTGTTTCGACCGTCAAACCATTCAGGGGAGCATTTGCACCCGTTTGGCACCATTTTTGAGTGAATTGCCGAAAGTCACAGTTTTGATGAAATTGTGACCCCGGGGCTTAGGGATTTTTTTAAAAAAATCTTTTTCTACCGGTTAAGTTTTTGAGCGCTGATTTCTTGTCATGTGATAAAAAAACTTCTGTTTCGACCGCTAAACCTTTCAGGGGAGCACTTGCAACCGTTTGGCACCACTTTTGAGTGAATTCCCGAAAGTCAAATTTTTGATGAAATTCGGGGTTTAGGGATTTTTTCAAAAAAAAATTTCTGCCGGTTAAGTTGTCGACAGCTGATTTCTTTTCTTGTGATAAAAAAACTTCTCTTTCGACAGCCAAACCTCTCAGGGGAGCATTTGCACCCGTTTGGCACCATTTTTTAGTGAATTGCCGAAAGTCAGATTTTTGATGAAATTGTGACCCCGGGGCTTAGAGATTTTTTCAAAAAAATATTCTTCTGCTGGTTAAGCTGTCGAGGGCTGATTTCTTGCCCTGTGATAGAAAGCCTTCTGTTTCGACCGCCAAACCTTTCAGGGGAGCATTTGCAAGCATTTGGCACCATTTTTGAGTGAATTGCCGAAAGTCAGATTTTTGATGAAATTGTGACCCCGATGCTTACTGATTTTTTCAAAAAAAAATTTTCTGCCGGTTAAGTTGTCGAGGGCTGATTTCTTTTCCTGTGATAAAAAAACTTCTGTTTCGACCGCTAAACCTTCAGGGGAGCATTTGCAACCGTTTGGTACCATTTTTGAGTGAATTGCCGAAAGTCAGATTTTTGATGAAATTGTGACCCCGGGGCTTAGGGATTTTTTCAAAAAAAAAATTCTGCCGGTTAAGTTGTCGAGGGCTGATTTCTTTTCCTGTGATAAAAAAGCTTTCTGTTTCAACAGCCAAACCTTTCAGGGGAGCATTTCCACCCGTTTGGCACCATTTTTGAGTGAATTGCCGAAAGTCAGATTTTTGAGGAAATTGTGACCCCGGGGCTTAGGGATTTTTTCAAAAAAAAAAAAATTCTGCCGGTTAAGGTGTCGAGGGCTGATTTCTTTTCCTGTGATAAAAAAGCTTTCTGTTTTGACCGCTAAACCTTTCAGGGGAGCATTTGCACCCGTTTGGCACCATTTTTGAGTGAATTGCCGAAAGTCAGATTTTTGATGAAATTGTGACCCCGATGCTTCCGGATTTTTTCAAAAAAAAAATTTCTGCCGGTTAAGGTGTCGAGGGCTGATTTCTTTTCCTGTGATAAAAAAACTTCTGTTTTGACCGCTAAACCTTTCAAGGGAGCATTTGCACCTGTTTGGCACCATTTTTGAGTGATTTGCCGAAAGTCAGATTTTTGATGAAATTGTGACCCCGGGGCTTAGGGATTTTTTGAAAAAAATAATTCTGCCGGTTAAATTGTTGAGGGCTGATTTCTTGTCCTGTGATAAAAAAAGTCTGTTTTGACCGCTAAACCTTTCAGGGGAGCATTTGCACCCGTTTGGCACCATTTTTGAGTGAATTGCCGAAAGTCAGATTTTTGATGAAATTGTGACCCCGGGGCTTAGGGATTTTTTTTAAAAAAAAATTTCTGCCGGTTAAGTTGTCGAGGGCTGATTTCTTTTCCGGTGATAAAAAAGCTTTCTGTTTCGACTGCCAAACCTTTCAGGGGAGCATTTGCACCCGTTTGGCACCATTTTTGAGTGAATTGCCGAAAGTCAGATTTTTGAGGAAATTGTGGCTTAGGGATTTTTTGAAAAAAAAAATTCTGCCGGTTAAGTTGTCGAGGGCTGATTTCTTCTCCTGTGATAAAAAGCCTTCTGTTTCGACGGCTAAACCTTTCAGGGGAGCATTTGCACCCGTTTGGCACCATTTTTGAGTGAATTGCCGAAAGTCAGATTTTTGATGAAATTGTGACCCCGGGGCTTAGGGTTTTTTTCAAAAAAATCTTTTTCTGCCGGTTAAGTTGTTGAGGGCTGATTTCTTTTCATGTGATAAAAAAACTTCTGTTTCAACAGCCAAACCTCTCAGGGGAGCATTTGCACCCGTTTGGCACCATTTTTTAGTGAAATGCCAAAAGTCAGATTTTTGATAAAATCGTGACCTCGGTGCTTAGGGATTTGTTCAAAAAAAATTTTTCTGCCGGTTAAGGTGTCCAGGGCTGATTTCTTTTCCTGTGATAAAAAGCCTTCTGTTTCGACCGTCAAACTATTCAGGGTAGCATTTGCACCCGTTTGGCACCATTTTTGAGTGAATTGCCGAAAGTCAGATTTTTGATGAAATTGTGACCCTGATGCTTACGGATTTTTTCAAAAAAAAATTTTCTGCCGGTTAAAGTGTCGAGGGCTGATTTCTTGTCATGTGATAAAAAAAGTCTGTTTTGACCGCTAAACCTTTCAGGGGAGCATTTGCACCCGTTTGGCACCATTTTTGAATGAATTGCCGAAAGTCAGATTTTTGATGAAATTGTGACCTCGTGGCTTAGGGATTTTTTCAAAAAAAAATTTTCTGCCAGTAAAGGTGTCGAGGGCTGATTTCTTTACCTGTGATAGAAAGCCTTCTGTTTCGACCGTCAAACTATTCAGGGGAGCATTTGCACCCGTTTGGCACCATTTTTGAGTGAATTGCCGAAAGTCAGATTTTTGATTAAATTGTGACCCTGATGCTTACGGATTTTTTCAAAAAAATCTTTTTCTGCCGGTTAAGTTGTTGAGGGCTGATTTCTTGTCATGTGATAAAAAAAGTCTGTTTTGACCGCTAAACCTTTCAGGGGAGCATTTGCACCCGTTTGGCACCATTTTTGAGTGAATTGCCGAAAGTCAGATTTTTGAGGAAATTGTGACCTTAGGGATTTTTGAAAAAAAAAATTCTGCCGGTTAAGGTGTCGAGGGCTGATTTCTTTTCCTGTGATTAAAAGCCTTCTGTTTCGACCGTCAAACCTTTCAGGGGAGCATTTGCACCCGTTTGGCACCATTTTTGAGTGAATTGCCGAAAGTCAGATTTTTGATGAAATTGTGACCTTAGGGATTTTTGAAAAAAAAAATTCTGCCGGTTAAGGTGTCGAGGGCTGATTTCTTTTCCTGTGATAAAAAGCCTTCTGTTTCGACCGTCAAACCATTCAGGGGAGCATTTGCACCCGTTTGGCACCATTTTTGAGTGAATTGCCGAAAGTCAGATTTTTGATGAAATTGTGACCTCGAGGCTTAGGGTTTTTTTCAAAAAAATCTTTTTCTGCCGGTTAAGTTGTTGAGGTCTGATTTCTTGTCATGTGATAAAAAAACTTCTGTTTCGACCGCCAACCTTTCAGGGGAGCATTTCCACCCGTTTGGCACCATTTTTGAGTGAATTGCCGAAAGTCAGATTTTTGAGGAAATTGTGACCTTAGGGATTTTTTCAAAAAAAATTTTTCTACCGGTTAAGGTGTCGAGGGCTGATTTCTTTTCCTGTGATAAAAAGCCTTCTGTTTCGACCGTCAAACTATTCAGGGGAGCATTTGCACCCGTTAGCCACCATTTTTGAGTGAATTGCCGAAAGTCAGATTTTTGATGAAATTGTGACCCCGGGGCTTAGGGTTTTTTTCAAAAAAATCTTTTTCTGCCGGTTAAGTTGTTGAGGGCTGATTTCTTTTCCTGTGATAGAAAGCCTTCTGTTTCGACCGCCAAACCTTTCAGGGGAGCATTTGCACCCGTTTGGCACCATTTTTTAGTGAATTGCCAAAAGTCAGATTTTTGATGAAATTGTGACCCCGGGGCTTAGGGTTTTTTTAAAAAAAATTCTGCCGGTTAAGTTGTTGAGGGCTGATTTCTTGTCATGTGATAAAAAGCCTTCTGTTTCGATCGTCAAACTATTCAGGGGAGCATTTGCACCCGTTTGGCACCATTTTTGAGTGATTTGCCGAAAGTCAGATTTTTGATTAAATTGTGACCCTGATGCTTACGGTTTTTTTCAAAAAAATCTTTTTCTGCCGGTTAAGTTGTTGAGGTCTGATTTCTTGTCATGTGATAAAAAAACTTCTGTTTCGACCGCTAAACCTTCAGGGGAGCATTTGCAACCGTTTGGTACCATTTTTGAGTGAATTGCCGAAAGTCAGATTTTTGATGAAATTGTGACCCCGGGGCTTAGGGTTTTTTTTCAAAAAAATATTTTTCTTCTGGTTAAGTTGTCGAGGGCTGATTTCTTGTCCTGTGATAAAAAAAAACTTCTGTTTCAACAGCCAAACCTCTCAGGGGAGCATTTGCACCCGTTTGGCACCATTTTTTAGTGAAATGCCGAAAGTCAGATTTTTGATGAAATTGTGACCCCGGGGCTTAGGGATTTTTTCAAAAAAAAAATTCTGCCGGTTAAGTTGTCGAGGGCTGATTTCTTTTCCTGTGATAAAAAAGCTTTCTGTTTCAACAGCCAAACCTCTCAGGGGAGCATTTGCACCCGTTTGGCACCATTTTTTAGTGAAATGCCGAAAGTCAGATTTTTGATGAAATTGTGACCCTGATGCTTACGGATTTTTTCAAAAAAAAATTTTCTGCCGGTTAAGGTGTCGAGGGCTGATTTCTTTTCCTGTGATAAAAAGCCTTCTGTTTCGACCGTCAAACCATTCAGGGTAGCATTTGCAAGCATTTGGCACCATTTTTGAGTGAATTGCCGAAAGTCAGACTTTTGATGAAATTGTGACCCCGATGCTTACGGATTTTTTTTAAAAAAAAATTTCTGCCGGTTAAGGTGTCGAGGGCTGATTTCTTTTCCTGTGATAAAAAAACTTCTGTTTTCACCGCTAAACCTTTCAGGGGAGTATTTGAAACAGTTTGGCACCATTTTTGAGTGAATTGCCGAAAGTCAGATTTTTGAGGAAATTGTGACCCCGGGGCTTAGGGATTTTTTTTTTTAAAAAAATTCTGCCGGTTAAGGTGTCGAGGGCTGATTTCTTCTCCTGTGATAAAAAGCCTTCTGTTTCGACCGCTAAACCTTTCAGGGGAGCATTTGCACCCGTTTGGCACCATTTTTGAATGAATTGCCGAAAGTCAGATTTTTGATGAAATTGTGACCCCGGGTCTTAGGGTTTTTTTTCAAAAAAATATTTTTCTGCCGGTTAAGTTGTAGAGGGCTGATTACTTGTCCTGTGATAAAAAGACTTCTGTTTCGACCGCCAAACGTTTCAGGGGAGCATTTGCACCCGTTTGGCACCATTGTTGAGTGAATTGCCGAAAGTCAGATTTTTGATGAAATTGTGACCCCGGGACTTAGGGTTTTTTTCAAAAAAATCTTTTACTGCCGGTTAAGTTGTTGAGGGCTGATTTCTTGTCATGAGATAAAAAAACTTCTGTTTCGACCGCTAAACCTTTCAGGGGAGCATTTGCAACCGTTTGGCACCATTTTTGAGTGAATTGCCGAAAGTCAGATTTTTGATGAAATTGTGACCCCGGGGCTTAGGGATTTTTTCAAAAAAAAAAATCTGCCGGTTAAGTTGTCGAGGGCTGGTTTCTTTTCCTGTGATTAAAAGCCTTCTGTTTCGACCGTCAAACCTTTCAGGGGAGCATTTCCACCCGTTTGGCACCATTTTTGAGTGAATTGCCGAAAGTCAGATTTTTGATGAAATTGTGACCCCGGGGCTTAGGGATTTTTTCAAAAAAAAAAATCTGCCGGTTAAGTTGTCGAGGGCTGGTTTCTTTTCCTGTGATTAAAAGCCTTCTGTTTCGACCGTCAAACCTTTCAGGGGAGCATTTCCACCCGTTTGGCACCATTTTTGAGTGAATTGCCGAAAGTCAGATTTTTGATGAAATTGTGACCCCGGGGCTTAGGGATTTTTTGAAAAAAAAAATTATGCCGGTTAAGTTCTCGAGGGCTGATTTCTTTTCCTGTGATAAAAAAGCCTTCTGCTTCGACCGCTAACCCTTTCAGGGGAGCATTTGCACCGGTTTCGCACCATTTTTGAGTGAATTGCCGAAAGTCAGATTTTTGATGAAATTGTGACCCCGGGGCTTAGGGTTTTTTTCAAAAAAAATTTTCTGCCGTTTAAGGTGTCGAGGGCTGATTTCTTTTCCTGTGATAAAAAGCCTTCTGTTTCGACCGTCAAACCATTCAGGGGAGCATTTGCACCCGTTTGGCACCATTTTTGAGTGAATTGCCGAAAGTCAGATTTTTGATGAAATTGTGACCTCGAGGCTTAGGGTTTTTTTCAAAAAAATCTTTTTCTGCCGGTTAAGTTGTTGAGGTCTGATTTCTTGTCATGTGATAAAAAAACTTCTGTTTCGACCGCCAACCTTTCAGGGGAGCATTTCCACCCGTTTGGCACCATTTTTGAGTGAATTGCCGAAAGTCAGATTTTTGAGGAAATTGTGACCTTAGGGATTTTTTCAAAAAAATTTTTTCTGCCGGTTAAGGTGTCGAGGGCTGATTTCTTTTCCTGTGATAAAAAGCCTTCTGTTTCGACCGTCAAACTATTCAGGGGAGCATTTGCACCCGTTAGCCACCATTTTTGAGTGAATTGCCGAAAGTCAGATTTTTGATGAAATTGTGACCCCGGGGCTTAGGGTTTTTTTCAAAAAAATCTTTTTCTGTCGGTTAAGTTGTTGAAGGCTGATTTCTTGTCATGTGATAAAAAAAAGTCTGTTTTGACCGCTAAACCTTTCAGGGGAGCATTTGCACCCGTTTGGCACCATTTTTGAGTGAATTGCCGAAAGTCAGATTTTTAATGAAATTGTGACCTCGGGGCTTAGGGATTTTTTCAAAAAAAAAAATTCTGCCAGTAAAGGTGTCGAGGGCTGATTTCTTTACCTGTGATAAAAAGCCTTCTGTTTCGACCCTCAAACTATTCAGGGGAGCATTTGCACCCGTTTGGCACCATTTTTGAGTGAATTGCCGAAAGTCAGATTTTTGATGAAATTGTGACCCTGATGCTTACGGTTTTTTTCAAAAAAATCTTTTTCTGCCGGTTAAGTTGTTGAGGTCTGATTTCTTGTCATGTGATAAAAAAACTTCTGTTTCGACCGCTAAACCTTTCAGGGGAGCATTTGCACCCGTTTGGCACCATTTTTGAGTGAATTGCCGAAAGTCAGATTTTTGATGAAATTGTGACCCCGGGGCTTAGGGATTTTTTGAAAAAAAAAAATTATGCCGGTTAAGTTCTCGAGGGCTGATTTCTTTTCCTGTGATAAAAAAGCCTTCTGCTTCGACCACTAACCCTTTCAGGGGAGCATTTGCACCGGTTTCGCACCATTTTTGAGTGAATTGCCGAAAGTCAGATTTTTGATGAAATTGTGACCCCGGGGCTTAGGGTTTTTTTCAAAAAAAAATTTCTGCCGTTTGAGACTTCCGGTTAGCGCCGGCGCTTAATGGCGGATCTCAACCGGAGCTCCGGGAGAGATCTGCTTCGTGGGTTCGGGTCCTGTCAGCTACGGCGAAGCGGGGACCCCTAAAAATCACAGGCGCGTTGCCTGTGAACTGGAGACTCGGCGGGCACCTTTGCGCCCCCCCGACGCTGCGAAATAGCCTTTTTAAAGGCTCCGGAGGAGCGGAGGGGTCTTGGAGCGGTGCTGAGAGTCGTCTTCACCCAGCCTGCGAAGCGAAGCCGCGTCGCCATTAGCGGAGAGCGCTGACTTCTTCCCGGGAAATTGGATTAAAAGAACAACTATCCGTGAGTAGGATTGACTGCTAAAGTAGAAATTGGACTCTAAAATTAAGAAATTGGGTACCGAGACGGATAAGCACTAAAAAGGAAGTCTGCTTTCCGTTCTGTAGCAAGATCAAAGCGAAAGGTACTCCAGCTGTAACTGCTTGAGAGGAAACTTGCGGGATTTAAGAAATCCACCACCAAAGCAAAGAACTCCCCCCCCCGAAGGCAGGAGGGGGGGGAAGAAGATTTTAAAAGTGTTTCCCTGCCAATTCAAAAGAATTGGATTAAGTATCGCTGCTCTTTAACCTGGGATTGGACTGCCGGAGAAAAGGAACCGGCTAAGGACTGTTGCTATAAGAAGATAAAAAATATCTCAAATTGACTTTGGTTACTTCCAATCTGAAACACTGTTTCTGCGGTATTACAAAGTTACTTATAGGACACTATTGACTGGGATCCCCTTGAAAAAGGAAAGAAAAATTGAAAGGGACTAGGAAACTTTTATTCCTTCTTTTTTGAAGAGTGTGGGATTACTTTGAGAAGCATAGAACTGACTCTACGCCCCCTAGAGGACCTACAAATTGTTTCAGCAACAAGTGGAGTTTAAAATTTGAGAACTTTGTTTGTGAGTTTCAAAGTCTGGGAATGACCTTGACTAAAAGACTTTGTTATGGCAGATGGTAAAGAGAAAGGGGAGTTACAAGAAACAACCTTGAGATCTGGCAGACAATACAAAATTGACACTTACATGCAAAGAAGGGCTTCTGTAACAGGAGCCTCTGGAACTATAGTGGCTGCAAAGCCAAAAGTGAAAGCAATGTCTACAGAAGAATCATTTGCTAAGGTATTGGAGAAGATAAATGACTCTTTGGAGGAACTAAAAAAGCAAGGTGCGGAGACTAAATTGCAAGTTGCTGAAACTAAAGTACAAGTTGCTGAAACAAATAAAAAAATTGAAGAAATCTCTGGGAAAATTGACCTAAATACTAAAAGTATAACTGACCTAGGGAATAAAGTGAACTCAAATGCAGAAGCAATTGGGAAATTATTGGAAGATTCATCTATAACACGAAAGATAGCCGAAGAAGCTAAGGAAATTGCAACTGCTGCGGAGGAAAAATTTCCACCAGTTTATAAGAAATTGGATGAATATGAACTGGCACTCTCTATGCAAGATATGCAACGCAAGGAGAGGAACCTGAGGATCAGACTTGTGCCGGAAAAGGAAGGAGAGAACTTGGTGGATGATCTGACAAAAGAATTTTCTGATTTTTGGAAGCAGGAGCTGAAGAAAGAAGATTTTAAGATAGAAAGTGCATTTAGATTGGGAATAAGACAGAAGAGAAATCGACCCAGAGATTGTCTTATTA
Organism: Podarcis filfolensis; assembly: GCF_964270895.1. Classification (NCBI taxonomy): domain Eukaryota; kingdom Metazoa; phylum Chordata; class Lepidosauria; order Squamata; family Lacertidae; genus Podarcis; species Podarcis filfolensis. The sequence continues at coordinate 11,900,352 of NC_139611.1, read as the reverse complement.
CCTTAAGATCAAAGGAGGAGCGAGATAAAATATTGAACCTGCACTACCAAACAGCCCTTCGAATTGAAGACTCTTTTATTGAGATCTTTAAAGACATCCCTAAGAGTATCTTGGACGCAAGAGGACATTATAAGGACCTGGTGACACTGCTGAAGAAGAACTACATACCATTCAGGTGGGAATTTCCCCAAGGCTTGTCTTTTAAATATAAGGGAAAGAAGAGAAGAATAAAGACTGTAAGTGATAAAGACAAGTTCTTGGGAGAACACGAAGAAGACCTACAGAAAGAGACTTTTCCAGGACAAGGGCATCCATCACTGGACACGAACACGGTACTACCGACAGACGAGGAACAAAAACAGGGAGCTGTAGGAGGAAGGAGTAAATAATCCCATCATGGCTCTGCAACTTCTAACCTGGAATTGTAATGGCTTAAATATTCCCAGGAAGAGAAAAAGTATATTTCATGCCTTAAAGAAAGACCAATTGGACTTGATTTGCCTACAAGAGACCCACGTGACAAGAGCACACAGAAAATTATTAATAAATAAAAGACTGGGACAGGAATTTATATCTTCAGACAGAGTAAAAAAGAGAGGAGTGGTGATCTATGCAAAAGAAAAATTGCAACCGAAACAAATCTTTAAAGACGATCAAGGAAGATATTTGGCAATTGAAATTCAATCTCAAGGAGAGAAGTATTTGATAGTGGGAATCTATGCACCAAACGAAGGGAAAGCTGAATTTTTTAAGAAGTTGCATGAAATTTTGATGGACCATATGGATTACAACTTAATTTTGATGGGAGATATGAATGGAGTGGTTTCAACAAATATGGACAAGGCACAAAGACAGGTAATAACAAAAGATGGAAGACTACCAAAGACTTTTTTTGAAATGACTGACAATATGGACTTGATTGATATTTGGAGAACAAAACACCCATTAGAAAGAGAGGGAACCTTCTTTTCTGAAGCCAAAATGACATGGACAAGGATTGACCAAATCTGGGTGACTAGCAGTATGGCTCCGAATATAAAAAAAGTAGAAATCTGCCCAAAAACTTTCTCCGACCATAATGCTGTAAAGATGGTGATGAGGCAAACAACAACTGGTTCCTTCAGATGGAGAATGAATGACACCTTATTTAGAGACGAGGAGATCTGCAAGAAGGCCCAAAAAACCTTGAAAGACTATTTTGAAATCAACTTAAGGTCTGAAGTAGAAAAAAGAATAGTATGGGACGCAAGCAAAGCCGTGATGAGAGGGTTTTTGATTCAGCAAAATACTTTAAAGAAGAGAAAGCAAAATGAGAAAAAGGAGAGAATTTTGGAAAAGATAAAAGAAGGGGAAAAACAATTAAGATCGAAGCCAAAATCCCAAGAGATTCTAAGAGAAATCAAATTTCATCAAACACAATATATGGAACTGATGAATCAAGAATTAGAGTGGAAAATTAAACAAATGAGACAAAAGACTTTTGAATCTGCTGATAAATGTGGCAAGTTACTGGCTTGGCAAATAAAGAAGAGACAAAAACTCAATACAGTAACAAATATAGAAGTGGAAGGAAAAAACATAAGCAACCCAGCGGAAATTAGGAATTGTTTTCAGAACTACTTTAGACAACTTTACACACAAGGGCCGCAAAAAGAAATGGACATACAACAGTTCCTCGAGGAAAATGGGCTGAAAAAGGTTTCGCATGAAAGTAAGATAATATTGAACCAGGAGATATCAGCACAAGAAATAGAAGATGCCATTCAAGGCATGACGCTGGGCAAATCCCCTGGACCGGATGGACTGACTTCCAAATATTACAAAGTTTTGAAGGAAGGGTTGATACAACCTTTGAAGGAAGTCTGCAATGAGATTATGGAGGGGAAAAGGGCACCTGATACGTGGAGAGAGGCCTACATTACACTTATACCAAAGACAGAGACTGAAAAGACCCAACTTAAAAACTACCGACCCATCTCGTTATTGAATGTGGATTACAAAATCTTTGCTGATATTTTGGCAAAAAGACTGAAGAGAGTTTTGATGGAGGAGATTCACGGGGACCAAGCGGGCTTTCTCCCAAAAAGGCACTTGTCGAACAATGTAAGGAATATAATTGACATTTTGGAAAAGCTGGAAGTGAACATAAACACTAAAGCTGTTTTGATATTTGTGGATGCCGAGAAAGCCTTTGACAACATTTCTTGGAGTTTTATGTTGAAGAACCTCCGGGGGATGGGGGTAGGCCAAGGGTTTGAAAATGGTATAGGTGCAATATACTCTGAACAGAAAGCCAAACTAATTGTAAATAATGTGGTTACAGAAGAGTTCAAGATTGAAAAAGGGACACGTCAGGGGTGCCCTATCTCCCCATTACTTTTTATATCGGTCCTGGAGGTTTTGCTTAATATGATTAGGAGGGACCAGTTGGTTAAAGGGATTCAGGTCGGAGCTAAACAATATAAACTGAGAGCATTCGCAGATGACTTAGTACTTACATTGCAAGAGCCAGAAGCTAGCACGAAAAGAGTTTTGGAAATAATTCAAGAGTTTGGTCAAATGGCAGGATTTAAATTGAATAAGTCTAAGACAAAGGTTTTGGAGAAAAATTTGACACAGATAGAAAAGGAAAGGTTCCAGAATGAGACAGGGTTGACTGTGGTTAAAAAAGTGAAATATTTGGGTATAAATATGACAGCTAAAAATGTGAATTTGTTTAAAGATAATTATGAAAAAATTTGGAGAGAAGTGAAAAAAGATTTGGAGATTTGGTCCAACTTGAAGCTTTCCTTGTTAGGCCGTATTGCAGCTATAAAGATGAATGTATTGCCAAGAATGTTGTTTTTGTTCCAAGCATTGCAAATAATTGATAAAATGGATTGTTTCAAGAGGTGGCAAAAAGACATATCTAAATTTGTCTGGCAGGGCAAAAAGCCCAGAATTAAATTTAAGATACTAACGGATTCAAAGGAAAGAGGGGGGTTCGCCCTGCCAGACTTTAAACTTTACTACGAAGCGGCAGCTTTTTGCTGGCTGAAAGAATGGCTACTTCTTGAAAACACAGACATTTTGGATTTGGAAGGTTTTAATAACATTTTTGGGTGGCATGCATATTTGTGGTATGACAAGGTTAAAGCACATAAAAGTTTTAAAAATCATATTGTCAGAAAAGCACTACTAAATGTCTGGGACAGATATAAAGACTTGCTGGAAAATAAGACTCCAAGGTGGCTGTCGCCAATGGAAGCTAAGGCAGTTAAAAAGTTAAATATGGAGTCCAAGTGGCCAAGATACTGGGAAATTTTGGAAAAGGAAAGGGACAAATTGAGATTGCAGAGTTTTGAGAAATTAAAAGGGAAGGTGAGAGACTGGTTCCACTACCATCAAATAAATGAAGCGTTTAAACTGGACAGTAAAATTGGCTTCCAGGTGGAAAAATCAAAACTGGAGACAGAACTGTTAGAACCCAGTACTAAGAATTTGTCCAAAATGTACAATCTGCTGCTGAAATGGAATACACAAGATGAAACGGTTAAATCGGTTATGATTAAATGGGCTCAGGACATTGGTCATAATATCTTGTTTGCTGATTGGGAAAAGTTGTGGACCACCGGGATAAAATTTACGGCATGTAATGCCTTAAGAGAAAACATTATGAAAATGATATATAGGTGGTACATAACCCCAGTCAAGCTTGCAAAGATTTACCATGTGCCTGACAACAAATGTTGGAAATGTAAAGAAGTTGAAGGTACATTTTTTCATCTTTGGTGGACTTGCCCGAAGTTTAAGGCATTCTGGGAAATGATCTATAATGAACTTAAAAAGGTATTTAAATATACTTTCCCCAAGAAACCAGAGGCCTTTCTCTTGGGTATTGTCGGCCAAGGGGTGTTAAAGACGGATATAACTTTCTTTATGTATGCTACAACAGCAGCTAGAATACTCATTGCGAAGTAATGGAAGACGCAAGAACTACCCACACTGGAAGAATGGCAGTTGAAGGTGATAGACTATATGGGCTTGGCAGAAATGACGAGCAGAATCCGAAACCAGGGAAGAGAAGCAGCGCAAGAAGAATGGAAAAAATTCAAGGACTATTTAAAGAAATATTACAAAGTTAATGAAAGTTAGAATGATGTTGGACTGGAAAGTAAATGGTTACTATTAGTAATGGTTAAGACAAGGAAAATAAGGAAGAATAGTCTAAATTTAAATTAAAATAAGGGAAGATTTGCTGAACAATCGATAAGAATTTGGAATACAGAAAGGGGAGGCATGAGGAAGTCGGGGAAGATAGGATATGAAATTAGGATATGAAATGATACATGTTTTTTGTTTTGTTTTTGTTCTTGTATGTTTATGTTTGTTGTATTGTGTTTATATGGAAAAATAAAAATATTTTAAAAAAAAAAAAACAAAAAAAATTTTCTGCCGTTTAAGGTGTCGAGGGCTGATTTCTTTTCCTGTGATAAAAAGCCTTCTGTTTCGACCGTCAAACCATTCAGGGGAGCATTTGCACCCGTTTGGCACCATTTTTGAGTGAATTGCCGAAAGTCAGATTTTTGATGAAATTGTGACCTCGAGGCTTAGGGTTTTTTTCAAAAAAATCTTTTTCTGCCGGTTAAGTTGTTGAGGTCTGATTTCTTGTCATGTGATAAAAAAACTTCTGTTTCGACCGCCAACCTTTCAGGGGAGCATTTCCACCCGTTTGGCACCATTTTTGAGTGAATTGCCGAAAGTCAGATTTTTGAGGAAATTGTGACCTTAGGGATTTTTTCAAAAAAAAATTTTCTGCCGGTTAAGGTGTCGAGGGCTGATTTCTTTTCCTGTGATAAAAAGCCTTCTGTTTCGACCGTCAAACTATTCAGGGGAGCATTTGCACCCGTTAGCCACCATTTTTGAGTGAATTGCCGAAAGTCAGATTTTTGATGAAATTGTGACCCCGGGGCTTAGGGTTTTTTTCAAAAAAATCTTTTTCTGTCGGTTAAGATGTTGAAGGGTGATTTCTTGTCATGTGATAAAAAAAAGTCTGTTTTGACCGCTAAACCTTTCAGGGGAGCATTTGCACCCGTTTGGCACCATTTTTGAGTGAATTGCCGAAAGTCAGATTTTTAATGAAATTGTGACCTCGGGGCTTAGGGATTTTTTCAAAAAAAAAATTTCTGCCAGTAAAGGTGTCGAGGGCTGATTTCTTTACCTGTGATAAAAAGCCTTCTGTTTCGACCCTCAAACTATTCAGGGGAGCATTTGCACCCGTTTGGCACCATTTTTGAGTGAATTGCCGAAAGTCAGATTTTTGATTAAATTGTGACCCTGATGCTTACGGTTTTTTTCAAAAAAATCTTTTTCTGCCGGTTAAGTTGTTGAGGTCTGATTTCTTGTCATGTGATAAAAAAACTTCTGTTTCGACCGCTAAACCTTTCAGGGGAGCATTTGCACCCGTTTGGCACCATTTTTGAGTGAATTGCCGAAAGTCAGATTTTTGATGAAATTGTGACCCCGGGGCTTAGGGATTTTTTTTTAAAAAAAATTCTGCTGGTTAAGTTGTTGAGGTCTGATTTCTTGTCATGTGATAAAAAAGCTTTCTGTTTCGACCGCCAAACCTTTCAGGGGAGCATTTCCACCCGTTTGGCACCATTTTTGAGTGAATTGCCGAAAGTCAGATTTTTGAGGAAATTGTGGCTTAGGGATTTTTTGAAAAAAAAAATTCTGCCGGTTAAGTTGTCGAGGGCTGATTTCTTCTCCTGTGATAAAAAGCCTTCTGTTTCGACCGCTAAACCTTTCAGGGGAGCATTTGCACCCGTTTGGCACCATTTTTGAGTGAATTGCCGAAAGTCAGATTTTTGATGAAATTGTGACCCCGGGGCTTAGGGATTTTTTCAAAAAAATATTTTTCTGCCAGTAAAGTTGTCGAGGGCTGATTTCTTTTCTTGTGATAATAAGCCTTCTGTTTCGACCGCCAAAGCTTTCAGGGGAGCATTTGCACCCGTTTGGCACCATTTTTGAGTGAATTGCCGAAAGTCAGATTTTTTATGAAATTGTGACCCTGGTGCTTGAGGATTTTTTCAAAAAAAAATAATTCTGCCGGTTAAGGTGTCGAGGGCTGATTTCTTTTCCTGTGATAAAAAGCCTTCTGTTTCGACCGTCAAACCATTCAGGGGAGTATTTGCACCCGTTTGGCACCATTTTTGAGTGAATTGCCGAAAGTCAGATTTTTGATGAAATTGTGACCCCGGGGCTTAGGGATTTTTTTAAAAAAATCTTTTTCTACCGGTTAAGTTTTTGAGGGCTGATTTCTTGTCATGTGATAAAAAAACTTCTGTTTCGACCGCTAAACCTTTCAGGGGAGCACTTGCAACCGTTTGGCACCATTTTTGAGTGAATTCCCGAAAGTCAGATTTTTGATGAAATTCGGGGTTTAGGGATTTTTTCAAAAAAAAAATTCTGCCGGTTAAGTTGTCGACAGCTGATTTCTTTTCCTGTGATAAAAAAACTTCTCTTTCGACAGCCAAACCTCTCAGGGGAGCATTTGCACCCGTTTGGCACCATTTTTTAGTGAATTGCCGAAAGTCAGATTTTTGATGAAATTGTGACCTCGGGGCTTAGAGATTTTTTCAAAAAAATATTTTTCTGCTGGTTAAGCTGTCGAGGGCTGATTTCTTGCCCTGTGATAGAAAGCCTTCTGTTTCGACCGTCAAACTATTCAGGGGAGCATTTGCACCCATTTGGCACCATTTTTGAGTGAATTGCCAAAAGTCAGATTTTTGATTAAATTGTGACCCTGATGCTTACGGATTTTTTCAAAAAAATCTTTTTCTGCCTGTTAAGTTGTTGAGGGCTGATTTCTTGTCATGTGATAAAAAAAGTCTGTTTTGACCGCTAAACCTTTCAGGGGAGCATTTGCACCCGTTTGGCACCATTGTTGAGTGAATTGCCGAAAGTCAGATTTTTGATGAAATTGTGACCCCGGGGCTTAGGGATTTTTTCCAAAAAAAAATTCTGCCGGTTAAGTTGTCGAGGGCTGGTTTCTTTTCCTGTGATAAAAAAGCTTTCTGTTTCGACCGCCAAACCTTTCAGGGGAGCATTTCCACCCGTTTGGGACCATTTTTGAATGAATTGCCGAAAGTCAGATTTTTGAGGAAATTGTGACCTTAGGGATTTTTGAAAAAAAAAATTCTGCCGGTTAAGGTGTCGAGGGCTGATTTCTTTTCCTGTGATTAAAAGCCTTCTGTTTCGACCGTCAAACCTTTCAGGGGAGCATTTGCACCCGTTTGGCACCATTTTTGAGTGAATTGCCGAAAGTCAGATTTTTGATGAAATTGTGACCCCGGGGCTTAGGGTTTTTTTCAAAAAAAAAAAAAATTCTGCCGGTTAAGGTGTCGAGGGCTGATTTCTTGTCCTGTGATAGAAAGCCTTCTGTTTCGACCGTCAAACCATTCAGGGGAGCATTTGCACCCGTTTGGCACCATTTTTCAGTGAATTGCCGAAAGTCAGATTTTTGAGGAAATTGTGACCTTAGGGATTTTTTCAAAAAAAAATTTTCTGCCGGTTAAAGTGTCGAGGGCTGATTTCTTTTCCTGTGATAAAAAGCCTTCTGTTTCGACCGTCAAACTATTCAGGGGAGCATTTGCACCCGTTTGGCACCATTTTTGAGTGAATTGCCGAATGTCAGATTTTTTATTAAATTGTGACCCTGATGCTTACGGATTTTTTCAAAAAAATCTTTTTCTGCCGGTTAAGTTGTTGAGGGCTGATTTCTTGTCATGTGATAAAAAAAGTCTGTTTTGACCGCTAAACCTTTCAGGGGAGCATTTGCACCCGTTTGGCACCATTTTTGAGTGAATTGCCGAAAGTCAGATTTTTGATGAAATTGTGACCCCGGGGCTTAGGGTTTTTTTCAAAAAAAAAAAAAATTCTGCCGGTTAAGGTGTCGAGGGCTGATTTATTTTACTGTGATAAAAAGCCTTCTGTTTCGACCGTCAAACCATTCAGGGGAGCATTTGCACCCGTTTGGCACCATTTTTCAGTGAATTGCCGAAAGTCAGATTTTTGAGGAAATTGTGACCTTAGGGATTTTTTCAAAAAAAAATTTTCTGCCGGTTAAGGTGTCGAGGGCTGATTTCTTTTCCTGTGATAAAAAGCCTTCTGTTTCGACCGTCAAACTATTCAGGGGAGCATTTGCACCCGTTTGGCACCATTTTTGAGTGAATTGCCGAAAGTCAGATTTTTGATTAAATTGTGACCCTGATGCTTACGGATTTTTTCAAAAAAATCTTTTTCTGCCGGTTAAGTTGTTGAGGGCTGATTTCTTGTCATGTGATAAAAAAAGTCTGTTTTGACCGCTAAACCTTTCAGGGGAGCATTTGCACCCGTTTGGCACCATTTTTGAGTGAATTGCCGAAAGTCAGATTTTTGATGAAATTGTGACCCCGGGGCTTAGGGATTTTTTTTTTTAAAAAAATTTCTGCCGGTTAAGTTGTCAAGGGCTGATTTCTTTTCCGGTGATAAAAAAGCTTTCTGTTTCGACTGCCAAACCTTTCAGGGGAGCATTTGCACCCGTTTGGCACCATTTTGAGTGAATTGCCGAAAGTCAGATTTTTGAGGAAATTGTGGCTTAGGGATTTTTTGAAAAAAAAAATTCTGCCGGTTAAGTTGTCGAGGGCTGATTTCTTCTCCTGTGATAAAAAGCCTTCTGTTTCGACCGCTAAACCTTTCAGGGGAGCATTTGCACCCGTTTGGCACCATTTTTGAGTGAATTGCCGAAAGTCAGATTTTTGATGAAATTGTGACCCCGGGGCTTAGGGTTTTTTTCAAAAAAATCTTTTTCTGCCGGTTAAGTTGTTGAGGGCTGATTTCTTGTCATGTGATAAAAAAACTTCTGTTTCAACAGCCAAACCTCTCAGGGGAGCATTTGCACCCGTTTGGCACCATTTTTTAGTGACATGCCAAAAGTCAGATTTTTGATAAAATCGTGACCTCGGGGCTTAGGGATTTGTTCAAAAATTTTTTTTCTGCCGGTTAAGGTGTCGAGGGCTGATTTCTTTTCCTGTGATAAAAAGCCTTCTGTTTCGACCGTCAAACTATTCAGGGTAGCATTTGCACCCGTTTGGCACCATTTTTGAGTGAATTGCCGAAAGTCAGATTTTTGATGAAATTGTGACCCTGATGCTTATGGATTTTTTCAAAAAAAAAATTTCTGCCGGTTAAAGTGTCGAGGGCTGATTTCTTGTCATGTGATAAAAAAAGTCTGTTTTGACCGCTAAACCTTTCAGGGGAGCATTTGCACCCGTTTGGCACCATTTTTGAGTGAATTGCCGAAAGTCAGATTTTTGATGAAATTGTGACCTCGTGGCTTAGGGATTTTTTCAAAAAAAAATTTTCTGCCAGTAAAGGTGTCGAGGGCTGATTTCTTTACCTGTGATAAAAAGCCTTCTGTTTCGACCGTCAAACCTTTCAGGGGAGCATTTGCACCCGTTTGGCACCATTTTTGAGTGAATTGCCGAAAGTCAGATTTTTGAGGAAATTGTGGCTTAGGGATTTTTTGAAAAAAAATTTTCTGCCGGTTAAGTTGTCGAGGGCTGATTTCTTCTCCTGTGATAAAAAGCCTTCTGTTTCGACCGCTAAACCTTTCAGGGGAGCATTTGCACCCCTTTGGCACCATTTTTGAGTGAATTGCCGAAAGTCAGATTTTTGATGAAATTGTGACCCCGGGGCTTAGGGTTTTTTTCAAAAAAATCTTTTTCTGCCGGTTAAGTTGTTGAGGGCTGATTTCTTGTCATGTGATAAAAAAACTTCTGTTTCAACAGCCAAACCTCTCAGGGGAGCATTTGCACCCGTTTGGCACCATTTTTTAGTGAAATGCCAAAAGTCAGATTTTTGATAAAATCGTGACCTCGGGGCTTAGGTATTTGTTCAAAAAATTTTTTTCTGCCGGTTAAGGTGTCGAGGGCTGATTTCTTTTCCTGTGATAAAAAGCCTTCTGTTTCGACCGTCAAACTATTCAGGGTAGCATTTGCACCCGTTTGGCACCATTTTTGAGTGAATTGCCGAAAGTCAGATTTTTGATGAAATTGTGACCCTGATGCTTACGGATTTTTTCAAAAAATTTTTTTCTGCCGGTTAAGGTGTCGAGGGCTGATTTCTTTTCCTGTGATAAAAAGCCTTCTGCTTCGACCGTCAAACCATTCAGGGTAGCATTTGCAAGCATTTGGCACCATTTTTGAGTAAATTGCCGAAAGTCAGACTTTTGATGAAATTGTGACCCCGATGCTTACGGATTTTTTCAAAAAAAAAATTTCTGCCGGTTAAGGTGTCGAGGGCTGATTTCTTTTCCTGTGATAAAAAAACTTCTGTTTTGACCGCTAAACCTTTCAGGGGAGCATTTGCACCCGTTTGGCACCATTTTTGAGTGAAATGCCGAAAGTCAGATTTTTGATGAAATTGTGACCCCGGGGCTTAGGGATTTTTTGAAAAAAAAAATTATGCCGGTTAAGTTCTCGAGGGCTGATTTCTTTTCCTGTGATAAAAAAGCCTTCTTTTTCGACCGCTAAACCTTTCAGGGGAGCATTTGCACCCGTTTCACACCACTTTTGATTGAATTGCCGAAAGTCAGATTTTTGATGAAATTGTGACCCCGGGGCTTAGGGTTTTTTTCAAAAAAAAAAAATTCTGCCGGTTAAGGTGTCGAGGGCTGATTTCTTTTCCTGTGATAAAAAGCCTTCTGTTTCGACCGTCAAACCATTCAGGGTAGCATTTGCACCCGTTTGGCACCATTTTTGAGTGAATTGCCGAAAGTCAGATTTTTGATGAAATTGTGACCTCGAGGCTTAGGGTTTTTTTTCAAAAAAATCTTTTTCTGCCGGTTAAGTTGTTGAGGTCTGATTTCTTGTCATGTGATAAAAAAGCCTTCTGTTTCAACAGCCAAACCTCTCAGGGGAGAATTTGCACCCGTTTGGCACCATTTTTTAGTGAAATGCCAAAAGTCAGATTTTTGATAAAATCGTGACCTCGGGGCTTAGGGATTTGTTCAAAAAAATTTTTTCTGCCGGTTAAGGTGTCGAGGGCTGATTTCTTTTCCTGTGATAAAAAGCCTTCTGTTTCGACCGTCAAACTATTCAGGGTAGCATTTGCACCCGTTTGGCACCATTTTTGAGTGAATTGCCGAAAGTCAGATTTTTGATGAAATTGTGACCCTGATGCTTACGGATTTTTTCAAAAAAAAATTTTCTGCCGGTTAAAGTGTCGAGGGCTGATTTCTTTTCCTGTGATAAAAAGCCTTCTGTTTCGACCGTCAAACTATTCAGGGTAGCATTTGCACCCGTTTGGCACCATTTTTGAGTGAATTGCCGAAAGTCAGATTTTTGAGGAAATTGTGACCTTAGGGATTTTTGAAAAAAAAAATTCTGCCGGTTAAGGTGTCGAGGGCTGATTTCTTTTCCTGTGATTAAAAGCCTTCTGTTTCGACCGTCAAACCTTTCAGGGGAGCATTTGCACCCGTTTGGCACCATTTTTGAGTGAATTGCCGAAAGTCAGATTTTTGATGAAATTGTGACCCCGGGGCTTAGGGATTTTTTGAAAAAAAAAATTATGCCGGTTAAGTTCTCGAGGGCTGATTTCTTTTCCTGTGATAAAAAAGCCTTCTGTTTCGACCGCTAAACCTTTCAAGGGAGCATTTGCACCCGTTTCGCACCATTTTTGAGTGAATTGCCGAAAGTCAGATTTTTGATGAAATTGTGACCCCGGGGCTTAGGGTTTTTTTCAAAAAAAAAAAATTCTGCCGGTTAAGGTGTCGAGGGCTGATTTCTTTTCCTGTGATAAAAAGCCTTCTGTTTCGACCGTCAAACCATTCAGGGGAGCATTTGCACCCGTTTGGCACCATTTTTGAGTGAATTGCCGAAAGTCAGATTTTTGATGAAATTGTGACCTCGAGGCTTAGGGTTTTTTTCAAAAAAATCTTTTTCTGCCGGTTAAGTTGTTGAGGTCTGATTTCTTGTCATGTGATAAAAAAAAGTCTGTTTTGACCGCTAAACCTTTCAGGGGAGCATTTGCACCCGTTTGGCACCATTGTTGAGTGAATTGCCGAAAGTCAGATTTTTGATGAAATTGTGACCTCGGGGCTGAGGGATTTTTTCAAAAAAAAATTTTCTGCCAGTAAAGTTGTTGAGGGCTGATTTCTTGTCATGTGATAAAAAAACTTCTGTTTCGACCGCTAAACCTTTCAGGGGAGCATTTGCAACCGTTTGGCACCATTTTTGAGTGAATTGCCGAAAGTCAGATTTTTGATGAAATTGTGACCCCGGGGCTTAGGGATTTTTTCCAAAAAAAAAATCTGCCGGTTAAGTTGTCGAGGGCTGGTTTCTTTTCCTGTGATTAAAAGCCTTCTGTTTCGACCGTCAAACCTTTCAGGGGAGCATTTCCACCCGTTTGGCACCATTTTTGAGTGAATTGCCGAAAGTCAGATTTTTGATGAAATTGTGACCCCGGGGCTTAGGGATTTTTTGAAAAAAAAAATTATGCCGGTTAAGTTCTCGAGGGCTGATTTCTTTTCCTGTGATAAAAAAGCTTTCTGTTTCAACAGCCAAACCTTTCAGGGGAGCATTTCCACCCGTTTGGCACCATTTTTGAGTGAATCGCCGAAAGTCAGATTTTTGAGGAAATTGTGACCCCGGGTCTTAGGGTTTTTTTCAAAAAAATATTTTTCTGCCGGTTAAGTTGTCGAGGGCTGATTTCTTGTCATCTGATAAAAAAACTTCTGTTTCGACAGCCAAACCTCTGGGGAGCATTTGCAACCGTTTGGCACCAATTTTTAGTGAATTGCCGAAAGTCAGATTTTTGATGAAATTGTGACCCCGGGGCTTACGGATTTTTTCAAAAAAATCTTTTTCTGCCGGTTAAGTTGTTGAGGGTTGATTTCTTGTCATGTGATAAAAAAACGTCTGTTTTGACCGCTAAACCTTTCAGGGGAGCATTTGCAGCCGTTTGGCACCATTTTTGAGTGAATTGCCGAAAATCAGATTTTTGATGAAATTGTGACCCCGGGGCTTAGGGATTTTTTCAAAAAAAAAAAATTCTGCCGGTTAAGGTGTCGAGGGCTGATTTCTTTTCCTGTGATAAAAAAGCTTTCTGTTTTGACCGCTAAACCTTTCAGGGGAGCATTTGCACCCGTTTGGCACCATTTTTGAGTGAATTGCCGAAAGTCAGATTTTTGATGAAATTGTGACCCCGGGGCTTAGGGTTTTTTTTCAAAAAGATATTTTTCTGCTGGTTAAGTTGTCGAGGGCTGATTTCTTGTCCTGTGATAAAAAAACTTCTGTTTCGACCACTAAACCTTCAGGGGAGCATTTGCAACCGTTTGGTACCATTTTTGAGTGAATTGCCGAAAGTCAGATTTTTGATGAAATTGTGACCCCGGGGCTTAGGGATTTTTTCAAAAAAAAAATTCTGCCGGTTAAGTTGTCGAGGGCTGATTTCTTTTCCTGTGATAAAAAAGCTTTCAACAGCCAAACCTTTCAGGGGAGCATTTCCACCCGTTTGGCACCATTTTTGAGTGAATTGCCGAAAGTCAGATTTTTGAGGAAATTGTGACCCCGGGGCTTAGGGATTTTTTCAAAAAAAAAATAATTCTGCCGGTTAAGGTGTCGAGGGCTGATTTCTTTTCCTGTGATAAAAAAGCTTTCTGTTTTGACCGCTAAACCTTTCAGGGGAGCATTTGCACCCGTTTGGCACCATTTTTGAGTGAATTGCCGAAAGTCAGATTTTTGATGAAATTGTGACCCTGATGCTTACGGATTTTTTCAAAAAAATTTTTTCTGCCGGTTAAGGTGTCGAGGGCTGATTTCTTTTCCTGTGATAAAAAGCCTTCTGTTTCGACCATCAAACCATTCAGGGTAGCATTTGCAAGCATTTGGCACCATTTTTGAGTGAATTGCCGAAAGTCAGATTTTTGATGAAATTGTGACCCCGATGCTTACGGATTTTTTCAAAAAAAAAATTTCTGCCGGTTAAGGTGTCGAGGGCTGATTTCTTTTCCTGTGACAAAAAAAACTTCTGTTTTGACCGCTAAACCTTTCAGGGGAGCATTTGCACCCGTTTGGCACCATTTTTGAGTGATTTGCCGAAAGTCAGATTTTTGATGAAATTGTGACCCCGGGGCTTAGGGATTTTTTGAAAAAAAAAAATTCTGCCGGTTAAGTTGTGGAGGGCTGATTTCTTCTCCTGTGATAAAAAGCCTTCTGTTTCGACCGCTAAACCTTTCAGGGGAGCATTTGCAACCGTTTGGCACCATTTTTGAGTGAATTGCCGAAAGTCAGATTTTTGATGAAATTGTGACCCCGGGGCTTAGGGTTTTTTTTCAAAAAAAATTTTTTTCTGCTGGTTAAGTTGTCGAGGGCTGATTTCTTGTCATCTGATAAAAAAACTTCTGTTTCAACAGCCAAACCTCTCAGGGGAGCATTTGCACCTGTTTGGCACCATTTTTTAGTGAATTGCCGAAAGTCAGATTTTTGATGAAATTGTGACCCCGGGGCTTAGGGATTTTTTCAAAAAAAAAAATTCTGCCGGTTAAGGTGTCGAGGGCTGATTTCTTCTCCTGTAATAAAAAAACGTCTGTTTTGACCGCTAAACCTTTCAGGGGAGCATTTGCAGCCGTTTGGCACCATTTTTGAGTGAATTGCCAAAAGTCAGATTTTTGATGAAATTGTGACCCCGGGGCTTAGGGATTTTTTTTAAAAAAAAAAATTCTGCCGGTTAAGGTGTCGAGGGCTGATTTCTTTTCCTGTGATAAAAAAGCTTTCTGTTTTGACCGCTAAACCTTTCAGGGGAGCATTTGCACCCGTTTGGCACCATTTTTGAGTGAATTGCCGAAAGTCAGATTTTTGATGAAATTGTGACCCCAGGGCTTAGGGTTTATTTTCAAAAAAATATTTTTCTGCTGATTAAGTTGTCGTGGGCTGATTTCTTGTCCTGTGATAAAAAAACTTCTGTTTCGACCGCTAAACCTTCAGGGGAGCATTTGCAACCGTTTGGTACCATTTTTGAGTGAATTGCCGAAAGTCAGATTTTTGATGAAATTGTGACCCCGGGGCTTAGGGATTTTTTCAAAAAAAAAATTCTGCCGGTTAAGTTGTCGAGGGCTGATTTCCTTTCCTGTGATAAAAAAGCTTTCTGTTTCAACAGCCAAACCTTTCAGGGGAGCATTTCCACCCGTTTGGCACCATTTTTGAGTGAATTGCTGAAAGTCAGATTTTTGAGGAAATTGTGACCGCGGGGCTTAGGGATTTTTTCAAAAAAAAAATAATTCTGCCGGTTAAGGTGTCGAGGGCTGATTTCTTTTCCTGTGATAAAAAAGCTTTCTGTTTTGACCGCTAAACCTTTCAGGGGAGCATTTGCACCCGTTTGGCACCATTTTTGAGTGAATTGCCGAAAGTCAGATTTTTGATGAAATTGTGACCCTGATGCTTACGGATTTTTTCAAAAAAAAATTTTCTGCCGGTTAAGGTGTCGAGGGCTGATTTCTTTTCCTGTGATAAAAAGCCTTCTGTTTCGACCATCAAACCATTCAGGGTAGCATTTGCAAGCATTTGGCACCATTTTTGAGTGAATTGCCGAAAGTCAGATTTTTTATGAAATTGTGACCCCGATGCTTACGGATTTTTTCAAAAAAAAAATTTCTGCCGGTTAAGGTGTCGAGGGCTGATTTCTTTTCCTGTGATAAAAAAACTTCTGTTTTGACCGCTAAACCTTTCAAGGGAGCATTTGCACCTGTTTGGCACCATTTTTGAGTGATTTGCCGAAAGTCAGATTTTTGATGAAATTGTGACCCCGGGGCTTAGGGATTTTTTGAAAAAAATAATTCTGCCGGTTAAGTTGTGGAGGGCTGATTTCTTCTCCTGTGATAAAAAGCCTTCTGTTTCGACCCCTAAACCTTTCAGGGGAGCATTTGCAACCGTTTGGCACCATTTTTGAGTGAATTGCCGAAAGTCAGATTTTTGATGAAATTGTGACCCCGGGGCTTAGGGTTTTTTTCAAAAAAATATTTTTCTGCCGGTTAAGTTGTTGAGGGCTGATTTCTTGTCCTGTGATAAAAAGACTTCTGTTTCGACCGCCAAACGTTTCAGGGGAGCATTTGCACCCGTTTGGCACCATTTTTGAGTGAATTGCCGAAAGTCAGATTTTTGATGAAATTGTGACCTCGGGGCTTAGGGATTTTTTCAAAAAAAAAAATTTCTGCCAGTTAAGGTGTCGAGTGCTGATTTCTTTTCCTGTGATAAAAAGCCTTCTGTTTCGACCGTCAAACTATTCAGGGGAGCATTTGCACCCGTTTGGCACCATTTTTGAGTGAATTTCCGAAAGTCAGATTTTTGATTAAATTGTGACCCTGATGCTTACGGATTTTTTCAAAAAAATCTTTTTCTGCCTGTTAAGTTGTTGAGGGCTGATTTCTTGTCATGTGATAAAAAAAGTCTGTTTTGACCGCTAAACCTTTCAGGGGAGCATTTGCACCCGTTTGGCACCATTGTTGAGTGAATTGCCGAAAGTCAGATTTTTGATGAAATTGTGACCCCGGGGCTGACGGTTTTTTTTCAAAAAAATCTTTTTCTGCCGGTTAAGTTGTTGAGGGCTGATTTCTTGTCATGTGATAAAAAAACTTCTGTTTCGACCGCTAAACCTTTCAGGGGAGCATTTGCAACCATTTGGCACCATTTTTGAGTGAATTGCCGAAAGTCAGATTTTTGATGAAATTGTGACCCCGGGGCTTAGGGATTTTTTCCAAAAAAAAATTCTGCCGGTTAAGTTGTCGAGGGCTGGTTTCTTTTCCTGTGATAAAAAAGCTTTCTGTTTCGACCGCCAAACCTTTCAGGGGAGCATTTCCACCCGTTTGGGACCATTTTTGAATGAATTGCCGAAAGTCAGATTTTTGAGGAAATTGTGACCTTAGGGATTTTTGAAAAAAAAAATTCTGCCGGTTAAGGTGTCGAGGGCTGATTTCTTTTCCTGTGATTAAAAGCCTTCTGTTTCGACCTTCAAACCTTTCAGAGGAGCATTTGCACCCGTTTGGCACCATTTTTGAGTGAATTGCCGAAAGTCAGATTTTTGATGAAATTGTGACCCCGGGGCTTAGGGATTTTTTGAAAAAAAAAATTATGCCGTTTAAGTTCTCGAGGGCTGATTTCTTTTCCTGTGATAAAAAAGCCTTCTGTTTCGACCGCTAAACCTTTCAAGAGCATTTGCACCCGTTTCGCACCATTTTTGAGTGAATTGCCGAAAGTCAGATTTTTGATGAAATTGTGACCCCAGGTCTTAGGGTTTTTTTTCAAAAAAATATTTTTCTGCCGGTTAAGTTGTTGAGGGCTGATTTCTTGTCCTGTGATAAAAAGCCTTCTGTTTCGACCGTCAAACTATTCAGGGGAGCATTTGCACCCGTTTGGCACCATTTTTGAGTGAATTGCCGAAAGTCAGATTTTTGATGAAATTGTGACCCCGGGTCTTAGGGTTTTTTTCAAAAAAATATTTTTCTGCCGGTTAAGTTGTTGAGGGCTGATTTCTTTTCCTGTGATAAAAAGCCTTCTGTTTCGACCGTCAAACTATTCAGGGGAGCATTTGCACCCGTTTGGCACCATTTTTGAGTGAATTGCCGAAAGTCAGATTTTTGATTAAATTGTGACCCTGATGCTTACGAATTTTTTTCAAAAAAATCTTTTTCTGCCTGTTAAGTTGTTGAGGGCTGATTTCTTGTCATGTGATAAAAAAAGTCTGTTTTGACCGCTAAACCTTTCAGGGGAGCATTTGCACCCGTTTGGCACCATTTTTGAGTGAATTGCCGAAAGTCAGATTTTTGATGAAATTGTGACCCCGGGGCTTAGGGATTTTTTCAAAAAAAAAAAAATTCTGCCGGTTAAGGTGTCGAGGGCTGATTTCTTTTCCTGTGATAAAAAAGCTTTCTGTTTTGACCGCTAAACCTTTCAGGGGAGCATTTGCACCCGTTTGGCACCATTTTTGAGTGAATTGCCGAAAGTCAGATTTTTGATGAAATTGTGACCCCGGGACTTAGGGTTTATTTTCAAAAAAATATTTTTCTGCTGGTTAAGTTGTCGAGGGCTGATTTCTTGTCCTGTGATAAAAAAACTTCTGTTTCGACCGCTAAACCTTCAGGGGAGCATTTGCAACCGTTTGGTACCATTTTTGAGTGAATTGCCGAAAGTCAGATTTTTGATGAAATTGTGACCCCGGGGCTTAGGGATTTTTTCAAAAAAAAAATTATGCCGGTTAAGTTCTCGAGGGCTGATTTCTTTTCCTGTGATAAAAAAGCCTTCTGTTTCGACCGCTAAACCTTTCAGGGGAGCATTTGCACCCGTTTCGCACCATTTTTGAGTGAATTACCGAAAGTCAGATTTTTGATGAAATTGTGACCCCAGGTCTTAGGGTTTTTTTCAAAAAAATATTTTTCTGCCGGTTAAGTTGTTGAGGGCTGATTTCTTGTCCTGTGATAAAAAGACTTCTGTTTCGACCGCCAAACGCTTCAGGGGAGCATTTGCACCCGTTTGGCACCATTTTTGAGTGAATTGCCGAAAGTCAGATTTTTGATGAAATTGTGACCCCGGGTCTTAGGGTTTTTTTTCAAAAAAATATTTTTCTGCCGGTTAAGTTGTTGAGGGCTGATTTCTTTTCCTGTGATAAAAAGCCTTCTGTTTCGACCGTCAAACTATTCAGGGGAGCATTTGCACCCGTTTGGCACCATTTTTGAGTGAATTGCCGAAAGTCAGATTTTTGATTAAATTGTGACCCTGATGCTTACGGATTTTTTTCAAAAAAATCTTTTTCTGCCTGTTAAGTTGTTGAGGGCTGATTTCTTGTCATGTGATAAGAAAAGTCTGTTTTGACCGCTAAACCTTTCAGGGGAGCATTTGCACCCGTTTGGCACCATTGTTGAGTGAATTGCCGAAAGTCAGATTTTTGATGAAATTGTGACCCCGGGGCTTAGGGTTTTTTTCAAAAAAATCTTTTTCAGCCGGTTAAGTTGTTGAGGGCTGATTTCTTGTCATGTGATAAAAAAACTTCTGTTTCGACCGCTAAACCTTGCAGGGGAGCATTTGCAACCGTTTGGCACCATTTTTGAGTGAATTGCCGAAAGTCAGTTTTTTGATGAAATTGTGACCCCGGGGCTTAGGGATTTTTTCCAAAAAAAAATTCTGCCGGTTAAGTTGTCGAGGGCTGGTTTCTTTTCCTGTGATAAAAAAGCTTTCTGTTTCGACCGCCAAACCTTTCAGGGGAGCATTTCCACCCGTTTGGGACCATTTTTGAATGAATTGCCGAAAGTCAGATTTTTGAGGAAATTGTGACCTTAGGGATTTTTGAAAAAAAAAATTCTGCCGGTTAAGGTGTCGAGGGCTGATTTCTTTTCCTGTGATTAAAAGCCTTCTGTTTCGACCGTCAAACCTTTCAGGGGAGCATTTGCACCCGTTTGGCACCATTTTTGAGTGAATTGCCGAAAGTCAAATTTTTGATGAAATTGTGACCCCGGGGCTTAGGGATTTTTTCAAAAAAAAAAAAATTCTGCCGGTTAAGGTGTCGAGGGCTGATTTCTTTTCCTGTGATAAAAAAGCTTTCTGTTTTGACCGCTAAACCTTTCAGGGGAGCATTTGCACCCGTTTGGCACCATTTTTGAGTGAATTGCCGAAAGTCAGATTTTTGATGAAATTGTGACCCTGATGCTTACGGATTTTTTCAAAAAATTTTTTTCTGCCGGTTAAGTTGTCGAGGGCTGATTTCTTGTCCTGTGATAAAAAAACTTCTGTTTCGACCGCTAAACCTTCAGGGGAGCATTTGCAACCGTTTGGTACCATTTTTGAGTGAATTGCCGAAAGTCAGATTTTTGAGGAAATTGTGACCCCGGGGCTTAGGGATTTTTTCAAAAAAAAAATAATTCTGCCGGTTAAGGTGTCGAGGGCTGATTTCTTTTCCTGTGATAAAAAAGCTTTCTGTTTTGACCGCTAAACCTTTCAGGGGAGCATTTGCACCCGTTTGGCACCATTTTTGAGTGAATTGCCGAAAGTCAGATTTTTGATGAAATTGTGACCCTGATGCTTACGGATTTTTTCAAAAAAAATTTTTCTGCCGGTTAAGGTGTCGAGGGCTGATTTCTTTTCCTGTGATAAAAAGCCTTCTGTTTCGACCATCAAACCATTCAGGGTAGCATTTGCAAGCATTTGGCACCATTTTTGAGTGAATTGCCGAAAGTCAGATTTTTGATGAAATTGTGACCCCGATGCTTAATGATTTTTTCAAAAAAAAAATTTCTGCCGGTTAAGGTGTCGAGGGCTGATTTCTTTTCCTGTGATAAAAAAACTTCTGTTTTGACCGCTAAACCTTTCAGGGGAGCATTTGCACCCGTTTGGCACCATTTTTGAGTGATTTGCCGAAAGTCAGATTTTTGATGAAATTGTGACCCCGGGGCTTAGGGATTTTTTCAAAAAAAAAATTCTGCCGGTTAAGTTGTCGAGGGCTGATTTCTTTTCCTGTGATAAAAAAACTTCTGTTTCGACCCCCAAACCTTTCAGGGGAGCATTTGCACCCGTTTGGCACCATTTTTGAGTGAATTGCCGAAAGTCAGATTTTTGAGGAAATTGTGACCCCGGGGCTTAGGGATTTTTTCCAAAAAAAAATTCTGCCGGTTAAGTTGTCGAGGGCTGGTTTCTTTTCCTGTGATAAAAAAGCTTTCTGTTTCGACCGCCAAACCTTTCAGGGGAGCATTTCCACCCGTTTGGGACCATTTTTGAATGAATTGCCGAAAGTCAGATTTTTGAGGAAATTGTGACCTTAGGGATTTTTGAAAAAAAAAATTCTGCCGGTTAAGGTGTCGAGGGCTGATTTCTTTTCCTGTGATTAAAAGCCTTCTGTTTCGACCTTCAAACCTTTCAGAGGAGCATTTGCACCCGTTTGGCACCATTTTTGAGTGAATTGCCGAAAGTCAGATTTTTGATGAAATTGTGACCCCGGGGCTTAGGGATTTTTTGAAAAAAAAAATTATGCCGTTTAAGTTCTCGAGGGCTGATTTCTTTTCCTGTGATAAAAAAGCCTTCTGTTTCGACCGCTAAACCTTTCAAGAGCATTTGCACCCGTTTCGCACCATTTTTGAGTGAATTGCCGAAAGTCAGATTTTTGATGAAATTGTGACCCCAGGTCTTAGGGTTTTTTTTCAAAAAAATATTTTTCTGCCGGTTAAGTTGTTGAGGGCTGATTTCTTGTCCTGTGATAAAAAGCCTTCTGTTTCGACCGTCAAACTATTCAGGGGAGCATTTGCACCCGTTTGGCACCATTTTTGAGTGAATTGCCGAAAGTCAGATTTTTGATGAAATTGTGACCCCGGGTCTTAGGGTTTTTTTCAAAAAAATATTTTTCTGCCGGTTAAGTTGTTGAGGGCTGATTTCTTTTCCTGTGATAAAAAGCCTTCTGTTTCGACCGTCAAACTATTCAGGGGAGCATTTGCACCCGTTTGGCACCATTTTTGAGTGAATTGCCGAAAGTCAGATTTTTGATTAAATTGTGACCCTGATGCTTACGAATTTTTTTCAAAAAAATCTTTTTCTGCCTGTTAAGTTGTTGAGGGCTGATTTCTTGTCATGTGATAAAAAAAGTCTGTTTTGACCGCTAAACCTTTCAGGGGAGCATTTGCACCCGTTTGGCACCATTTTTGAGTGAATTGCCGAAAGTCAGATTTTTGATGAAATTGTGACCCCGGGGCTTAGGGATTTTTTCAAAAAAAAAAAAATTCTGCCGGTTAAGGTGTCGAGGGCTGATTTCTTTTCCTGTGATAAAAAAGCTTTCTGTTTTGACCGCTAAACCTTTCAGGGGAGCATTTGCACCCGTTTGGCACCATTTTTGAGTGAATTGCCGAAAGTCAGATTTTTGATGAAATTGTGACCCCGGGACTTAGGGTTTATTTTCAAAAAAATATTTTTCTGCTGGTTAAGTTGTCGAGGGCTGATTTCTTGTCCTGTGATAAAAAAACTTCTGTTTCGACCGCTAAACCTTCAGGGGAGCATTTGCAACCGTTTGGTACCATTTTTGAGTGAATTGCCGAAAGTCAGATTTTTGATGAAATTGTGACCCCGGGGCTTAGGGATTTTTTCAAAAAAAAAATTATGCCGGTTAAGTTCTCGAGGGCTGATTTCTTTTCCTGTGATAAAAAAGCCTTCTGTTTCGACCGCTAAACCTTTCAGGGGAGCATTTGCACCCGTTTCGCACCATTTTTGAGTGAATTACCGAAAGTCAGATTTTTGATGAAATTGTGACCCCAGGTCTTAGGGTTTTTTTCAAAAAAATATTTTTCTGCCGGTTAAGTTGTTGAGGGCTGATTTCTTGTCCTGTGATAAAAAGACTTCTGTTTCGACCGCCAAACGCTTCAGGGGAGCATTTGCACCCGTTTGGCACCATTTTTGAGTGAATTGCCGAAAGTCAGATTTTTGATGAAATTGTGACCCCGGGTCTTAGGGTTTTTTTTCAAAAAAATATTTTTCTGCCGGTTAAGTTGTTGAGGGCTGATTTCTTTTCCTGTGATAAAAAGCCTTCTGTTTCGACCGTCAAACTATTCAGGGGAGCATTTGCACCCGTTTGGCACCATTTTTGAGTGAATTGCCGAAAGTCAGATTTTTGATTAAATTGTGACCCTGATGCTTACGGATTTTTTTCAAAAAAATCTTTTTCTGCCTGTTAAGTTGTTGAGGGCTGATTTCTTGTCATGTGATAAGAAAAGTCTGTTTTGACCGCTAAACCTTTCAGGGGAGCATTTGCACCCGTTTGGCACCATTGTTGAGTGAATTGCCGAAAGTCAGATTTTTGATGAAATTGTGACCCCGGGGCTTAGGGTTTTTTTCAAAAAAATCTTTTTCAGCCGGTTAAGTTGTTGAGGGCTGATTTCTTGTCATGTGATAAAAAAACTTCTGTTTCGACCGCTAAACCTTGCAGGGGAGCATTTGCAACCGTTTGGCACCATTTTTGAGTGAATTGCCGAAAGTCAGTTTTTTGATGAAATTGTGACCCCGGGGCTTAGGGATTTTTTCCAAAAAAAAATTCTGCCGGTTAAGTTGTCGAGGGCTGGTTTCTTTTCCTGTGATAAAAAAGCTTTCTGTTTCGACCGCCAAACCTTTCAGGGGAGCATTTCCACCCGTTTGGGACCATTTTTGAATGAATTGCCGAAAGTCAGATTTTTGAGGAAATTGTGACCTTAGGGATTTTTGAAAAAAAAAATTCTGCCGGTTAAGGTGTCGAGGGCTGATTTCTTTTCCTGTGATTAAAAGCCTTCTGTTTCGACCGTCAAACCTTTCAGGGGAGCATTTGCACCCGTTTGGCACCATTTTTGAGTGAATTGCCGAAAGTCAAATTTTTGATGAAATTGTGACCCCGGGGCTTAGGGATTTTTTCAAAAAAAAAAAAATTCTGCCGGTTAAGGTGTCGAGGGCTGATTTCTTTTCCTGTGATAAAAAAGCTTTCTGTTTTGACCGCTAAACCTTTCAGGGGAGCATTTGCACCCGTTTGGCACCATTTTTGAGTGAATTGCCGAAAGTCAGATTTTTGATGAAATTGTGACCCTGATGCTTACGGATTTTTTCAAAAAATTTTTTTCTGCCGGTTAAGTTGTCGAGGGCTGATTTCTTGTCCTGTGATAAAAAAACTTCTGTTTCGACCGCTAAACCTTCAGGGGAGCATTTGCAACCGTTTGGTACCATTTTTGAGTGAATTGCCGAAAGTCAGATTTTTGAGGAAATTGTGACCCCGGGGCTTAGGGATTTTTTCAAAAAAAAAATAATTCTGCCGGTTAAGGTGTCGAGGGCTGATTTCTTTTCCTGTGATAAAAAAGCTTTCTGTTTTGACCGCTAAACCTTTCAGGGGAGCATTTGCACCCGTTTGGCACCATTTTTGAGTGAATTGCCGAAAGTCAGATTTTTGATGAAATTGTGACCCTGATGCTTACGGATTTTTTCAAAAAAAAATTTTCTGCCGGTTAAGGTGTCGAGGGCTGATTTCTTTTCCTGTGATAAAAAGCCTTCTGTTTCGACCATCAAACCATTCAGGGTAGCATTTGCAAGCATTTGGCACCATTTTTGAGTGAATTGCCGAAAGTCAGATTTTTGATGAAATTGTGACCCCGATGCTTAATGATTTTTTCAAAAAAAAAATTTCTGCCGGTTAAGGTGTCGAGGGCTGATTTCTTTTCCTGTGATAAAAAAACTTCTGTTTTGACCGCTAAACCTTTCAGGGGAGCATTTGCACCCGTTTGGCACCATTTTTGAGTGATTTGCCGAAAGTCAGATTTTTGATGAAATTGTGACCCCGGGGCTTAGGGATTTTTTCAAAAAAAAAATTCTGCCGGTTAAGTTGTCGAGGGCTGATTTCTTTTCCTGTGATAAAAAAACTTCTGTTTCGACCCCCAAACCTTTCAGGGGAGCATTTGCACCCGTTTGGTACCATTTTTGAGTGAATTGCCGAAAGTCAGATTTTTGAGGAAATTGTGACCCCGGGGCTTAGGGATTTTTTCAAAAAAAAAATAATTCTGCCGGTTAAGGTGTCGAGGGCTGATTTCTTTTCCTGTGATAAAAAAGCTTTCTGTTTTGACCGCTAAACCTTTCAGGGGAGCATTTGCACCCGTTTGGCACCATTTTTGAGTGAATTGCCGAAAGTCAGATTTTTGATGAAATTGTGACCCTGATGCTTACGGATTTTTTCAAAAAATTTTTTTCTGCCGGTTAAGGTGTCGAGGGCTGATTTCTTTTCCTGTGATAAAAAGCCTTCTGTTTCGACCATCAAACCATTCAGGGTAGCATTTGCAAGCATTTGGCACCATTTTTGAGTGAATTGCCGAAAGTCAGATTTTTGATGAAATTGTGACCCCGATGCTTAATGATTTTTTCAAAAAAAAAATTTCTGCCGGTTAAGGTGTCGAGGGCTGATTTCTTTTCCTGTGATAAAAAAACTTCTGTTTTGACCGCTAAACCTTTCAGGGGAGCATTTGCACCCGTTTGGCACCATTTTTGAGTGATTTGCCGAAAGTCAGATTTTTGATGAAATTGTGACCCCGGGGCTTAGGGATTTTTTGAAAAAAAATATTTTTCTGCCGGTTAAGTTGTTGAGGGCTGATTTCTTGTCCTGTGATAAAAAGACTTCTGTTTCGACCGCCAAACGTTTCAGGGGAGCATTTGCACCCGTTTGGCACCATCTTTGAGTGAATTGCCGAAAGTCAGATTTTTGATGAAATTGTGACCCCGGGTCTTAGGGATTTTTTCAAAAAAATATTTTTCTGCCGGTTAAGTTGTTGAGGGCTGATTTCTTTTCCTGTGATAAAAAGCCTTCTGTTTCGACCGTCAAACTATTCAGGGGAGCATTTGCACCCGTTTGGCACCATTTTTGAGTGAATTGCCGAAAGTCAGATTTTTGATTAAATTGTGACCCTGATGCTTACGGATTTTTTTCAAAAAAATCTTTTTCTGCCTGTTAAGTTGTTGAGGGCTGATTTCTTGTCATGTGATAAAAAAAGTCTGTTTTGACCGCTAAACCTTTCAGGGGAGCATTTGCACCCGTTTGGCACCATTGTTGAGTGAATTGCCGAAAGTCAGATTTTTGATGAAATTGTGACCCCGGGGCTTAGGGTTTTTTTCAAAAAAATCTTTTTCTGCCGGTTAAGTTGTTGAGGGCTGATTTCTTGTCATGTGATAAAAAAACTTCTGTTTCGACCGCTAAACCTTTCAGGGGAGCATTTGCAACCGTTTGGCACCATTTTTGAGTGAATTGCCAAAAGTCAGTTTTTTGATGAAATTGTGACCCCGGGTCTTAGGGATTTTTTCAAAAAAATATTTTTCTGCCGGTTAAGTTGTTGAGGGCTGATTTCTTTTCCTGTGATAAAAAGCCTTCTGTTTCGACCGTCAAACTATTCAGGGGAGCATTTGCACCCGTTTGGCACCATTTTTGAGTGAATTGCCGAAAGTCAGATTTTTGATTAAATTGTGACCCTGATGCTTACGGATTTTATTCAAAAAAATCTTTTTCTGCCTGTTAAGTTGTTGAGGGCTGATTTCTTGTCATGTGATAAAAAAAGTCTGTTTTGACCGCTAAACCTTTCAGGGGAGCATTTGCACCCGTTTGGCACCATTGTTGAGTGAATTGCCGAAAGTCAGTTTTTTGATGAAATTGTGACCCCGGGGCTTAGGGATTTTTTCCAAAAAAAAATTCTGCCGGTTAAGTTGTCGAGGGCTGGTTTCTTTTCCTGTGATAAAAAAGCTTTCTGTTTCGACCGCCAAACCTTTCAGGGGAGCATTTCCACCCGTTAGGGACCATTTTTGAATGAATTGCCGAAAGTCAGATTTTTGAGGAAATTGTGACCTTAGGGATTTTTGAAAAAAAAAATTCTGCCGGTTAAGGTGTCGAGGGCTGATTTCTTTTCCTGTGATTAAAAGCCTTCTGTTTCGACCGTCAAACCTTTCAGGGGAGCATTTGCACCCGTTGGGCACCATTTTTGAGTGAATTGCCGAAAGTCAGATTTTTGATGAAATTGTGACCCCGGGGCTTAGGGATTTTTTGAAAAAAAAAATTATGCCGGTTAAGTTCTCGAGGGCTGATTTCTTTTCCTGTGATAAAAAAGCCTTCTGTTTCGACCGCTAAACCTTTCAGGGGAGCATTTGCACCCGTTTGGCACCATTTTTGAGTGAATTGCCGAAAGTCAGATTTTTGATGAAATTGTGACCCCGGGGCTTAGGGTTTTTTTCAAAAAAAAATTTCTGCCGGTTAAGGTGTTGAGGGCTGGTTTCTTTTCCTGTGATAAAAAGCCTTCTGTTTCGACCGTCAAACCATTCAGGGGAGCATTTGCACCCGTTTGGCACCATTTTTGAGTGAATTGCCGAAAGTCAGATTTTTGATGAAATTTTGACCTCGAGGCTTAGGGTTTTTTTCAAAAAAATCTTTTTCTGCCGGTTAAGGTGTCGAGGGCTGATTTCTTTTCCTGTGATAAAAAAACTTCTGTTTTGACCGCTAAACCTTTCAGGGGAGCATTTGCACCCGTTTGGCACCATTTTTGAGTGAATTGCCGAAAGTCAGCTTTTTAATGAAATTGTGACCCCGGGGCTTAGGGATTTTTTTAAAAAAAAAAATTCTGCCGGTTAAGTTGTTGAGGTCTGATTTCTTGTCATGTGATAAAAAAACTTCTGTTTCGACCGCCAACCTTTCAGGGGAGCATTTCCACCCGTTTGGCACCATTTTTGAGTGAATTGCCGAAAGTCAGATTTTTGAGGAAATTGTGACCTTAGGGATTTTTTCAAAAAATTTTTTTCTGCCGGTTAAGGTGTCGAGGGCTGATTTCTTTTCCTGTGATAAAAAGCCTACTGTTTTGACCGCTAAACCTTTCAGGGGAGCATTTGCACCCGTTTGGCACCATTTTTGAGTGAATTGCCGAAAGTCAGATTTTTGATGAAATTGTGACCTCGGGGCTTAGGGATTTTTTCAAAAAAAAAATTTCTGCCAGTAAAGGTGTCGAGGGCTGATTTCTTTATCTGTGATAAAAAGCCTTCTGTTTCGACCGTCAAACTATTCAGGGGAGCATTTGCACCCGTTTGGCACCATTTTTGAGTGAATTGCCGAAAGTCAGATTTTTGATTAAATTGTGACCCTGATGCTTACGGATTTTTTCAAAAAAATCTTTTTCTGCCGGTTCAGTTGTTGAGGGCTGATTTCTTGTCATGTGATAAAAAAAGTCTGTTTTGACCGCTAAACCTTTCAGGGGAGCATTTGCACCCGTTTGGCACCATTTTTGAGTGAATTGCCGAAAGTCAGATTTTTGATGAAATTGTGACCCCGGGGCTTAGGGTTTTTTTTCAAAAAAATCTTTTTCTGCCGGTTAAGTGGAGGTCTGATTTCTTGTCCTGTGATAAAAAGCCTTCTGTTTTGACTGAAAAACCTCTCAGGCAGACATTTGCAACAGCTGGGCACCATTTTTGAGTGAATTGCCAAAAGTCTGATTTTTGCTGAAATTGTCACCGCTCCCTAATATAAATTAGTCAGCTACATTTTGTATAAATTCATTCGAAATACTGTCGTATTTATCGAAGCAGTCTATGTTTGTAAGCAGTCCGTTCACAGGTTGCAAGTGTTACCATATTATCAATCCACCGATTAAAGGAGATCATCTCTTTACTCTTCCAGTTTATCAATATCAGCCTCTCAGCTACCATTAGAGTGTGTACAATCCATTTCTGTTGTCCAGTTGTTAACTTCCATATAGTAGGCATATAGTTAAAAAAAAGTTTCATGTTTTATTGTATATTATTTTATCCTGCAAGCTGCTGAGCGTGGCTGCACGACCCCGTCAGATGGGTGGGGTATAAATAATAAAACTATTATTATTATTTATTTATTATTGAATAGGACATCCATTTTTTCATCAGAGAAGTGTTGGAGAATGAAATATACTCTGAGTCGAGAGTGGATTTCATGCTCTTTATTCAGCTCATAGTGGTGAGGAGGAATGGATGTTCCCTCAAAGTATCTGCTTTATATACATTATTTACACAATGGGCTGCATGTGGTTGGCTAATTTATTCCTGCTTTACTCCTAGTTTACACCTAGTTTACTCCTCCTTTACACCTAGCTTACTCCTAGTTTACTCCTACTTTACACCTAGTTTACTCATAGTTTACACCTACTTTACACCTAGTCTACTCCTGCTTTACACCTAGTTTACTCATAGTTTACACCTACTTTACACCTAGTTTACTCCTAGTTTACACCTACTTTACTCCTACTTTATGTGTGCATTTATTCAAAATGCATCTCTGGGGTACTCTGGGGCATAGGAATTTGTTCATTTTTTTCTTACACCACATGGTCTGAGGGACGGTGCACAGGCGGTGGACAACCTCTCAGGGGAGCATTAGCGATTTTTTACAAAAAATCTTTTTCTCCTGGTTAAGTTGTCGAGGGCTGATTTCCTGTCCTGTGATAAAAAGCCTTCTGTTTCGACCGCCAAACCTCTCAGGGGAGCATTTGCACCCGTTGGGCACCATTTTTGAGTGAATTGCCGAAAGTCAGATTTTTGATGAAATTGTGACCCCGGGGCTTAGGGATTTTTTGAAAAAAAAAATTATGCCGGTTAAGTTCTCGAGGGCTGATTTCTTTTCCTGTGATAAAAAAGCCTTCTGTTTCGACCGCTAAACCTTTCAGGGGAGCATTTGCACCCGTTTCGCACCATTTTTGAGTGAATTGCCAAAAGTCAGATTTTTGATGACCCCGGGGCTTAGGGTATTTTTCAAAAAAAATTTTCTGCCGGTTAAGGTGTCGAGGGCTGATTTCTTTTCCTGTGATAAAAAGCCTTCTGTTTCGACCGTCAAACCATTCAGGGGAGCATTTGCACCCGTTTGGCACCATTTTTGAGTGAATTGCCGAAAGTCAGATTTTTGATGAAATTGTGACCTCGAGGCTTAGGGTTTTTTTCAAAAAAATCTTTTTCTGCCGGTTAAGTTGTTGAGGTCTGATTTCTTGTCATGTGATAAAAAAAAGTCTGTTTTGACCGCTAAACCTTTCAGGGGAGCATTTACACCCGTTTGGCACCATTTTTGAGTGAATTGCCGAAAGTCAGATTTTTGATGAAATTGTGACCTCGGGGCTTAGGGATTTTTTCAAAAAAAAATTTTCTGCCAGTAAAGGTGTCGAGGGCTGATTTCTTTACCTGTGATAAAAAGCCTTCTGTTTCGACCGTCAAACTATTCAGGGGAGCATTTGCACCCGTTTGGCACCATTTTTGAGTGAATTGCCGAAAGTCAGATTTTTGATTAAATTGTGACCCTGATGCTTACGGATTTTTTCAAAAAAATCTTTTTCTGCCGGTTGAGTTGTTGAGGGCTGATTTCTTGTCATGTGATAAAAAAAGTCTGTTTTGACCGCTAAACCTTTCAGGGGAGCATTTGCACCCGTTTGGCACTATTTTTGAGTGAATTGCCGAAAGTCAGATTTTTGATGAAATTGTGACCCTGATGCTTACGGATTTTTTCAAAAAAATCTTTTTCTGCCGGTTCAGTTGTTGAGGGCTGATTTCTTGTCATGTGATAAAAAAAAGTATGTTTTGACCGCTAAACCTTTCAGGGGAGCATTTGCACCCGTTTGGCACCATTTTTGAGTGAATTGCCGAAAGTCAGATTTTTGATGAAATTGTGACCTCGGGGCTTAGGGATTTTTTCAAAAAAAATTTTTCTGCCAGTAAAGGTGTCGAGGGCTGATTTCTTTACCTGTGATAAAAAGCCTTCTGTTTCGACCGTCAAACTATTCAGGGGAGCATTTGCACCCGTTTGGCACCATTTTTGAGTGAATTGCCGAAAGTCAGATTTTTGATTAAATTGTGACCCTGATGCTTACGGATTTTTTCAAAAAAATCTTTTTCTGCCGGTTCAGTTGTTGAGGGCTGATTTCTTGTCATGTGATAAAAAAAGTCTGTTTTGACCGCTAAACCTTTCAGGGGAGCATTTGCACCCGTTTGGCACCATTTTTGAGTGAATTGCCGAAAGTCAGATTTTTGATGAAATTGTGACCCCGGGGCTTAGGGTTTTTTTTCAAAAAAATCTTTTTCTGCCGGTTAAGTGGAGGTCTGATTTCTTGTCCTGTGATAAAAAGCCTTCTGTTTTGACTGAAAAACCTCTCAGGCAGACATTTGCAACAGCTGGGCACCATTTTTGAGTGACTTGCCAAAAGTCTGATTTTTGCTGAAATTGTCACCGCTCCCTAATATAAATTAGTCAGCTACATTTTGTATAAATTCATTCGAAATACTGTCGTATTTATCGAAGCAGTCTATGTTTGTAAGCAGTCCGTTCACAGGTTGCAAGTGTTACCATATTATCAATCCACCGATTAAAGGAGATCATCTCTTTACTCTTCCAGTTTATCAATATCAGCCTCTCAGCTACCATTAGAGTGTGTACAATCCATTTCTGTTGTCCAGTTGTTAACTTCCATATAGTAGGCATATAGTTAAAAAAAAGTTTCATGTTTTATTGTATATTATTTTATCCTGCAAGCTGCTGAGCGTGGCTGCACGACCCCGTCAGATGGGTGGGGTATAAATAATAAAACTATTATTATTATTTATTTATTATTGAATAGGACATCCATTTTTTCATCAGAGAAGTGTTGGAGAATGAAATATACTCTGAGTCGAGAGTGGATTTCATGCTCTTTATTCAGCTCATAGTGGTGAGGAGGAATGGATGTTCCCTCAAAGTATCTGCTTTATATACATTATTTACACAATGGGCTGCATGTGGTTGGCTAATTTATTCCTGCCTTACTCCTAGTTTACACCTAGTTTACTCCTCCTTTACACCTAGCTTACTCCTAGTTTACTCCTACTTTACACCTAGTTTACTCATAGTTTACACCTACTTTACACCTAGTCTACTCCTGCTTTACACCTAGTTTACTCATAGTTTACACCTACTTTACACCTAGTTTACTCCTAGTTTACACCTACTTTACTCCTAGTTTACACCTACTTTACTCCTACTTTACTCCTACTTTATGTGTGCATTTATTCAAAATGCATCTCTGGGGTACTCTGGGGCATAGGAATTTGTTCATTTTTTTCTTACACCACATGGTCTGAGGGACGGTGCACAGGCGGTGGACAACCTCTCAGGGGAGCATTAGCGATTTTTTACAAAAAATCTTTTTCTCCTGGTTAAGTTGTCGAGGGCTGATTTCCTGTCCTGTGATAAAAAGCCTTCTGTTTCGACCGCCAAACCTCTCAGGGGACCATTTGCAACCGTTGGGCACCATTTTTGAGTGAATTGCCGAAAGTCAGATTTTTGATGAAATCTTTTTCTACGCATAAAATTGTCGAGGGCTGATTTCCTGTCCTGCGATAAAAAGGCTTCTGTTTCGACCGCCAAACTTCTCAGGTGAGCATTTTCAACCGTTTGGCACTATTTTTGAGTGTATTGCCGAAAGTCAGATTTTTGATGAAATTGTGACCCCGGGACTTAGCGATTTTTCAAAAACAAAAAAAAATTATCCCGGTTGAGTTGTCGAGGGCTGATTTCTTTTTCTGTGATAAAAGGCCTTCTGTTACAAACGGCAAACCTTTCATGGGAGCATTTGCAACCGTTTGGCACCATTTTTTAGTGAATTGCCGAAAGTCAGATTTTTGAGGAAATTGTGACCTTAGGGATTTTTGAAAAAAAAAATTCTGCCGGTTAAGGTGTCGAGGGCTGATTTCTTTTCCTGTGATTAAAAGCCTTCTGTTTCGACCGTCAAACCTTTCAGGGGAGGATTTGCACCCGTTTGGCACCATTTTTGAGTGAATTGCCGAAAGTCAGATTTTTGATGAAATTGTGACCCCGGGGCTTAGGGATTTTTTGAAAAAAAAAATTATGCCGGTTACGTTCTCGAGGGCTGATTTCTTTTCCTGTGATAAAAAGCCTTCTGTTTCGACCGTCAAACTATTCAGGGGAGCATTTGCACCCGTTTGGCACCATTTTTGAGTGAATTGCCGAAAGTCAGATTTTTGATTAAATTGTGACCCTGATGCTTACGGATTTTTTCAAAAAAATCTTTTTCTGCCGGTTCAGTTGTTGAGGGCTGATTTCTTGTCATGTGATAAAAAAAGTCTGTTTTGACCGCTAAACCTTTCAGGGGAGCATTTGCACCCGTTTGGCACCATTGTTGAGTGAATTGCCGAAAGTCAGATTTTTGATGAAATTGTGACCCCGGGGCTTAGGGATTTTTTCCAAAAAAAAATTCTGCCGGTTAAGTTGTCGAGGGCTGGTTTCTTTTCCTGTGATAAAAAAGCTTTCTGTTTCGACCGCCAAACCTTTCAGGGGAGCATTTCCACCCGTTTGGGACCATTTTTGAATGAATTGCCGAAAGTCAGATTTTTGAGGAAATTGTGACCTTAGGGGTTTTTGAAAAAAAAAATTCTACCGGTTAAGATGTCGAGGGCTGATTTCTTTTCCTGTGATAAAAAAGCTTTCTGTTTCGACCGTCAAACCTTTCAGGGGAGCATTTGCACCCGTTTGGCACCATCTTTGAGTGAATTGCCGAAAGTCAGATTTTTGATGAAATTGTGACCCCGGGGCTTAGGGATTTTTTGAAAAAAAAAATTATGCCGGTTAAGTTCTCGAGGGCTGATTTCTTTTCCTGTGATAAAAAGCCTTCTGTTTCGACCGCCAAACCTTTCAGGGGAGCATTTCCACCCGTTTGGGACCATTTTTGAATGAATTGCCGAAAGTCAGATTTTTGAGGAAATTGTGACCTTAGGGGTTTTTGAAAAAAAAAATTCTACCGGTTAAGATGTCGAGGGCTGATTTCTTTTCCTGTGATAAAAAAGCTTTCTGTTTCGACCGTCAAACCTTTCAGGGGAGCATTTGCACCCGTTTGGCACCATCTTTGAGTGAATTGCCGAAAGTCAGATTTTTGATGAAATTGTGACCCCGGGGCTTAGGGTTTTTTTCAAAAAATTTTTTCTGCCGGTTAAGGTGTCGAGGGCTGATTTCTTTTCCTGTGATAAAAAGCCTTCTGTTTCGACTGTCAAACCATTCAGGGGAGCATTTGCACCCGTTTGGCACCATTTTTGAGTGAATTGCCGAAAGTCAGATTTTTGATGAAATTGTGACCTCGAGGCTTAGGGTTTTTTTCAAAAAAATCTTTTTCTGCCGGTTAAGTTGTTGAGGTCTGATTTCTTGTCATGTGATAAAAAAACTTCTGTTTCGACCGCTAAACCTTTCAGGGGAGCATTTGCAACCGTTTGGCACCATTTTTGAGTGAATTGCCGAAAGTCAGATTTTTGATAAAATTGTGACCCCGGGGCTTAGGGATTTTTTCAAAAAAAAAATTCTGCCCGTTAAGTTGTTGAGGTCTGATTTCTTGTCATGTGATAAAAAAACTTCTGTTTCGACCGCCAACCTTTCAGGGGAGCATTTCCACCCGTTTGGCACCATTTTTGAGTGAATTGCCGAAAGTCAGATTTTTGAGGAAATTGTGACCTTAGGGATTTTTTCAAAAAAAAATTTTCTGCCAGTTAAGGTGTCGAGGGCTGATTTCTTTTTCTGTGATAAAAAGCCTTCTGTTTTGACCGTCAAACTATTCAGGGGAGCATTTGCACCCGTTAGGCACCATTTTTGAGTGAATTGCCGAAAGTCAGATTTTTGATGAAATTGTGACCCCGGGGCTTAGGGTTTTTTTCAAAAAAATCTTTTTCTGCCGGTTAAGTTGTTGAGGGCTGATTTCTTGTCATGTGATAAAAAAAAGTATGTTTTGACCGCTAAACCTTTCAGGGGAGCATTTGCACCCGTTTGGCACCATTTTTGAGTGAATTGCCGAAAGTCAGATTTTTGATGAAATTGTGACCTCGGGGCTTAGGGATTTTTTCAAAAAAAAATTTTCTGCCAGTAAAGGTGTCGAGGGCTGATTTCTTTACCTGTGATAAAAAGCCTTCTGTTTCGACCTTCAAACTATTCAGGGGAGCATTTGCACCCGTTTGGCACCATTTTTGAGTGAATTGCCGAAAGTCAGATTTTTGATTAAATTGTGACCCTGATGCTTACGGATTTTTTCAAAAAAATCTTTTTCTGCCGGTTCAGTTGTTGAGGGCTGATTTCTTGTCATGTGATAAAAAAAGTCTGTTTTGACCGCTAAACCTTTCAGGGGAGCATTTGCACCCGTTTGGCACCATTTTTGAGTGAATTGCCGAAAGTCAGATTTTTGATGAAATTGTGACCCCGGGGCTTAGGGTTTTTTTTC
Organism: Podarcis filfolensis; assembly: GCF_964270895.1. Taxonomy (NCBI): domain Eukaryota; kingdom Metazoa; phylum Chordata; class Lepidosauria; order Squamata; family Lacertidae; genus Podarcis; species Podarcis filfolensis. The sequence continues at coordinate 11,865,584 of NC_139611.1, read as the reverse complement.
AAAAAAATCTTTTTCTGCCGGTTAAGTGGAGGTCTGATTTCTTGTCCTGTGATAAAAAGCCTTCTGTTTTGACTGAAAAACCTCTCAGGCAGACATTTGCAACAGCTGGGCACCATTTTTGAGTGAATTGCCAAAAGTCTGATTTTTGCTGAAATTGTCACCGCTCCCTAATATAAATTAGTCAGCTACATTTTGTATAAATTCATTCGAAATACTGTCGTATTTATCGAAGCAGTCTATGTTTGTAAGCAGTCCGTTCACAGGTTGCAAGTGTTACCATATTATCAATCCACCGATTAAAGGAGATCATCTCTTTACTCTTCCAGTTTATCAATATCAGCCTCTCAGCTACCATTAGAGTGTGTACAATCCATTTCTGTTGTCCAGTTGTTAACTTCCATATAGTAGGCATATAGTTAAAAAAAAGTTTCATGTTTTATTGTATATTATTTTATCCTGCAAGCTGCTGAGCGTGGCTGCACGACCCCGTCAGATGGGTGGGGTATAAATAATAAAACTATTATTATTATTTATTTATTATTGAATAGGACATCCATTTTTTCATCAGAGAAGTGTTGGAGAATGAAATATACTCTGAGTCGAGAGTGGATTTCATGCTCTTTATTCAGCTCATAGTGGTGAGGAGGAATGGATGTTCCCTCAAAGTATCTGCTTTATATACATTATTTACACAATGGGCTGCATGTGGTTGGCTAATTTATTCCTGCCTTACTCCTAGTTTACACCTAGTTTACTCCTCCTTTACACCTAGCTTACTCCTAGTTTACTCCTACTTTACACCTAGTTTACTCATAGTTTACACCTACTTTACACCTAGTCTACTCCTGCTTTACACCTAGTTTACTCATAGTTTACACCTACTTTACACCTAGTTTACTCCTAGTTTACACCTACTTTACTCCTAGTTCACACCTACTTTACTCCTACTTTACTCCTACTTTATGTGTGCATTTATTCAAAATGCATCTCTGGGGTACTCTGGGGCATAGGAATTTGTTCATTTTTTTCTTACACCACATGGTCTGAGGGACGGTGCACAGGCGGTGGACAACCTCTCAGGGGAGCATTAGCGATTTTTTACAAAAAATCTTTTTCTCCTGGTTAAGTTGTCGAGGGCTGATTTCCTGTCCTGTGATAAAAAGCCTTCTGTTTCGACCGCCAAACCTCTCAGGGGACCATTTGCAACCGTTGGGCACCATTTTTGAGTGAATTGCCGAAAGTCAGATTTTTGATGAAATCTTTTTCTACGCATAAAATTGTCGAGGGCTGATTTCCTGTCCTGCGATAAAAAGGCTTCTGTTTCCCCCGCCAAACTTCTCAGGTGAGCATTTTCAACCGTTTGGCACTATTTTTGAGTGTATTGCCGAAAGTCAGATTTTTGATGAAATTGTGACCCCGGGACTTAGCGATTTTTCAAAAACAAAAAAAAATTATCCCGGTTGAGTTGTCGAGGGCTGATTTCTTTTTCTGTGATAAAAGGCCTTCTGTTACAAACGGCAAACCTTTCATGGGAGCATTTGCAACCGTTTGGCACCATTTTTTAGTGAATTGCCGAAAGTCAGATTTTTGAGGAAATTGTGACCTTAGGGATTTTTGAAAAAAAAAATTCTGCCGGTTAAGGTGTCGAGGGCTGATTTCTTTTCCTGTGATTAAAAGCCTTCTGTTTCGACCGTCAAACCTTTCAGGGGAGGATTTGCACCCGTTTGGCACCATTTTTGAGTGAATTGCCGAAAGTCAGATTTTTGATGAAATTGTGACCCCGGGGCTTAGGGATTTTTTGAAAAAAAAAATTATGCCGGTTACGTTCTCGAGGGCTGATTTCTTTTCCTGTGATAAAAAGCCTTCTGTTTCGACCGTCAAACTATTCAGGGGAGCATTTGCACCCGTTTGGCACCATTTTTGAGTGAATTGCCGAAAGTCAGATTTTTGATTAAATTGTGACCCTGATGCTTACGGATTTTTTCAAAAAAATCTTTTTCTGCCGGTTCAGTTGTTGAGGGCTGATTTCTTGTCATGTGATAAAAAAAGTCTGTTTTGACCGCTAAACCTTTCAGGGGAGCATTTGCACCCGTTTGGCACCATTTTTGAGTGAATTGCCGAAAGTCAGATTTTTGATGAAATTGTGACCCCGGGGCTTAGGGTTTTTTTTCAAAAAAATCTTTTTCTGCCGGTTAAGTGGAGGTCTGATTTCTTGTCCTGTGATAAAAAGCCTTCTGTTTTGACTGAAAAACCTCTCAGGCAGACATTTGCAACAGCTGGGCACCATTTTTGAGTGAATTGCCAAAAGTCTGATTTTTGCTGAAATTGTCACCGCTCCCTAATATAAATTAGTCAGCTACATTTTGTATAAATTTATTCGAAATACTGTCGTATTTATCGAAGCAGTCTATGTTTGTAAGCAGTCCGTTCACAGGTTGCAAGTGTTACCATATTATCAATCCACCGATTAAAGGAGATCATCTCTTTACTCTTCCAGTTTATCAATATCAGCCTCTCAGCTACCATTAGAGTGTGTACAATCCATTTCTGTTGTCCAGTTGTTAACTTCCATATAGTAGGCATATAGTTAAAAAAAAGTTTCATGTTTTATTGTATATTATTTTATCCTGCAAGCTGCTGAGCGTGGCTGCACGACCCCGTCAGATGGGTGGGGTATAAATAATAAAACTATTATTATTATTTATTTATTATTGAATAGGACATCCATTTTTTCATCAGAGAAGTGTTGGAGAATGAAATATACTCTGAGTCGAGAGTGGATTTCATGCTCTTTATTCAGCTCATAGTGGTGAGGAGGAATGGATGTTCCCTCAAAGTATCTGCTTTATATACATTATTTACACAATGGGCTGCATGTGGTTGGCTAATTTATTCCTGCCTTACTCCTAGTTTACACCTAGTTTACTCCTCCTTTACACCTAGCTTACTCCTAGTTTACTCCTACTTTACACCTAGTTTACTCATAGTTTACACCTACTTTACACCTAGTCTACTCCTGCTTTACACCTAGTTTACTCATAGTTTACACCTACTTTACACCTAGTTTACTCCTAGTTTACACCTACTTTACTCCTACTTTACTCCTAGTTTACACCTACTTTACTCCTACTTTACTCCTACTTTATGTGTGCATTTATTCAAAATGCATCTCTGGGGTACTCTGGGGCATAGGAATTTGTTCATTTTTTTCTTACACCACATGGTCTGAGGGACGGTGCACAGGCGGTGGACAACCTCTCAGGGGAGCATTAGCGATTTTTTACAAAAAATCTTTTTCTCCTGGTTAAGTTGTCGAGGGCTGATTTCCTGTCCTGTGATAAAAAGCCTTCTGTTTCGACCGCCAAACCTCTCAGGGGACCATTTGCAACCGTTGGGCACCATTTTTGAGTGAATTGCCGAAAGTCAGATTTTTGATGAAATCTTTTTCTACACATAAAATTGTCGAGGGCTGATTTCCTGTCCTGCGATAAAAAGGCTTCTGTTTCCCCCGCCAAACTTCTCAGGTGAGCATTTGCAACCGTTTGGCACTATTTTTGAGTGTATTGCCGAAAGTCAGATTTTTGATGAAATTGTGACCCCGGGACTTAGCGATTTTTCAAAAACAAAAAAAAATTATCCCGGTTGAGTTGTCGAGGGCTGATTTCTTTTTCTGTGATAAAAAGCCTTCTGTTACAAACGGCAAACCTTTCATGGGAGCATTTGCAACCGTTTGGCACCATTTTTTAGTGAATTGCCGAAAGTCAGATTTTTGAGGAAATTGTGACCTTAGGGATTTTTGAAAAAAAAAATTCTGCCGGTTAAGGTGTCGAGGGCTGATTTCTTTTCCTGTGATTAAAAGCCTTCTGTTTCGACCGTCAAACCTTTCAGGGGAGCATTTGCACCCGTTTCGCACCATTTTTGAGTGAATTGCCGAAAGTCAGATTTTTGATGAAATTGTGACCCCGGGGCTTAGGGATTTTTTGAAAAAAAAAATTATGCCGGTTAAGTTCTCGAGGGCTGATTTCTTTTCCTGTGATAAAAAAGCCTTCTGTTTCGACCGCTAAACCTTTCAGGGGAGCATTTGCACCCGTTTCGCACCATTTTTGAGTGAATTGCCGAAAGTCAGATTTTTGATGAAATTGTGACCCCGGGGCTTAGGGTTTTTTTCAAAAAAAATTTTCTGCCGGTTAAGGTGTCGAGGGCTGATTTCTTTTCCTGTGATAAAAAGCCTTCTGTTTCGACCGTCAAACCATTCAGGGGAGCATTTGCACCCGTTTGGCACCATTTTTGAGTGAATTGTCGAAAGTCAGATTTTTGATGAAATTGTGACCTCGAGGCTTAGGGTTTTTTTCAAAAAAATCTTTTTCTGCCGGTTCAGTTGTTGAGGGCTGATTTCTTGTCATGTGATAAAAAAAGTCTGTTTTGACCGCTAAACCTTTCAGGGGAGCATTTGCACCCGTTTGGCACCATTTTTGAGTGAATTGCCGAAAGTCAGATTTTTGATGAAATTGTGACCCCGGGGCTTAGGGTTTTTTTTCAAAAAAATCTTTTTCTGCCGGTTAAGTGGAGGTCTGATTTCTTGTCCTGTGATAAAAAGCCTTCTGTTTTGACTGAAAAACCTCTCAGGCAGACATTTGCAACAGCTGGGCACCATTTTTGAGTGAATTGCCAAAAGTCTGATTTTTGCTGAAATTGTCACCGCTCCCTAATATAAATTAGTCAGCTACATTTTGTCTAAATTCATTCGAAATACTGTCGTATTTATCGAAGCAGTCTATGTTTGTAAGCAGTCCGTTCACAGGTTGCAAGTATTACCATATTATCAATCCACCGATTAAAGGAGATCATCTCTTTACTCTTCCAGTTTATCAATATCAGCCTCTCAGCTACCATTAGAGTGTGTACAATCCATTTCTGTTGTCCAGTTGTTAACTTCCATATAGTAGGCATATAGTTAAAAAAAAGTTTCATGTTTTATTGTATATTATTTTATCCTGCAAGCTGCTGAGCGTGGCTGCACGACCCCGTCAGATGGGTGGGGTATAAATAATAAAACTATTATTATTATTTATTTATTATTGAATAGGACATCCATTTTTTCATCAGAGAAGTGTTGGAGAATGAAATATACTCTGAGTCGAGAGTGGATTTCATGCTCTTTATTCAGCTCATAGTGGTGAGGAGGAATGGATGTTCCCTCAAAGTATCTGCTTTATATACATTATTTACACAATGGGCTGCATGTGGTTGGCTAATTTATTCCTGCCTTACTCCTAGTTTACACCTAGTTTACTCCTCCTTTACACCTAGCTTACTCCTAGTTTACTCCTACTTTACACCTAGTTTACTCATAGTTTACACCTACTTTACACCTAGTCTACTCCTGCTTTACACCTAGTTTACTCATAGTTTACACCTACTTTACACCTAGTTTACTCCTAGTTTACACCTACTTTACTCCTACTTTACTCCTAGTTTACACCTACTTTACTCCTACTTTACTACTACTTTATGTGTGTATTTATTCAAAATGCATCTCTGGGGTACTCTGGGGCATAGGAATTTGTTCATTTTTTTTCTTACACCACATGGTCTGAGTGACGGTGCACAGGCGGTGGACAACCTCTCAGGGGAGCATTAGCGATTTTTTACAAAAAATCTTTTTCTCCTGGTTAAGTTGTCGAGGGCTGATTTCCTGTCCTGTGATAAAAAGCCTTCTGTTTCGACCGCCAAACCTCTCAGGGGACCATTTGCAACCGTTGGGCACCATTTTTGAGTGAATTGCCGAAAGTCAGATTTTTGATGAAATCTTTTTCTACGCATAAAATTGTCGAGGGCTGATTTCCTGTCCTGCGATAAAAAGGTTTCTGTTTCCCCCGCCAAACTTCTCAGGTGAGCATTTTCAACCGTTTGGCACTATTTTTGACTGTATTGCCAAAAGTCAGATTTTTGATGAAATTGTGACCCCGGGACTTAGCGATTTTTCAAAAACAAAAAAAAATTATCCCGGTTGAGTTGTCGAGGGCTGATTTCTTTTTCTGTGATAAAAAGCCTTCTGTTACAAACGGCAAACCTTTCATGGGAGCATTTGCAACCGTTTGGCACCATTTTTTAGTGAATTGCCGAAAGTCAGATTTTTGAGGAAATTGTGACCTTAGGGATTTTTGAAAAAAAAAATTCTGCCGGTTAAGGTTTCGAGGGCTGATTTCTTTTCCTGTGATTAAAAGCCTTCTGTTTCGACCGTCAAACCTTTCAGGGGAGCATTTGGACCCGTTTCGCACCATTTTTGAGTGAATTGCCGAAAGTCAGATTTTTTATGAAACTGTGACCCCGGGGCTTAGGTTTTTTTTCAAAAAAAAATTTTCTGCCGGTTAAGGTGTCGAGGGCTGATTTCTTTTCCTGTGATAAAAAACCTTCTGTTTCGACCGTCAAACCATTCAGGGGAGCATTTGCACCCGTTTGGCACCATTTTTGAGTGAATTGTCGAAAGTCAGATTTTTGATGAAATTGTGACCTCGAGGCTTAGGGATTTTTTCAAAAAAATCTTTTTCTGCCTGTTAAGTTGTTGAGGGCTGATTTCTTGTCATGTGATTTAAAAAGTCTGTTTTGACCGCTAAACCTTTCAGGGGAGCATTTGCACCCGTTTGGCACCATTGTTGAGTGAATTGCCGAAAGTCAGATTTTTGATGAAATTGTGACCCCGGGGCTTAGGGATTTTTTCCAAAAAAAAATTCTGCCGGTTAAATTGTCGAGGGCTGATTTCTTTTCCTGTGATTAAAAGCCTTCTGTTTCGACCGTCAAACCTTTCAGGGGAGCATTTGCACCCGTTTGGCACCATCTTTGAGTGAATTGCCGAAAGTCAGATTTTTGAGGAAATTGTGACCTTAGGGGTTTTTGAAAAAAAATATTCTGCCGGTTAAGGTGTCGAGGGCTGATTTCTTTTCCTGTGATTAAAAGCCTTCTGTTTCGACCGTCAAACCTTTCAGGGGAGCATTTGCACCCGTTTGGCACCATCTTTGAGTGAATTGCCGAAAGTCAGATTTTTGATGAAATTGTGACCCCGGGGCTTAGGGATTTTTTGAAAAAAAAAATTATGCCGGTTAAGTTCTCGAGGGCTGATTTCTTTTCCTGTGATAAAAAAGCCTTCTGTTTCGACCGCTAAACCTTTCAGGGGAGCATTTGCACCCGTTTCGCACCATTTTTGAGTGAATTGCCGAAAGTCAGATTTTTGATGAAATTGTGACCCCGGGGCTTAGGGTTTTTTTCAAAAAAAAATTTCTGCCGGTTAAGGTGTCGAAGGCTGATTTCTTTTCCTGTGATAAAAAGCCTTCTGTTTCGACCGTCAAACCATTCAGGGGAGTATTTGCACCCGTTTGGCACCATTTTTGAGTGAATTGCCGAAAGTCAGATTTTTGATGAAATTGTGACCTCGAGGCATAGGGTTTTTTTCAAAAAAATCTTTTTCTGCCGGTTAAGTTGTTGAGGTCTGATTTCTTGTCATGTGATAAAAAAACTTCTGTTTCGACCGCTAAACCTTTCAGGGGAGCATTTGCAACCGTTTGGCACCATTTTTGAGTGAATTGCCGAAAGTCAGATTTTTGATAAAATTGTGACCCCGGGGCTTAGGGATTTTTTCAAAAAAAAAATTCTGCCGGTTAAGTTGTTGAGGTCTGATTTCTTGTCATGTGATAAAAAAACTTCTGTTTCGACCGCCAACCTTTCAGGGGAGCATTTCCACCCGTTTGGCACCATTTTTGAGTGAATTGCCGAAAGTCAGATTTTTGAGGAAATTGTGACCTTAGGGATTTTTTGAAAAAAATTTTTTCTGCCGGTTAAGGTGTCGAGGGCTGATTTCTTTTCCTGTGATAAAAAGCCTTCTGTTTTGACCGTCAAACTATTCAGGGGAGCATTTGCACCCGTTAGGCACCATTTTTGAGTGAATTGCCGAAAGTCAGATGTTTGATGAAATTGTGACCCCGGGGCTTAGGGATTTTTTCAAAAAAATCTTTTTCTGCTGGTTAAGTTGTTGAGGGCTGATTTCTTGTCATGTGATAAAAAAACTTCTGTTTCAACAGCCAAACCTCTCAGGGGAGCATTTGCACCCGTTTGGCACCATTTTTTAGTGAAATGCCGAAAGTCAGATTTTTGATGAAATTGTGACCTCGGGGCTTAGGGATTTTTTCAAAAAATAATTTTCTGCCGGTTAAGGTGTCGAGGACTGATTTCTTTTCCTGTGATAAAAAGCTTTCTGTTTCGACCGTCAAACCATTCAGGGGAGCATTTGCACCCGTTTGGCACCATTTTTGAGTGAATTGCCGAAAGTCAGATTTTTGATGAAATTGTGACCTCAGGGCTTAGGGATTTTTTCAAAAAAAAATTTTCTGCCAGTAAAGGTGTCGAGGGCTGATTTCTTTACCTGTGTTAAAGAGCCTTCTGTTTCGACCGACAAACTATTCAGGGGAGCATTTGCACCCGTTTGGCACCATTTTTGAGTGAATTGCCGAAAGTCAGATTTTTGATTAAATTGTGACCCTGATGCTTACGGATTTTTTCAAAAAAATCTTTTTCTGCCGGTTCAGTTGTTGAGGGCTGATTTCTTGTCATGTGATAAAAAAAGTCTGTTTTGACCGCTAAACCTTTCAGGGGAGCATTTGCACCCGTTTGGCACCATTTTTGAGTGAATTGCCGAAAGTCAGATTTTTGATGAAATTGTGACCCCGGGGATTAGGGATTTTTTTTTTAAAAAAATTCTGCCGGTTAAGTTGTCGAGGGCTGATTTCTTTTCCGGTGATAAAAAGCCTTCTGTTTCGACCGTCAAACCATTCAGGGGAGCATTTCCACCCGTTTGGCACCATTTTTGAGTGAATTGCCGAAAGTCAGATTTTTGAGGAAATTGTGGCTTAGGGATTTTTTGAAAAAAAAAATTCTGCCGGTTAAGTTGTCGAGGGCTGATTTCTTCTCCTGTGATAAAAAGCCTTCTGTTTCTACCGCTAAACCTTTCAGGGGAGCATTTGCACCCGTTTGGCACCATTTTTGAGTGAATTGCCGAAAGTCAGATTTTTGATGAAATTGTGACCCCGGGGCTTAGAGTTTTTTTCAGAAAAATCTTTTTCTGCCGGTTAAGTTGTTGAGGGCTGATTTCTTGTCATGTGATAAAAAAATTTCTGTTTCAACAGCCAAACCTTTCAGGGGAGCATTTCCACCCGTTTGGCACCATTTTTGAGTGAATTGCCGAAAGTCAAATTTTTGATGAAATTGTGACCCCGGGGCTTAGGGTTTTTTTCAAAAAAAAATTTCTGCCGGTTAAGGTGTCGAGGGCTGATTTCTTTTCCTGTGATAAAAAGCCTTCTGTTTCGACCGTCAAACCATTCAGGGGAGCATTTGCACCCGTTTGGCACCATTTTTGAGTGAATTGCCGAAAGTCAGATTTTTGATGAAATTGGGACCTCGAGGCTTAGGGTTTTTTTCAAAAAAATCTTTTTCTGCCGGTTAAGTTGTTGAGGTCTGATTTCTTGTCATGTGATAAAAAAACTTCTGTTTCGACCGCTAAACCTTTCAGGGGAGCATTTACAACCGTTTGGCACCATTTTTGAGTGAATTGCCGAAAGTCAGATTTTTGATAAAATTGTGACCCCGGGGCTTAGGGATTTTTTCAAAAAAAAAATTCTGCCGGTTAAGTTGTTGAGGTCTGATTTCTTGTCATGTGATAAAAAATCTTCTGTTTCGACCGCCAACCTTTCAGGGGAGCATTTCCACCCGTTTGGCACCATTTTTGAGTGAATTGCCGAAAGTCAGATTTTTGAGGAAATTGTGACCTTAGGGATTTTTTCAAAAAAATCTTTTTCTGCCGGTTAAGTTGTTGAGGTCTGATTTCTTGTCATGTGATAAAAAAACTTCTGTTTCGACCGCTAAACCTTTCAGGGGAGCATTTGCACCAGTTTGGCACCATTTTTTAGTGAATTGCCGAAAGTCAGATTTTTGATTAAATTGTGACACTGATGCTTACGGATTTTTTCAAAAAAATCTTTTTCTGCCGGTTAAGTTGTTGAGGGCTGATTTCTTGTCATGTGATAAAAAAAGTCTGCTTTGACCGCTAAACCTTTCAGGGGAGCATTTGCACCCGTTTGTCACCATTTTTGAGTGAATTGCCGAAAGTCAGATTTTTGATGAAATTGTGACCCCGGGGCTTAGGGTTTTTTTCAAAAAAATCTTTTTCTGCCGGTTAAGTTGTTGAGGGCTGATTTCTTGTCATGTGATAAAAAAAGTCTGCTTTGACCGCTAAACCTTTCAGGGGAGCATTTGCACCCGTTAGGCACCATTTTTGAGTGAATTGCCGAAAGTCAGATTTTTGATTAAATTGTGACCCTGATGCTTACGGATTTGTTCAAAAATTTTTTTTCTGCCGGTTAAGTTGTTGAGGTCTGATTTCTTTTCCTGTGATAAAAAGCCTTCTGTTTCGACCGTCAAACTATTCAGGGTAGCATTTGCACCCGTTTGGCACCATTTTTGAGTGAATTGCCGAAAGTCAGATTTTTGATGAAATTGTGACCCTGATGCTTATGGATTTTTTCAAAAAAAAAATTTCTGCCGGTTAAGGTGTCGAGGGCTGATTTCTTTTCCTGTGATAAAAAGCCTTCTGTTTCGACCGTCAAACTATTCAGGGTAGCATTTGCACCCGTTTGGCACCATTTTTGAGTGAATTGCCGAAAGTCAGATTTTTGATGAAATTGTGACCCTGATGCTTACGGATTTTTTCAAAAAATTTTTTTCTGCCGGTTAAGGTGTCGAGGGTTGATTTCTTTTCCTGTGATAAAAAGCCTTCTGTTTCGACCGTCAAACCATTGAGGTAGCATTTGCAAGCATTTGGCACAATTTTTGAGTGAATTGCCGAAAGTCAGATTTTTGATGAAATTGTGACCCCGGGGCTTAGGGATTTTTTCAAAAAAAAAATTTCTGCCGGTTAAGGTGTCGAGGGCTGATTTCTTTTCCTGTGATAAAAAAACTTCTGTTTTGACCGCTAAACCTTTCAGGGGAGCATTTGCACCCGTTTGGCACCATTTTTGAGTGAATTGCCGAAAGTCAGATTTTTGAGGAAATTGTGGCTTAGGGATTTTTTTAAAAAAAATTTCTGCCGGTTAAGTTGTCGAGGGCTGATTTCTTCTCCTGTGATAAAAAGCCTTCTGTTTCGACCGCTAAACCTTTCAGGGGAGCATTTGCACCCGTTTGGCACCATTTTTGAGTGAATTGCCGAAAGTCAGATTTTTGATGAAATTGTGACCCCGGGGCTTAGGGTTTTTTTCAAAAAAATCTTTTTTTGCCGGTTAAGTTGTTGAGGGCGGATTTCTTGTCATGTGATAAAAAAACTTCTGTTTCGACCGCTAAACCTTTCAGGGGAGCATTTGCAACCGTTTGGCACCATTTTTGAGTGAATTGCCGAAAGTCAGATTTTTGATGAAATTGTGACCCCGGGGCTTAGGGATTTTTTCCAAAAAAAAATTCTGCCGGTTAAGTTGTCGAGGGCTGGTTTCTTTTCCTGTGATAAAAAAGCTTTCTGTTTCGACCGCCAAACCTTTCAGGGGAGCATTTCCACCCGTTTGGGACCATTTTTGAATGAATTGCCGAAAGTCAGATTTTTGAGGAAATTGTGACCTTAGGGGTTTTTGAAAAAAAAAATTCTGCCGGTTAAGGTGTCGAGGGCTGATTTCTTTTCCTGTGATTAAAAGCCTTCTGTTTCGACCGTCAAACCTTTCAGGGGAGCATTTGCACCCGTTTCGCACCATTTTTGAGTGAATTGCCGAAAGTCAGATTTTTGATGATATTGTGACCCCGGGGCTTAGGGATTTATTGAAAAAAAAAAATTATGCCGGTTAAGTTCTCGAGGGCTGATTTCTTTTCCTGTGATAAAAAAGCCTTCTGTTTCGACCGCTAAACCTTTCAGGGGAGCATTTGCACCCGTTTCGCACCATTTTTGAATGAATTGCCGAAAGTCAGATTTTTGATGAAATTATGACCCCGGGGCTTAGGGTTTTTTTCAAAAAAATCTTTTTTTGCCGGTTAAGTTGTTGAGGGCGGATTTCTTGTCATGTGATAAAAAAACTTCTGTTTCGACCGCTAAACCTTTCAGGGGAGCATTTGCAACCGTTTGGCACCATTTTTGAGTGAATTGCCGAAAGTCAGCTTTTTGATGAAATTGTGACCCCGGGGCTTAGGGATTTTTTCCAAAAAAAAATTCTGCCGGTTAAGTTGTCGAGGGCTGGTTTCTTTTCCTGTGATAAAAAAGCTTTCTGTTTCGACCGCCAAACCTTTCAGGGGAGCATTTCCACCCGTTTGGGACCATTTTTGAATGAATTGCCGAAAGTCAGATTTTTGAGGAAATTGTGACCTTAGGGGTTTTTGAAAAAAAAAATTCTGCCGGTTAAGGTGTCGAGGGCTGATTTCTTTTCCTGTGATTAAAAGCCTTCTGTTTCGACCGTCAAACCTTTCAGGGGAGCATTTGCACCCGTTTCGCACCATTTTTGAGTGAATTGCCGAAAGTCAGATTTTTGATGATATTGTGACCCCGGGGCTTAGGGATTTATTGAAAAAAAAAAATTATGCCGGTTAAGTTCTCGAGGGCTGATTTCTTTTCCTGTGATAAAAAAGCCTTCTGTTTCGACCGCTAAACCTTTCAGGGGAGCATTTGCACCCGTTTCGCACCATTTTTGAATGAATTGCCGAAAGTCAGATTTTTGATGAAATTGTGACCCCGGGGCTTAGGGTTTTTTTCAAAAAAATCTTTTTCTGCCGGTTAAGTTGTTGAGGGCTGATTTCTTGTCATGTGATAAAAAAATTTCTGTTTCAACAGCCAAACCTTTCAGGGGAGCATTTCCACCCGTTTGGCACCATTTTTGAGTGAATTGCCGAAAGTCAGATTTTTGATGAAATTGTGACCCCGGGGCTTAGGGTTTTTTTCAAAAAAAATTTTTTGCCGGTTAAGGTGTCGAGGGCTGATTTCTTTTCCTGTGATAAAAAGCCTTCTGTTTCGACCGTCAAACCATTCAGGGGAGCATTTGCACCCGTTTGGCACCATTTTTGAGTGAATTGCCGAAAGTCAGATTTTTGATGAAATTGTGACCCCGGGGCTTAGGGTTTTTTTTTCAAAAAAATCTTTTTCTGCCGGTTAAGTTGTTGAGGTCTGATTTCTTGTCATGTGATAAAAAAACTTCTGTTTCGACCGCTAAACCTTTCAGGGGAGCATTTGCACCCGTTTGGCACCATTTTTGAGTGAATTGCCGAAAGTCAGATTTTTGATGAAATTGTGACCCCGGGGCTTAGGGTTTTTTTCAAAAAAATCTTTTTTTGCCGGTTAAGTTGTTGAGGGCGGATTTCTTGTCATGTGATAAAAAAAACTTCTGTTTCGACCGCTAAACCTTTCAGGGGAGCATTTGCAACCGTTTGGCACCATTTTTGAGTGAATTGCCGAAAGTCAGATTTTTGATGAAATTGTGACCCCGGGGCTTAGGGATTTTTTCCAAAAAAAAATTCTGCCGGTTAAGTTGTCGAGGGCTGGTTTCTTTTCCTGTGATAAAAAAGCTTTCTGTTTCGACCGCCAAACCTTTCAGGGGAGCATTTCCACCCGTTTGGGACCATTTTTGAATGAATTGCCGAAAGTCAGATTTTTGAGGAAATTGTGACCTTAGGGGTTTTTGAAAAAAAAAATTCTGCCGGTTAAGGTGTCGAGGGCTGATTTCTTTTCCTGTGATTAAAAGCCTTCTGTTTCGACCGTCAAACCTTTCAGGGGAGCATTTGCACCCGTTTCGCACCATTTTTGAGTGAATTGCCGAAAGTCAGATTTTTGATGATATTGTGACCCCGGGGCTTAGGGATTTATTGAAAAAAAAATATTATGCCGGTTAAGTTCTCGAGGGCTGATTTCTTTTCCTGTGATAAAAAAGCCTTCTGTTTCGACCGCTAAACCTTTCAGGGGAGCATTTGCACCCGTTTCGCACCATTTTTGATTGAATTGCCGAAAGTCAGATTTTTGATGAAATTCTGACCCCGGGGCTTAGGGTTTTTTTCAAAAAAATCTTTTTCTGCCGGTTAAGTTGTTGAGGGCTGATTTCTTGTCATGTGATAAAAAAATTTCTGTTTCAACAGCCAAACCTTTCAGGGGAGCATTTCCACCCGTTTGGCACCATTTTTGAGTGAATTGCCGAAAGTCAGATTTTTGATGAAATTGTGACCCCGGGGCTTAGGGTTTTTTTCAAAAAAATCTTTTTCTGCCGGTTAAGTTGTTGAGGTCTGATTTCTTGTCATGTGATAAAAAAACTTCTGTTTCGACCGCTAAACCGTTCAGGGGAGCATTTGCACCCGTTTGGCACCATTGTTGAGTGAATTGCCGAAAGTCAGATTTTTGATGAAATTGTGACCGCGGGGCTTAGGGATTTTTTTTAAAAAAAAATTCTGCCGGTTAAGTTGTCGAGGGCTGATTTCTTTTCCGGTGATAAAAAAGCTTTCTGTTTCGACCGCCAAACCTTTCAGGGGAGCATTTCCACCCGTTTGGCACCATTTTTGAGTGAATTGCCGAAAGTCATATTTTTGAGGAAATTGTGGCTTAGGGATTTTTTGAAAAAAAAAATTCTGCCGGTTAAGTTGTCGAGGGCTGATTTCTTCTCCTGTGATAAAAAGCCTTCTGTTTCGACCGCTAAACCTTTCAGGGGAGCATTTGCACCCGTTTGGCACCATTTTTGAATGAATTGCCGAAAGTCAGATTTTTGATGAAATTGTGACCCCGGGGCTTAGGGTTTTTTTCAAAAAAATCTTTTTCTGCCGGTTAAGTTGTTGAGGGCTGATTTCTTGTCACGTGATAAAAATCGTCTGTTTTGACCGCTAAACCTTTCAGGGGAGCATTTGCAGCCGTTTGGCACCATTTTTGAGTGAATTGCCGAAAGTCAGATTTTTGAGGAAATTGTGACCCCGGGGCTTAGGGATTTTTTCAAAAAAAAAATTCTGCCGGTTAAGTTGTCGAGGGATGATTTCTTTTCCTGTGATAAAAAAGCCTTCTGTTTCGACCACCAAACCTTTCAGGGGAGCATTTCCACCCGTTTGGCACCATTTTTGAGTGAATTGCCGAAAGTCAGATTTTTGAGGAAATTGTGACCCCGGGGCTTAGGGATTTTTTCAAAAAAAAAATTCTGCCGGTTAAGTTGTCGAGGGCTGATTTCTTTTCCTGTGATAAAAAAGCTTTCTGTTTCAACAGCCAAACCTCTCAGGGGAGCATTTGCACCCGTTTGGCACCATTTTTTAGTGAAATGCCGAAAGTCAGATTTTTGATGAAATCGTGACCTCGGGGCTTAGGGAATTGTTCAAAAAAATTTTTTCTGCCGGTTAAGGTGTCGAGGGCTGATTTCTTTTCCTGTGATAAAAAGCCTTCTGTTTCGACCGTCAAACCATTCAGGGTAGCATTTGCAAGCATTTGACACCATTTTTGAGTGAATTGCCGAAAGTCAGATTTTTGATGAAATTGTGACCCCGGGGCTTAGGGATTTTTTCAAAAAAAAAATTCTGCCGGTTAAGTTGTCGAGGGCTGATTTCTTTTCCTGTGATAAAAAGCCTTCTGTTTCGACCGTCAAACTATTCAGGGTAGCATTTGCTCCCGTTTGGCACCATTTTTGAGTGAATTGCCGAAAGTCAGATTTTTGATGAAATTGTGACCCTGATGCTTACGGATTTTTTCAAAAAATTTTTTTCTGCCGGTTAAGGTGTCGAGGGCTGATTTCTTTTCCTGTGATAAAAAGCCTTCTGTTTCGACCGTCAAACCATTCAGGGTAGCATTTGCAAGCATTTGACACCATTTTTGAGTGAATTGCCGAAAGTCAGATTTTTGATGAAATTGTGACCCCGATGCTTACGGATTTTTTCAAAAAAAAAATTTCTGCCGGTTAAGGTGTCGAGGGCTGATTTCTTTTCCTGTGATAAAAAAACTTCTGTTTTGACCGCTAAACCTTTCAGGGGAGCATTTGCAACAGTTTGGCACCATTTTTGAGTGAATTGCCGAAAGTCAGATTTTTGAGGAAATTGTGACCCCGGGGCTTAGGGATTTTTTCAAAAAAAAAAATTCTGCCGGTTAAGGTGTCGAGGGCTGATTTCTTTTCCTGTGATAAAAAAGCTTTCTGTTTCGACCGCCAAACCTTTCAGGGGAGCATTTCCACCCGTTTGGCACCATTTTTGAGTGAATTGCCGAAAGTCAGATTTTTGATGAAATTGTGACCCCGGGGCTTAGGGATTTTTTGAAAAAAAAAATTCTGCCGGTTAAGTTGTGGAGGGCTGATTTCTTCTCCTGTGATAAAAAGCCTTCTGTTTCGACCGCTAAACCTTTCAGGGGAGCATTTGCACCCGTTTGGCACCATTTTTGAGTGAATTGCCGAAAGTCAGATTTTTTATGAAATTGTGACCCCGGGTCTTAGGGTTTTTTTCAAAAAAATATTTTTCTGCCGATTAAGTTGTTGAGGGCTGATTTCTTGTCCTGTGATAAAAAGACTTCTGTTTCGACTGCTAAACCATTCAGGGGAGCATTTGCACCCGTTTGGCACCATTTTTTTTAGTGAATTGCCGAAAGTCAGATTTTTGATGAAATTGTGACCTCGGGGCTTAGGGATTTTTTCAAAAAAAAAATTTCTGCCAGTTAAGGTGTCGAGTGCTTATTTCTTTTCCTGTGATAAAAAGCCTTCTGTTTCGACCGTCAAACTATTCAGGGGAGCATCTGCACCCGTTTGGCACCATTTTTGAGTGAATTGCCGAAAGTCAGATTTTTGATTAAATTGTGACCCTGATGCTTACGGATTTTTTCAAAAAAATCTTTTTCTGCCGGTTAAGTTGTTGAGGGCTGATTTCTTGTCATGTGATAAAAAAAGTCTGTTTTGACCGCTAAACCTTTCAGGGGAGCATTTGCAACCGTTTGGCACCATTTTTGAGTGAATTGCCGAAAGTCAGATTTTTGATGAAATTGTGACCTTAGGGATTTTTGAAAAAAAAAATTCTGCCGGTTAAGGTGTCGAGGGCTGATTTCTTTTCCTGTGATTAAAAGCCTTCTGTTTCGACCGTCAAACCTTTCAGGGGAGCATTTGCACCCGTTTGGCACCATTTTTTAGTGAAATGCCGAAAGTAAAATTTTTGATGAAATTGTGACCTCGAGGCTTAGGGATTTTTTCAAAAAAAAATTTTCTGCCGGTTAAGGTGTCGAGGGCTGATTTCTTTTCCTGTGATAAAAAGCCTTCTGTTTCGACCGTCAAACTATTCAGGGGAGCATTTGCACCCGTTTGGCACCATTTTTGAGTGAATTGCCGAAAGTCAGATTTTTGATTAAATTGTAACCCCGGGGCTTAGGGATTTTTTCAAAAAAAAAATTCTGCCGGTTAAGTTGTCGAGGGCTGATTTCTTTTCCGGTGATAAAAAAGCTTTCTGTTTCGACCGCCAACCTTTCAGCGGAGCATTTGCACCCGTTTGGCACCATTTTTGAGTGAATTTCCGAAAGTCAGATTTTTGAGGAAATTGTGACCTTAGGGATTTTTTAAAAAAAAAATTTTCTGCCGGTTAAGGTGTCGAGGGCTGATTTCTTTTCCTGTGATAAAAAGCTTTCTGTTTCGACCGTCAAACCATTCAGGGGAGCATTTGAACCCGTTTGGCACCATTTTTGAGTGAATTGCCGAAAGTCAGATTTTTGATGAAATTGTGACCCCGGGGCTTAGGGATTTTTTCAAAAAAAATATTCTGCCAGTTAAGTTGTCGAGGGCTGATTTCTTTTCCGGTGATAAAAAGCCTTCTGTTTCGACCGTCGAACTATTCAGGGGGCATTTGCACCCGTTAGGAACCATTTTTGAGTGAATTGCCGAAAGTCAGATTTTTGATGAAATTGTGACCCCGGGGCTTAGGGTTTATTTCAAAAAAATCTTTTTCTGCCGGTTAAGTTGTTGAGGTCTGATTTCCTGTCATGTGATAAAAAAACTTCTGTTTCGACCGCTAAACCTTTCAGGGGAGCATTTGACCCGTTTGGCACCATTTTTGTGTGAATTGCCGAAAGTCAGATTTTTGATGAAATTGTGACCCCGGGGCTTAGGGATTTTTTCAAAAAAAAAATTCTGCCGGTTAAGTTGTGGAGGGCTGATTTCTTGTCATGTGTTAAAAAAACTTCTGTTTCAACAGCCAAACCTCTCAGGGTAGCATTTGCCCAAGTTTGGCACCATTTTTTAGTGAAATGCCAAAGTCAGATTTTTGATGAAATTGTGACCTCGAGGTTTAGGGTTTTTTCAAAAAAAAAATTCTGCCGGTTAAGGTGTCGAGTGCTGATTTCTTTTCCTGTGATAAAAAGCCTTCTGTTTCGACCGTCAAACCATTCAGGGGAGCATTTGCACCCGTTTCGCACCATTTTTGAGTGAATTGCCAAAAGTCAGATTTTTGATGAAATTGTGACCCCGATGCTTACGGATTTTTTCAAAAAAAAAAATTCTCCCGGTTAAGGTGTCGAGTGCTGATTTCTTTTCCTGTGATAAAAAGCCTTCTGTTTCGACCGTCAAACCATTCAGGGGAGCATTTGCACCCGTTTCGCACCATTTTTGAGTGAATTGCCGAAAGTCAGATTTTTGATGAAATTGTGACCCCGGGGCTTAGGGATTTTTGAAAAAAAAAATTCTGCCAGTTAAGGTGTCGAGGGCTGATTTCTTTTCCTGTGATAAAAATCCTTCTGTTTCGACCATCAAACCTTTCAGGGGAGCATTTGCACCCGTTTGGCACCATTTTTGAGTGAATTGCCGAAAGTCAGATTTTTGATGAAATTGTGACCTCGAGGTTTAGGGTTTTTTAAAAAAAAAATTTCTGCCGGTTAAGGTGTCGAGGGCTGATTTCTTTTCCTGTGATAAAAAGCCTTCTGTTTCGACCGCTAAACCTTTCAGGGGAGCATTTGCACCCGTTTGGCACCATTTTGAGTGATTTGCCGAAAGTCAGATTTTTGATGAAATTGTGACCTCGAGGCTTAGGGTTTTTTTCAAAAAAATCTTTTTCTGCCGGTTAAGTTGCTGAGGGCTGATTTCTTGTCCTGTGATAAAAAGCCTTCTGTTTCGACCGTCAAACCTTTCAGGCGAGCATTTGCACCCGTTTGGCACCATTTTTGAGTGAATTGCCAAAAGTCAGATTTTTGATAAAATTGTGACCCCGATGATTACGGATTTTTTCAAAAAAAAAAAATTCTCCGGTTAAGGTGTCGAGGGCTGATTTCTTTTCCTGTGATAAAAAGCCTTCTGTTTCGTCCGTCAAACCATTCAGGGGAGCATTTGCACCCGTTTGGCACCATTTTTGAGTGAATTGCCGAAAGTCAGATTTTTGATGAAATTGTGACCCCGGGGCTTAGGGTTTTTTTCAAAAAAATCTTTTTTCTGCCAGTTAAGTTGCTGAGGGCTGATTTCTTATCATGTGATAAAAAAACGTCTGTTTTGATCGCTAAACCTTTCAGGGAGCATTTGCAGCCGTTTGGCACCACTTTTGAGTGAATTGCCGAAAGTCCGATTTTTGATTAAATTGTGACCCTGATGCTTACGTATTTTTTCAAAAAAATCTTTTTCTGCCGGTTAAGTTGTTGAGGGCTGATTTCTTGTCATGTGATTAAAAAAGTCTGTTTTGACCGCTAAACCTTTCAGGGGAGCATTTGCACCCGTTTGGCACCATTTTTGAGTGAATTGCCGAAAGTCAGATTTTTGATGAAATTGTGACCCCGGGGCTTAGGGTTTTTTTCAAAAAAATCTTTTTCTGCCGGTTAAGTTGTTGAGGTCTGATTTCTTGTCATGTGATAAAAAAACTTCTGTTTCGACCGCTAAACCTTTCAGTGGAGCATTTGCACCCGTTTGGCACCATTTTTGAGTGAATTGCCGAAAGTCAGATTTTTGATGAAATTGTGACCCCGGGGCTTAGGGATTTTTTCAAAAAAAAATTTCTGCCGGTTAAGTTGTCGAGGGCTGATTTCTTTTCCTGTGATAAAAAAGCTTTCTGTTTCGACCGCCAAACCTTTCAGGGGAGCATTTGCACCCGTTTGGCACCATTTTTGAGTGAATTGCCAAAAGTCAGATTTTTGATGAAATTGTGACCTCGGGGCTTAGGGATTTTTTCAAAAAAAAAATTTCTGCCAGTTAAGGTGTCGAGGGCTGATTTCTTTACCTGTGATAAAAAGCCTTCTGTTTCGACCGTCAAACTATTCAGGGGAGCATTTGCACCCGTTTGGCACCATTTTTGAGTGAATTGCCGAAAGTCAGATTTTTGATTAAATTGTGACCCCGGGGCTTAGGGATTTTTTCAAAAAAAAAATTCAGCCGGTTAAGTTGTCGAGGGCTGATTTCTTTTCCTGTGATAAAAAGCCTTCTGTTTCGACCGCTAAACCTTTCAGGGGAGCATTTGCACCCGTTTGGCACCATTTTTGAGTGAATTGCCGAAAGTCAAATTTATGATGAAATTGTGACCTCGAGGCTTAGGGTTTTTTCAAAAATATTTTTTTCTGCCGGTTAAGGTTTCAAGAGCTGATTTCTTTTCCTGTGATAAAAAGCCTTCTGTTTCGACCGTCAAACCTTTCAGGGGAGCATTTGCACCCGTTTGGCACCATTTTTGAGTGAATTGCCGAAAGTCAGATTTCTGATGAAATTGTGACCTCGAGGCTTAGGGTTTTTTTCAAAAAAATCTTTTTCTGCCGGTTAAGTTGTTGAGGTCTGATTTCTTGTCATTTGATAAAAAAAACTTCTGTTTCGACCGCTAAACCTTTCAGGGGAGCATTTGCAACCGTTTGGCACCATTTTTGAGTGAATTGCCGAAAGTCAGATTTTTGATGAAATTGTGACCCCGGGGCTTAGGGATTTTTTCAAAAAAAAAATTCAGCCGGTTAAGTTGTCGAGGGCTGATTTCTTTTCCTGTGATAAAAAAGCTTTCTGTTTCGACCGCCAAACCTTTCAGGGGAGCATTTCCACCCGTTTGGCACCATTTTTGAGTGAATTGCCGAAAGTCAGATTTTTGAGGAAATTGTGGCTTAGGGATTTTTTGAAAAAAAAAATTCTGCCGGTTAAGTTGTCGAGGGCTGATTTCTTCTAGTGTGATAAAAAGCCTTCTGTTTCGACCGCTAAACCTTTCAGGGGAGCATTTGCCACCGTTTGGCACTATTTTTGAGTGAATTGCCGAAAGTCAGATTTTTGATGAAATTGTGACCCCGGGCTTAGGGATTTTTTTTTAAAAAAAATTCTGCCGGTTAAGTTGTCGAGGACTGATTTCTTTTCCTGTGATAAAAAAGCTTTCTGTTTCGACCGCCAAACCTTTCAGGGGAGCATTTCCACCCGTTTGGCACCATTTTTGAGTGAATTGCCGAAAGTCAGATTTTTGATGAAATTGTGACCCCGGGGCTTAGGGTTTTTTTCAAAAAAATCTTTTTCTGCCGGTTAAGTTGTTGAGGGCTGATTTCTCTTCATGTTATTAAAAAAAAGTCTGTTTTGACCGCTAAACCTCTCAGGGGAGCATTTGCACCCGTTTGGCACCATTTTTGAGTGAATTGCCGAAAGTCAGATTTTTGATGAAATTGTGACCTCGGGGGCTTAGGGATTTTTTCAAAAAAAAAATTTCTGCCAGTTAAGGTGTCGAGGGCTGATTTCTTTACCTGTGATAAAAAGCCTTCTGTTTCGACCGTCAAACTATTCAGGGGAGCATTTGCACCCGTTTGGCACCATTTTTGAGTGAATTGCCGAAAGTCAGATTTTTGATTAAATTGTGACCCTGATGCTTACGGATTTTTTCAAAAAAATCTTTTTCTGCCGGTTAAGTTTTTGAGGGTTGATTTCTTGTCATGTGACAAAAAAAGTCTGTTTTGACCGCTAAACCTTTCAGGGGAGCATTTGCACCCGTTTGGCACCATTTTTGAGTGAATTGCCGAAAGTCAGATTTTTGATGAAATTGTGACCCCGGGGCTTAGGGATTTTTTCAAAAAAAAAATTCAGCCGGTTAAGTTGTCGAGGGCTGATTTCTTTTCCTGTGATAAAAAAGCTTTCTGTTTCGACCGCCAAACCTTTCAGGGGAGCATTTCCACCCGTTTGGCACCATTTTTGAGTGAATTGCCGAAAGTCAGATTTTTGAGGAAATTGTGGCTTAGGGATTTTTTGAAAAAAAAAATTCTGCCGGTTAAGTTGTCGAGGGCTGATTTCTTCTAGTGTGATAAAAAGCCTTCTGTTTCGACCGCTAAACCTTTCAGGGGAGCATTTGCCACCGTTTGGCACTATTTTTGAGTGAATTGCCGAAAGTCAGATTTTTGATGAAATTGTGACCCCGGGGCTTAGGGATTTTTTTAAAAAAAAAAATCTGCCGGTTAAGTTGTCGAGGACTGATTTCTTTTCCTGTGATAAAAAAGCTTTCTGTTTCGACCGCCAAACCTTTCAGGGGAGCATTTCCACCCGTTTGGCACCATTTTTGAGTGAATTGCCGAAAGTCAGATTTTTGATGAAATTGTGACCCCGGGGCTTAGGGTTTTTTTCAAAAAAATCTTTTTCTGCCGGTTAAGTTGTTGAGGGCTGATTTCTTGTCATGTTATTAAAAAAAAGTCTGTTTTGACCGCTAAACCTCTCAGGGGAGCATTTGCACCCGTTTGGCACCATTTTTGAGTGAATTGCCGAAAGTCAGATTTTTGATGAAATTGTGACCTCGGGGCTTAGGGATTTTTTAAAAAAAAAAAATTTCTGCCAGTTAAGGTGTCGAGGGCTGATTTATTTACCTGTGATAAAAAGCCTTCTGTTTCGACCGTCAAACTATTCAGGGGAGCATTTGCACCCGTTTGGCACCATTTTTGAGTGAATTGCCGAAAGTCAGATTTTTGATGAAATTTTGACCCTGATGCTTACGGATTTTTTCAAAAAAAATTTTTTCTGCCGGTTAAGGTGTCGAGGGCTGATATCTTTTCCTGTGATAAAAAGCTTTCTGTTTCGACCGTCAAACCATTCAGGGGAGCATTTGCACCCGTTTGGCAGCATTTTTGAGTGAATTGCCGAAAGTCAGATTTTTGATGAAATTGTGACCCCGGGGCTTAGGGTTGTTTTCAAAAAAATCTTTTTCTGCCGGTTAAGGTGTCGAGGGCTGATTTCTTTTCCTGTGATAAAAAGCCTTCTGTTTCGACAGCTAAACCTTTCAGTGGAGCATTTGCACCCGTTTGGCACCATTTTTGAGTGAATTGCCGAAAGTCAGATTTTTGACGAAATTGTGACCTCGAGGCTTAGGGTTTTTTCAAAAAAAAAATTTCTGCCGGTTAAGGTGTCGAGGGCTGATTTCTTTTCCTGTGATAAAAAGCTTTCTGTTTCGACCGTCAAACCATTCAGGGGAGCATTTGCACCCATTTGGCACCATTTTTGAGTGAATTGCCGAAAGTCAGATTTTTGATGAAATTGTGACCTCGAGGCTTAGGGTTTTTTTCAAAAAAATCTTTTTCTGCCGGTTAAGTTGTTGAGGTCTGATTTCTTGTCATGTGATAAAAAAACTTCTGTTTCGACCGCTAAACCTTTCAGGGGAGCATTTGCAACCGTTTGGCACCATTTTTGAGTGAATTGCCGAAAGTCAGATTTTTGATGAAATTGTGGCTTAGGGATTTTTTCAAAAAAAAAAATTCTGCCGGTTAAGTTGTCGAGGGCTGATTTCTTCTCCTGTGATAAAAAGCCTTCTGTTTCGACCGCTAAACCTTTCAGGGGAGCATTTGCACCCGTTTGGCACCATTTTTGAGTGAATTGCCGAAAGTCAGATTTTTGATGAAATTGTGACCTCGGGGCTTAGGGATTTTTTCAAAAAATAATTTTCTGCCGGTTAAGGTGTCGGGGGCTGATTTATTTTCCTGTGATAAAAAGCCTTCTGTTTCGACCGTCAAACTATTCAGGGGAGCATTTGCCCCCGTTTGGAACCATTTTTGAGTTAATTGCCGAAAGTCAGATTTTTGATGAAATTGTGACCCTGATGCTTACGGATTTTTTCAAAAAAAAATTTTCTGCCGGTTAAGGTGTCGAGGGCTGATTTCTTTTCCTGTGATAAAAAGCCTTCTGTTTCGACCGCTAAACCTTTCAGGGGAGCATTTGCACCCGTTTGGCACCATTTTTGAGTGAATTGCCGAAAGTCAGATTTTTGATGAAATTGTGACCTCGAGGCTTAGGGATTTTTTCAAAAAAATCTTTTTCTGCCGGTTAAGTTGTCGAGGGCTGATTTCTTCTCCTGTGATAAAAAGCCTTCTGTTTCGACCGCTAAACCTTTCAGGGGAGCATTTGCACCCGTTTGGCACCAATTTTGAGTGAATTGCCGAAAGTCAGATTTTTGATGAAATTGTGACCCCGGGGCTTAGGGTTTTTTTCAAAAAAATCTTTTTCTGCCGGTTAAGTTGTCGAGGGCTGATTTCTTCTCCTGTGATAAAAAGCCTTCTGTTTCGACCGCTAAACCTTTCAGGGGAGCATTTGCACCCGTTTGGCACCATTTTTTAGTGAAATGCCGAAAGTCAGATTTTTGATGAAATTATGACCTCGGGGCTTAGGGATTTTTTCAAAAAATAATTTTCTGCCGGTTAAGGTGTCGAGGGCTGATTTCTTTTCCTGTGATAAAAAGCCTTCTGTTTTGACCGTCAAACTATTCAGGGGAGCATTTGCCCCCGTTTGGCACTATTTTTGAGTTAATTGTCGAAAGTCAGATTTTTGATGAAATTGTGACCCTGATGCTTACGGATTTTTTCAAAAAAAATTTTTCTGCCGGTTAAGGTGTCGAGGGCTGATTTCTTTTCCTGTGATAAAAAGCTTTCTGTTTCGACCGTCAAACCATTTAGGGGAGCATTTGCACCCGTTTGGCACCATTTTTGAGTGAATTGCCAAAAGTCAGATTTTTGATGAAATTGTGACCCCGGGGCTTAGGGTTGTTTTCAAAAAAATCTTTTTCTGCCGGTTAAGGTGTCGAGGGCTGATTTCTTTTCCTGTGATAAAAAGCTTTCTGTTTCGACTGCCAAACCTTTCAGGGGAGCATTTCCACCCGTGTGGCACCATTTTGAGTGAATTGCCGAAAGTCAGATTTTTGATGAAATTGTGACCCCGGGGCTTAGGGTTTTTTTCAAAAAAATCTTTTTCTGCCGGTTAAGTTGTTGAGGGCTGATTTCTTGTCATGTGATAAAAAAAAGTCTGTTTTGACCGCTAAACCTTTCAGGGGAGCATTTGCACCCGTTTGGCACCATTTTTGAGTGAATTGCCGAAAGTCAGATTTTTGATGAAATTGTGACCTCGGGGCTTAGGGATTTTTTCAAAAAAAAAATTCTGCCGGTTAAGTTGTCGAGGGCTGTTTTCTTCTCCTGTGATAAAAAAGCTTTCTGTTTCGACCGCCAAACCTTTCAGGGGAGCATTTCCACCCGTTTGGCACCATTTTTGAGTGAATTGCCGAAAGTCAGATTTTTGATGAAATTGTGGCTTAGGGATTTTTTGAAAAAAAAAATTCTGCCGGTTAAGTTGTCGAGGGCTGATTTCTTCTCCTGTGATAAAAAGCCTTCTGTTTCGACCGCTAAACCTTTCAGGGGAGCATTTGCACCCGTTTGGCACCATTTTTGAGTGAATTGCCGAAAGTCAGATTTTTGATGAAATTGTGACCTCGGGGCTTAGGGATTTTTTCAAAAAATAATTTTCTGCCGGTTAAGGTGTCGGGGGCTGATTTATTTTCCTGTGATAAAAAGCCTTCTGTTTCGACCGTCAAACTATTCAGGGGAGCATTTGCCCCCGTTTGGCACCATTTTTGAGTTAATTGCCG
Source organism: Podarcis filfolensis (assembly GCF_964270895.1). Lineage (NCBI taxonomy): Eukaryota > Metazoa > Chordata > Lepidosauria > Squamata > Lacertidae > Podarcis > Podarcis filfolensis. The sequence goes on along the minus strand of NC_139611.1, from coordinate 11,839,790 downwards.
AAAGTCAGATTTTTGATGAAATTGTGACCCTGATGCTTACGGATTTTTTCAAAAAAAAATTTTCTGCCGGTTAAGGTGTCGAGGGCTGATTTCTTTTCCTGTGATAAAAAGCCTTCTGTTTCGACCGCTAAACCTTTCAGGGGAGCATTTGCACCCGTTTGGCACCATTTTTGAGTGAATTGCCGAAAGTCAGATTTTTGATGAAATTGTGACCTCGAGGCTTAGGGATTTTTTCAAAAAAATCTTTTTCTGCCGGTTAAGTTGTCGAGGGCTGATTTCTTCTCCTGTGATAAAAAGCCTTCTGTTTCGACCGCTAAACCTTTCAGGGGAGCATTTGCACCCGTTTGGCACCAATTTTGAGTGAATTGCCGAAAGTCAGATTTTTGATGAAATTGTGACCCCGGGGCTTAGGGTTTTTTTCAAAAAAATCTTTTTCTGCCGGTTAAGTTGTCGAGGGCTGATTTCTTCTCCTGTGATAAAAAGCCTTCTGTTTCGACCGCTAAACCTTTCAGGGGAGCATTTGCACCCGTTTGGCACCATTTTTTAGTGAAATGCCGAAAGTCAGATTTTTGATGAAATTATGACCTCGGGGCTTAGGGATTTTTTCAAAAAATAATTTTCTGCCGGTTAAGGTGTCGAGGGCTGATTTCTTTTCCTGTGATAAAAAGCCTTCTGTTTTGACCGTCAAACTATTCAGGGGAGCATTTGCCCCCGTTTGGCACCATTTTTGAGTTAATTGTCGAAAGTCAGATTTTTGATGAAATTGTGACCCTGATGCTTACGGATTTTTTCAAAAAAAATTTTTCTGCCGGTTAAGGTGTCGAGGGCTGATTTCTTTTCCTGTGATAAAAAGCTTTCTGTTTCGACCGTCAAACCATTTAGGGGAGCATTTGCACCCGTTTGGCACCATTTTTGAGTGAATTGCCAAAAGTCAGATTTTTGATGAAATTGTGACCCCGGGGCTTAGGGTTGTTTTCAAAAAAATCTTTTTCTGCCGGTTAAGGTGTCGAGGGCTGATTTCTTTTCCTGTGATAAAAAGCCTTCTGTTTCGACCGCTAAACCTTTCAGGGGAGCATTTGCACCCGTTTGGCACCATTTTTGAGTGAATTGCCGAAAGTCAGATTTTTGATGAAATTGTGACCTCGAGGCTTAGGTTTTTTTTCAAAAAAATCTTTTTCTGCCGGTTAAGTTGTTGAGGTCTGATTTCTTGTCATGTGATAAAAAAACTTCTGTTTTGACCGCTAAACCTTTCAGGGGAGCATTTGCAACCGTTTGGCACCATTTTTGAGTGAATTGCCGAAAGTCAGATTTTTGATGAAATTGTGACCCCGGGGCTTAGGGTTTTTTTCAAAAAAATCTTTTTCTGCCGGTTAAGTTGTTGAGGGCTGATTTCTTGTCATGTGATAAAAAAAAGTCTGTTTTGACCGCTAAACCTTTCAGGAGAGCATTTGCACCCGTTTGGCACCATTTTTGAGTGAATTGCCGAAAGTCAGATTTTTGATGAAATTGTGACCTCGGGGCTTAGGGATTTTTTCAAAAAAAAAATTCTGCCGGTTAAGTTGTCGAGGGCTGATTTCTTTTCCTGTGATAAAAAAGCTTTCTGTTTCGACCGCCAAACCTTTCAGGGGAGCATTTCCACCCGTTTGGCACCATTTTTGAGTGAATTGCCGAAAGTCAGATTTTTGAGGAAATTGTGGCTTGGGGATTTTTTTCAAAAAAATCTTTTTCTGCCTGTTAAGTTGTTGAGGGCTGATTTCTTGTCATGTGATAAAAAAACTTCTGTTTCAACAGCCAAACCTCTCAGGGGAGCATTTGCACCCGTTTGGCACCATTTTTTAGTGAAATGCCAAAAGTCAGATTTTTGATGAAATTATGACCTCGGGGCTTAGGGATTTTTTCAAAAAATAATTTTCTGCCGGTTAAGGTGTCGAGGGCTGATTTCTTTTCCTGTGATAAAAAGCCTTCTGTTTCGACCGTCAAACTATTCAGGGGAGCATTTGCCCCCGTTTGGCACCATTTTTGAGTTAATTGTCGAAAGTCAGATTTTTGATGAAATTGTGACCCTGATGCTTACGGATTTTTTCAAAAAAATCTTTTTCTGCCGGTTAAGGTGTCGAGGGCTGATTTCTTTTCCTGTGATAAAAAGCCTTCTGTTTCGACAGCTAAACCTTTCAGTGGAGCATTTGCACCCGTTTGGCACCATTTTTGAGTGAATTGCCGAAAGTCAGATTTTTGACGAAATTGTGACCTTGAGGCTTAGGGTTTTTTCAAAAAAAAATTTTCTGCCGGTTAAGGTGTCGAGGGCTGATTTCTTTTCCTGTGATAAAAAGCTTTCTGTTTCGACCGTCAAACCATTCAGGGGAACATTTGCACCCGTTTGGCACCATTTTTGAGTGAATTGCCAAAAGTCAGATTTTTGATGAAATTGTGACCCCGGGGCTTAGGGTTTTTTTCAAAAAAATCTTTTTCTGCCGGTTAAGTTGTTGAGGTCTGATTTCTTGTCATGTGATAAAAAAACTTCTGTTTCGACCGCTAAACCTTTCAGGGGAGCATTTGCAACCGTTTGGCACCATTTTTGAGTGAATTGCCGAAAGTCAGATTTTTGATGAAATTGTGACCCCGGGGCTTAGGGATTTTTTCAAAAAAAAAATTCTGCCGGTTAAGTTGTCGAGGGCTGATTTCTTTTCCTGTGATAAAAAAAGCTTTCTGTTTCGACTGCCAAACCTTTCAGGGGAGCATTTCCACCCGTTTGGCACCATTTTTGAGTGAATTGCCGAAAGTCAGATTTTTGATGAAATTGTGACCCCGGGGCTTAGGGTTTTTTTCAAAAAAATCTTTTTCTGCCGGTTAAGTTGTTGAGGGCTGATTTCTTGTCATGTGATAAAAAAAAGTCTGTTTTGACCGCTAAACCTTTCAGGGTAGTATTTGCACCTGTTTGGCACCATTTTTGAGTGAATTGCCGAAAGTCAGATTTTTGATGAAATTGTGACCTCGGGGCTTAGGGATTTTTTCAAAAAAAAAATTCTGCCGGTTAAGTTGTCGAGGGCTGATTTCTTTTCCTGTGATAAAAAAGCTTTCTGTTTCGACCGCCAAACCTTTCAGGGGAGCATTTCCACCCGTTTGGCACCATTTTTGAGTGAATTGCCGAAAGTCAGATTTTTGAGGAAATTGTGGCTTGGGGATTTTTTTCAAAAAAATCTTTTTCTCCCTGTTAAGTTGTTGAGGGCTGATTTCTTGTCATGTGATAAAAAAACTTCTGTTTCAACAGCCAAACCTCTCAGGGGAGCATTTGCACCCGTTTGGCACCATTTTTTAGTGAAATGCCAAAAGTCAGATTTTTGATGAAATTATGACCTCGGGGCTTAGGGATTTTTTCAAAAAATAATTTTCTGCCGGTTAAGGTGTCGAGGGCTGATTTCTTTTCCTGTGATAAAAAGCCTTCTGTTTCGACCGTCAAACTATTCAGGGGAGCATTTGCCCCCGTTTGGCACCATTTTTGAGTTAATTGTCGAAAGTCAGATTTTTGATGAAATTGTGACCCTGATGCTTACGGATTTTTTCAAAAAAATCTTTTTCTGCCGGTTAAGGTGTCGAGGGCTGATTTCTTTTCCTGTGATAAAAAGCCTTCTGTTTCGACTGCCAAACCTTTCAGGGGAGCATTTCCACCCGTTTGGCACCATTTTTGAGTGAATTGCCGAAAGTCAGATTTTTGATGAAATTGTGACCCCGGGGCTTAGGGTTTTTTTCAAAAAAATCTTTTTCTGCCGGTTAAGTTGTTGAGGGCTGATTTCTTGTCATGTGATAAAAAAAAGTCTGTTTTGACCGCTAAACCTTTCAGGGGAGCATTTGCACCTGTTTGGCACCATTTTTGAGTGAATTGCCGAAAGTCAGATTTTTGATGAAATTGTGACCTCGGGGCTTAGGGATTTTTTCAAAAAAAAAATTCTGCCGGTTAAGTTGTCGAGGGCTGATTTCTTTTCCTGTGATAAAAAACCTTTCTGTTTCGACCGCCAAACCTTTCAGGGGAGCATTTCCACCCGTTTGGCACCATTTTTGAGTGAATTGCCGAAAGTCAGATTTTTGAGGAAATTGTGGCTTAGGGATTTTTTGAAAAAAAAATTTCTGCCGGTTAAGTTGTCGAGGGCTGATTTCTTCTCCTGTGATAAAAAAGCTTTCTGTTTCGACCGCTAAACCTTTCAGGGGAGCATTTCCACCCGTTTGGCACCATTTTTGAGTGAATTGCCGAAAGTCAGATTTTTGAGGAAATTGTGGCTTAGGGATTTTTTGAAAAAAAAATTATGCCGGTTAAGTTGTCGAGGGCTGATTTCTTCTCCTTTGATAAAATAGCTTTCTGTTTCGACCGCCAAACCTTTCAGGGGAGCATTTCCACCCGTTTGGCACCATTTTTGAGTGAATTGCCAAAAGTCAGATTTTTGATGAAATTGTGACCCCGGGGCTTAGGGATTTTTTCAAAAAAAAAATTCTGCCGGTTAAGTTGTCGAGGGCTGATTTCTTTTCCTGTGATAAAAAAAGCTTTCTGTTTCGACTGCCAAACCTTTCAGGGGAGCATTTCCACCCGTTTGGCACCATTTTTGAGTGAATTGCCGAAAGTCAGATTTTTGATGAAATTGTGACCCCGGGGCTTAGGGTTTTTTTCAAAAAAATCTTTTTCTGCCGGTTAAGTTGTTGAGGGCTGATTTCTTGTCATGTGATAAAAAAAAGTCTGTTTTGACCGCTAAACCTTTCAGGGGAGCATTTGCACCTGTTTGGCACCATTTTTGAGTGAATTGCCGAAAGTCAGATTTTTGATGAAATTGTGACCTCGGGGCTTAGGGATTTTTTCAAAAAAAAAATTCTGCCGGTTAAGTTGTCGAGGGCTGATTTCTTTTCCTGTGATAAAAAACCTTTCTGTTTCGACCGCCAAACCTTTCAGGGGAGCATTTCCACCCGTTTGGCACCATTTTTGAGTGAATTGCCGAAAGTCAGATTTTTGAGGAAATTGTGGCTTAGGGATTTTTTGAAAAAAAAATTTCTGCCGGTTAAGTTGTCGAGGGCTGATTTCTTCTCCTGTGATAAAAAAGCTTTCTGTTTCGACCGCTAAACCTTTCAGGGGAGCATTTCCACCCGTTTGGCACCATTTTTGAGTGAATTGCCGAAAGTCAGATTTTTGAGGAAATTGTGGCTTAGGGATTTTTTGAAAAAAAAATTATGCCGGTGAAGTTGTCGAGGGCTGATTTCTTCTCCTTTGATAAAATAGCTTTCTGTTTCGACCGCCAAACCTTTCAGGGGAGCATTTCCACCCGTTTGGCACCATTTTTGAGTGAATTGCCAAAAGTCAGATTTTTGATGAAATTGTGACCCCGGGGCTTAGGGATTTTTTCAAAAAAAAAATTCTGCCGGTTAAGTTGTCGAGGGCTGATTTCTTTTCCTGTGATAAAAAAAGCTTTCTGTTTCGACTGCCAAACCTTTCAGGGGAGCATTTCCACCCGTTTGGCACCATTTTTGAGTGAATTGCCGAAAGTCAGATTTTTGATGAAATTGTGACCCCGGGGCTTAGGGTTTTTTTCAAAAAAATCTTTTTCTGCCGGTTAAGTTGTTGAGGGCTGATTTCTTGTCATGTGATAAAAAAAAGTCTGTTTTGACCGCTAAACCTTTCAGGGGAGCATTTGCACCTGTTTGGCACCATTTTTGAGTGAATTGCCGAAAGTCAGATTTTTGATGAAATTGTGACCTCGGGGCTTAGGGATTTTTTCAAAAAAAAAATTCTGCCGGTTAAGTTGTCGAGGGCTGATTTCTTTTCCTGTGATAAAAAACCTTTCTGTTTCGACCGCCAAACCTTTCAGGGGAGCATTTCCACCCGTTTGGCACCATTTTTGAGTGAATTGCCGAAAGTCAGATTTTTGAGGAAATTGTGGCTTAGGGATTTTTTGAAAAAAAAATTTCTGCCGGTTAAGTTGTCGAGGGCTGATTTCTTCTCCTGTGATAAAAAAGCTTTCTGTTTCGACCGCTAAACCTTTCAGGGGAGCATTTCCACCCGTTTGGCACCATTTTTGAGTGAATTGCCGAAAGTCAGATTTTTGAGGAAATTGTGGCTTAGGGATTTTTTGAAAAAAAAATTATGCCGGTTAAGTTGTCGAGGGCTGATTTCTTCTCCTTTGATAAAATAGCTTTCTGTTTCGACCGCCAAACCTTTCAGGGGAGCATTTCCACCCGTTTGGCACCATTTTTGAGTGAATTGCCGAAAGTCAGATTTTTGAGGAAATTGTAAACCCGGGGCTTAGGGTTTTTTTCAAAAAAATCTTTTTTCTGCCGGTTAAGGTGTCGAGGGCTGATTTCTTTTCCTGTGATAAAAAGCCTTCTGTTTCGACAGCTAAACCTTTCAGTGGAGCATTTGCACCCGTTTGGCACCATTTTTGCGTGAATTGCCGAAAGTCAGATTTTTGACGAAATTGTGACCTCGAGGCTTAGGGTTTTTTTCAAAAAAATCTTTTTCTGCCGGTTAAGTTGTTGAGGTCTGATTTCTTGTCATGTGATAAAAAAACTTCTGTTTCGACCGCTAAACCTTTCAGGGGAACATTTGCAACCGTTTGGCACCATTTTTGAGTGAATTGCCGAAAGTCAGATTTTTGATGAAATTGTGACCCCGGGGCTTAGGGATTTTTTCAAAAAAAAAATTCTGCCGGTTAAGTTGTCGAGGGCTGATTTCTTTTCCTGTGATAAAAAAAGCTTTCTGTTTCGACTGCCAAACCTTTCAGGGGAGCATTTCCACCCGTTTGGCACCATTTTTGAGTGAATTGCCGAAAGTCAGATTTTTGAGGAAATTGTGACCCCGGGGCTTAGGTTTTTTTTTAAAAAAATCTTTTTCTGCCGGTTAAGTTGTTGAGGGCTGATTTCTTGTCATGTGATTAAAAAAAGTCTGTTTTGACCGCTAAACCTTTCAGGGGAGCATTTGCACCCGTTTGGCACCATTTTTGAGTGAATTGCCGAAAGTCAGATTTTTGATGAAATTGTGACCTCGAGGCTTAGGGTTTTTTTCAAAAAAATCTTTTTCTGCCGGTTAAGTTGTTGAGGTCTGATTTCTTGTCATGTGATAAAAAAACTTCTGTTTCGACCGCTAAATCTTTCAGGGGAGCATTTGCAACCGTTTGGCACCATTTTTGAGTGAATTGCCGAAAGTCAGATTTTTGATGAAATTGTGACCCCGGGGCTTAGGGTTTTTTTCAAAAAAAATTTTTCTGCCGGTTAAGGTGTCGAGGGCTGATTTCTTTTCCTGTGATAAAAAGCTTTCTGTTTCGACCGTCAAACCATTCAGGGGAGCATTTGCACCCGTTTGGCACCATTTTTGAGTGAATTGCCGAAACTCAGATTTTTGATGAAATTGTAACCCCGGGGCTTAGGGTTTTTTTCAAAAAAATCTTTTTCTGCCGGTTAAGGTGTCGAGGGCTGATTTCTTTTCCTGTGATAAAAAGCCTTCTGTTTCGACAGCTAAACATTTCAGTGGAGCATTTGCACCCGTTTGGCACCATTTTTGAGTGAATTGCCGAAAGTCAGATTTTTGACGAAATTGTGACCTCGAGGCTTAGGGTTTTTTCAAAAAAAAATTTTCTGCCGGTTAAGGTGTCGAGGGCTGATTTCTTTTCCTGTGATAAAAAGCTTTCTGTTTCGACCGTCAAACTTTTCAGGGGAGCATTTCCACCCGTTTGGCACCATTTTTGAGTGAATTGCCGAAAGTCAGATTTTTGAGGAAATTGTGGCTTAGGGATTTTTTGAAAAAAAAATTTCTGCCGGTTAAGTTGTCTAGGGCTGATTTCTTCTCCTGTGATAAAAAAGCTTTCTGTTTCGACCGCTAAACCTTTCAGGGGAGCATTTCCACCCGTTTGGCACCATTTTTGAGTGAATTGCCGAAAGTCAGATTTTTGAGGAAATTGTGGCTTAGGGATTTTTTGAAAAAAAAAATTCTGCCGGTTAAGTTGTCGAGGGCTGATTTCTTCTCCTTTGATAAAATAGCTTTCTGTTTCGACCCCCAAACCTTTCAGGGGAGCATTTCCACCCGTTTGGCACCATTTTTGAGTGAATTGCCGAAAGTCAGATTTTTGAGGAAATTGTGGCTTAGGGATTTTTTGAAAAAAAAATTTCTGCCGGTTAAGTTGTTGAGGGCTGATTTCTTTTCCTGTGATAAAAAAGCTTTCTGTTTCGACCACTAAACCTTTCAGGGGAGCATTTGCACCCGTTTGGCACCATTTTTGAGTGAATTGCCGAAAGTCAGATTTTTGATGAAATTGTGACCTCGAGGCTTAGGGTTTTTTTCAAAAAAACTTTTTCTGCCGGTTAAGTTGTTGAGGTCTGATTTCTTGTCATGTGATAAAAAAACTTCTGTTTCGACCGCTAAACCTTTCAGGGGAACATTTGCAACCATTTGGCACCATTTTTGAGTGAATTGCCGAAAGTCAGATTTTTGATGAAATTGTGACCCCGGGGCTTAGGGATTTTTTCAAAAAAAAAATTCTGCCGGTTAAGTTGTCGAGGGCTGATTTCTTTTCCTGTGATAAAAAAAGCTTTCTGTTTCGACTGCCAAACCTTTCAGGGGAGCATTTCCACCCGTTTGGCACCATTTTTGAGTGAATTGCCGAAAGTCAGATTTTTGAGGAAATTTTGACCCCGGGGCTTAGGGTTTTTTTTTAAAAAATCTTTTTCTGCCGGTTAAGTTGTTGAGGGCTGATTTCTTGTCATGTGATAAAAAAAAGTCTGTTTTGACCGCTAAACCTTTCAGGGGAGCATTTGCACCCGTTTGGCACCATTTTTGAGTGAATTGCCGAAAGTCAGATTTTTGATGAAATTGTGACCTCGGGGCTTAGGGTTTTTTTCAAAAAAATCTTTTTCTGCCGGTTAAGTTGTTGAGGGCTGATTTCTTGTCATGTGATAAAAAAACTTCTGTTTCAACAGCCAAACCTCTCAGGGGAGCATTTGCACCCGTTTGGAACCATTTTTTAGTCAAATGCCGAAAGTCAGATTTTTGATGAAATTGTGACCTCGGGGCTTAGGGATTTTTTCAAAAAATAATTTTCTGCCGGTTAAGGTGTCGAGGGCTGATTTCTTTTCCTGTGATAAAAAGCCTTCTGTTTCGACCATCAAACCATTCAGGGGAGCATTTGCACCCGTTTGGCCCCATTTTTGAGTGAATTGCCAAAAGTCAGATTTTTGATGAAATTGTGACTCCGGGGCTTAGGGTTGTTTTCAAAAAAATCTTTTTCTGCTGGTTAAGGTGTCGAGGGCTGATTTCTTTTCCTGTGATAAAAAGCCTTCTGTTTCGACCGCTAAACCTTTCAGGGGAGCATTTGCACCCGTTTGGCACCATTTTTGAGTGAATTGCCGAAAGTCAGATTTTTGATGAAATTGTGACCTCGAGGCTTAGGGTTTTTTTCAAAAAAATCTTTTTCTGCCGGTTAAGTTGTTGAGGTCTGATTTCTTGTCATGTGATAAAAAAACTTCTGTTTCGACCGCTAAATCTTTCAGGGGAGCATTTGCAACCGTTTGGCACCATTTTTGAGTGAATTGCCGAAAGTCAGATTTTTGATGAAATTGTGACCCCGGGGCTTAGGGTTTTTTTCAAAAAAATCTTTTTCTGCCGGTTAAGTTGTTGAGGGCTGATTTCTTGTCATGTGATAAAAAGCTTTCTGTTTCGACCGTCAAACCATTCAGGGGAGCATTTGCACCCGTTTGGCACCATTTTTGAGTGAATTGCCGAAAGTCAGATTTTTGATGAAATTGTGACCTCGGGGCTTAGGGATTTTTTCAAAAAAAAAATTCTGCCGGTTAAGTTGTCGAGGGCTGATTTCTTTTCCTGTGATAAAAAAGCTTTCGGTTTCGACCGCCAAACCTTTCAGGGGAGCATTTCCACCCGTTTGGCACCATTTTTGAGTGAATTGCCGAAAGTCAGATTTTTGAGGAAATTGTGGCTTAGGGATTTTTTGAAAAAAAAAATTTCTGCCGGTTAAGTTGTCGAGGGCTGATTTCTTCTCCTGTGATAAAAAGCCTTCTGTTTCGACCGCTAAACCTTTCAGGGGAGCATTTGCACCCGTTTGGCACCATTTTTGAGTGAATTGCCGAAAGTCAGATTTTTGATGAAATTGTGACCCCGGGGCTTAGGGTTTTTTTCAAAAAAATCTTTTTCTGCCGGTTAAGTTGTTGAGGGCTGATTTCTTGTCATGTGACAAAAAAACTTCTGTTTCAATAGCCAAACCTCTCAGGGGAGCATTTGCACCCGTTTGGCACCATTTTTTAGTGAAATGCCGAAAGTCAGATTTTTGATGAAATTGTGACCTCGGGGCTTAGGGATTTTTTCAAAAAATAATTTTCTGCCGGTTAAGGTGTCGAGGGCTGATTTCTTTTCCTGTGATAAAAAGCCTTCTGTTTCGACCGTCAAACTATTCAGGGGAGCATTTGCCCCCGTTTCGCACCATTTTTGAGTTAATTGCCGAAAGTCAGATTTTTGATGAAATTGTGACCCTGATGCTTACGGATTTTTTCAAAAAAAATTTTTCTGCCGGTTAAGGTGTCGAGGGCTGATTTCTTTTCCTGTGATAAAAAGCTTTCTGTTTCGACCGTCAAACCATTCAGGGGAGCATTTGCACCCGTTTGGCACCATTTTTGAGTGAATTGCCGAAACTCAGATTTTTGATGAAATTGTAACCCCGGGGCTTAGGGTTTTTTTCAAAAAAATCTTTTTCTGCCGGTTAAGGTGTCGAGGGCTGATTTCTTTTCCTGTGATAAAAAGCCTTCTGTTTCGACAGCTAAACATTTCAGTGGAGCATTTGCACCCGTTTGGCACCATTTTTGAGTGAATTGCCGAAAGTCAGATTTTTGACGAAATTGTGACCTCGAGGCTTAGGGTTTTTTCAAAAAAAAATTTTCTGCCGGTTAAGGTGTCGAGGGCTGATTTCTTTTCCTGTGATAAAAAGCTTTCTGTTTCGACCGTCAAACTTTTCAGGGGAGCATTTGCACCCGTTTGGCACCATTTTTGAGTGAATTGCCGAAAGTCAGATTTTTGATGAAATTGTGACCTCGGGGCTTAGGGATTTTTTCAAAAAAAAAATTCTGCCGGTTAAGTTGTCGAGGGCTGATTTCTTTTCCTGTGATAAAAAAGCTTTCTGTTTCGACCGCCAAACCTTTCAGGGGAGCATTTCCACCCGTTTGGCACCATTTTTGAGTGAATTGCCGAAAGTCAGATTTTTGAGGCAATTGTGGCTTAGGGATTTTTTGAAAAAAAAATTTCTGCCGGTTAAGTTGTCGAGGGCTGATTTCTTCTCCTGTGATAAAAAAGCTTTCTGTTTCGACCACTAAACCTTTCAGGGGAGCATTTGCACCCGTTTGGCACCATTTTTGAGTGAATTGCCGAAAGTCAGATTTTTGATGAAATTGTGACCTCGAGGCTTAGGGTTTTTTTCAAAAAAATCTTTTTCTGCCGGTTAAGTTGTTGAGGTCTGATTTCTTGTCATGTGATAAAAAAACTTCTGTTTCGACCGCTAAATCTTTCAGGGGAGCATTTGCACCCGTTTGGCACCATTTTTGAATGAATTGCCGAAACTCAGATTTTTGATGAAATTGTAACCCCGGGGCTTAGGGTTTTTTTCAAAAAAATCTTTTTCTGCCGGTTAAGGTGTCGAGGGCTGATTTCTTTTCCTGTGATAAAAAGCCTTCTGTTTCGACAGCTAAACATTTCAGTGGAGCATTTGCACCCGTTTGGCACCATTTTTGAGTGAATTGCCGAAAGTCAGATTTTTGATGAAATTGTGACCTCGAGGCTTAGGGTTTTTTCAAAAAAAAATTTTCTGCCGGTTAAGGTGTCGAGGGCTGATTTCTTTTCCTGTGATAAAAAGCTTTCTGTTTCGACCGTCAAACCATTCAGGGGAGCATTTGCACCCGTTTGGCACCATTTTTGAGTGAATTGCCAAAAGTCAGATTTTTGATGAAATTGTGACCCCGGGGCTTAGGGTTGTTTTCAAAAAAATCTTTTTCTGCCGCTTAAGGTGTCGAGGGCTGATTTCTTTTCCTGTGATAAAAAGCCTTCTGTTTCGACCGCTAAACCTTTCAGGGGAGCATTTGCACCCATTTGGCACCATTTTTGAGTGAATTGCCGAAAGTCAGATTTTTGATGAAATTGTGACCTCGAGGCTTAGGGTTTTTTTCAAAAAAATCTTTTTCTGCCGGTTAAGTTGTTGAGGTCTGATTTCTTGTCATGTGATAAAAAAACTTCTGTTTCGACCGCTAAATCTTTCAGGGGAGCATTTGCACCCGTTTGGCACCATTTTTGAGTGAATTGCCGAAACTCAGATTTTTGATGAAATTGTAACCCCGGGGCTTAGGGTTTTTTTCAAAAAAATCTTTTTCTGCCGGTTAAGGTGTCGAGGGCTGATTTCTTTTCCTGTGATAAAAAGCCTTCTGTTTCGACAGCTAAACATTTCAGTGGAGCATTTGCACCCGTGTGGCACCATTTTTGAGTGAATTGCCGAAAGTCAGATTTTTGATGAAATTGTGACCCCGGGGCTTAGGGTTTTTTTCAAAAAAATCTTTTTCTGCCGGTTAAGTTGTTGAGGGCTGATTTCTTGTCATATGATAAAAAAAGTCTGTTTTGACCGCTAAACCTTTCAGGGGAGCATTTGCACCCATTTGGCACCATTTTTGAGTGAATTGCCGAAAGTCAGATTTTTGATGAAATTGTGACCTCGAGGCTTAGGGTTTTTTTCAAAAAAATCTTTTTCTGCCGGTTAAGTTGTTGAGGTCTGATTTCTTGTCATGTGATAAAAAAACTTCTGTTTCGACCGCTAAATCTTTCAGGGGAGCATTTGCACCCGTTTGGCACCATTTTTGAGTGAATTGCCGAAACTCAGATTTTTGATGAAATTGTAACCCCGGGGCTTAGGGTTTTTTTCAAAAAAATCTTTTTCTGCCGGTTAAGGTGTCGAGGGCTGATTTCTTTTCCTGTGATAAAAAGCCTTCTGTTTCGACAGCTAAACATTTCAGTGGAGCATTTGCACCCGTGTGGCACCATTTTTGAGTGAATTGCCGAAAGTCAGATTTTTGATGAAATTGTGACCCCGGGGCTTAGGGTTTTTTTCAAAAAAATCTTTTTCTGCCGGTTAAGTTGTTGAGGGCTGATTTCTTGTCATGTGATAAAAAAAGTCTGTTTTGACCGCTAAACCTTTCAGGGGAGCATTTGCAACCGTTTGGCACCATTTTTGAGTGAATTGCCGAAAGTCAGATTTTTGATGAAATTGTGACCCCGGGGCTTAGGGATTTTTTCAAAAAAAAAATTCTGCCGATTAAGTTGTCGAGGGCTGATTTCTTTTCCTGTGATAAAAAAAGCTTTCTGTTTCGACTGCCAAACCTTTCAGGGGAGCATTTCCACCCGTGTGGCACCATTTTTGAGTGAATTGCCGAAAGTCAGATTTTTGATGAAATTGTGACCCCGGGGCTTAGGGTTTTTTTCAAAAAAATCTTTTTCTGCCGGTTAAGTTGTTGAGGGCTGATTTCTTGTCATGTGATAAAAAAAGTCTGTTTTGACCGCTAAACCTTTCAGGGGAGCATTTGCACCCGTTTGGCACCATTTTTGAGTGAATTGCCGAAAGTCAGATTTTTGATGAAATTGTGACCTCGGGGCATAGGGATTTTTTCAAAAAAAAAATTCTGCCGGTTAAGTTGTCGAGGGCTGTTTTCTTCTCCTGTGATAAAAAAGCTTTCTGTTTCGACCGCCAAACCTTTCAGGGGAGCATTTCCACCCGTTTGGCACCATTTTTGAGTGAATCGCCAAAAGTCAGATTTTTGAGGAAATTGTGGCTTAGGGATTTTTTGAAAAAAAAATTTCTGCCGGTTAAGTTGTCGAGGGCTGATTTCTTCTCCTGTGATAAGAAAGCTTTCTGTTTCGACCGCTAAACCTTTCAGGCTAGCATTTGCACCCGTTTGGCACCATTTTTGAGTGAATTGCCGAAAGTCAGATTTTTGATGAAATTGTGACCCCGGGGCTTAGGGTTTTTTTCAAAAAAATCTTTTTCTGCTGGTTAAGTTGTTGAGGGCTGATTTCTTGTCATGTGATAAAAAAACTTCTGTTTCAACAGCCAAACCTCTCAGGGGAGCATTTGCACCCGTTTGGCACCATTTTTTAGTGAAATGCCGAAAGTCAGATTTTTGATGAAATTGTGACCTCGGGGCTTAGGGATTTTTTCAAAAAATAATTTTCTGCCGGTTAAGGTGTCGAGGGCTGATTTCTTTTCCTGTGATAAAAAGCCTTCTGTTTCGAAAGTCAAACTATTCAGGGGAGCATTTGCACCCGTTTGGCACCATTTTTGAGTTAATTGCCGAAAGTCAGATTTTTGATGAAATTGTGACCCTGATGCTTACGGATTTTTTCAAAAAAAAATTTTCTGCCGGTTAAGGTGTCGAGGGCTGATTTCTTTTCCTGTGATAAAAAGCTTTCTGTTTCGACCGTCAAACCATTCAGGGGAGCATTTGCACCCGTTTGGCACCATTTTTGAGTGAATTGCCGAAAGTCAGATTTTTGATGAAATTGTAACCCCGGGGCTTAGGGTTTTTTTCAAAAAAATCTTTTTCTGCCGGTTAAGGTGTCGAGGGCTGATTTCTTTTCCTGTGATAAAAAGCTTTCTGTTTCGACCGTCAAACCATTCAGGGGAGCATTTGCACCCGTTTGGCACCATTTTTGAGTGAATTGCCGAAAGTCAGATTTTTGATGAAATTGTAACCCCGGGGCTTAGGTTTTTTTTCAAAAAAATCTTTTTCTGCCGGTTAAGGTGTCGAGGGCTGATTTCTTTTCCTGTGATAAAAAGCCTTCTGTTTCGACCGCTAAACCTTTCAGGGGAGCATTTGCATCCGTTTGGCACCATTTTTGAGTGAATTGCCGAAAGTCAGATTTTTGACGAAATTGTGACCTCGAGGCTTAGTGTTTTTTCAAAATAATTTTTTCTGCCGGTTAAGGTGTCGAGGGCTGATTTCTTTTCCTGTGATAAAAAGCTTTCTGTTTCGACCGTCAAACCATTCAGGGGAGCATTTGTCCCCGTTTGGCACCATTTTTGAGTGAATTGCCAAAAGTCAGATTTTTGATGAAATTGTGACCCCGGGGCTTAGGGTTTTTTTCAAAAAAATCTTTTTCTGCCGGTTAAGGTGTCGAGGGCTGATTTCTTGTCATGTGATAAAAAAACTTCTGTTTCAACAGCCAAACCTCTCAGGGGAGCATTTGCACCAGTTTGGCACCATTTTTGAGTGAATTGCCGAAAGTCAGATTTTTGATGAAATTGTGACCCCGGGGCTTAGGGTTTTTTTCAAAAAAATATTTTTCTACCGGTTAAGGTGTCGAGGGCTGATTTCTTTTCCTGTGATAAAAAGCCTTCTGTTTCGACCGCTAAACCTTTCAGGGGAGCATTTGCACCCGTTTGGCACCATTTTTGAGTGAATTGCCGAAAGTCAGATTTTTGACGAAATTGTGACCTCGAGGCTTAGGGTTTTTTCAAAAAAAATTTTTCTGCCGGTTAAGGTGTCGAGGGCTGATTTCTTTTCCTGTGATAAAAAGCTTTCTGTTTCGACCGTCAAACCATTCAGGGGAGCATTTGCACCCGTTTGGCACCATTTTTGAGTGAATTGCCGAAAGTCAGATTTTTGATGAAATTGTTACCCCGGGGCTTAGGGTTTTTTTCAAAAAAATCTTTTTCTGCCGGTTAAGGTGTCGAGGGCTGATTTCTTTTCCTGTGATAAAAAGCCTTCTGTTTCGACCGCTAAACCTTTCAGGGGAGCATTTGCACCCGTTTGGCACCATTTTTGAGTGAATTGCCGAAAGTCAGATTTTTGATGAAATTGTGACCTCGAGACTTAGGGTTTTTTTTCAAAAAATTTTTTTCTGCCGGTTAAGTTGTTGAGGTCTGATTTCTTGTCATGTGATAAAAAAACTTCTGTTTCGACCGCTAAACCTTTCAGGGGAGCATTTGCAACCGTTTGGCACCATTTTTGAGTGAATTCCCGAAAGTCAGATTTTTGATGAAATAGTGACCCCGGGGTTTAGGGATTTTTTCAAAAAAAAAATTCTGCCGGTTAAGTTGTCGAGGGCTGATTTCTTTTCCTGTGATAAAAAAGCTTTCTGTTTCGACCGCCAAACCATTCAGGGGAGCATTTCCACCCGTTTGGCACCATTTTTGAGTGAATTGCCGAAAGTCAGATTTTTGAGGAAATTGTGGCTTAGGGATTTTTTGAAAAACAAATTTCTGCCGGTTAAGTTGTCGAGGGCTGATTTCTTCTCCTGTGATAAAAAGCCTTCTGTTTCGACCGCTAAACCTTTCAGGGGAGCATTTGCACCCGTTTGGCACCATTTTTGAGTGAATTGCCGAAAGTCAGATTTTTGATGAAATTGTGACCCCGGGGCTTAGGGTTTTTTTCAAAAAAATCTTTTTCTGCCGGTTAAGTTGTTGAGGGCTGATTTCTTTTCATGTGATAAAAAAAAGTGTGTTTTGACCGCTAAACCTTTCAGGGGAGCATTTGCACCCGTTTGGCACCATTTTTGAGTGAATTGCCGAAAGTCAGATTTTTGATGAAATTGTGACCTCGGGGCTTAGGCATTTTTTCAAAAAAAAAATTCTGCCGGTTAAGTTGTCGAGGGCTGATTTCTTTTCCTGTGATAAAAAAGCTTTCTGTTTCGACCGCCAAACCTTTCAGGGGAGCATTTCCACCCATTTGGCACCATTTTTGAGTGAATTGCCGAAAGTCAGATTTTTGAGGAAATTGTGGCTTAGGGATTTTTTGAAAAAAAAATTTCTGCCGGTTAAGTTGTCGAGGGCTGATTTCTTCTCCTGTGATAAAAAAGCTTTCTGTTTCGACCGCTAAACCTTTCAGGGGAGCATTTCCACCCGTTTGGCACCATTTTTGAGTGAATTGCTGAAAGTCAGATTTTTGAGGAAATTGTGGCTTAGGGATTTTTTGAAAAAAAAATTTCTGCCGGTTAAGTTGTCGAGGGCTGATTTCTTCTCCTGTGATAAAAAAGCTTTCTGTTTCGACCGCCAAACCTTTCAGGGGAGAATTTCCACCCGTTTGGCACCATTTTTGAGTGAATTGCCGAAAGTCAGATTTTTGAGGAAATTGTGACCTCGGGGCTTAGGGATTTTTTCAAAAAATAATTTTCTGCCGGTGAAGGTGTCGTGGGCTGATTTCTTTTCCTGTGATAAAAAGCCTTCTGTTTCGACCGTCAAACTATTCAGGGGAGCATTTCCACCCGTTTGGCACCATTTTTGAGTTAATTGCCGAAAGTCAGATTTTTGATGAAATTGTGACCCTGATGCTTACGAATTTTTTCAAAAAAAATTTTTCTGCCGGTTAAGGTGTCGAGGGCTGATTTCTTTTCCTGTGATAAAAAGCTTTCTGTTTCGACCGTCAAACCATTCAGGGGAGCATTTGCACCCGTTTGGCGCCATTTTTGAGTGAATTGCCAAAAGTCAGATTTTTGATGAAATTGTGACCCCGGGGCTTAGGGTTTTTTTCAAAAAAATCTTTTTCTGCCGGTTAAGGTGTCGAGGGCTGATTTCTTTTCATGTGATAAAAAAACTTCTGTTTCAACAGCCAAACCTCTCAGGGGAGCATTTGCACCAGTTTGGCACCATTTTTGAGTGAATTGCCGAAAGTCAGATTTTTGATGAAATTGTTTTTTTCAAAAAAATATTTTTCTGCCGGTTAAGGTGTCGAGGGCTGATTTCTTTTCCTGTGATAAAAAGCCTTCTGTTTCGACCGCTAAACCTTTCAGGGGAGCATTTGCACCCGTTTGGCACCATTTTTGAGTGAATTGCCGAAAGTCAGATTTTTGACGAAATTGTGACCTCGAGGCTTAGGGTTCTTTCAAAAAAAATTTTCTGCCGGTTAAGGTGTCGAGGGCTGATTTCTTTTCCTGTGATAAAAAGCTTTCTGTTTCGACCGTCAAACCATTCAGGGGAGCATTTGCACCCGTTTGGCACCATTTTTGAGTGAATTGCCAAAAGTCAGATTTTTGATGAAATTGTTACCCCGGGGCTTAGGGTTTTTTTCAAAAAAATCTTTTTCTGCCGGTTAAGGTGTCGAGGGCTGATTTCTTTTCCTGTGATAAAAAGCCTTCTGTTTCGACCGCTAAACCTTTCAGGGGAGCATTTGCACCCGTTTGGCACCATTTTTGAGTGAATTGCCGAAAGTCAGATTTTTGATGAAATTGTGACCCCGGGGCTTAGGGTTTTTTTTTAAAAAAATCTTTTTCTGCCGGTTAAGTTGTCGAGGGCTGATTTCTTTTCCTGTGATAAAAAAGATTTCTGTTTCGACCGCCAAAGCTTTCAGGGGAGCATTTCCACCCGTTTGGCACCATTTTTGAGTGAATTGCCGAAAGTAAGATTTTTGAGGAAATTGTGGTTTAGGGATTTTTTGAAAAAAAATTTTCTGCCGGTTAAGTTGTCGAGGGCTGATTTCTTCTCCTGTGATAAAAAGCCTTATGTTTCGACCGCTAAACCTTTCAGGGGAGCATTTGCACCCGTTTGGCACCATTTTTGAGTGAATTGCCGAAAGTCAGATTTTTGATGAAATTGTGACCCCGGGGCTTAGGGTTTTTTTCAGAAAAATCTTTTTCTGCCGGTTAAGTTGTTGAGGGCTGATTTCTTGTCATGTGATAAAAAAAAGTCTGTTTTGACCGCTAAACCTTTTAGGGGAGCATTTGCACCCGTTTGGCAGCATTTTTGAGTGAATTGCCGAAAGTCAGATTTTTGATGAAATTGTGACCTCGGGGCTTAGGGATTTTTTCAAAAAAAAAATTCTGCCGGTTAAGTTGTCGAGGGCTGATTTCTTTTCCTGTGATAAAAAGGCTTTCTGTTTCGACCGCCAAACCTTTCAGGGGCGCATTTGCACCCGTTTGGCACCATTTTTGAGTGAATTGCCGAAAGTCAGATTTTTGATGAAATTGCTTAGGGTTTTTTTCAAAAAAATCTTTTTCTGCCGGTTAAGTTGTTGAGGGCTGATTTATTGTCATGTGATAAAAAAACTTCTGTTTCAACAGCCAAACCTCTCAGGGGAGCATTTGCACCCGTTTGGCACCAATTTTTAGTGAAATGCCGAAAGTCAGATTTTTGATGAAATTGTGACCTCGGGGCTTAGGGATTTTTTCAAAAAATAATTTTCTGCCGGTTAAGGTGTCGAGGGCTGATTTCTTTTCCTGTGATAAAAAGCCTTCTGTTTCGACCGTCAAACTATTCAGGGGAGCATTTGCCCCCGTTTGGCACCATTTTTGAGTTAATTGCCGAAAGTCAGATTTTTGATGAAATTGTGACCCTGATGCTTACGGATTTTTTCAAAAAAAAATTTTTCTGCCGGTTAAGGTGTCGAGGGCTGATTTCTTTTCCTGTGATAAAAAGCTTTCTGTTTCGACCGTCAAACCATTCAGGGGAGCATTTGCACCCGTTTGGCACCATTTTTGAGTGAATTGCCGAAAGTCAGATTTTTGATGAAATTGTAACCCCGGGGCTTAGGGTTTTTTTCAAAAAAATCTTTTTTGCCGGTTAAGGTGTCGAGGGCTGATTTCTTTTCCTGTGATAAAAAGCCTTCTGTTTCGACAGCTAAACCTTTCAGTGGAGCATTTGCACCCGTTTGGCACCATTTTTGAGTGAATTGCCGAAAGTCAGATTTTTGACGAAATTGTGACCTCGAGGCTCAGGGTTTTTTCAAAAAAAAATTTTCTGCCGGTTAAGGTGTCGAGGGCTGATTTCTTTTCCTGTGATAAAAAGCTTTCTGTTTCGACCGTCAAACCATTCAGGGGAGCATTTGCACCCGTTTGGCACCATTTTTGAGTGAATTGCCAAAAGTCAGATTTTTGATGAAATTGTGACCCCGGGGCTTAGGGATTTTTTCAAAAAAAAAATTCTGCCGGTTAAGTTGTCGAGGGCTGATTTCTTTTCCTGTGATAAAAAAAGCTTTCTGTTTCGACTGCCAAACCTTTCAGGGGAGCATTTCCACCCGTTTGGCACCATTTTTGAGTGAATTGCCGAAAGTCAGATTTTTGATGAATTTGTGACCCCGGGGCTTAGGGTTTTTTTCAAAAAAATCTTTTTCTGCCGGTTAAGTTGTTGAGGGCTGATTTCTTGTCATGTGATAAAAAAAGTCTGTTTTGACCGCTAAACCTTTCAGGGGAGCATTTGCACCCGTTTGGCACCATTGTTGAGTGAATTGCCGAAAGTCAGATTTTTGATGAAATTGTGACCCCGGGGCTTAGGGTTTTTTTCAAAAAAAATTTTTTTCTGCCGGTTAAGTTGTTGAGGGCTGATTTCTTGTCATGTGATAAAAAAACTTCTGTTTCGACCGCTAAACCTTTCAGGGGAGCATTTGCAACCGTTTGGCACCATTTTTGAGTGAATTGCCGAAAGTCAGATTTTTGATGAAATTGTGACCCCGGGGCTTAGGGATTTTTTCCAAAAAAAAATGCTGCCGGTTAAGTTGTCGAGGGCTGGTTTCTTTTCCTGTGATAAAAAAGCTTTCTGTTTTGACCGCTAAACCTTTCAGTGGAGCATTTCCACCCGTTTGGGACCATTTTTGAATGAATTGCCGAAAGTCAGATTTTTGAGGAAATTGTGACCTTAGTGATTTTTGAAAAAAAAAATTCTGCCGGTTAAGGTGTCGAGGGCTGATTTCTTTTCCTGTGATTAAAAGCCTTCTGTTTCGACCGTCAAACCTTTCAGGGGAGCATTTGCACCCGTTTGGCACCATTTTTGAGTGAATTGCCGAAAGTCAGATTTTTGATGAAATTGTTTAGGGTTTTTTTCAAAAAAATCTTTTTCTGCCGGTTAAGTTGTTGAGGGCTGATTTCTTGTCATGTGATAAAAAAAAGTCTGTTTTGACCGCTAAACCTTTCAGGGGCGCATTTGCACCCGTTTGGCACCATTTTTGAGTGAATTGCCGAAAGTCAGATTTTTGATGAAATTGTGACCTCGGGGCTTAGGGATTTTTTTGAAAAAAAAATTTTCTGCCAGTTAAGGTGTCGAGGGCTGATTTCTTTACCTGTGATAAAAAGCCTTCTGTTTCGACCGTTAAACTATTCAGGGGAGCATTTGCACCCGTTTGGCACCATTTTTGAGTGAATTGCCGAAAGAAAGATTTTTGATTAAATTGTGACCCTGATGCTCACGGATTTTTTCAAAAAAATCTTTTTCTGCCGGTTAAGTTGTTGAGGGCTGATTTCTTGTCATGTGATAAAAAACGTCTGTTTTGACCGCTAAACCTTTCAGGGGAGCATTTGCACCCGTTTGGCACCATTTTTGAGTGAATTGCCGAAAGTCAGATTTTTGATGAAATTGTGACCTCAGGGCTTAGGGATTTTTTTGAAAAAATCTTTTTCTGCCGGTTAAGTTGTTGAGGGCTGATTTCTTGTCATGTGATAAAAAACGTCTGTTTTGACCGCTAAACCTTTCAGGGGAGCATTTGCAGCCGTTTGGCACCATTTTTGAGTGAATTGCCGAAAGTCAGATTTTTGATGAAATTGTGACCCCGGGGCTTAGGGTTTTTTTCAAATAATCTTTTTCTGCCGGTAAAGTTGTTGAGGTCTGATTTCTTGTCATGTGACAAAAAAACTTCTGTTTCGACCGCTAAACCTTTCAGGGGAGCATTTGCACCCGTTTGGCACCATTTTTGAGTGAATTGCCGAAAGTCAGATTTTTGAGGAAATTGTGGCTTAGGGATTTTTTGAAAAAAAAAATTCTGCCGGTTAAGTTGTCGAGGGCTGATTTCTTCTCCTGTGATAAAAAGCCTTCTGTTTCGACCGCTAAACCTTTCAGGGGAGCATTTGCACCCGTTTGGCACCATTTTTGAGTGAATTGCCGAAAGTCAGATTTTTGATGAAATTGTGACCCCGGGGCTTAGGGTTTTTTTCAAAAAAATCTTTTTCTGCCGGTTAAGTTGTTGAGGGCTGATTTCTTGTCATGTGATAAAAAAACTTCTGTTTCAACAGCCAAACCTTTCAGGGGAGCATTTGCACCCGTTTGGCACCATTTTTGAGTGAATTGCCGAAAGTCAGATTTTTGATGAAATTGTGACCTCGGGGCTTAGGGATTTTTTCAAAAAAAAAATTTCTGCCAGTTAAGGTGTCGAGGGCTGATTTCTTTACCTGTGATAAAAAAACTTCTGTTTCGACCGCTAAACCTTTCAGGGGAGCATTTGCAACCGTTTGGCACCATTTTTGAGTGAATTGCCGAAAGTCAGATTTTTGATGAAATTGTGACCTTAGGGATTTTTTCAAAAAAAAATTTTCTGCCGGTTAAGGTGTCGAGGGCTGATTTCTTTTCCTGTGATAAAAAGCCTTCTGTTTCGACCGTCAAACTATTCAGGGGAGCATTTGCAAGCATTTGGCACCATTTTTGAGTGAATTGCCGAAAGTCAGATTTTTGATGAAATTGTGACCCCGATGCTTAGGGATTTTTTCAAAAAAAAAATTTCTGCCGGTTAAGGTGTTGAGGGCTGATTTCTTTTCCTGTGGTAAAAAAACTTCTGTTTTGACCGCTAAACCTTTCAGGGGAGCATTTGCAACAGTTTGGCACCATTTTTGAGTGAATTGCCGAAAGTCAGATTTTTGAGGAAATTGTGACCCCGGGGCTTAGGGATTTTTTCAAAAAAAAAAATTCTGCCGGTTAAGGTGTCGAGGGCTGATTTCTTTTCCTGTGATAAAAAAGCTTTCTGTTTTGACCGCTAAACCTTTCAGGGGAGCATTTGCACCCGTTTGGCACTATTTTTGAGTGATTTGCCGAAAGTCAGATTTTTGATGAAATTGTGACCCCGGGGCTTAGGGATTTTTTGAAAAAAAAAATTCTGCCGGTTAAGTTCTCGAGGGCTGATTTCTTTTCCTGTGATAAAAAAGCCTTCTGTTTCGACCGTCAAACCTTTCAGGGGAGCATTTGCACCCGTTTGGCACCATTTTTGAGTGAATTGCCGAAAGTCAGATTTTTGATGAAATTGTGACCTTAGTGATTTTTGAAAAAAAAAATCTGCCGGTTAAGGTGTCGAGGGCTGATTTCTTTTCCTGTGATTAAAAGCCTTCTGTTTCGACCGTCAAACCTTTCAGGGGAGCATTTGCACCCGTTTGGCACCATTTTTGAGTGAATTGCCGAAAGTCAGATTTTTGATGAAATTGTGACCTCGGGGCTTAGGGATTTTTTCAAAAAAAAAATTTCTGCCAGTTAAGGTGTCGAGGGCTGATTTCTTTACCTGTGATAAAAAAACTTCTGTTTCGACCGCTAAACCTTTCAGGGGAGCATTTGCAACCGTTTGGCACCATTTTTGAGTGAATTGCCGAAAGTCAGATTTTTGATGAAATTGTGACCCCGGGGCTTAGGGATTTTTTCCAAAAAAAAATTCTGCCGGTTAAGTTGTCGAGGGCTGGTTTCTTTTCCTGTGATAAAAAAGCTTTCTGTTTCGACCGCCAAACCTTTCAGGGGAGCATTTCCACCCGTTTGGGACCATTTTTGAATGAATTGCCGAAAGTCAGATTTTTGAGGAAATTGTGACCTTAGGGATTTTTTCAAAAAAAAATTTTCTGCCGGTTAAGGTGTCGAGGGCTGATTTCTTTTCCTGTGATAAAAAGCCTTCTGTTTCGACCGTCAAACTATTCAGGGGAGCATTTGCAAGCATTTGGCACCATTTTTGAGTGAATTGCCGAAAGTCAGATTTTTGATGAAATTGTGACCCCGATGCTTAGGGATTTTTTCAAAAAAAAAATTTCTGCCGGTTAAGGTGTTGAGGGCTGATTTCTTTTCCTGTGGTAAAAAAACTTCTGTTTTGACCGCTAAACCTTTCAGGGGAGCATTTGCAACAGTTTGGCACCATTTTTGAGTGAATTGCCGAAAGTCAGATTTTTGAGGAAATTGTGACCCCGGGGCTTAGGGATTTTTTCAAAAAAAAAAATTCTGCCGGTTAAGGTGTCGAGGGCTGATTTCTTTTCCTGTGATAAAAAAGCTTTCTGTTTTGACCGCTAAACCTTTCAGGGGAGCATTTGCACCCGTTTGGCACTATTTTTGAGTGATTTGCCGAAAGTCAGATTTTTGATGAAATTGTGACCCCGGGGCTTAGGGATTTTTTGAAAAAAAAAATTCTGCCGGTTAAGTTCTCGAGGGCTGATTTCTTTTCCTGTGATAAAAAAGCCTTCTGTTTCGACCGTCAAACCTTTCAGGGGAGCATTTGCACCCGTTTGGCACCATTTTTGAGTGAATTGCCGAAAGTCAGATTTTTGATGAAATTGTGACCTTAGTGATTTTTGAAAAAAAAATTCTTCCGGTTAAGGTGTCGAGGGCTGATTTCTTTTCCTGTGATTAAAAGCCTTCTGTTTCGACCGTCAAACCTTTCAGGGGAGCATTTGCATCCGTTTGGCACCATTTTTGAGTGAATTGCCGAAAGTCAGATTTTTGATGAAATTGTGACCCCGGGGCTTAGGGATTTTTTGAAAAAAAAAATTATGCCGGTTAAGTTCTCGAGGGCTGATTTCTTTTCCTGTGATAAAAAAGCCTTCTGTTTCGACCGCTAAACCTTTCAGGGGAGCATTTGCAGCCGTTTGGCACCATTTTTGAGTGAATTGCCGAAAGTCAGATTTTTGATGAAATTGTGACCCCGGGGCTTAGGGTTTTTTTCAAATAATCTTTTTCTGCCGGTAAAGTTGTTGAGGTCTGATTTCTTGTCATGTGACAAAAAAACTTCTGTTTCGACCGCTAAACTTTTCAGGGGAGCATTTGCACCCGTTTGGCACCATTTTTGAGTGAATTGCCGAAAGTCAGATTTTTGAGGAAATTGTGGCTTAGGGATTTTTTGAAAAAAAAAATTCTGCCGGTTAAGTTGTCGAGGGCTGATTTCTTCTCCTGTGATAAAAAGCCTTCTGTTTCGACCGCTAAACCTTTCAGGGGAGCATTTGCACCCGTTTGGCACCATTTTTGAGTGAATTGCCGAAAGTCAGATTTTTGATGAAATTGTGACCCCGGGGCTTAGGGTTTTTTTCAAAAAAATCTTTTTCTGCCGGTTAAGTTGTTGAGGGCTGATTTCTTGTCATGTGATAAAAAAACTTCTGTTTCAACAGCCAAACCTTTCAGGGGAGCATTTGCACCCGTTTGGCACCATTTTTGAGTGAATTGCCGAAAGTCAGATTTTTGATGAAATTGTGACCCCGGGGCTTAGGGATTTTTTCCAAAAAAAAATTCTGCCGGTTAAGTTGTTGAGGTCTGATTTCTTGTCATGTGATAAAAAAACTTCTGTTTCGACCGCCAACCTTTCAGGGGAGCATTTGCAACCGTTTGCCACCATTTTTGAGTGAATTGCCGAATGTCAAAATTTTGATGAAATTGTGACCCCGGGGCTTAGGGATTTTTTCCAAAAAAAAATTCTGCCGGTTAAGTTGTCGAGGGCTGGTTTCTTTTCCTGTGATAAAAAAGCTTTCTGTTTCGACCGCCAAACCTTTCAGGGGAGCATTTCCACCCGTTTGGGACCATTTTTGAATGAATTGCCGAAAGTCAGATTTTTGAGGAAATTGTGACCTTAGGGATTTTTTCAAAAAAAAATTTTCTGCCGGTTAAGGTGTCGAGGGCTGATTTCTTTTCCTGTGATAAAAAGCCTTCTGTTTCGACCGTCAAACTATTCAGGGGAGCATTTGCAAGCATTTGGCACCATTTTTGAGTGAATTGCCGAAAGTCAGATTTTTGATGAAATTGTGACCCCGATGCTTAGGGATTTTTTCAAAAAAAAAATTTCTGCCGGTTAAGGTGTTGAGGGCTGATTTCTTTTCCTGTGGTAAAAAAACTTCTGTTTTGACCGCTAAACCTTTCAGGGGAGCATTTGCAACAGTTTGGCACCATTTTTGAGTGAATTGCCGAAAGTCAGATTTTTGAGGAAATTGTGACCCCGGGGCTTAGGGATTTTTTCAAAAAAAAAAATTCTGCCGGTTAAGGTGTCGAGGGCTGATTTCTTTTCCTGTGATAAAAAAGCTTTCTGTTTTGACCGCTAAACCTTTCAGGGGAGCATTTGCACCCGTTTGGCACTATTTTTGAGTGATTTGCCGAAAGTCAGATTTTTGATGAAATTGTGACCCCGGGGCTTAGGGATTTTTTGAAAAAAAAAATTCTGCCGGTTAAGTTCTCGAGGGCTGATTTCTTTTCCTGTGATAAAAAAGCCTTCTGTTTCGACCGTCAAACCTTTCAGGGGAGCATTTGCACCCGTTTGGCACCATTTTTGAGTGAATTGCCGAAAGTCAGATTTTTGATGAAATTGTGACCTTAGTGATTTTTGAAAAAAAAATTCTTCCGGTTAAGGTGTCGAGGGCTGATTTCTTTTCCTGTGATTAAAAGCCTTCTGTTTCGACCGTCAAACCTTTCAGGGGAGCATTTGCATCCGTTTGGCACCATTTTTGAGTGAATTGCCGAAAGTCAGATTTTTGATGAAATTGTGACCCCGGGGCTTAGGGATTTTTTGAAAAAAAAAATTATGCCGGTTAAGTTCTCGAGGGCTGATTTCTTTTCCTGTGATAAAAAAGCCTTCTGTTTCGACCGCTAAACCTTTCAGGGGAGCATTTGCAGCCGTTTGGCACCATTTTTGAGTGAATTGCCGAAAGTCAGATTTTTGATGAAATTGTGACCCCGGGGCTTAGGGTTTTTTTCAAATAATCTTTTTCTGCCGGTAAAGTTGTTGAGGTCTGATTTCTTGTCATGTGACAAAAAAACTTCTGTTTCGACCGCTAAACTTTTCAGGGGAGCATTTGCACCCGTTTGGCACCATTTTTGAGTGAATTGCCGAAAGTCAGATTTTTGAGGAAATTGTGGCTTAGGGATTTTTTGAAAAAAAAAATTCTGCCGGTTAAGTTGTCGAGGGCTGATTTCTTCTCCTGTGATAAAAAGCCTTCTGTTTCGACCGCTAAACCTTTCAGGGGAGCATTTGCACCCGTTTGGCACCATTTTTGAGTGAATTGCCGAAAGTCAGATTTTTGATGAAATTGTGACCCCGGGGCTTAGGGTTTTTTTCAAAAAAATCTTTTTCTGCCGGTTAAGTTGTTGAGGGCTGATTTCTTGTCATGTGATAAAAAAACTTCTGTTTCAACAGCCAAACCTTTCAGGGGAGCATTTGCACCCGTTTGGCACCATTTTTGAGTGAATTGCCGAAAGTCAGATTTTTGATGAAATTGTGACCCCGGGGCTTAGGGATTTTTTCCAAAAAAAAATTCTGCCGGTTAAGTTGTTGAGGTCTGATTTCTTGTCATGTGATAAAAAAACTTCTGTTTCGACCGCCAACCTTTCAGGGGAGCATTTGCAACCGTTTGCCACCATTTTTGAGTGAATTGCCGAATGTCAAAATTTTGATGAAATTGTGACCCCGGGGCTTAGGGATTTTTTCCAAAAAAAAATTCTGCCGGTTAAGTTGTCGAGGGCTGGTTTCTTTTCCTGTGATAAAAAAGCTTTCTGTTTCGACCGCCAAACCTTTCAGGGGAGCATTTCCACCCGTTTGGGACCATTTTTGAATGAATTGCCGAAAGTCAGATTTTTGAGGAAATTGTGACCTTAGTGATTTTTGAAAAAAAAAATTCTGCCGGTTAAGGTGTCGAGGGCTGATTTCTTTTCCTGTGATTAA
Source organism: Podarcis filfolensis (assembly GCF_964270895.1). Lineage (NCBI taxonomy): Eukaryota > Metazoa > Chordata > Lepidosauria > Squamata > Lacertidae > Podarcis > Podarcis filfolensis. The sequence continues at coordinate 11,812,160 of NC_139611.1, read as the reverse complement.
AAGCCTTCTGTTTCGACCGCCAAACCTTTCAGGGGAGAATTTCCACCTGTTTGGGACCATTTTTGAATGAATTGCCGAAAGTCAGATTTTTGAGGAAATTGTGACCTTAGTGATTTTTGAAAAAAAAAATTCTGCCGGTTAAGGTGTCGAGGGCTGATTTCTTTTCCTGTGATTAAAAGCCTTCTGTTTCGACCGTCAAACCTTTCAGGGGAGCATTTGCACCCGTTTGGCACCATTTTTGAGTGAATTGCCGAAAGTCAGATTTTTGATGAAATTGTGACCCCGGGGCTTAGGGATTTCTTGAAAAAAAAAATTATGCCCTTTAAGTTCTCGAGGGCTGATTTCTTTTCCTGTGATAAAAAAGCCTTCTGTTTCGACCGTAAACTATTCAGGGGAGCATTTGCACCCGTTAGGCACCATTTTTGAGTGAATTGCCGAAAGTCAGATTTTTGATGAAATTGTTTAGGGTTTTTTTCAAAAAAATCTTTTTCTGCCGGTTAAGTTGTTGAGGGCTGATTTCTTGTCATGTGATAAAAAAAAGTCTGTTTTGACCGCTAAACCTTTCAGGGGAGCATTTGCACCCGTTTGGCACCATTTTTGAGTGAATTGCCGAAAGTCAGATTTTTGATGAAATTGTGACCTCGGGGCTTAGGGATTTTTTTGAAAAAAAAATTTTCTGCCAGTTAAGGTGTCGAGGGCTGATTTCTTTACCTGTGATAAAAAGCCTTCTGTTTCGACCGTTAAACTATTCAGGGGAGCATTTGCACCCGTTTGGCACCATTTTTGAGTGAATTGCCGAAAGAAAGATTTTTGATTAAATTGTGACTCTGATGCTCACGGATTTTTTCAAAAAAATCTTTTTCTGCCGGTTAAGTTGTTGAGGGCTGATTTCTTGTCATGTGATAAAAAACGTCTGTTTTGACCGCTAAACCTTTCAGGGGAGCATTTGCACCCGTTTCACACCATTTTTGAGTAAATTGCCGAAAGTCAGATTTTTGATGAAATTGTGACCTCAGGGCTTAGGGATTTTTTTGAAAAAATCTTTTTCTGCCGGTTAAGTTGTTGAGGGCTGATTTCTTGTCATGTGATAAAAAGCCTTCTGTTTCGACCGCTAAACCTTTCAGGGGAGCATTTGCACCCGTTTGGCACCATTTTTGAGTGATTTGCCGAAAGTCAGATTTTTGATGAAATTGTGACCCCGGGGCTTAGGGATTTTTTGAAAAAAAAAATTCTGCCGGTTAAGTTGTGGAGGGCTGATTTCTTGTCATGTGATAAAAAAACTTTTGTTTCGACCGCCAACCTTTCAGGGGAGCATTTCCACCCGTTTGGCACCATTTTTGAGTGAATTGCCGAAAGTCAGATTTTTGAGGAAATTGTGACCTTAGGGATTTTTTCAAAAAAAAATTTTCTGCCGGTTAAGGTGTCGAGGGCTGATTTCTTTTCCTGTGATAAAAAGCCTTCTGTTTCGACCGTCAAACCTTTCAGGGGAGCATTTGCACCCGTTTGGCACCATTTTTGAGTGAATTGCCGAAAGTCAGATTTTTGATGAAATTGTGACCTCGGGGCTTAGGGATTTTTTCAAAAAAAAATTTTCTGCCAGTTAAGGTGTCGAGGGCTGATTTCTTTACCTGTGATAAAAAGCCTTCTGTTTCGACCGTCAAACTTTTCAGGGGAGCATTTGCAACAGTTTGGCACCATTTTTGAGTGAATTGCCGAAAGTCAGATTTTTGAGGAAATTTTGACCCCGGGGCTTAGGGATATTTTCAAAAAAAAAAATTCTGCCGGTTAAGGTGTCGAGGGCTGATTTCTTTTCCTGTGATAAAAAAGCTTTCTGTTTTGACCGCTAAACCTTTCAGGGGAGCATTTGCACCCGTTTCGCACCATTTTTGAGTGAATTGCCGAAAGTCAGATTTTTGATGAAATTGTGACCCCGGGGCTTAAGGATTTTTTGAAAAAAAAAATTCTGCCGGTTAAGTTGTGGAGGGCTGATTTCTTGTCATGTGATAAAAAAACTTCTGTTTCGACCGCCAAACCTTTCAGGGGAGCATTTCCACCCGTTTGGCACCATTTTTGAGTGAATTGCCGTAAGTCAGATTTTTGAGGAAATTGTGACCTTAGGGATTTTTTCAAAAAAAAAATTTCTGCCGGTTAAGGTGTCGAGGGCTGATTTCTTTTCCTGTGATAAAAAGCCTTCTGTTTCGACCGTCAAACTATTCAGGGGAGCATTTGCACCCGTTAGGCACCATTTTTGAGTGAATTGCCGAAAGTCAGATTTTTGATGAAATTGTTTAGGGTTTTTTTCAAAAAAATCTTTTTCTGCCGGTTAAGTTGTTGAGGGCTGATTTCTTGTCATGTGATAAAAAAAAGTCTGTTTTGACCGCTAAACCTTTCAGGGGAGCATTTGCACCCGTTTGGCACCATTTTTGAGTGAATTGCCGAAAGTCTGATTTTTGATGAAATTGTGACCTCGGGGCTTAGGGATTTTTTTGAAAAAAAAAATTTCTGCCAGTTAAGGTGTCGAGGGCTGATTTCTTTACCTGTGATAAAAAGCCTTCTCTTTCGACCGTCAAACTATTCAGGGGAGCATTTGCAACCGTTTGGCACCATTTTTGAGTGAATTGCCGAAAGAAAGATTTTTGATTAAATTGTGACCCTGATGCTTACGGATTTTTTCAAAAAAATCTTTTTCTGCCGGTTAAGTTGTTGAGGGCTGATTTCTTGTCATGTGATAACAAACGTCTGTTTTGACCGCTAAACCTTTCAGGGGAGCATTTGCACCCGTTTGGCACCATTTTTGAGTGAATTGCCGAAAGTCAGATTTTTGATGAAATTGTGACCTTAGTGATTTTTGAAAAAAAAAATTCTGCCGGTTAAGGTGTCGAGGGCTGATTTCTGTTCCTGTGATTAAAAGCCTTCTGTTTCGACCGTCAAATCTTTCAGGGGAGCATTTGCACCCGTTTGGCACCATTTTTGAGTGAATTGCCGAAAGTCAGATTTTTGATGAAATTGTGACCCCGGAGCTTAGGGATTTTTTGAAAAAAAAAATTATGCCGGTTAAGTTCTCGAGGGCTGATTTCTTTTCCTGTGATAAAAAAGCCTTCTGTTTCGACCGCTAAACCTTTCAGGGGAGCATTTGCACCCGTTTCGCACCATTTTTGAGTGAATTGCCGAAAGTCAGATTTTTGATGAAATTGTGACCCCGGGGCTTAGGGATTTTTTCAAAAAAAAAATTCTGCCGGTTAAGTTGTTGAGGTCTGATTTCTTGACATGTGATAAAAAAACTTCTGTTTCGACCGCCAACCTTTCAGGGGAGCATTTCCACCCGTTTGGCACCATTTTTGAGTGAATTGCCGAAAGTCAGATTTTTGAGGAAATTGTGACCTTAGGGATTTTTTCAAAAAAAAAATTTCTGCCGGTTAAGGTGTCGAGGGCTGATTTCTTTTCCTGTGATAAAAAGCCTTCTGTTTCGACCGTCAAACTATTCAGGGGAGCATTTGCACCCGTTAGGCACCATTTTTGAGTGAATTGCCGAAAGTCAGATTTTTGATGAAATTGTGACCCCGGGGCTTAGGGTTTTTTTCAAAAAAATCTTTTTCTGCCGGTTAAGTTGTTGAGGGCTTGTTTCTTGTCATGTGATAAAAAAAAGTCTGTTTTGACCGCTAAATCTTTCAGGGGAGCATTTGCACCCGTTTGGCACCATTTTTGAGTGAATTGCCGAAAGTCAGATTTTTGATGAAATTGTGACCTCGGGGCTTAGGGATTTTTTTGAAAAAATCTTTTTCTGCCGGTTAAGTTGTTGAGGGCTGATTTCTTGTCATGTGAGAAAAAACGTCTATTTTGACCGCTAAACCTTTCAGGGGAGCATTTGCAGCCGTTTGGCACCATTTTTGAGTGAATTGCCGAAAGTCAGATTTTTGACGAAATTGTGACCCCGAGGCTTAGGGTTTTTTTCAAATAATCTTTTTCTGCCGGTAAAGTTGTTGAGGTCTGATTTCTTGTCATGTGATAAAAAAACTTCTGTTTCGACCGCTAAACTTTTCAGGGGAGCATTTGCACCCGTTTGGCACCATTTTTGAGTGAATTGCCGAAAGTCAGATTTTTGAGGAAATTGTGACCCCGGGGCTTAGGATTTTTTTCAAAAAAATCTTTTTCTGCCGGTTAAGTTGTTGAGGGCTGATTTCTTGTCATGTGATAAAAAAACTTCTGTTTCAACAGCCAAACCTTTCAGGGGAGCATTTGCACCCGTTTGGCACCATTTTTGAGTGAATTGCCGAAAGTCAGATTTTTGATGAAATTGTGACCTCGGGGCTTAGGGATTTTTTCAAAAAAAAATTTTCTGCCAGTTAAGGTGTCGAGGGCTGATTTCTTGTCATGTGATAAAAAAACTTCTGTTTCGACCGCTAAACTTTTCAGGGGAGCATTTGCAACAGTTTGGCACCATTTTTGAGTGAATTGCCGAAAGTCAGATTTTTGAGGAAATTTTGACCCCGGGGCTTAGGGATATTTTCAAAAAAAAAAATTCTGCCGGTTAAGGTGTCGAGGGCTGATTTCTTTTCCTGTGATAAAAAAGCTTTCTGTTTTGACCGCTAAACCTTTCAGGGGAGCATTTGCACCCGTTTGGCACCATTTTTGAGTGATTTGCCGAAAGTCAGATTTTTGATGAAATTGTGACCCCGGGGCTTAGGGAATTTTTGAAAAAAAAAATTCTGCCGGTTAAGTTGTTGAGGTCTGATTTCTTGACATGTGATAAAAAAACTTCTGTTTCGACCGCCAACCTTTCAGGGGAGCATTTCCACCCGTTTGGCACCATTTTTGAGTGAATTGCCGAAAGTCAGATTTTTGAGGAAATTGTGACCTTAGGGATTTTTTCAAAAAAAAAATTTCTGCCGGTTAAGGTGTCGAGGGCTGATTTCTTTTCCTGTGATAAAAAGCCTTCTGTTTCGACCGTCAAACTATTCAGGGGAGCATTTGCACCCATTTGGCACCATTTTTGAGTGAATTGCCGAAAGAAAGATTTTTGATTAAATTGTGACCCTGATGCTTACGGATTTTTTCAAAAAAATCTTTTTCTGCTGGTTAAGTTGTTGAGGGCTGATTTCTTGTCATGTGATAAAAAACGTCTGTTTTGACCGCTAAACCTTTCAGGGGAGCATTTGCAGCCGTTTGGCACCATTTTTGAGTGAATTGCCGAAAGTCAGATTTTTGATGAAATTGTGACCCCGGGGCTTAGGGTTTTTTTCAAATAATCTTTTTCTGCCAGTAAAGTTGTTGAGGTCTGATTTCTTGTCATGTGATAAAAAAACTTCTGTTTCGACCGCTAAACTTTTCAGGGGAGCATTTGCACCCGTTTGGCACCATTTTTGAGTGAATTGCCGAAAGTCAGATTTTTGAGGAAATTGTGGCTTAGGGATTTTTTGAAAAAAAAAATTCTGCCGGTTAAGTTGTCGAGGGCTGATTTCTTCTCCTGTGATAAAAAGCCTTCTGTTTCGACCGCTAAACCTTTCAGGGGAGCATTTCCACCCGTTTGGCACCATTTTTGAGTGAATTGCCGAAAGTCATATTTTTGAGGAAATTGTGGCTTAGGGATTTTTTGAAAAAAAAAATTCTGCCGGTTAAGTTGTCGAGGGCTGATTTCTTCTCCTGTGATAAAAAGCCTTCTGTTTCGACCGCTAAACCTTTCAGGGGAGCATTTGCACCCGTTTGGCACCATTTTTGAGTGAATTGCCGAAAGTCAGATTTTTGATGAAATTGTGACCCCGGGGCTTAGGGTTTTTTTCAAAAAAATCTTTTTCTTCCGGTTAAGTTGTTGAGGGCTGATTTCTTGTCATGTGATAAAAAAACTTCTGTTTCGACCGCTAAACTTTTCAGGGGAGCATTTGCACCCGTTTGGCACCATTTTTGAGTGAATTGCCGAAAGTCAGATTTTTGATGAAATTGTGACCCCGGGGCTTAGGGATTTTTTTTAAAAAAAAATTCTGCCGGTTAAGTTGTCGAGGGCTGATTTCTTTTCCGGTGATAAAAAGCTTTCTGTTTCGACCGCCAAACCTTTCAGGGGAGCATTTCCACCCGTTTGGCACCATTTTTGAGTGATTTGCCGAAAGTCAGATTTTTGAGGAAATTGTGGCTTAGGGATTTTTTGAAAAAAAAAATTCTGCCGGTTAAGTTGTTGAGGGCTGATTTCTTGTCATGTGATAAAAAACGTCTGTTTTGACCGCTGAACCTTTCAGGGGAGCATTTGCAGCCGTTTGGCACCATTTTTGAGTGAATTGCCGAAAGTCAGATTTTTGATGAAATAGGGTTTTTTTCAAATAATCTTTTTCTGCCGGTAAAGTTGTTGAGGTCTGATTTCTTGTCATGTGATAAAAAAACTTCTGTTTCGACCGCTAAACTTTTCAGGGGAGCATTTGCACCCGTTTGGCACCATTTTTGAGTGAATTGCCAAAAGTCAGATTTTTGAGGAAATTGTGGCTTAGGGATTTTTTCAAAAAAAAAATTCTGCCGGTTAAGTTGTCGAGGGCTGATTTCTTCTCCTGTGATAAAAAGCCTTCTGTTTCGACCGTCAAACTATTCAGGGGAGCATTTGCACCCGTTAGGCAGCATTTTTGAGTGAATTGCCGAAAGTCAGATTTTTGATGAAATTGATTAGGGTTTTTTTCAAAAAAATCTTTTTCTGCCGGTTAAGATTTTGAGGGCTGATTTCTTGTCATGTGATAAAAAAAAGTCTGTTTTGACCGCTAAACCTTTCAGGGGAGCATTTGCACCCGTTTGGCACCATTTTTGAGTGAATTGCCGAAAGTCAGATTTTTGATAAAATTGTGGCCTCGGGGCTTAGGGATTTTTTTGAAAAAAAAATTTTCTGCCAGTTAAGGTGTCGAGGGCTGATTTCTTTACCTGTGATAAAAAGCCTTCTGTTTCGACCGTCAAACTATTCATGGGAGCATTTGCACCCGTTTGGCACCATTTTTGAGTGAATTGCCGAAAGAAAGATTTTTGATTAAATTGTGACCCTGATGCTTACGGATTTTTTCAAAAAAATCTTTTTCTGCCGGTTAAGTTGTTGAGGGCTGATTTCTTGTCATGTGATAAAAAACGTCTGTTTTGACCGCTAAACCTTTCAGGGGAGCATTTGCAGCCGTTTGGCACCATTTTTGAGTGAATTGCCGAAAGTCAGATTTTTGATGAAATTGTGACCCCGGGGCTTAGGGATTTTTTTTTAAAAAAAATTCTGCCGGTTAAGTTGTCGAGGGCTGATTTCTTTTCCGGTGATAAAAAAGCTTTCTGTTTCGACCGCCAAACCTTTCAGGGGAGCATTTCCACCCGTTTGGCACCATTTTTGAGTGATTTGCCGAAAGTCAGATTTTTGAGGAAATTGTGGCTTAGGGATTTTTTGAAAAAAAAAATTATGCCGGTTAAGTTGTCGAGGGCTGATTTCTTCTCCTGTGATAAAAAGCCTTCTGTTTCGACCGCTAAACCTTTCAGGGGAGCATTTGCACCCGTTAGGCACCATTTTTGAGTGAATTGCCGAAAGTCAGATTTTTGATGAAATTGTGACCCCGGGGCTTTGGGTTTTTTTCAAAAAAATCTTTTTCTGCCGGTTAAGTTGTTGAGGGCTGATTTCTTGTCATGTGATAAAAAAAAGTCTGTTTTGACCGCTAAACCTTTCAGGGGAGCATTTGCACCCGTTTGGCACCATTTTTGAGTGAATTGCCGAAAGTCAGATTTTTGAGGAAATTGTGACCTTAGGGATTTTTTCAAAAAAAAATTTTCTGCCGGTTAAGGTGTCGAGGGCTGATTTCTTTTCCTGTGATAAAAAGCCTTCTGTTTCGACCGTCAAACCTTTCAGGGGAGCATTTGCACCCGTTTGGCACCATTTTTGAGTGAATTGCCGAAAGTCAGATTTTTGATGAAATTGTGACCTCGGGGCTTAGGGATTTTTTCAAAAAAAAATTTTCTGCCAGTTAAGGTGTCGAGGGCTGATTTCTTTACCTGTGATAAAAAGCCTTCTGTTTCGACCGTCAAACTTTTCAGGGGAGCATTTGCAACAGTTTGGCACCATTTTTGAGTGAATTGCCGAAAGTCAGATTTTTGAGGAAATTTTGACCCCGGGGCTTAGGGATATTTTCAAAAAAAAAAATTCTGCCGGTTAAGGTGTCGAGGGCTGATTTCTTTTCCTGTGATAAAAAAGCTTTCTGTTTTGACCGCTAAACCTTTCAGGGGAGCATTTGCACCCGTTTCGCACCATTTTTGAGTGAATTGCCGAAAGTCAGATTTTTGATGAAATTGTGACCCCGGGGCTTAGGGATTTTTTGAAAAAAAAAATTCTGCCGGTTAAGTTGTGGAGGGCTGATTTCTTGTCATGTGATAAAAAAACTTGTGTTTCGACCGCCAACCTTTCAGGGGAGCATTTCCACCCGTTTGGCACCATTTTTGAGTGAATTGCCGTAAGTCAGATTTTTGAGGAAATTGTGACCTTAGGGATTTTTTCAAAAAAAAAATTTCTGCCGGTTAAGGTGTCGAGGGCTGATTTCTTTTCCTGTGATAAAAAGCCTTCTGTTTCGACCGTCAAACTATTCAGGGGAGCATTTGCACCCGTTAGGCACCATTTTTGAGTGAATTGCCGAAAGTCAGATTTTTGATGAAATTGTTTAGGGTTTTTTTCAAAAAAATCTTTTTCTGCCGGTTAAGTTGTTGAGGGCTGATTTCTTGTCATGTGATAAAAAAAAGTCTGTTTTGACCGCTAAACCTTTCAGGGGAGCATTTGCACCCGTTTGGCACCATTTTTGAGTGAATTGCCGAAAGTCTGATTTTTGATGAAATTGTGACATCGGGGCTTAGGGATTTTTTTGAAAAAAAAAATTTCTGCCAGTTAAGGTGTCGAGGGCTGATTTCTTTACCTGTGATAAAAAGCCTTCTGTTTCGACCGTCAAACTATTCAGGGGAGCATTTGCAACCGTTTGGCACCATTTTTGAGTGAATTGCCGAAAGAAAGATTTTTGATTAAATTGTGACCCTGATGCTTACGGATTTTTTCAAAAAAATCTTTTTCTGCCGGTTAAGTTGTTGAGGGCTGATTTCTTGTCATGTGATAACAAACGTCTGTTTTGACCGCTAAACCTTTCAGGGGAGCATTTGCACCCGTTTGGCACCATTTTTGAGTGAATTGCCGAAAGTCAGATTTTTGATGAAATTGTGACCTTAGTGATTTTTGAAAAAAAAAATTCTGCCGGTTAAGGTGTCGAGGGCTGATTTCTGTTCCTGTGATTAAAAGCCTTCTGTTTCGACCGTCAAATCTTTCAGGGGAGCATTTGCACCCGTTTGGCACCATTTTTGAGTGAATTGCCGAAAGTCAGATTTTTGATGAAATTGTGACCCCGGAGCTTAGGGATTTTTTGAAAAAAAAAATTATGCCGGTTAAGTTCTCGAGGGCTGATTTCTTTTCCTGTGATAAAAAAGCCTTCTGTTTCGACCGCTAAACCTTTCAGGGGAGCATTTGCACCCGTTTCGCACCATTTTTGAGTGAATTGCCGAAAGTCAGATTTTTGATGAAATTGTGACCCCGGGGCTTAGGGATTTTTTCAAAAAAAAAATTCTGCCGGTTAAGTTGTTGAGGTCTGATTTCTTGACATGTGATAAAAAAACTTCTGTTTCGACCGCCAACCTTTCAGGGGAGCATTTCCACCCGTTTGGCACCATTTTTGAGTGAATTGCCGAAAGTCAGATTTTTGAGGAAATTGTGACCTTAGGGATTTTTTCAAAAAAAAAATTTCTGCCGGTTAAGGTGTCGAGGGCTGATTTCTTTTCCTGTGATAAAAAGCCTTCTGTTTCGACCGTCAAACTATTCAGGGGAGCATTTGCACCCGTTAGGCACCATTTTTGAGTGAATTGCCGAAAGTCAGATTTTTGATGAAATTGTGACCCCGGGGCTTAGGGTTTTTTTCAAAAAAATCTTTTTCTGCCGGTTAAGTTGTTGAGGGCTTGTTTCTTGTCATGTGATAAAAAAAAGTCTGTTTTGACCGCTAAATCTTTCAGGGGAGCATTTGCACCCGTTTGGCACCATTTTTGAGTGAATTGCCGAAAGTCAGATTTTTGATGAAATTGTGACCTCGGGGCTTAGGGATTTTTTTGAAAAAATCTTTTTCTGCCGGTTAAGTTGTTGAGGGCTGATTTCTTGTCATGTGAGAAAAAACGTCTATTTTGACCGCTAAACCTTTCAGGGGAGCATTTGCAGCCGTTTGGCACCATTTTTGAGTGAATTGCCGAAAGTCAGATTTTTGACGAAATTGTGACCCCGGGGCTTAGGGTTTTTTTCAAAAAAATCTTTTTCTGCCGGTTAAGTTGTTGAGGGCTGATTTCTTGTCATGTGATAAAAAAACTTCTGTTTCAACAGCCAAACCTTTCAGGGGAGCATTTGCACCCGTTTGGCACCATTTTTGAGTGAATTGCCGAAAGTCAGATTTTTGATGAAATTGTGACCTCGGGGCTTAGGGATTTTTTCAAAAAAAAATTTTCTGCCAGTTAAGGTGTCGAGGGCTGATTTCTTGTCATGTGATAAAAAAACTTCTGTTTCGACCGCTAAACTTTTCAGGGGAGCATTTGCAACAGTTTGGCACCATTTTTGAGTGAATTGCCGAAAGTCAGATTTTTGAGGAAATTTTGACCCCGGGGCTTAGGGATATTTTCAAAAAAAAAAATTCTGCCGGTTAAGGTGTCGAGGGCTGATTTCTTTTCCTGTGATAAAAAAGCTTTCTGTTTTGACCGCTAAACCTTTCAGGGGAGCATTTGCACCCGTTTGGCACCATTTTTGAGTGATTTGCCGAAAGTCAGATTTTTGATGAAATTGTGACCCCGGGGCTTAGGGAATTTTTGAAAAAAAAAATTCTGCCGGTTAAGTTGTTGAGGTCTGATTTCTTGACATGTGATAAAAAAACTTTTGTTTCGACCGCCAACCTTTCAGGGGAGCATTTCCACCCGTTTGGCACCATTTTTGAGTGAATTGCCGAAAGTCAGATTTTTGAGGAAATTGTGACCTTAGGGATTTTTTCAAAAAAAAAATTTCTGCCGGTTAAGGTGTCGAGGGCTGATTTCTTTTCCTGTGATAAAAAGCCTTCTGTTTCGACCGTCAAACTATTCAGGGGAGCATTTGCACCCATTTGGCACCATTTTTGAGTGAATTGCCGAAAGAAAGATTTTTGATTAAATTGTGACCCTGATGCTTACGGATTTTTTCAAAAAAATCTTTTTCTGCTGGTTAAGTTGTTGAGGGCTGATTTCTTGTCATGTGATAAAAAACGTCTGTTTTGACCGCTAAACCTTTCAGGGGAGCATTTGCAGCCGTTTGGCACCATTTTTGAGTGAATTGCCGAAAGTCAGATTTTTGATGAAATTGTGACCCCGGGGCTTAGGGTTTTTTTCAAATAATCTTTTTCTGCCAGTAAAGTTGTTGAGGTCTGATTTCTTGTCATGTGATAAAAAAACTTCTGTTTCGACCGCTAAACTTTTCAGGGGAGCATTTGCACCCGTTTGGCACCATTTTTGAGTGAATTGCCGAAAGTCAGATTTTTGAGGAAATTGTGGCTTAGGGATTTTTTGAAAAAAAAAATTCTGCCGGTTAAGTTGTCGAGGGCTGATTTCTTCTCCTGTGATAAAAAGCCTTCTGTTTCGACCGCTAAACCTTTCAGGGGAGCATTTCCACCCGTTTGGCACCATTTTTGAGTGAATTGCCGAAAGTCATATTTTTGAGGAAATTGTGGCTTAGGGATTTTTTGAAAAAAAAAATTCTGCCGGTTAAGTTGTCGAGGGCTGATTTCTTCTCCTGTGATAAAAAGCCTTCTGTTTCGACCGCTAAACCTTTCAGGGGAGCATTTGCACCCGTTTGGCACCATTTTTGAGTGAATTGCCGAAAGTCAGATTTTTGATGAAATTGTGACCCCGGGGCTTAGGGATTTTTTTAAAAAAAAAATTCTGCCGGTTAAGTTGTCGAGGGCTGATTTCTTTTCCGGTGATAAAAAGCTTTCTGTTTCGACCGCCAAACCTTTCAGGGGAGCATTTCCACCCGTTTGGCACCATTTTTGAGTGATTTGCCGAAAGTCAGATTTTTGAGGAAATTGTGGCTTAGGGATTTTTTGAAAAAAAAAATTCTGCCGGTTAAGTTGTTGAGGGCTGATTTCTTGTCATGTGATAAAAAATGTCTGTTTTGACCGCTAAACCTTTCAGGGGAGCATTTGCAGCCGTTTGGCACCATTTTTGAGTGAATTGCCGAAAGTCAGATTTTTGATGAAATAGGGTTTTTTTCAAATAATCTTTTTCTGCCGGTAAAGTTGTTGAGGTCTGATTTCTTGTCATGTGATAAAAAAACTTCTGTTTCGACCGCTAAACTTTTCAGGGGAGCATTTGCACCCGTTTGGCACCATTTTTGAGTGAATTGCCAAAAGTCAGATTTTTGAGGAAATTGTGGCTTAGGGATTTTTTGAAAAAAAAAATTCTGCCGGTTAAGTTGTCGAGGGCTGATTTCTTCTCCTGTGATAAAAAGCCTTCTGTTTCGACCGTCAAACTATTCAGGGGAGCATTTGCACCCGTTAGGCACCATTTTTGAGTGAATTGCCGAAAGTCAGATTTTTGATGAAATTGATTAGGGTTTTTTTCAAAAAAATCTTTTTCTGCCGGTTAAGATTTTGAGGGCTGATTTCTTGTCATGTGATAAAAAAAAGTCTGTTTTGACCGCTAAACCTTTCAGGGGAGCATTTGCACCCGTTTGGCACCATTTTTGAGTGAATTGCCGAAAGTCAGATTTTTGATAAAATTGTGACCTCGGGGCTTAGGGATTTTTTTGAAAAAAAAATTTTCTGCCAGTTAAGGTGTCGAGGGCTGATTTCTTTACCTGTGATAAAAAGCCTTCTGTTTCGACCGTCAAACTATTCATGGGAGCATTTGCACCCGTTTGGCACCATTTTTGAGTGAATTGCCGAAAGAAAGATTTTTGATTAAATTGTGACCCTTATGCTTACGGATTTTTTCAAAAAAATCTTTTTCTGCCGGTTAAGTTGTTGAGGGCTGATTTCTTGTCATGTGATAAAAAACGTCTGTTTTGACCGCTAAACCTTTCAGGGGAGCATTTGCAGCCGTTTGGCACCATTTTTGAGTGAATTGCCGAAAGTCAGATTTTTGATGAAATAGGGTTTTTTTCAAATAATCTTTTTCTGCCGGTAAAGTTGTTGAAGTCTGATTTCTTGTCATGTGATAAAAAAACTTCTGTTTCGACCGCTAAACTTTTCAGGGGAGCATTTGCACCCGTTTGGCACCATTTTTGAGTGAATTGCCGAAAGTCAGATTTTTGAGGAAATTGTGGCTTAGGGATTTTTTGAAAAAAAAAATTCTGCCGGTTAAGTTGTCGAGGGCTGATTTCTTCTCCTGTGATAAAAAGCCTTCTGTTTCGACCGCTAAACCTTTGAGGGGAGCATTTGCACCCGTTTGGCACCATTTTTGAGTGAATTGCCGAAAGTCAGATTTTTGATGAAATTGTGACCCCGGGGCTTAGGGTTTTTTTCAAAAAAATCTTTTTCTGCCGGTTAAGTTGTTGAGGGCTGATTTCTTGTCATGTGATAAAAAAACTTCTGTTTCAACAGCCAAACCTTTCAGGGGAGCATTTGCACCCATTTGGCACCATTTTTGAGTGAATTGCCGAAAGTCAGATTTTTGATGAAATTGTGACCTCGGGGCTTAGGGATTTTTTCAAAAAAAAATTTCTGCCATTTAAGGTGTCGAGGGCTGATTTCTTTACCTGTGATAAAAAGCCTTCTGTTTCGACCGTCAAACTTTTCAGGGGAGCATTTGCAACAGTTTGGCACCATTTTTGAGTGAATTGCCGAAAGTCAGATTTTTGAGGAAATTGTGACCTTAGGGATTTTTTCAAAAAAAAAAATTCTGCCGGTTAAGGTGTCGAGGGCTGATTTCTTTTCCTGTGATAAAAAAGCTTTCTGTTTTGACCGCTAAACCTTTCAGGGGAGCATTTGCACCCGTTTGGCACCATTTTTGAGTGATTTGCCGAAAGTCAGATTTTTGATGAAATTGTGACCCCGGGGCTTAGGGATTTTTTGAAAAAAAAAATTCTGCCGGTTAAGTTGTGGAGGGCTGATTTCTTTTCCTGTGATAAAAAAGCCTTCTGTTTCGACCGCTAAACCTTTCAGAGGAGCATTTGCACCCGTTTCGCACCATTTTTGAGTGAATTGCCGAAAGTCAGATTTTTGATGAAATTGTGACCCCGGGGCTTAGTGATTTTTTCAAAAAAAAAATTCTGCCGGTTAAGTTGTTGAGGTCTGATTTCTTGTCATGTGTTAAAAAAACTTTTGTTTCGACCGCCAACCTTTCAGGGGAGCATTTGCAAACGTTTGGCACCATTTTTGAGTGAATTGCCGAAAGTCAGATTTTTGAGGAAATTGTGACCTTAGGGATTTTTGCAAAAAAAAATTTTCTGCCGGTTAAGGTGTCGAGGGCTGATTTCTTTTCCTGTGATAAAAAGCCTTCTGTTTCGACCGTCAAACTATTCAGGGGAGCATTTGCACCCGTTAGGCACCATTTTTGAGTGAATTGTCGAAAGTCAGATTTTTGATGAAATTGTTTAGGGTTTTTTTCAAAAAAATCTTTTTCTGACGGTTAAGTTGTTGAGGGCTGATTTCTTGTCATGTGATAAAAAAAAGTCTTTTTTGACCGCTAAACCTTTCAGGGGAGCATTTGCACCCGTTTGGCACCATTTTTGAGTGAATTGCCGAAAGTCAGATTTTTGATGAAATTGTGACCTCGGGGCTTAGGGATTTTTTTGAAAAAAAAATTTTCTGCCAGTTAAGGTGTCGAGGGCTGATTTCTTTACCTGTGATAAAAAGCCTTCTGTTTCGACCGTCAAACTATTCAGGGGAGCATTTGCACCCGTTTGGCACCATTTTTGAGTGAATTGCCGAAAGTCAGATTTTTGATTAAATTGTGACCCTGATGCTTACGGAATTTTTCAAAAAAATCTTTTTCTGCCGGTTAAGTTGTTGAGGGCTGATTTCTTGTCATGTAATAAAAAAAGTCTGTTTTGACCGCTAAACCTTTCAGGGGAGAATTTGCACCCGTTTGGCACCATTTTTGAGTGAATTGCCGAAAGTCAGATTTTTGATGAAATTGTGACCCCGGGGCTTAGGGTTTTTTTCAAAAAAATCTTTTTCTGCCGGTTAAGTTGTTGAGGTCTGATTTCTTGTCATGTGATAAAAAAACTTCTGTTTCGACCGCTAAACTTTTCAGGGGAGCATTTGCAGCCGTTTGGCACCATTTTTGAGTGAATTGCCGAAAGTCAGATTTTTGATGAAATTGTGACTTCGAGGCTTAGGGATTTTTTCAAAAAAAAATTTTCTGCCAGTTGAGGTGTCGAGGGCTGATTTCTTTACCTGTGATAAAAAGCCTTCTGTTTCGACCGTCAAACTTTTCAGGGGAGCATTTGCAACAGTTTGGCACCATTTTTGAGTGAATTGCCGAAAGTCAGATTTTTGAGGAAATTGTGACCCCGGGGCTTAGGGATTTTTTTTAAAAAAATAAATTCTGCCGGTTAAGGTGTCGAGGGCTGATTTCTTTTCCTGTTATTAAAAGCCTTCTGTTTCGACCGTCAAACCTTTCAGGGGAGCATTTGCACCCGTTTGGCACCATTTTTGAGTGAATTGCCGAAAGTCAGATTTTTGATGAAATTGTGACCTTAGTGATTTTTGAAAAAAAAAATTCTGCCGGTTAAGGTGTCGAGGGCTGATTTCTTTTCCTGTTATTAAAGGCCTTCTGTTTCGACCGTCAAACCTTTCAGGGGAGCATTTGCAACAGTTTCGCACCATTTTTGAGTGAATTGCCGAAAGTCAGATTTTTGAGGAAATTGTGACCCCGGGGCTTAGGGATTTTTTCCCAAAAAAAATTCTGCCGGTTAAGTTGTTGAGGTCTGATTTCTTGTCATGTGATAAAAAAACTTCTGTTTCGACCGCCAACCTTTCAGGGGAGCATTTCCACCCGTTTGGCACCATTTTTGAGTGAATTGCCGAAAGTCAGATTTTTGAGGAAATTGTGACCTTAGGGATTTTTTCAAAAAAAAAATTTCTGCCGGTTAAGGTGTCGAGGGCTGATTTCTTTTCCTGTGATAAAAAGCCTTCTGTTTCGACCGTCAAACTATTCAGGGGAGGATTTGCACCCGTTAGGCACCATTTTTGAGTGAATTGCCGAAAGTCAGATTTTTGATGAAATTGTTTAGGGTTTTTTTTCAAAAAAATCTTTTTCTGATGGTTAAGTTGTTGAGGTCTGATTTCTTGTCATGTGATAAAAAAAAGTCTGTTTTGACCGCTAAACCTTTCATGGGAGCATTTGCACCCGTTTGGCACCATTTTTGAGTGAATTGCCGAAAGTCAGATTTTTGATGAAATTGTGACCTCGGGGCTTAGGGATTTTTTTGAAAAAAAAATTTTCTGCCAGTTAAGGTGTCGAGGGCTGATTTCTTTACCTGTGATAAAAAGCCTTCTGTTTCGACCGTCAAACTATTCAGGGGAGCATTTGCACCCGTTTGGCACCATTTTTGAGTGAATTGCCGAAAGTCAGATTTTTGATTAAATTGTGACCCTGATGCTTACGGATTATTTCAAAAAAATCTTTTTCTGCCGGTTAAGTTGTTGAGGGCTGATTTCTTGTCATGTAATAAAAAAAGTCTGTTTTGACCGCTAAACCTTTCAGGGGAGCATTTGCACCCGTTTGGCACCATTTTTGAGTGAATTGCCGAAAGTCAGATTTTTGATGAAATTGTGACCCCGGGGCTTAGGGTTTTTTTCAAAAAAATCTTTTTCTGCCGGTTAAGTTGTTGAGGTCTGATTTCTTGTCATGTGATAAAAAAACTTCTGTTTCGACCGCTAAACTTTTCAGGGGAGCATTTGCACCCGTTTGGCACCATTTTTGAGTGAATTGCCGAAAGTCAGATTTTTGATGAAATTGTGACCTCGAGGCTTAGGGATTTTTTCAAAAAAAAATTTTCTGCCAGTTGAGATGTCGAGGGCTGATTTCTTTACCTGTGATAAAAAGCCTTCTGTTTCGACCGTCAAACTTTTCAGGGGAGCATTTGCAACAGTTTGGCACCATTTTTGAGTGAATTGCCGAAAGTCAGATTTTTGAGGAAATTGTGACCCCGGGGCTTAGGGATTTTTTTAAAAAAAATAAATTTTGCCGGTTAAGGTGTCGAGGGCAGATTTCTTTTCCTGTTATTAAAATCCTTCTGTTTCGACCGTCAAACCTTTCAGGGGAGCATTTGCAACAGTTTCGCATCATTTTTGAGTGAATTGCCGAAAGTCAGATTTTTGAGGAAATTGTGACCCCGGGGCTTAGGGATTTTTTCCCAAAAAAAATTCTGCCGGTTAAGTTGTTGAGGTCTGATTTCTTGTCATGTGATAAAAAAACTTCTGTTTCGACCGCCAACCTTTCAGGGGAGCATTTCCACCCGTTTGGCACCATTTTTGAGTGAATTGCCGAAAGTCAGATTTTTGAGGAAATTGTGACCTTAGGGATTTTTTCAAAAAAAAATTTTCTGCCGGTTAAGGTGTCGAGGGCTGATTTCTTTTCCTGTGATAAAAAGCCTTCTGTTTCGACCGTCAAACTATTCAGGGGAGCATTTGCACCCTTTAGGCACCATTTTTGAGTGAATTGCCGAAAGTCAGATTTTTGATGAAATTGTGACCTCGGGGCTTAGGGATTTTTTCAAAAAAAAATTTTCTGCCATTTAAGGTGTCGAGGGCTGATTTCTTTACCTGTGATAAAAAGCCTTCTGTTTCGACCGTCAAACTTTTCAGGGGAGCATTTGCAACAGTTTGGCACCATTTTTGAGTGAATTGCCGAAAGTCAGATTTTTGAGGAAATTGTGACCTTAGGGATTTTTTCAAAAAAAAAAATTCTGCCGGTTAAGGTGTCGAGGGCTGATTTCTTTTCCTGTGATAAAAAAGCTTTCTGTTTTGACCGCTAAACCTTTCAGGGGAGCATTTGCACCCGTTTGGCACCATTTTTGAGTGATTTGCCGAAAGTCAGATTTTTGATGAAATTGTGACCCCGGGGCTTAGGGATTTTTTGAAAAAAAAAATTCTGCCGGTTAAGTTGTGGAGGGCTGATTTCTTTTCCTGTGATAAAAAAGCCTTCTGTTTCGACCGCTAAACCTTTCAGGGGAGCATTTACACCCGTTTCGCACCATTTTTGAGTGAATTGCCGAAAGTCAGATTTTTGATGAAATTGTGACCCCGGGGCTTAGGGATTTTTTCAAAAAAAAAAATTCTGCCGGTTAAGTTGTTGAGGTCTGATTTCTTGTCATGTGTTAAAAAAACTTTTGTTTCGACCGCCAACCTTTCAGGGGAGCATTTCCATCCGTTTGGCACCATTTTTGAGTGAATTGCCGAAAGTCAGATTTTTGAGGAAATTGTGACCTTAGGGATTTTTTCAAAAAAAAAATTTCTGCCGGTTAAGGTGTCGAGGGCTGATTTCTTTTCCTGTGATAAAAAGCCTTCTGTTTCGACCGTCAAACTATTCAGGGGAGCATTTGCACCCGTTAGGCACCATTTTTGAGTGAATTGCCGAAAGTCAGATTTTTGATGAAATTGTGACCCTGATGCTTACGGATTTTTTCAAAAAAATCTTTTTCTGCCGGTTAAGTTGTTGAGGTCTGATTTCTTGTCATGTGATAAAAAAACTTCTGTTTCGACCGCTAAACCTTTCAGGGGAGCATTTGCACCCGTTTGGCACCATTTTTGAGTGAATTGCCGAAACTCAGATTTTTGAGGAAATTGTGGCTTAGGGATTTTTTTTTAAAAAAAATTCTGCCGGTTAAGTTGTCGAGGGCTGATTTCTTCTCCTGTGATAAAAAGCCTTCTGTTTCGACCGCTAAACCTTTCAGGGGAGCATTTGCACCCGTTTGGCACCATTTTTGAGTGAATTGCCGAAAGTCAGATTTTTGATGAAATTGTGACCCCGGGGCTTAGGGTTTTTTTCAAAAAAATCTTTTTCTGCCGGTTAAGTTGTTGAGGGCTGATTTCTTGTCATGTGATAAAAAAACTTCTGTTTCGACCGCTAAACTTTTCAGGGGAGCATTTGCACCCGTTTGGCACCATTTTTGAGTGAATTGCCGAAAGTCAGATTTTTGAGGAAATTGTGACCTTAGGGATTTTTTCAAAAAAAAAAATTCTGCCGGTTAAGTTGTCGAGGGCTGATTTCTTTTCCGGTGATAAAAAAGCTTTCTGTTTCGACCGCCAAACCTTTCAGGGGAGCATTTCCACCCGTTTGGCACCATTTTTGAGTGATTTGCCGAAAGTCAGATTTTTGAGGAAATTGTGGCTTAGGGATTTTTTGAAAAAAAAAATTCTGCCGGTTAAGTTGTCGAGGGCTGATTTCTTCTCCTGTGATAAAAAGCCTTCTGTTTCGACCGCTAAACCTTTCAGGGGAGCATTTGCACCCGTTAGGCACCATTTTTGAGTGAATTGCCGAAAGTCAGATTTTTGATGAAATTGTGACCCCGGGGCTTTGGGTTTTTTTCAAAAAAATGTTTTTCTGCCGGTTAAGTTGTTGAGGGCTGATTTCTTGTCATGTGATAAAAAAAAGTCTGTTTTGACCGCTAAACCTTTCAGGGGAGCATCTGCACCCGTTTGGCACCATTTTTGAGTGAATTGCCGAAAGTCTGATTTTTGATGAAATTGTGACCTCGGGGCTTAGGGATTTTTTTGGAAAAAAAAATTTCTGCCAGTTAAGGTGTCGAGGGCTGATTTCTTTACCTGTGATAAAAAGCCTTCTGTTTCGACCGTCAAACTATTCAGGGGAGCATTTGCACCCGTTTGGCACCATTTTTGAGTGAATTGCCGAAAGTCAGATTTTTGATTAAATTGTGACCCTGATGCTTACGGATTTTTTCAAAAAAATCTTTTTCTGCCGGTTAAGTTGTTGAGGGCTGATTTCTTGTCATGTGATAAAAAACGTCTGTTTTGACCGCTAAACCTTTCAGGGGAGCATTTGCAGCCGTTTGGCACCATTTTTGAGTGAATTGCCGAAAGTCAGATTTTTGATGAAATTGTGACCCCGGGGCTTAGGGTTTTTTTCAAATAATCTTTTTCTGCCGGTAAAGTTGTTGAGGTCTGATTTCTTGTCATGTGATAAAAAAACTTCTGTTTCGACCGCTAAACCTTTCAGGGGAGCATTTGCACCCGTTTGGCACCACTTTTGAGTGAATTGCCGAAAGTCAGATTTTTGATGAAATTGTGACCCCGGGGCTTAGGGTTTTTTTCAAAAAAATCTTTTTCTGCCGGTTAAGTTGTTGAGGGCTGATTTCTTCTCCTGTGATAAAAAGCCTTCTGTTTCGACCGCTAAACCTTTCAGGGGAGCATTTGCACCCGTTTGGCACCATTTTTGAGTGAATTGCCGAAAGTCAGATTTTTGATGAAATTGTGACCCCGGGGCTTAGGGTTTTTTTCAAAAAAATCTTTTTCTGCCGGTTAAGTTGTTGAGGGCTGATTTCTTGTCATGTGATAAAAAAACTTCTGTTTCAACAGCCAAACCTTTCAGGGGAGCATTTGCACCCGTTTGGCACCATTTTTGAGTGAATTGCCGAAAGTCAGATTTTTGATGAAATTGTGACCTCGGGGCTTAGGGATTTTTTCAAAAAAAAATTTTCTGCCAGTTAAGGTGTCGAGGGCTGATTTCTTGTCCTGTGATAAAAAGACTTCTGTTTCGACCGTCAAACTTTTCAGGGGAGCATTTGCAACAGTTTGGCACCATTTTTGAGTGAATTGCCGAAAGTCACATTTTTGAGGAAACTTTGACCCCCGGGCTTAGGGATTTTTTTTAAAAAAAAATTCTGCCGGTTAAGGTGTCGAGGGCTGATTTCTTTTCCTGTGATAAAAAAGCTTTCTGTTTTGAACGCTAAACCTTTCAGGGGAGCATTTGCACCCGTTTGGCACCATTTTTGAGTGATTTGCCGAAAGTCAGATTTTTGATGAAATTGTGACCCCGGGGCTTAGGGATTTTTTGAAAAAAAAAATTCTGCCGGTTAAGTTGTGGAGGGCTGATTTCTTTTCCTGTGATAAAAAAGCCTTCTGTTTCGACCGCTAAACCTTTCAGGGGAGCAATTGCACCCGTTTCGCACCATTTTTGAGTGAATTGCCGAAAGTCAGATTTTTGATGAAATTGTGACCCCGGGGCTTAGGGATTTTTTCAAAAAAAAAATTCTGCCGGTTAAGTTGTTGAGGTCTGATTTCTTGTCATGTGTTAAAAAAACTTTTGTTTCGACCGCCAACCTTTCAGGGGAGCATTTCCACCCGTTTGGCACCATTTTTGAGTGAATTGCCGAAAGTCAGATTTTTGAGGAAATTGTGAACTTAGGGATTTTTTCAAAAAAAAATTTTCTGCCAGTTAAGGTGTCGAGGGCTGATTTCTTTACCTGTGATAAAAAGCCTTCTGTTTCGACCGTCAAACTATTCAGGGGAGCATTTGCACCCGTTTGGCACCATTTTTGAGTGAATTGCCGAAAGTCAGATTTTTGATTAAATTGTGACCCTGATGCTTACGGATTTTTTCAAAAAAATCTTTTTCTGCCGGTTAAGTTGTTGAGGGCTGATTTCTTGTCATGTGATAAAAAAACTTCTGTTTCAACAGCCAAACCTTTCAGGGGAGCATTTGCACCCGTTTGGCACCATTTTTGAGTGAATTGCCGAAAGTCAGATTTTTGATGAAATTGTGACCTCGGGGCTTAGGGATTTTTTCAAAAAAAAATTTTCTGCCAGTTAAGGTGTCGAGGGCTGATTTCTTGTCCTGTGATAAAAAGACTTCTGTTTCGACCGTCAAACTTTTCAGGGGAGCATTTGCAACAGTTTGGCACCATTTTTGAGTGAATTGCCGAAAGTCACATTTTTGAGGAAACTTTGACCCCCGGGCTTAGGGATTTTTTAAAAAAAAAAAATTCTGCCGGTTAAGGTGTCGAGGGCTGATTTCTTTTCCTGTGATAAAAAAGCTTTCTGTTTTGACCGCTAAACCTTTCAGGGGAGCAATTGCACCCGTTTCGCACCATTTTTGAGTGAATTGCCGAAAGTCAGATTTTTGATGAAATTGTGACCCCGGGGCTTAGGGATTTTTTCCAAAAAAAAATTCTGCCGGTTAAGTTGTTGAGGTCTGATTTCTTGTCATGTGTTAAAAAAACTTTTGTTTCGACCGCCAACCTTTCAGGGGAGCATTTCCACCCGTTTGGCACCATTTTTGAGTGAATTGCCGAAAGTCAGATTTTTGATGAAATTGTGACCTTAGGGATTTTTTCAAAAAAAAAATTTCTGCCAGTTAAGGTGTCGAGGGCTGATTTCTTTACCTGTGATAAAAAGCCTTCTGTTTCGACCGTCAAACTATTCAGGGGAGCATTTGCACCCGTTTGGCACCATTTTTGAGTGAATTGCCGAAAGTCAGATTTTTGATTAAATTGTGACCCTGATGCTTACGGATTTTTTCAAAAAAATCTTTTTCTGCCGGTTAAGTTGTTGAGGGCTGATTTCTTGTTATGTAATAAAAAAAGTCTGTTTTGACCGCTAAACCTTTGAGGGGAGCATTTGCACCCGTTTGGCACCATTTTTGAGTGAATTGCCGAAAGTCAGATTTTTGATGAAATTGTGACCTCGGGGCTTAGGGATTTTTTTGAAAAAAAAATTTTCTGGCAGTTAAGGTGTCGAGGGCTGATTTCTTTACCTGTGATAAAAAGCCTTCTGTTTCGACCGTCAAACTATTCAGGGGAGCATTTGCACCCGTTTGGCACCATTTTTGAGTGAATTGCCGAAAGTCAGATTTTTGATTAAATTGTGACCCTGATGCTTACGGATTTTTTCAAAAAAATGTTTTTCTGCCGGTTAAGTTGTTGAGGGCTGATTTCTTGTCATGTAATAAAAAAAGTCTGTTTTGACCGCTAAACCTTTCAGGGGAGCATTTGCACCCGTTTGGCACCATTTTTGAGTGAATTGCCGAAAGTCAGATTATTGATGAAATTGTGACCCCGGGGCTTAGGGTTTTTTTCAAAAAAATCTTTTTCTGCCGGTTAAGTTGTTGAGGGCTGATTTCTTGTCATGTGATAAAAAAACTTCTGTTTCAACAGCCAAACCTTTCAGGGGAGCATTTGCACCCGTTTGGCACCATTTTTGAGTGAATTGCCGAAAGTCAGATTTTTGATGAAATTGTGACCTCGAGGCTTAGGGATTTTTTCAAAAAAAAATTTTCTGCCAGTTGAGGTGTCGAGGGCTGATTTCTTTACCTGTGATAAAAAGCCTTCTGTTTCGACCGTCAAACTTTTCAGGGGAGCATTTGCACCCGTTTGGCACCATTTTTGAGTGATTTGCCGAAAGTCAGATTTTTGATGAAATTGTGACCCCGGGGCTTAGGGATTTTTTGAAAAAAAAAATTCTGCCGGTTAAGTTCTCGAGGGCTGATTTCTTTTCCTGTTATTAAAAGCCTTCTGTTTCGACCGTCAAACCTTTCAGGGGAGCATTTGCACCCGTTTGGCACCATTTTTGAGTGAATTGCCGAAAGTCAGATTTTTGATGAAATTGTGACCTTAGTGATTTTTGAAAAAAAAAATTCTGCCGGTTAAGGTGTCGAGGGCTGATTTCTTTTCCTGTGATTAAAAGCCTTCTGTTTCGACCGTCAAACCTTTCAGTGGAGCATTTGCACCCGTTTGGCACCATTTTTGAGTGAATTGCCGAAAGTCAGATTTATGAGGAAATTGTGACCCCGGGGCTTAGGGATTTTTTGAAAAAAAAAATTATGCCGGTTAAGTTCTCGAGGGCTGATTTCTTTTCCTGTGATAAAAAAGCCTTCTGTTTCGACCGCTAAACCTTTCAGGGGAGCATTTGCACCCGTTTCGCACCATTTTTGAGTGAATTGCCGAAAGTCAGATTTTTGATGAAATTGTGACCCCGGGGCTTAGGGATTTTTTCCCAAAAAAAATTCTGCCGGTTAAGTTGTTGAGGTCTGATTTCTTGTCATGTGATAAAAAAACTTCTGTTTCGACCGCCAACCTTTCAGGGGAGCATTTCCACCCGTTTGGCACCATTTTTGAGTGAATTGCCGAAAGTCAGATTTTTGAGGAAATTGTGACCTTAGGGATTTTTTCAAAAAAAAATTTTCTGCCGGTTAAGGTGTCGAGGGCTGATTTCTTTTCCTGTGATAAAAAGCCTTCTGTTTCGACCGTCAAACTATTCAGGGGAGCATTTGCACCCGTTAGGCACCATTTTTGAGTGAATTGCCGAAAGTCAGATTTTTGACGAAATTGTGACCCCGGGGCTTAGGGTTTTTTTCAAAAAAATCTTTTTCTGCCGGTTAAGATGTTGAGGGCTGATTTCTTGTCATGTGATAAAAAAAGTCTGTTTTGACCGCTAAACCTTTCAGGGGAGCATTTGCACCCGTTTGGCACCATTTTTGAGTGAATTGCCGAAAGTCAGATTTTTGATGAAATTGTGTCCTCGGGGCTTAGGGATTTTTTTTGAAAATTTTTTTTCTGCCGGTTAAGTTGTTGAGGTCTGATTTCTTGTCATGTGATAAAAAAACTTCTGTTTCGACCGCTAAACCTTTCAGGGGAGCATTTGCACCCGTTTGGCACCATTTTTGAGTGAATTGCCGAAAGTCAGATTTTTGAGGAAATTGTGGCTTAGGGATTTTTTTAAAAAAAAAATTCTGCCGGTTAAGTTGTCGAGGGCTGATTTCTTCTCCTGTGATAAAAAGCCTTCTGTTTCGACCGCTAAACCTTTCAGGGGAGCATTTGCACCCGTTTGGCACCATTTTTGAGTGAATTCCCGAAAGTCAGATTTTTGATGAAATTGTGACCCCGGGGCTTAGGGTTTTTTTCAAAAAAATCTTTTTCTGCCGGTTAAGTTGTTGAGGGCTGATTTCTTGTCATGTGATAAAAAAAAGTCTGTTTTGACCGCTAAACCTTTCAGGGGAGCATTTGCACCCGTTTGGCACCATTTTTGAGTGAATTGCCGAAATTCAGATTTTTGATGAAATTGTGACCCCGGGGCTTAGGGATTTTTTTTAAAAAAAAATTCTGCCGGTTAAGTTGTCGAGGGCTGATTTCTTTTCCGGTGATAAAAAAGCTTTCTGTTTCGACCGCCAAACCTTTCAGGGGAGCATTTCCACCCGTTTGGCACCATTTTTGAGTGATTTGCCGAAAGTCAGATTTTTGAGGAAATTGTGGCTTAGGGATTTTTTGAAAAAAAAAATTCCGCCGGTTAAGTTGTCGAGGGCTGATTTCTTCTCCTGTGATAAAAAGCCTTCTGTTTCGACCGCTAAACCTTTCAGGGGAGCATTTGCACCCGTTTGGCACCATTTTTGAGTGAATTGCCGAAAGTCAGATTTTTGATGAAATTGTGACCTCGAGGCTTAGGGATTTTTTCAAAAAAAAATTTTCTGCCAGTTAAGGTGTCTGGGGCTGATTTCTTTACCTGTGATAAAAAGCCTTCTGTTTCGACCGTCAAACTTTTCAGGGGAGCATTTGCAACAGTTTGGCACCATTTTTGAGTGAATTGCCGAAAGTCAGATTTTTGAGGAAATTGTGACCCCGGGGCTTAGGGATTTTTTCAAAAAAAAAAATTCTGCCGGTTAAGGTGTCGAGGGCTGATTTCTTTTCCTGTGATAAAAAAGCTTTCTGTTTTGACCGCTAAACCTTTCAGGGGAGCATTTGCACCCGTTTGGCACCATTTTTGAGTGATTTGCCGAAAGTCAGATTTTTGATGAAATTGTGACCCCGGGGCTTAGGGATTTTTTGAAAAAAAAAATTCTGCCGGTTAAGTTGTGGAGGGCTGATTTCTTTTCCTGTGATTAAAAGCCTTCTGTTTCGACCGTCAAACCTTTCAGGGGAGCATTTGCACCCGTTTGGCACCATTTTTGAGTGAATTGCCGAAAGTCAGATTTTTGATGAAATTGTGACCTTAGTGATTTTTGAAAAAAAAAATTCTGCCGGTTAAGGTGTCGAGGGCTGATTTCTTTTCCTGTGATTAAAGGCCTTCTGTTTCGACCGTCAAACTATTCAGGGGAGCATTTGCACCCGTTTGGCACCATTTTTGAGTGAATTGCCGAAAGTCAGATTTTTGATGAAATTGTGACCCCGGGGCTTAGGGATTTTTTGAAAAAAAAAATTATGCCGGTTAAGTTGTTGAGGTCTCATTTCTTGTCACGTGATAAAAAAACTTCTGTTTCGACCGCCAACCTTTCAGGGGAGCATTTCCACCCGTTTGGCACCATTTTTGAGTGAATTGCCGAAAGTCAGATTTTTGAGGAAATTGTGACCTTAGGGATTTTTTCAAAAAAAAATTTTCTGCCGGTTAAGGTGTCGAGGGCTGATTTCTTTTCCTGTGATAAAAAGCCTTCTGTTTCGACCGTCAAACTATTCAGGGGAGCATTTGCACCCGTTTGGCACCATTTTTGAGTGAATTGCCGAAAGTCAGATTTTTGATTAAATTGTGACCCTGATGCTTACGGATTTTTTCAAAAAAATCTTTTTCTGCCGGTTAAGTTGTTGAGGGCTGATTTCTTGTCATGTGATAAAAAAAGTCTGTTTTGATCGCTAAACCTTTCAGGGGAGCATTTGCACCCGTTTGGCACCATTTTTGAGTGAATTGCCGAAAGTCAGATTTTTGATGAAATTGTGACCTCAGGGCTTAGGGTTTTTTTCAAAAAAATCTTTTTCTGCAGGTTAAGTTGTTGAGGTCTGATTTCTTGTCATGTGATAAAAAAACTTCTGTTTCGACCGCTAAACCTTTCAGGGGAGCATTTGCACCCGTTTGGCACCATTTTTGAGTGAATTGCCGAAAGTCAGATTTTTGAGGAAATTGTGGCTTAGGGATTTTTTTTAAAAAAAAATTCTGCCGGTTAAGTTGTCGAGGGCTGATTTCTTTTCCGGTG
The DNA here is from genome assembly GCF_964270895.1 of Podarcis filfolensis. NCBI lineage: Eukaryota > Metazoa > Chordata > Lepidosauria > Squamata > Lacertidae > Podarcis > Podarcis filfolensis. Next base: position 11,785,220 of record NC_139611.1, on the reverse strand, counting down.
ATAAAAAAGCTTTTTGTTTCGATCGCCAAACCTTTCAGGGGAGCATTTCCACCCGTTTGGCACCATTTTTGAGTGAATTGCCGAAAGTCAGATTTTTGAGGAAATTGTGGCTTAGGGATTTTTTGAAAAAAAAAATTCTGCCGGTTAAGTTGTCGAGGGCTGATTTCTTCTCCTGTGATAAAAAGCCTTCTGTTTCGACCGCTAAACCTTTCAGGGGAGCATTTGCACCCGTTTGGCACCATTTTTGAGAGTATTGCCGAAAGTCAGATTTTTGATGAAATTGTGACCCCGGGGCTTAGGGATTTTTTGAAAAAAAAAATTATGCCGGTTAAGTTGTTGAGGTCTCATTTCTTGTCACGTGATAAAAAAACTTCTGTTTCGACCGCCAACCTTTCAGGGGAGCATTTCCACCCGTTTGGCACCATTTTTGAGTGAATTGCCGAAAGTCAGATTTTTGAGGAAATTGTGACCTTAGGGATTTTTTCAAAAAAAAATTTTCTGCCGGTTAAGGTGTCGAGGGCTGATTTCTTTTCCTGTGATAAAAAGCCTTCTGTTTCGACCGTCAAACTATTCAGGGGAGCATTTGCACCCGTTTGGCACCATTTTTGAGTGAATTGCCGAAAGTCAGATTTTTGATTAAATTGTGACCCTGATGCTTACGGATTTTTTCAAAAAAATCTTTTTCTGCCGGTTAAGTTGTTGAGGGCTGATTTCTTGTCATGTGATAAAAAAAGTCTGTTTTGATCGCTAAACCTTTCAGGGGAGCATTTGCACCCGTTTGGCACCATTTTTGAGTGAATTGCCGAAAGTCAGATTTTTGATGAAATTGTGACCTCAGGGCTTACGGTTTTTTTCAAAAAAATCTTTTTCTGCAGGTTAAGTTGTTGAGGTCTGATTTCTTGTCATGTGATAAAAAAACTTCTGTTTCGACCGCTAAACCTTTCAGGGGAGCATTTGCACCCGTTTGGCACCATTTTTGAGTGAATTGCCGAAAGTCAGATTTTTGAGGAAATTGTGGCTTAGGGATTTTTTTTAAAAAAAAATTCTGCCGGTTAAGTTGTCGAGGGCTGATTTCTTTTCCGGTGATAAAAAAGCTTTTTGTTTCGATCGCCAAACCTTTCAGGGGAGCATTTCCACCCGTTTGGCACCATTTTTGAGTGAATTGCCGAAAGTCAGATTTTTGAGGAAATTGTGGCTTAGGGATTTTTTGAAAAAAAAAATTCTGCCGGTTAAGTTGTCGAGGGCTGATTTCTTCTCCTGTGATAAAAAGCCTTCTGTTTCGACCGCTAAACCTTTCAGGGGAGCATTTGCACCCGTTTGGCACCATTTTTGAGAGAATTGCCGAAAGTCAGATTTTTGATGAAATTGTGACCCCGGGGCTTAGGGTTTTTTTCAAAAAAATCTTTTTCTGCCGGTTAAGTTGTTGAGGGCTGATTTCTTGTCATGTGATAAAAAAACTTCTGTTTCAACAGCCAAACCTTTCAGGGGAGCATTTCCACCCCTTTCGCACCATTTTTGAGTGAATTGCCGAAAGTCAGATTTTTGATGAAATTGTGACCCTGATGCTTACGGATTTTTTTTAAAAAAAAAATTCTGCCGGTTAAGGTGTCGAGGGCTGATTTCTTTTCCTGTGATAAAAAGCCTTCTGTTTCAACCGCCAAACCTTTCAGCGGAGCATTTCCACCCGTTTGGCACCATTTTTGAGTGAATTGCCGAAAGTCAGATTTTTGATGAAATCGTGACCTCGGGGCTTAGGGATTTGTTCAAAAAAAATTTTTCTGCCGGTTAAGGTGTCGAGGGTTGATTTCTTTTCCTGTGATAAAAAGCCTTCTGTTTCGACCGTCTAACCATTCAGGGGAGCATTTCCACCCGTTTGGCACCATTTTTGAGTGAATTGCCGAAAGTCAGATTTTTGATGAAATTGTGACCCTGATGCTTACGGATTTTTCTCAGATTTTTGATGAAATTAGGGTTTTTTTCAAAAAAATGTTTTTCTGCCGGTTAAGTTGTTGAGGGCTGATTTCTTGTCATGTGATAAAAAAACTTCTGTTTCAACAGCCAAACCTTTCAGGGGAGCATTTCCACCCCTTTGGCACCATTTTTGAGTGAATTGCCGAAAGTCAGATTTTTGATGAAATTGTGACCACGGGGCTTAGGGATTTTTTCAAAAAAAAAATTCTGCCGGTTAAGGTGTCGAGGGCTGATTTCTTTTCCTGTGATAAAAAGCCTTCTGTTTCGACCGTCAAACCATTCAGGGGAGCATTTCCACCCGTTTGGCACCATTTTTGAGTGAATTCCCGAAAGTCAGATTTTTGATGAAATTGTGACCACGGGGCTTAGGGATTTTTTCAAAAAAAAAATTCTGCCGGTTAAGGTGTCGAGGGCTGATTTCTTTTCCTGTGATAAAAAGCCTTCTGTTTCGACCGTCAAACCATTCAGGGGAGCATTTGCAACAGTTTGGCACCATTTTTGAGTGAATTGCCGAAAGTCAGATTTTTGAGGAAATTGTGACCCCGGGGCTTAGGGATTTTTTCAAAAAAATCTTTTTCTGCCGGTTAAGTTGTTGAGGGCTGATTTCTTTTCCTGTGATTAAAAAACTTCTGTTTCAACAGCCAAACCTTTCAGGGGAGCATTTGCACCCGTTTGGCACCATTTTTGAGTGAATTGCCGAAAGTCAGATTTTTGATGAAATTGTGACCCCGGGGCTTAGGGATTTTTTGAAAAAAAAAATTATGCCGGTTAAGTTCTCGAGGGCTGATTTCTTTTCCTGTGATAAAAAAGCCTTCTGTTTCGACCGCTAAACCTTTCAGGGGAGCATTTGCACCCGTTTCGCACCATTTTTGAGTGAATTGCCGAAAGTCAGATTTTTGATGAAATTGTGACCCCGGGGCTTAGGGATTTTTTCAAAAAAAAAATTCTGCCGGTTAAGTTGTTGAGGTCTGATTTCTTGTCATGTGATAAAAAAACTTCTGTTTCGACCGCCAACCTTTCAGGGGAGCATTTCCACCCGTTTGGCACCATTTTTGAGTGAATTGCCGAAAGTCAGATTTTTGAGGAAATTGTGACCTTAGGGATTTTTTCAAAAAAAAATTTTCTGCCGGTTAAGGTGTCGAGGGCTGATTTCTTTTCCTGTGATAAAAAGCCTTCTGTTTCGACCGTCAAACTATTCAGGGGAGCATTTGCACCCGTTAGGCACCATTTTTGAGTGAATTGCCGAAAGTCAGATTTTTGATGAAATTGTGACCCCGGGGCTTAGGGTTTTTTTCAAAAAAATCTTTTTCTGCCGGTTAAGTTGTTGAGGGCTGATTTCTTGTCATGTGATAAAAAAAAGTCTGTTTTGACCGCTAAACCTTTCAGGGGAGCATTTGCACCCGTTTGGCACCATTTTTGAGTGAATTGCCGAAAGTCAGATTTTTGATGAAATTGTGACCTCGGGGCTTAAGGATTTTTTTGAAAAAATATTTTTCTGCCAGTTAAGGTGTCGAGGGCTGATTTCTTTACCTGTGATAAAAAGCCTTCTGTTTCGACCGTCAAACTATTTAGGGGAGCATTTGCACCCGTTTGGCACCATTTTTGAGTGAATTGCCGAAAGTCAGATTTTTGATTAAATTGTGACCCTGATGCCTACGGATTTTTTCAAAAAAATCTTTTTCTGCCGGTTAAGTTGTTGAGGGCTGATTTCTTGTCATGTGATAAAAAAAGTCTGTTTTGACCGCTAAACCTTTCAGGGGAGCATTTGCACCCGTTTGGCGCCATTTTTGAGTGAATTGCCGAAAGTCAGATTTTTGATGAAATTGTGACCCCGGGGCTTAGGGTTTTTTTCAAAAAAATCTTTTTCTGCCGGTTAAGTTGTTGAGGTCTGATTTCTTGTCATGTGATAAAAAAACTTCTGTTTCGACCGCTAAACCTTTCCGGGGAGCATTTGCACCCGTTTGGCACCATTTTTGAGTGAATTGCCGAAAGTCAGATTTTTGAGGAAATTATGGCTTAGGGATTTTTTTTAAAAAAAAAATTCTGCCGGTTAAGTTGTCGAGGGCTGATTTCTTCTCCTGTGATAAAAAGCCTTCTGTTTCGACCGCTAAACCTTTCAGGGGAGCATTTGCACCCGTTTGGCACCATTTTTGAGTGAATTGCCGAAAGTCAGATTTTTGAGGAAATTGTGGCTTAGGGATTTTTTGAAAAAAAAAATTCTGCCGGTTAAGTTGTCGAGGGCTGATTTCTTCTCCTGTGATAAAAAGCCTTCTGTTTCGACCGCTAAACCTTTCAGGGGAGCATTTGCACCCGTTTGGCACCATTTTTGAGTGAATTGCCGAAAGTCAGATTTTTGATGAAATTGTGACCCTGATGCTTACGGATTTTTTCAAAAAAAAAAATTCTGCCGGTTAAGGTGTCGAGGGCTGATTTCTTTTCCTGTGATAAAAAGCCTTCTGTTTCGACCGTCAAACCATTCAGGGGAGCATTTCCACCCGTTTGGCACCATTTTTGAGTGAATTGCCAAAAGTCAGATTTTTGATGAAATTGTGACCCCGGGGCTTAGGGATTTTTTCAAAAAAAAAATTCTGCCGGTTAAGTTGTCGAGGGCTGATTTCTTTTCCTGTGATAAAAAAGCCTTCTGTTTCGACCGCCAAACCTTTCAGCGGAGCATTTCAACCCGTTTGGCACCATTTTTGAGTTAATTGCCGAAAGTCAGACTTTTGAGGAAATTGTGACCCCGGGGCTTGGGGATTTTTTCAAAAAAAAAAAAAATCTGCCGGTTAAGGTGTCGAGGGCTGATTTCTTTTCCTGTGATAAAAAAGCCTTCTGTTTCGACCGCCAAACCTTTCAGGGGAGCATTTCCACCCGTTTGGCACCATTTTTGAGTGAATTGCCGAAAGTCAGATTTTTGATGAAATTGTGACCCCGGGGCTTAGGGATTTTTTCAAAAAAAAAAATCTGCCGGTTAAGTTGTCGAGGGCTGATTTCTTTTCCTGTGATAAAAAAGCCTTCTGTTTCGACCGCCAAACCTTTCAGCGGAGCATTTCCACCCGTTTGGCACCATTTTTGAGTGAATTGCCGAAAGTCAGATTTTTGATGAAATCGTGACCTCGGGGCTTAGGGATTTGTTCAAAAAAAAATTTTCTGCCGGTTAAGGTGTCGAGGGCTGATTTCTTTTCCTGTGATAAAAAGCCTTCTGTTTCGACCGCTAAACCTTTCAGGGGAGCATTTGCACCCGTTTGGCACCATTTTTGAGTGAATTGCCGAAAGTCAGATTTTTGATGAAATTGTGACCCCGGGGCTTAGGGTTTTTTTCAAAAAAATCTTTTTCTGCCAGTTAAGTTGTTGAGGGCTGATTTCTTGTCATGTGATAAAAAAACTTCTGTTTCAACAGCCAAACCTTTAAGGGGAGCATTTCCACCCCTTTGGCACCATTTTTGAGTGAATTGCCGAAAGTCAGATTTTTGATGAAATTGTGACCCCGATGCTTAGGTATTTTTTCAAAAAAAAAAAATTCTGCCGGTTAAGGTGTCGAGGGCTGATTTCTTTTCCTGTGATAAAAAAGCTTTCTGTTTTGACCGCTAAACCTTTCAGGGGAGCATTTGCACCCGTTTGGCACCATTTTTGAGTGAATTGCCGAAAGTCAGATTTTTGAGGAAATTGTGACCCCGGGGCCTAGGGATTTTGTGAAAAAAAATAATTCTGCCGGTTAAGTTGTGGAGGGCTGATTTCTTCTCCTGTGATAAAAAGCCTTCTGTTTCGACCGCTAAACCTTTCAGGGGAGCATTTCCACCCGTTTGGGACCATTTTTGAATGAATTGCTGAAAGTCAGATTTTTGAGGAAATTGTGACCTTAGGGATTTTTGAAAAAAAAAATTCTGCCGGTTAAGGTGTCGAGGGCTGATTTCTTTTCCTGTGATAAAAAGCCTTCTGTTTCGACCGTCAAACCATTCAGGGGAGCATTTGCAACAGTTTGGCACCATTTTTGAGTGAATTGCCGAAAGTCAGATTTTTGAGGAAATTGTGACCCCCGGGCTTAGGGATTTTTTCAAAAAAAAAAAATTCTGCCAATTAAGGTGTCGAGGGCTGATTTCTTTTCCTGTGATTAAAAGCCTTCTGTTTCGACCGTCAAACCTTTCAGGGGAGCATTTGCACCCGTTTGGCACCATTTTTGAGTGAATTACCGAAAGTCAGATTTTTGATGAAATTGTGACCCTGATGCTTACGGATTTTTTCAAAAAAATCTTTTTCTGCCGGTTAAGTTGTTGAGGGCTGATTTCTTGTCATGTGATAAAAAAACTTCTGTTTCGACCGCTAAACCTTTCAGGGGAGCATTTGCAACCGTTTGGCACCATTTTTGAGTGAATTGCCGAAAGTCAGATTTTTGAGGAAATTGTGACCCCGGGGCTTAGGGATTTTTTCCAAAAAAAAATTCTGCCGGTTAAGTTGTCGAGGGCTGGTTTCTTTTCCTGTGATTAAAAGCCTTCTGTTTCGACCGTCAAACCTTTCAGGGGAGCATTTGCACCCGTTTGGCACCATTTTTGAGTGAATTGCCGAAAGTCAGATTTTTGATGAAATTGTGACCCTGATGCTTACGGATTTTTCTCAGATTTTTGATGAAATTAGGGTTTTTTTCAAAAAAATGTTTTTCTGCCGATTAAGTTGTTGAGGCCTGATTTCTTGTCATGTGATAAAAAAACTTCTGTTTCAACAGCCAAACCTCTCAGGGGAGCATTTGCACCCGTTTGGCACCATTTTTGAGTGAATTGCCGCAAGTCAGATTTTTGATGAAATTGTGACCCCGGGGCTTAGGGTTTTTTTCAAAAAAATCTTTTCTGCCGGTTAAGTTGTTGAGGTCTTATTTCTTGTCATGTGATAAAAAAACTTCTGTTTCGACCGCTAAACCTTTCAGGGGAGCATTTGCACCCGTTTGGCACCATTTTTGAGTGAATTGCCGAAAGTCAGATTTTTGAGGAAATTGTGGCTTAGGGATTTTTTGAAAAAAAAAATTCTGCCGGTTAAGGTGTCGAGGGCTGATTTCTTCTCCTGTGATAAAAAGCCTTCTGTTTCGACCGCTAAACCTTTCAGGGGAGCATTTCCACCCCTTTGGCACCATTTTTGAGTGAATTGCCGAAAGTCAGATTTTTGATGAAATTGTGACCCTGATGCTTACGGATTTTTTCAAAAAAAAAAATTCTGCCGGTTAAGTTGTTGAGGGCTGATTTCTTGTCATGTGATAAAAAAAGTCTGTTTTGACCGCTAAACCTTTCAGGGGAGCATTTGCACCCGTTTGGCACCATTTTTGAGTGAATTGCCGAAAGTCAGATTTTTGATGAAATTGTGACCCCGGGGCTTAGGGTTTTTTTCAAAAAAATCTTTTAATGCCGGTTAAGTTGTTGAGGTCTGATTTCTTGTCCTGTGATAGAAAGCCTTCTGTTTCGACCGCCAAACCTTTCAGGGGAGCATTTGCAACCGTTTGGCACCATTTTGGAGTGAATTGCCGAAAGTCAGATTTTTGATGAAATTGTGACCCCGGGGCTTAGGGATTTTTTGAAAAAAAAAATTATGCCGGTTAAGTTCTCGAGGGCTGATTTCTTTTCCTGTGATAAAAAAGCCTTCTCTTTCGACCGCTAAACCTTTCAGGGGAGTATTTGCACCCGTTTCGCACCATTTTTGAGTGAATTGCCGAAAGTCAGATTTTTGATGAAATTGTGACCCCGGGGCTTAGGGATTTTTTCAAAAAAAATATTCTGCCGGTTAAGTTGTTGAGGTCTGATTTCTTGTCATGTGATAAAAAAACTTCTGTTTCGACCGCCAACCTTTCAGGGGAGCATTTCCACCCGTTTGGCACCATTTTTGAGTGAATTGCCGAAAGTCAGATTTTTGAGGAAATTGTGACCTTAGGGATTTTTTGAAAAAAAAAATTATGCCGGTTAAGTTCTCGAGGGCTGATTTCTTTTCCTGTGATAAAAAGCCTTCTGTTTCGACCGTCAAACTATTCAGGGGAGCATTTGCACCCGTTAGGCACCATTTTTGAGTGAATTGCCGAAAGTCAGATTTTTGATGAAATTGTGACCCCGGGGCTTTGGGTTTTTTTCAAAAAAATCTTTTTCTGCCGGTTAAGTTGTTGAGGGCTGATTTCTTGTCATGTGATAAAAAAAAGTCTGTTTTGACCGCTAAACCTTTCAGGGGAGCATTTGCACCCGTTTGGCACCATTTTTGAGTGAATTGCCGAAAGTCAGATTTTTGATGAAATTGTGACCTCGGGGCTTAGGGATTTTTTTGAAAAAAATTTTTTCTGCCAGTTAAGGTGTCGAGGGCTGATTTCTTTTCCTGTGATAAAAAAGCCTTCTGTTTCGACCGCCAAACCTTTCAGCGGAGCATTTCCACCCGTTTGGCACCATTTTTGAGTGAATTGCCAAAAGTCAGATTTTTGATGAAATCGTGACCTCGGGGCTTAGGGATTTGTTCAAAAAATTTTTTTCTGCCGGTTAAGGTGTCGAGGGCTGATTTCTTTTCCTGTGATAAAAAGCCTTCTGTTTCGACCGTCAAACCATTCAGGGGAGCATTTCCACCCGTTTGGCACCATTTTTGAGTGAATTGCCGAAAGTCAGATTTTTGATGAAATTGTGACCCCGATGCTTACGGATTTTTTCAAAAAAAAAATTTCTGCCGGTTAAGGTGTCGAGGGCTGATTTCTTTTCCTGTGATAAAAAAACTTCTGTTTTGACCGCTAAACCTTTCAGGGGAGCATTTGCAACAGTTTGGCACCATTTTTGAATGAATTGCCGAAAGTCAGATTTTTGAGGAAATTGTGACCCCGGGGCTTAGGTATTTTTTCAAAAAAAAAAATTCTGCCGGTTAAGGTGTCGAGGGCTGATTTCTTTTCCTGTGATAAAAAAGCTTTCTGTTTTGACCGCTAAACCTTTCAGGGGAGCATTTGCACCCGTTTGGCACCATTTTTGATTGATTTGCCGAAAGTCAGATTTTTGATGAAATTGTGACCCCGGGGCTTAGGGATTTTTTGAAAAAAAAAATTCTGCCGGTTAAGTTGTGGAGGGCTGATTTCTTCTCCTGTGAAAAAAAGCCTTCTGTTTCGACCGCTAAACCTTTCAGGGGAGCATTTGCACCCGTTTGGCACCATTTTTGAGTGAATTGCCGAAAGTCAGATTTTTGATTAAATTGTGACCCTGATGCTTACGGATTTTTTCAAAAAAATCTTTTTCTGCCGGTTAAGTTGTTGAGGGCTGATTTCTTGTCATGTGATAAAAAAACTTCTGTTTCGACCGCTAAACCTTTCAGGGGAGCATTTGCAACCGTTTGGCACCATTTTTGAGTGAATTGCCGAAAGTCATATTTTTGATGAAATTGTGACCCCGGGGCTTAGGGATTTTTTCCAAAAAAAAATTCTGCCGGTTAAGTTGTTGAGGGCTGGTTTCTTTTCCTGTGATAAAAAAGCTTTCTGTTTTGACCGCCAAACCTTTCAGGGGAGCATTTCCACCCGTTTGGGACCATTTTTGAATGAATTGCCGAAAGTCAGATTTTTGAGGAAATTGTGACCTTAGGGATTTTTGAAAAAAAAAATTCTGCCGGTTAAGGTGTCGAGGGCTGATTTCTTTTCCTGTGATTAAAAGCCTTCTGTTTCGACCGTCAAACCTTTCAGGGGAGCATTTGCACCCGTTTGGCACCATTTTTGAGTGAATTGCCGAAAGTCAGATTTTTGATGAAATTGTGACCCTGATGCTTACGGATTTTTCTCAGATTTTTGATGAAATTAGGGTTTTTTTGAAAAAAATGTTTTTCTGCCGGTTAAGTTGTTGAGGGCTGATTTCTTGTCATGTGATAAAAAAACTTCTGTTTCAACAGCCAAACCTGTCAGGGGAGCATTTGCACCCGTTTGGCACCATTTTTGAGTGAATTGCCGCAAGTCAGATTTTTGATGAAATTGTGACCCCGGGGCTTAGGTTTTTTTTCAAAAAAATCTTTTCTGCCGGTTAAGTTGTTGAGGTCTTATTTCTTGTCATGTGATAAAAAAACTTCTGTTTCGACCGCTAAACATTTCAGGGGAGCATTTGCACCCGTTTGGCACCATTTTTGAGTGAATTGCCGAAAGTCAGATTTTTGAGGAAATTGTGGCTTAGGGATTTTTTTTTTAAAAAAATTCTGGCGGTTACGTTGTCGAGGGCTGATTTCTTTTCCGGTGATAAAAAAGCTTTCTGTTTCGACCGCCAAACCTTTCAGGGGAGCATTTCCACCCGTTTGGCACCATTTTTGAGTGAATTGCCGAAAGTCAGATTTTTGATGAAATTGTGACCCCGGGGCTTAGGGTTTTTTTCAAAAAAATCTTTTTCTGCCGGTTAAGTTGTTGAGGTCTGATTTCTTGTCATGTGATAAAAAAATTTCTGTTTCGACCACTAAACCTTTCAGGGGAGCATTTGCACCCGTTTGGCACCATTTTTGAGTGAATTGCCGAAAGTCAGATTTTTGATGAAATTGTGACCCCGGGGGCTTAGGGATTTTTTCAAAAAGATATTTTTCTGCCGGTTAAGTTGTTGATGGCTGATTTCTTGTCCTGTGATAAAAAGCCTTCCGTTTCGACCGCCAAACCTTTCAGGGGATCATTTGCAACCATTTGGCACCATTTCTGAGTGAATTGCCGAAAGTCAGATTTTTGATGTAATTGTGAGCCCGGGGCTTACGGATTTTTATAAAAAAAAAGTTTCTGCCGGTTAAGTTGTCGAGGGCTGATTTCTTTTCCTGTGATAAAAAAGCTTTCTCTTTCGACCGCCAAACGTTTCAGGGGAGCATTTGCAACCGTTTGGCACCATTTTTGAGTGAATTGCCAAAAGTCAGATTTTTTATGAAATTGTGACCCCGGGGCTTAGAGATTTTTTCAAAAAAATATTTTTCTGCCGGTTAAGTTGTCGAGGACTGATTTCTTGTCCTGTGATAGAAAGCCTTCTGTTTCGACAGTCAAACGATTCAGGGGAGCATTTGCACCCGTTTGGCACCATTTTTGAGTGAATTGCCGAAAGTCAGATTTTTGATGAAATTGTGACCCAGTGGCTTACGGATTTTTACAAAAAAAAAGTTTCTGCCGGTTAAGTTGTTGAGGGCTGATTTCTTTTCCTGTGATAAAAAAGCTTTCTCTTTCGACCGCCAAACGTTTCAGGAGAGCATTTGCAAACGTTTGGCACCATTTTTGAGTGAATTGCCGAAAGTCAGATTTTTGAGGAAATTGTGACCCCGGGGCTTAGGGATTTTTTCAAAAAAATATTTTTCTGCCGGTTAAGTTGTCGAGGGCTGATTTCTTGTCCTGTGATAGAAAGCCTTCTGTGTCGACCGCCAAACCTTTCAGGGGAGCATTTGCAAGCATTTGGCATCATTTTTGAGTGAATTGCCGAAAGTCAGATTTTTGATGAAAAAATTTTTTTTCTGCCGGTTAAGGTGTCGAGGGCTGATTTCTTTTCCTGTGATAAAAAGCCTTCTGTTTCGACCGTCAAACCTTTCAGGGGAGCATTTGCACCCGTTTGGCACCATTTTTGAGTGAATTGCCGAAAGTCAGATTTTTGATGAAATTGTGACCCCGGGGCTTACGGATTTTTTCAAAAAAAAAAAAAAAATCTGCCGGTTAAGTTGTCAAGGGTTGATTTCTTGTCTTGTGATAAAAAGACTTCTGTTTCGACCGCTAATCCTTTCAGGGGAGCATTTGCAACCGTTTGGCATCATTTTTGAGTGAATTGCCGAAAGTCAGATTTTAGATGAAATTGTGACCCTGATGCTTACGGATTTTTTCCAAAAAAAAAATTTCTACCGGTTGAGGTGTCGAGGGCTGATTTCTTTTCCTGTGATAAAAAGCCTTCAGTTTTGATCGCCAAACATTTCAGGGGAGCATTTGCACCCGTTTGGCACCATTTTTGAGTTCATTGCCGAATTTCAGATTTTTGATGAAATTGTGACCCCGGGGCTTATGGATTTTTTCAAAAAAAAAAATTCTGCCGGTTAAGTTGTTGAGGGCTGATTTCTTGTCCTGTGATAGAAAGCCTTCTGTTTCGACCGCCAAACCTTTCAGGGGAGCATTTGCAAGCATTTGGCACCATTTTTGAGTGAATTGCCGAAAGTTAGATTTTTGATGAAATTTTTTTTTCCTGCCGGTTAAGTTGTCCAGGGTTGATTTCTTGTCCTGTGATAAAAAGACTTCTGTTTCGACCGCCAAACGTTTCAGGGGAGCATTTGCAACTGTTTGGCACCATTTTTGAGTGAATTGCCGAAAGTCAGATTTTTGATGAAAAAATTTTTTTTCTGCTGGGTAAGGTGTCGAGGGCTGATTTCTTTTCCTGTGATAAAAAGCCTTCTGTTTCGACCGTCAAACCTTTCAGGGGGAGCATTTGCACCCGTTTGGTACCATTTTTGAGTGAACTGCCAAAAGTCAGATTTTTGATGAAATTGTGACCCCGGGGCTTAGGGATTTTTTCAAAAAAATATTTTTCTGCTGGTTAAGTTGTCGAGGGCTGATTTCTTTTCCTGTGATAAAAAAGCTTTCTCTTTCGACCGCCAAACGTTTCAGGGGAGCATTTGCAACCGTTTGGCACCATTTTTGAGTGAATTGCCAAAAGTCAGATTTTTTATGAAATTGTGACCCCGGGGCTTAGAGATTTTTTCAAAAAAATATTTTTCTGCCGGTTAAGTTGTCGAGGGCTGATTTCTTGTCCTGTGATAGAAAGCCTTCTGTTTCGACCGTCAAATGATTCAGGGGAGCATTTGCACCCGTTTGGCACCATTTTTGAGTGAATTGCCGAAAGTCAGATTTTTGATGAAATTGTGACCCAGTGGCTTACGGATTTTTACAAAAAAAAAGTTTCTGCCGGTTAAGTTGTCGAGGGCTGATTTCTTTTCCTGTGATAAAAAAGCTTTCTCTTTCGACCGCCAAACGTTTCAGGGGAGCATTTGCAACCGTTTGGCACCATTTCTGAGTGAATTGCCGAAAGTCAGATTTTTGATGAAAAATTTTTTTTTCTGCTGGGTAAGGTGTCGAGGGCTGATTTCTTTTCCTGTGATAAAAAGCCTTCTGTTTCGACCGTCAAACCTTTCAGGGGGAGCATTTGCACCCGTTTGGTACCATTTTTGAGTGAACTGCCAAAAGTCAGATTTTTGATGAAATTGTGACCCCGGGGCTTAGGGATTTTTTCAAAAAAAAAATTCTGCCGCTTAAGTTGTCGAGGGCTGATTTCTTCTCATCTGATAAAAAAACTTCTGTTTCTACAGCCAAACCTCACAGGGGAGCATTTGCACCCGTTTGGCACCATTTTTGAGTGAATTGCCGAAAGTCAGATTTTTGAGGAAATTGTGAGCCCGGGGCTTAGGGATTTTTTCAAAAAAATATTTTTCTGCTGGTTAAGTTGTCGAGGGCTGATTTCTTTTCCTGTGATAAAAAAGCTTTCTCTTTCGACCGCCAAACGTTTCAGGGGAGCATTTGCAACCGTTTGGCACCATTTTTGAGTGAATTGCCAAAAGTCAGATTTTTTATGAAATTGTGACCCCGGGGCTTAGAGATTTTTTCAAAAAAATATTTTTCTGCCGGTTAAGTTGTCGAGGGCTGATTTCTTGTCCTGTGATAGAAAGCCTTCTGTTTCGACCGTCAAACGATTCAGGGGAGCATTTGCACCCGTTTGGCACCATTTTTGAGTGAATTGCCGAAAGTCAGATTTTTGATGAAATTGTGACCCAGTGGCTTACGGATTTTTACAAAAAAAAAAAAAATCTGCCGGTTAAGTTGTCAAGGGTTGATTTCTTGTCTTGTGATAAAAAGACTTCTGTTTCGACCGCTAATCCTTTCAGGGGAGCATTTGCAACCGTTTGGCACCATTTTTGAGTGAATTACCGAAAGTCAGATTTTAGATGAAATTGTGACCCTGATGCTTACGGATTTTTTGAAAAAAAAAAATTTCTACCTGTTGAGGTGTCGAGGGCTGATTTCTTTTCCTGTGATAAAAAGCCTTCAGTTTTGATCGCCAAACATTTCAGGGGAGCATTTGCACCCGTTTGGCACCATTTTTGAGTTCATTGCCGAATTTCAGATTTTTGATGAAATTGTGACCCCGGGGCTTATGGATTTTTTCAAAAAAAAAAATTCTGCCGGTTAAGTTGTTGAGGGCTGATTTCTTGTCCTGTGATAGAAAGCCTTCTGTTTCGACCGCCAAACCTTTCAGGGGAGCATTTGCAAGCATTTGGCACCATTTTTGAGTGAATTGCCGAAAGTTAGATTTTTGATGAAATTTTTTTTTCCCTGCCGGTTAAGTTGTCCAGGGTTGATTTCTTGTCCTGTGATAAAAAGACTTCTGTTTCGACCGTCAAACCTTTCAGGGGGAGCATTTGCACCCGTTTGGTACCATTTTTGAGTGAATTGCCAAAAGTCAGATTTTTGATGAAAAAATTTTTTTTCTGCTGGGTAAGGTGTCGAGGGCTGATTTCTTTTCCTGTGATAAAAAGCCTTCTGTTTCGACCGTCAAACCTTTCAGGGGGAGCATTTGCACCCGTTTGGTACCATTTTTGAGTGAATTGCCAAAAGTCAGATTTTTGATGAAATTGTGACCCCGGGGCTTAGGGATTTTTTCAAAAAAAAAAATTCTGCCGCTTAAGTTGTCGAGGGCTGATTTCTTCTCATCTGATAAAAAAACTTCTGTTTCTACAGCCAAACCTCACAGGGGAGCATTTGCACCCGTTTGGAAACATTTTTGAGTGAATTGCCGAAAGTCAGATTTTTGATGAAATTGTGACCCCGGGATATAGGGTTTTTTTCAAAAAAATCTTTTTCTGCCGGTTAAGTTGTTGAGGGCTGATTTCTTGTCATGTGATAAAAAACTTCTGTTTCGACCGCTAATCCTTTCAGGGGAGCATTTGAAACCGTTTGGCACCATTTTTGAGTGAATTGCCGAAAGTCAGATTTTTGATGTAATTGTGAGCCCGGGGCTTACGGATTTTTATAAAAAAAAAGTTTCTGCCGGTTAAGTTGTCGAGGGCTGATTTCTTTTCCTGTGATAAAAAAGCTTTCTCTTTCGACCGCCAAACGTTTCAGGGGAGCATTTGCAACCGTTTGGCACCATTTTTGAGTGAATTGCCAAAATCAGATTTTTTATGAAATTGTGACCCCGGGGCTTAGAGATTTTTTCAAAAAAATATTTTTCTGCCGGTTAAGTTGTCGAGGGCTGATTTCTTGTCCTGTGATAGAAAGCCTTCTGTTTCGACCGTCAAACGATTCAGGGGAGCATTTGCACCCGTTTGGCACCATTTTTGAGTGAATTGCCGAAAGTCAGATTTTTGATGCAATTGTGACCCAGTGGCTTACGGATTTTTACAAAAAAAAAGTTTCTGCCGGTTAAGTTGTCGAGGGCTGATTTCTTTTCCTGTGATAAAAAAGCTTTCTCTTTCGACCGCCAAACGTTTCAGGGGAGCATTTGCAACCGTTTGGCACCATTTTTGAGTGAATTGCCAAAAGTCAGATTTTTTATGAAATTGTGACCCCGGGGCTTAGAGATTTTTTCAAAAAAATATTTTTCTGCCGGTTAAGTTGTCGAGGGCTGATTTCTTGTCCTGTGATAGAAAGCCTTCTGTTTCGACCGTCAAACGATTCAGGGGAACATTTGCACCCGTTTGGCACCATTTTTGAGTGAATTGCCGAAAGTCAGATTTTTGATGAAATTGTGACCCAGTGGCTTACGGATTTTTACAAAAAAAAAGTTTCTGCCGGTTAAGTTGTTGAGGGCTGATTTCTTTTCCTGTGATAAAAAAGCTTTCTCTTTCGACCGCCAAACGTTTCAGGAGAGCATTTGCAAACGTTTGGCACCATTTTTGAGTGAATTGCCGAAGTCAGATTTTTGAGGAAATTGTGACCCCGGGGCTTAGGGATTTTTTCAAAAAAATATTTTTCTGCTGGTTAAGTTGTCGAGGGCTGATTTCTTGTCCTGTGATAGAAAGCCTTCTGTTTCGACCGCCAAACCTTTCAGGGGAGCATTTGCAACCATTTGGCACCATTTTTGAGTGAATTGCCGAAAGTCAGATTTTTTATGAAATTGTGACCCCGGGGCTTACGGATTTTTTCAAAAAAATATTTTTCTGCCGGTTAAGTTGTCGAGGGCTGATTTCTTGTCCTGTGATAGAAAGCCTTCTGTTTCGACCGTCAAACGATTCAGGGGAGCATTTGCACCCGTTTGGCACCATTTTTGAGTGAATTGCCGAAAGTCAGATTTTTGATGAAATTGTGACCCAGTGGCTTACGAATTTTTACAAAAAAAAAGTTTCTGCCGGTTAAGTTGTTGAGGGCTGATTTCTTTTCCTGTGATAAAAAAGCTTTTTCTTTCGACCGCCAAACGTTTCAGGAGAGCATTTGCAAACGTTTGGCACCATTTTTGAGTGAATTGCCGAAAGTCAGATTTTTGAGGAAATTGTGACCCCGGGGCTTAGGGATTTTTTCAAAAAAATATTTTTCTGCCGGTTAAGTTGTCGAGGGCTGATTTCTTGTCCTGTGATAGAAAGCCTTCTGTTTCGACCGCCAAACCTTTCAGGGGAGCATTTGCAAGCATTTGGCACCATTTTTGAGTGAATTGCCGAAAGTCAGATTTTTGATGAAAAATTTTTTTTCTGCCGGTTAAGGTTTCGAGGGCTGATTTCTTTTCCTGTGATAAAAAGCCTTCTGTTTCGACCGTCAAACCTTTCAGGGGAGCATTTGCACCCGTTTGGCACCATTTTTGAGTGAATTGCCAAAAGTCAGATTTTTGATGAAATTGTGACCCCGGGGCTTAAGGATTTTTTCAAAAAAATATTTTTCTGCTGGTTAAGTTGTCCGCGGCTGATTTCTTGTCCTGTGATAGAAAGCCTTCTGTTTCTACCGCCAAACCTTTCAGGGGAGCATTTGCAACCGTTCAGCTCCATTTTTGAGTGAAATGTCGAAAGTCAGATTTTTAATGAAATTGTGACCCCGGGGCTTAGGGATTTTTTCAAAAAAATCTTTTTCTGCTGGTTAAGGTGTCGAGGGCTGATTTCTTGTCCTGTGAAAAAAGCCTTCTGTTTCGACCGCCAAACCTTTCAGGGGAGCATTTGCAACCATTTGGCACCATTTTTGAGTGAATTGCCGAAAGTCAGATTTTTGATGAAATTGGGACCCCGGGGCTTACGGATTTTTTCAAAAAAATCTTTTTCTGCCGGCTAAGGTGTCGAGGGCTGATTTCTTTTCCTGTGATAAAAAGCCTTCTATTTCGATCGTCAAACCATTCAGGGGAGCATTTGCACCATTTTGGCACCATTTTTGAGTGAATTGCCGAAAGACAGATTTTTGATGAAAATTTTTTTTTTCTGCCGGATAAGGTGTCGAGGGCTGATTTCTTTTCCTGTGATAAAAAGCCTTCTGTTTCGACCGTCAAACCTTTCAGGGGAGCATTTGCACCCGTTCGGCTCCATTTTTGAGTGAATTGTCAAAAGTCAGATTTTTGATGAAATTGTGATTCTGGGGCTTACGGATTTTTTCAAAAAAATCTTTTTCTGCCGGTTAAGGTGTCGAGGGCTGATTTCTTCTCATCTGATAAAAAAAATTCTGTTTCGACCGCCAAACCTTTCAGGGGAGCATTTGCAACCGTTTGGCACCATTTTTGAGTGAATTGTCGAAAGTCAGATTTTTAATGAAATTGTGACCCCGGGGCTTAGGGATTTTTTCAAAAGAATCTTTTTCTGCCGGTTAAGGTGTCGAGGGCTGATTTCTTGTCCTGTGATAAAAACCTTCTGTTTCGACAGCCAAACCTTTCAGGGGAGCATTAGCACCCGTTTCGCACCATTTTTGAGTGAATTGCCGAAAGTCAGATTTTTGAGGAAATTGTGACCCGGGGGCTTAGGGATTTTTTCAAAAAAATATTTTTCTGCCGGTTAAGTTGTCGAGGGCTGATTTCTTGTCCTGTGATAGAAAGCCTTCTGTTTCGACCGCCAAACCTTTCAGGGGAGCATTTGCAAGCATTTGGCACCATTTTTGAGTGAATTGCTGAAAGTCATATTTTTGATGAAAAATTTTTTTTCCTGCCGTTTAAGTTGTCGAGGGCTGATTATTTGTCCTGTGATAAAAAGACTTCTGTTTCGACCGCCAAACGTTTCAGGGAAGCATTTGCAACCGTTTGGCACCATTGTTGAGTGAATTGCCGAAAGTCAGATTTTTGATGAAATTGTGACCCCGATGCTTACGGATTTTTTCAAAAAAAAATTTCTGCCGGTTAAGGTGTCGAGGGCTGATTTCTTTTCCTGTGATAAAAAGCCTTCAGTTTCGATCGCCAAACCTTTCAGGAGAGCATTTGCACCCGTTCGGCTCCATTTTTGAGTGAAATGCCGAAAGTCAGATTTTTGATGAAATTGTGACCCCGGGGCTTACGGATTTTTTCAAAAAAATATTTTTCTGCCGGTTAAGGTGTCGAGGGCTGATTTCTTCTCATGTGATAAAAAAACTTCTGTTTCGACCGCTAAACCTTTCAGGGGAGCATTTGCAACCGTTTGGCACCATTTTGGAGTGAATTGCCGAAAGTCAGATTTTTGAGGAAATTGTGACCCCGGGGCTTAGGGATTTTTTCAAAAAAATATTTTTCTGCCGGTTAAGTTGTCGAGGGCTGATTTCTTGTCCTGTGATAGAAAGCCTTCTGTTTCGACCGCCAAACCTTTCATGGGAGCATTTGCAAGCATTTGGCACCATTTTTGAGTGAATTGCCGAAAGTCAGATTTTTGATGAAAATTTTTTTTCCTGCCAGTTAAGGTGTCGAGGGCTGATTTCTTTTCCTGTGATAAAAAGCCTTCTGTTTCGACCGTCAAACCTTTCAGGGGAACATTTGCACCCGTTTGGTACCATTTTTGAGTGAATTGCCAAAAGTCAGATTTTTGATGAAATTGTGACCCCGGGGCTTAGGGATTTTTTCAAAAAAATATTTTTCTGCTGGTTAAGTTGTCCGCGGCTGATTTCTTGTCCTGTGATAGAAAGCCTTCTGTTTCTACCGCCAAACCTTTCAGGGGAGCATTTGCAACCGTTCAGCTCCATTTTTGAGTGAAATGTCGAAAGTCAGATTTTTAATGAAATTTTGAACCCGGGGCTTAGGGATTTTTTCAAAAAAATATTTTTCTGCCGGTTAAGTTGTCGAGGGTTTATTTCTTGTCCTGTGATAGAAAGCCTTCTGTTTCGATCGCCAAACCTTTCAGGGGAGCATTTGCAAGCATTTGGCACCATTTTTCAGTGAAATGCTGAAAGTCAGATTTTTGATGAAAATTTTTTTTTTCTGCCGGTTAAGGTGTCGATGGCTGATTTCTTATCCTGTGATAAAAAGACTTCTGTTTCGACCGCCAAACGTTTCAGGGGAGCATTTGCAACCGTTTGGCACCATTTTTGAGTGAATTGCCGAAAGTCAGATTTTTGATGAAATTGTGACCCCGATGCTTAGGGATTTTTTCAAAAAAATCATTTTCTGCCGGTTAAGGTGTCGAGGGCTGATTTCTTTTCCTGTGATAAAAAGCCTTCTGTTTCGACCGCCAAACCTTTCAGGGGAGCATTTGCAGCCGTTTGGCACCATTTTTGAGTGAATTGCCAAAAGTCAGATTTTTTATGAAATTGTGACCCCGGGTGTCAGGGAACTGTCATCTGAGACGAAGGAGGTGAAAGGGCTCATGGAGGGTGAGAGAGACCACTCAGCGGAGGAGGGGACCAGCAGGGGGAGAAGTGGAGTTACAAGGGAAAGTGAGTCGGAGGGAGAGCTCAGAGATACTTCAAGCGGGAACAGTGGAGAGGTTCCAGGACCTCCCGTAGGCACACCCACTCCTCGGCGGAAACTGTCACGCCGAGAGTCCAGAAGACGCGTTTCCGTCAAGGAGCTTTTATGCTGGAAGAAATTCCATAAACGCCCACTGTCCGATTCAACGAGCGATTGATGGAGCCATGCTTAAGGAGCTCCATCACAGACAGAGGTTTGGGAACTTAGCCAAGCTCTGAGGGATCAGGATTTTACGCACAAGCAGCTCACCATCCCATCACAGCAATCGGACAGTCCCTGAAAGCAGCTTGTGCAGAGAGGCATCATGAGCAACCCAGCTGGAGCCGGAGGAGCAGCAGGAGCTGGAGAAGGTCCAACTCTGGAAGAAAGGTGCAGAGTTTTGGAACTCCAGCTAGCAATGCAAACGGCGAGGCTAGAAGAAAGGAGGGCGCAGGATGCAGAAAAGGCAAAAGGCGCTACACTAGCAAGAAAGATGCCAGGAATGGTGCAGAAGTTTGGGGGGGACCCCAGGAACTACCAAGCCTTTAGGACAGAGATGCAGTATGCTCTTGAACTGCAGTTTAACGACTTTCCCGATGAGGCATCGCGAGTGGCGTTTGTGATTGGCCATCTCGAAGGAGGGGCGAGAGACTGGGTCCGGCCCCTGATGGCAGGGAATAGTGACATGCTGAAGGACGCGAGGAAGTTTTTTCGCGCCATGGATTTGATGTTTTCCAGCGAGATTGAACAGGAACTGGTGCGCAGACAATTGATGGCTTGCAAACAGGGGAGCCGATCGGTTCGTGAGTACTGGACTGAGTTTACAATGTTGATACATAAATTGGGGTGGGATCTATCGGCGGAACCCATTCAAATGCTCTTTGAAGAGGGGCTTTCTTCGGGGGTGAAAGACGAACTTTCCCGGGCGCCCAGGGCGGAGTCTATGGACCAGCTGACCAAATCAGCGTTGACCATTGGAGCGCGCCAGGAGGCAAGAGCCTTGGAGAAGCGGGAGGGGAAAGGAGAGCGTTGGAGGGATTTCCGCATTCCAGAGATTCCAGAACCCAGTTTCCCGCCCGGAGAGCCGATGGAAGTTGGAACAGCGCGCGCGCGCGCAGTTTCAAATCCCAGTGAAGGGAGGAAGAAGGAGGGAAAGAGCGCCAAGAAATGTTACCTCTGCCAGCAGCCAGGTCACTTTGCCAGAGTCTGCCCACAAAGAAAGGAATGGCAAGGGATGGCGGGAGCTGTTGGGGGGAAGGAGGAGGAAGTCCAGGAGCCAGTAAAAGCCAGCGCCTGTCTGCCGCTGTCAGGGCACTGCAGACAGGCCAAGGAGCAGTAAAAGTGCCCACTCCGGAACCTCCAAGACCAGCTCTAGTAATAGAGGTGCTGCTAGAGCTGGCAAACGGATACCCACTAAAGACCAAGGCGCTGTTGGACTCAGGCAGCTCCTGTAATTTTATGAGCAAGGAGTTTGCAGCTGAACACCAGATACAGACACTCCCTTTAAGCAACCCCCTGCAGGTCACCACGATCGATGGGAGGGAGCTGTTGGGGGGAGAAGTTAGCCTACAGACCGTCCCAATGGTTATGAGGGTGGCAAGGCACACTGAAAGGATAGCATTCAATGTAGCCACCCTGGGAGGGGCGCCAGTCATTTTGGGAATGAGCTGGCTAGCGTTGCATGACCCGCTAGTGGGCTGGCATCAGAGAGTGGTCTCCTTTGGGTCAGCACATTGCCTGGAACACTGCAAAGAGGGAAAGGTGCCAGAAGGGGCAAAAGCCTCTCTAGCAGGGATGGAAGTGGCGGACAAAGGGAAGGTGCCCAAACAATACGCTGACCTGAGCAAGGTCTTCAGCGAAAGGGAAGCAGATAAACTACCACCGCATAGAGACTTTGACTGCCAAATTAACCTGGTCCCTGGGGCCCAGCTCCCCGTGGGCAAGCTGTACGCCATGTCAGACAGGGAAATGCAGGAGTTGAGGGAGTTTATCGACAAAAACCTGAAGAGAGGTTTCATCAGAGAGTCCAGAGCGGTGGGGGGCAGCCCAGTGTTTTTTGTGGACAAAAAAAACACGGATAAACCGAGATTGATCGTGGACTACCGGCGGCTGAATGCCGTGTCAGAACCAGTGACTTTCCCCATGCCCAGAATTGATGACATTTTGACCAGGGTGAGGAAGGGAAAGATATTCACGAAACTGGACCTGAGAGGAGCGTACAACCTGATACGAATAAAGAAGGGGGATGAATGGAAGACAACGATGTTCACCCCCCTAGGGGCTTTCGAATATCTCGTTATGCCCTTTGGATTACAAGCAGGCTCCGCCTGTTTTCAATCGCTCATGAACCATGTACTGGGACCTTTGCTCTACAAGAATTGCGTGGCCTTTCTCGATGACGTGCTGATATATTCAGAGAATGAGGAGCAGCATGTAAAGGATGTCAGGGAAGTGCTGAGCCAGCTGCAAGCAAACCAGTTGTGGGTGAAATTGGAGAAGTGTCAGTTCCACGCCAAGGAGGTGGAATTCCTGGGGTACCGCCTATCAGACAAGGGATTAGCCATGGATCCAAGCAAGGTACAGGCGGTGCTGGAATGGAAGACACCAAAAACGAAAAAAGATGTGCAAAGGTTCTTAGGGTTTGGGAACTTTTACCGTAAATTCATCAAGAACTTTGCCCACTTAACGGCTCCCATCACGGACTGTCTGAGCAGCAAGAAGAAATTCGTTTGGACGGCGGAGGCGGAGCACGCTTTTGAGGAATTGAAAAAGGCATTCGCTTCGGAAGAACAGCTCCTGCATGTGGATTTACAAAAACCCATGAGAGTGGAAACTGATGCCTCAGACCGCGCGGTGGGGGCGGTGCTGCTTCAGCCAGGGAGCAATAA
Organism: Podarcis filfolensis; assembly: GCF_964270895.1. Classification (NCBI taxonomy): domain Eukaryota; kingdom Metazoa; phylum Chordata; class Lepidosauria; order Squamata; family Lacertidae; genus Podarcis; species Podarcis filfolensis. The sequence continues at coordinate 11,762,596 of NC_139611.1, read as the reverse complement.
GTCGGAATGGAGACCGTGTGCCTTCTTTTCGCGTAAGCTGAACAAATCCGAGAGGAACTACACGGTATATGACCGAGAACTACTCGCCATTCACGAAGCGTTCCGGAGATGGAGACACTTACTAATTGGTGCACAGCATAAGGTACAAGTATGTACGGACCACAAGAATTTGGAGTATTGGAGAACGGCACGAGTGCTCAACCAACGACAAGTGAGATGGGCCCAGGAGTTCTCCAAATTCCATTTTGAAATCTGCTATGTGCCAGGTCCAGAAAACATCAGAGCGGACGCTCTCTCTCGCAAACCTGAATATTTGGAGGGGGAGGGAGCGCCAGAAGAGAGACATATTATCCCAGAGGACCACTGGGTGTGTGGTGCGGCCTGGGTGGGGCAAAGAGAACTGGTAGAGGGAACGGTAAATGATGAGTACGCCCAGGATAAGCTCAGAGGTTTAAGGGGAGAGGGAGAAGACCCCGGAGGTTTTGAAGAAAGAAACGGGGCATTGTATTACAAAGGGGCGCTGTATATACCTGAAGGAGAATTGAGGGGGAGAGTACTCAAACAGCTGCACGACAATCCCACAGCGGGGCATTTTGGGCAACACAAGACCATGTGGTTGGTGACCAGGGAGTTTTGGTGGCCCAAGGTGAGGGAGGATGTACGGGAGTATGTGAGAAGGTGTGACCAATGCCAGAGAGCCAAAGGAGAAAGGCGGGCGCCAGCGGGGTATTTAGAACCGTTACCCACACCAGAACGACCGTGGGAGGCGGTGTCGATAGATTTTATGACTGATCTGCCCAAATCCCAGGGGAAAACCGCCATACTAGTCGTAGTAGACCAGTTAACTAAGATGGGTCACTTTGTAGCTTGCTCACATGCAGTCACGGCGGAAGAGACAGCAAAATTGTTTGTAGAACATATTTTTAGGCTGCATGGCGCCCCCTTGAGGCTGGTTTCCGACAGAGGGAAACAGTTCACGTCCAGATTCTGGAGGAAGCTTATGAGCTTGTTGCACGTAGAGGTCAACTTTTCGACTGCCAGGCACCCTGAGACCAATGGGCAGGCGGAGAGGGCAAACGGTATCCTTCAACAATACCTGAGGTGTTATGTCAATGACAGAGAAAACGATTGGGTCGAAAAGTTGGCACTAGCGGAATTTGCTTACAATAATGCAGAGAATGTGTCCACCGGGATGAGCCCCTTTATGGCTAATTATGGGTGCCACCCCAGGGCGTTTCCAGGGGAAGGAGGAGAGAGATGGAGTGTTCCGGCCGCTGAACTTTTTGTAGAAGAAATGGAAGCGATCCATCGTCAACTCCAACACAACTTAGAAAGGGCCAAAGAAGAATATAAGAGGCAGGCAGACAAGAGCAGAAGGGAAGGTGAAACAATTAGGGTGGGGAGTCGGGTCTGGCTATCAACCCAAGGGTTGCCGTTCAAGGGTAGTTGCAAGAAATTGAGACCCAAAAGATTGGGACCATTTGAGGTCATCCAACAGGTCAACCCAGTGGCTTTCAGACTCCGGTTACCGAACCACATGAAACTGCACCCAGTATTCCACAGGTCATTACTGTCACCATACAGGGGGGAAGGTGAAGGGGTATCCACACGGGGGCCAGCCATAGAAGAAAGGGAAAGCCGCAACTATGTGGCAGAAATCATCGACTCCAGGTGGAAGGGTAATCAGGTGGAGTATTTGGTCGCGTGGGAAGGGGAACCGGAGTCGGAAAACACCTGGGTGAAGGCAGAGGAGGTCCATGACGAGGTCTTGATCGAAACGTTCCACCAAAGGTTCCCCAGGAAACCTCAACCAGTAGCGAGGTTCCGGAGGGAGTACTTTGGCACCACCGACGATGAGGAGGAACTGGAGGGATTCAGGGAATCGGAGTTGGAAGAGGGTACAGACTCCGAGGAGGAGGAGTACTTGGAAACCGGGAACAGCAAAAGGTGGAGGGAAGTGTTCGAAACTTCGGAAGATGAGGGAGGTTCCTTCAGGGGTTTTGCTCCCTCGCCTCCCACAGAGGAGGGGAGGGAAGGGGGTGAAGGGGGCCCTAGAGGGGAGGTGGATGTCAGGGAACTGTCATCTGAGACGAAGGAGGTGAAAGGGCTCATGGAGGGTGAGAGAGACCACTCAGCGGAGGAGGGGACCAGCAGGGGGAGAAGTGGAGTTACAAGGGAAAGTGAGTCGGAGGGAGAGCTCAGAGATACTTCAAGCGGGAACAGTGGAGAGGTTTCAGGACCTCCCGTAGGCACACCCACTCCTCGGCGGAAACTGTCACGCCGAGAGTCCAGAAGACGCGTTTCCGTCAAGGAGCTTTTATGCTGGAAGAAATTCCGTAAACGCCCACTGTCCGATTCAACGAGCGATTGATGGAGCCATGCTTAAGGAGCTCCATCACAGACAGAGGTTTGGGAACTTAGCCAAGCTCTGAGGGATCAGGATTTTACGCACAAGCAGCTCACCATCCCATCACACCGGGGCTTACGGATTTTTTCAAAAAAAAAATTTCAGCCGGTTAAGTTGTCGACGGCTGATTTCTTGTCCTGTGATAAAAAGCCTTCTGTTTCGACCGCCAAACCTTTCAGGGGAGCATTTGCAACCGTTCAGCTCCATTTTTGAGTGAATTGTCGAAAGTCAGATTTTTAATGAAATTGTGACCCCGGGGCTTAGGGATTTTTTCAAAAAAATCTTTTTCTGCCGGTTAAGGTGTCGAGGGCTGATTTCTTCTCATCTGATAAAAAAATTTCTGTTTCGACCGCCAAACCTTTCAGGGGAGCATTTGCAACCGTTTGGCACCATTTTTGAGTGAATTGCTGAAAGTCAGATTTTTGATGAAATTGTGACCCCGGGGATTAGAGATTTTTTCAAAAAAATCTTTTTCTGCTTGTTAAGTTGTTGAGGGCTGATTTCTTGTCCTGTGATAGAAAGCCTTCTGTTTCGACCGCCAAACGTTTCAGGGGAGCATTTGCAACCGCTCAGCTCCATTTTTGAGTGAATTGTCGAAAGTCAGATTTTTAATGAAATTGTGACCCCAATGATTACGGATTTTTTCAAAAAAATATTTTCTGCCGGTTAAGGTGTCGAGGGCTGATTTCTTGTCCTGTGATAAAAAAAGCTTTCTGTTTCGACTGCCAAACCTTTCAGGGGAGCATTTCCACCCGTTTGGCACCATTTTTGAGTGAATTGCCGAAAGTCAGATTTTTGATGAAATTGTAACCCCGGGCCTTACGGATTTTTTCAAAAAAATCTTTTTCTGCCGGTTAAGGTGTCGAGGGCTGATTTCTTTTCCTGTGATAAAAAGCCTTCTATTTCGACCGTCAAACCATTCAGGGGAGCATTTCCACCCGTTTGGCACCATTTTTGAGTGAATTGCCGAAAGTCAGATTTTTGAGGAAATTGTGACCCCGGGGCTTAGGGATTTTTTCAAAAAAATCTTTTTCTGCCGGTTAAGTTGTCGAGGGCTGATTTCTTGTCCTGTGATAAAAAGCCTTCTGTTTCGACCGCCAAACCTTTCAGGGGAGCATTTGCAACCGTTTGGCACCATTTTTGAGTGAATTGCTGAAAGTCAGATTTTTGATGAAATTGTGACCCCGGGGATTAGAGATTTTTTCAAAAAAATCTTTTTCTGCTGGTTAAGTTGTTGAGGGCTGATTTCTTGTCCTGTGATAGAAAGCCTACTGTTTCGACCGCCAAACGTTTCAGGGGAGCATTTGCAACCGCTCAGCTCCATTTTTGAGTGAATTGTCGAAAGTCAGATTTTTAATGAAATTGTGACCCCAATGATTACGGATTTTTTCAAAAAAATATTTTCTGCCGTTTAAGGTGTCGAGGGCTGATTTCTTGTCCTGTGATAAAAAGCCTTCTGTTTCGACCGCCAAACCTTTCAGGGGAGCATTTGCAACCATTTGGCACCATTTTTGAGTGAATTGCCGAAAGTCAGATTTTTGATGAAATTGTAACCCCGGGCCTTACGGATTTTTTCAAAAAAATCTTTTTCTGCCGGTTAAGGTGTCGAGGGCTGATTTCTTTTCCTGTGATAAAAAGCCTTCTATTTCGACCGTCAAACCATTCAGGGGAGCATTTCCACCCGTTTGGCACCATTTTTGTGTGAATTGCCGAAAGTCAGTTTTTTGAGGAAATTGTGACCCCGGGGCTTAGGGATTTTTTCAAAAAAATATTTTTCTGCCGGTTAAGTTGTCGAGGGCTGATTTCTTGTCCTGTGATAGAAAGCCTTCTGTTTCGACCGCCAAACCTTTCAGGGGAGCATTTGCAAGCATTTGGCACCATTTTTGAGTGAATTGCTGAAAGTCAGATTTTTGATGAAAAAATTTTTTTTCTGCCGGTTAAGGTGTCGAGGGCTGATTTCTTTTCCTGTGATAAAAAGCCTTCTGTTTCGACCGTCAAACCATTCAGGGGAGCATTTGCCCCCGTTTGGCACCATTTTTGAGTGAATTGCCGAAAGTCAAATTTTTGAGGAAATTGTGACCCCGGGGCTTAGGGATTTTTTCAAAAAAATATTTTTCTGCCGGTTAAGTTGTCGAGGGCTGATTTCTTGTCCTGTGATAAAAAGCCTTCTATTTCGACCGTCAAACCTTTCAGGGGAGCATTTGCAACCGTTTGGCACCATTTTTGAGTGAATTGCCGAAAGTCAGATTTTTGATGAAATTGTGACCCCGGGGCTTAGGGATTTTTTCAAAAAAATCTTTTTCTGCCAGTTAAGGTGTCGAGGGCTTTTTTCTTTTCCTGTGATAAAAAGCCTTCTATTTCGACCGTCAAACCATTCAGGGGAGCATTTCCACCCGTTTGGCACCATTTTTGAGTGAATTGCCGAAAGTCAGATTTTTGATGAAATTGTGACCCCGGGGCTTACAGATTTTTTCAAAAAAAAAATTCTGCCGTTTAAGTTGTCGAGGGCTGATTTCTTGTCCTGTGATAAAAAGACTTCTGTTTCGACCGCCAAACGTTTCAGGGGAGCATTTGCAACTGTTTGGCACCATTTTTGAGTGAATCGCCGAAAGTCAGATTTTTGATGAAATTGTGACCCCGATGCTTACGGATTTTTTTAAAAAAAATTTTATGCCGGTTAAGGTGTCGAGGGCTGATTTCTTTTCCTGTGATAAAAAGCCTTCAGTTTTGATCGCCAAACATTTCAGGGGAGCATTTGCACCCATTTGGCACCATTTTTGAGTGAATTGTCGAAAGTCAGATTTTTAATGAAATTGGGACCCCGGGGCTTAGGGATTTTTTCAAAAAAATCATTTTCTGCCGGTTAAGGTGTCGAGGGCTGATTTCTTTTCCTGTGATAAAAAGCCTTCTGTTTCGACCGCCAAACCTTTCAGGGGAGCATTTGCAACCATTCGGCACCATTTTTGAGTGAATTGCCGAAAGTCAGATTTTTGAGGAAATTGTGACCCCGGGGCTTAGGGATTTTTTCAAAAAAATATTTTTCTGCCGGTTAAGTTGTCGAGGGCTCATTTCTTGTCCTGTGATAGAAAGCCTTCTGTTTCGACCGCCAAACCTTTCATGGGAGCATTTGCAAGCATTTGGCACCATTTTTGAGTGAATTGCCGAAAGTCAAATTTTTGATGAAATTTTTTTTTTCTGCCGGTTAAGGTGTCGAGGGCTGATTTCTTTTCCTGTGATAAAAAGCCTTCTGTTTCGACCGTCAAACCTTTCAGGGGAGCATTTGCACCCGTTTGGCACCATTTTTGAGTGAATTGCCGAAAGTCAGATTTTTGATGAAATTGTGACCCCGGGGCTTAGGGATTTTTTCAAAAAAATATTTTTCTGCCGGTTAAGTTGTCGAGGGCTGATTTCTTGTCCTGTGATAAAAAGTCTTCTATTTCGACCGTCAAACCTTTGAGGGGAGCATTTGCACCCGTTTGGCACCATTTTTGATTGAATTGCCGAAAGTCAGATTTTTGATGAAATTGTGACCCCGGGGCTTAGGGATTTTTTCAAAAAAATCTTTTTCTGCCGGTTAAGGTGTCGAGGGCTTTTTTCTTTTCCTGTGATAAAAAGCCTTCTATTTCGACCGTCAAACCATTCAGGGTAGCATTTGCACCCGTTTGGCACCATTTTTGAGTGAATTGCCGAAAGTCAGATTTTTGATGAAATTGTGACCCCGGGGCTTACAGATTTTTTCAAAAAAAAATTTCTGCCGTTTAAGTTGTCGAGGGCTGATTGCTTGTCCTGTGATAAAAAGACTTCTGTTTCGACCGCCAAACGTTTCAGGGGAGCATTTGCAACCGTTTGGCACCATTTTTGAGTGAATCGCCGAAAGTCAGATTTTTGATGAAATTGTGACCCCGATGCTTACGGATTTTTTTTAAAAAAATTTTATGCCGGTTAAGGTGTCGAGGGCTGATTTCTTTTCCTGTGATAAAAAGCCTTCTATTTCGACCGTCAAACCATTCAGGGGAGCATTTCCACCCGTTTGGCACCATTTTTGAGTGAATTGCCGAAAGTCAGATTTTTAATGAAATTGGGACCCCGGGGCTTATGGATTTTTTCAAAAAAATAATTTTCTGCCGGTTAAGGTGTCGAGGGCTGATTTCTTTTCCTGTGATAAAAAGCCTTCTGTTTCGACCGCCAAACCTTTCAGGGGAGCATTTGCAACCATTCGGCACCATTTTGGAGTGAATTGCCGAAAGTCAGATTTTTGAGGAAATTGTGACCCCGGGGCTTACGGATTTTTTCATAAAAATATTTTTCTGCCGGTTAAGGTGTCGAGGGCTGATTTCTTTTCCTGTGATAAAAAGCCTTCTGTTTCGACCGTCAAACCATTCAGGGGAGCATTTGCACCCGTTTGGCACCATTTTTGAGTGAATTGCCGAAAGTCAGATTTTTGAGGAAATTGTGACCCCGGGGCTTAGGGATTTTTTCAAAAAAATATTTTTCTGCCGGTTAAGTTGTCGAGGGCTGATTTCTTTTCCTGTGATAAAAAGCCTTCTATTTCGACCGTCAAACCATTCAGCGGAGCATTTCCACCCGTTTGGCACCATTTTTGAGTGAATTCCCGAAAGTCAGATTTTTGATGAAATTGTGACCCCGGGGCTTAGGGATTTTTTCAAAAAAATCTTTTTCTGCCAGTTAAGGTGTCGAGGGCTTTTTTCTTTTCCTGTGATAAAAAGCCTTCTATTTCGACCGTCAAACCATTCAGGGTAGCATTTGCACCCGTTTGGCACCATTTTTGAGTGAATTGCCGAAAGTCAGATTTTTGATGAAATTGTGACCCCGGGGCTTACAGATTTTTTCAAAAAAAAATTTCTGCCGTTTAAGTTGTCGAGGGCTGATTTCTTGTCCTGTGATAAAAAGACTTCTGTTTCGACCGCCAAACGTTTCAGGGGAGCATTTGCAACCGTTTGGCACCATTTTTGAGTGAATCGCCGAAAGTCAGATTTTTGATGAAATTGTGACCCCGATGCTTACGGATTTTTTTAAAAAAAATTTTATGCCGGTTAAGGTGTCGAGGGCTGATTTCTTTTCCTGTGATAAAAAGCCTTCAGTTTTGATCGCCAAACATTTCAGGGGAGCATTTGCACCCGTTTGGCACCATTTTTGAGTGAATTGTCGAAAGTCAGATTTTTAATGAAATTGGGACCCCGGGGCTTAGGGATTTTTTCAAAAAAATCATTTTCTGCCGGTTAAGGTGTCGAGGGCTGATTTCTTTTCCTGTGATAAAAAGCCTTCTGTTTCGACCGCCAAACCTTTCAGGGGAGCATTTGCAACCATTCGGCACCATTTTTGAGTGAATTGCCGAAAGTCAGATTTTTGAGGAAATTGTGACCCCGGGGCTTAGGGATTTTTTCAAAAAAATATTTTTCTGCCGGTTAAGTTGTCGAGGGCTCATTTCTTGTCCTGTGATAGAAAGCCTTCTGTTTCGACCGCCAAACCTTTCATGGGAGCATTTGCAAGCATTTGGCACCATTTTTGAGTGAATTGCCGAAAGTCAAATTTTTGATGAAATTTTTTTTTTCTGCCGGTTAAGGTGTCGAGGGCTGATTTCTTTTCCTGTGATAAAAAGCCTTCTGTTTCGACCGTCAAACCTTTCAGGGGAGCATTTGCACCCGTTTGGCACCATTTTTGAGTGAATTGCCGAAAGTCAGATTTTTGATGAAATTGTGACCCCGGGGCTTAGGGATTTTTTCAAAAAAATCTTTTTCTGCCGGTTAAGGTGTCGAGGGCTTTTTTCTTTTCCTGTGATAAAAAGCCTTCTATTTCGACCGTCAAACCATTCAGGGTAGCATTTGCACCCGTTTGGCACCATTTTTGAGTGAATTGCCGAAAGTCAGATTTTTGATGAAATTGTGACCCCGGGGCTTACAGATTTTTTCAAAAAAAAATTTCTGCCGTTTAAGTTGTCGAGGGCTGATTGCTTGTCCTGTGATAAAAAGACTTCTGTTTCGACCGCCAAACGTTTCAGGGGAGCATTTGCAACCGTTTGGCACCATTTTTGAGTGAATCGCCGAAAGTCAGATTTTTGATGAAATTGTGACCCCGATGCTTACGGATTTTTTTTAAAAAAATTTTATGCCGGTTAAGGTGTCGAGGGCTGATTTCTTTTCCTGTGATAAAAAGCCTTCTATTTCGACCGTCAAACCATTCAGGGGAGCATTTCCACCCGTTTGGCACCATTTTTGAGTGAATTGCCGAAAGTCAGATTTTTAATGAAATTGGGACCCCGGGGCTTAGGGATTTTTTCAAAAAAATAATTTTCTGCCGGTTAAGGTGTCGAGGGCTGATTTCTTTTCCTGTGATAAAAAGCCTTCTGTTTCGACCGCCAAACCTTTCAGGGGAGCATTTGCAACCATTCGGCACCATTTTGGAGTGAATTGCCGAAAGTCAGATTTTTGAGGAAATTGTGACCCCGGGGCTTACGGATTTTTTCATAAAAATATTTTTCTGCCGGTTAAGGTGTCGAGGGCTGATTTCTTTTCCTGTGATAAAAAGCCTTCTGTTTCGACCGTCAAACCATTCAGGGGAGCATTTGCACCCGTTTGGCACCATTTTTGAGTGAATTGCCGAAAGTCAGATTTTTGAGGAAATTGTGACCCCGGGGCTTAGGGATTTTTTCAAAAAAATATTTTTCTGCCGGTTAAGTTGTCGAGGGCTGATTTCTTTTCCTGTGATAAAAAGCCTTCTATTTCGACCGTCAAACCATTCAGCGGAGCATTTCCACCCGTTTGGCACCATTTTTGAGTGAATTCCCGAAAGTCAGATTTTTGATGAAATTGTGACCCCGGGGCTTAGGGATTTTTTCAAAAAAATCTTTTTCTGCCAGTTAAGGTGTCGAGGGCTTTTTTCTTTTCCTGTGATAAAAAGCCTTCTATTTCGACCGTCAAACCATTCAGGGTAGCATTTGCACCCGTTTGGCACCATTTTTGAGTGAATTGCCGAAAGTCAGATTTTTGATGAAATTGTGACCCCGGGGCTTACAGATTTTTTCAAAAAAAAATTTCTGCCGTTTAAGTTGTCGAGGGCTGATTTCTTGTCCTGTGATAAAAAGACTTCTGTTTCGACCGCCAAACGTTTCAGGGCAGCATTTGCAACCGTTTGGCACCATTTTTGAGTGAATCGCCGAAAGTCAGATTTTTGATGAAATTGTGACCCCGATGCTTACGGATTTTTTTAAAAAAAATTTTATGCCGGTTAAGGTGTCGAGGGCTGATTTCTTTTCCTGTGATAAAAAGCCTTCAGTTTTGATCGCCAAACATTTCAGGGGAGCATTTGCACCCGTTTGGCACCATTTTTGAGTGAATTGTCGAAAGTCAGATTTTTAATGAAATTGTGACCCCAATGATTACGGATTTTTTCAAAAAAATATTTTCTGCCGGTTAAGGTGTCGAGGGCTGATTTCTTGTCCTGTGATAAAAAGCCTTCTGTTTCGACCGCCAAACCTTTCAGGGGAGCATTTGCAACCATTTGGCACCATTTTTGAGTGAATTGCCGAAAGTCAGATTTTTGATGAAATTGTAACCCCGGGCCTTACGGATTTTTTCAAAAAAATCTTTTTCTGCCGGTTAAGGTGTCGAGGGCTGATTTCTTTTCCTGTGATAAAAAGCCTTCTATTTCGACCGTCAAACCATTCAGGGGAGCATTTCCACCCGTTTGGCACCATTTTTGAGTGAATTGCCGAAAGTCAGATTTTTGAGGAAATTGTGACGCCGGGGCTTAGGGATTTTTTCAAAAAAATCTTTTTCTGCCGGTTAAGTTGTCGAGGGCTGATTTCTTGTCCTGTGATAAAAAGCCTTCTGTTTCGACCGCCAAACCTTTCAGGGGAGCATTTGCAACCGTTTGGCACCATTTTTGAGTGAATTGCTGAAAGTCAGATTTTTGATGAAATTGTGACCCCGGGGATTAGAGATTTTTTCAAAAAAATCTTTTTCTGCTGGTTAAGTTGTTGAGGGCTGATTTCTTGTCCTGTGATAGAAAGCCTACTGTTTCGACCGCCAAACGTTTCAGGGGAGCATTTGCAACCGCTCAGCTCCATTTTTGAGTGAATTGTCGAAAGTCAGATTTTTAATGAAATTGTGACCCCAATGATTACGGATTTTTTCAAAAAAATATTTTCTGCCGTTTAAGGTGTCGAGGGCTGATTTCTTGTCCTGTGATAAAAAGCCTTCTGTTTCGACCGCCAAACCTTTCAGGGGAGCATTTGCAACCATTTGGCACCATTTTTGAGTGAATTGCCGAAAGTCAGATTTTTGATGAAATTGTAACCCCGGGCCTTACGGATTTTTTCAAAAAAATCTTTTTCTGCCGGTTAAGGTGTCGAGGGCTGATTTCTTTTCCTGTGATAAAAAGCCTTCTATTTCGACCGTCAAACCATTCAGGGGAGCATTTCCACCCGTTTGGCACCATTTTTGAGTGAATTGCCGAAAGTCAGATTTTTGAGGAAATTGTGACCCCGGGGCTTAGGGATTTTTTCAAAAAAATATTTTTCTGCCGGTTAAGTTGTCGAGGGCTGATTTCTTGTCCTGTGATAGAAAGCCTTCTGTTTCGACCGCCAAACCTTTCAGGGGAGCATTTGCAAGCATTTGGCACCATTTTTGAGTGAATTGCTGAAAGTCAGATTTTTGATGAAAAAATTTTTTTTCTGCCGGTTAAGGTGTCGAGGGCTGATTTCTTTTCCTGTGATAAAAAGCCTTCTGTTTCGACCGTCAAACCATTCAGGGGAGCATTTGCCCCCGTTTGGCACCATTTTTGAGTGAATTGCCGAAAGTCAAATTTTTGAGGAAATTGTGACCCCGGGGCTTAGGGATTTTTTCAAAAAAATATTTTTCTGCCGGTTAAGTTGTCGAGGGCTGATTTCTTGTCCTGTGATAAAAAGCCTTCTATTTCGACCGTCAAACCTTTCAGGGGAGCATTTGCAACCCTTTGGCACCATTTTTGAGTGAATTGCCGAAAGTCAGATTTTTGATGAAATTGTGACCCCGGGGCTTAGGGATTTTTTCAAAAAAATCTTTTTCTGCCAGTTAAGGTGTCGAGGGCTTTTTTCTTTTCCTGTGATAAAAAGCCTTCTATTTCGACCGTCAAACCATTCAGGGGAGCATTTCCACCCGTTTGGCACCATTTTTGAGTGAATTGCCGAAAGTCAGATTTTTGATGAAATTGTGACCCCGGGGCTTAGGGATTTTTTCAAAAAAATCTTTTTCTGCCAGTTAAGGTGTCGAGGGCTTTTTTCTTTTCCTGTGATAAAAAGCCTTCTATTTCGACCGTCAAACCTTTCAGGGGAGCATTTCCACCCGTTTGGCACCATTTTTGAGTGAATTGCCGAAAGTCAGATTTTTGATGAAATTGTGACCCCGGGGCTTACAGATTTTTTCAATAAAAAATTTCTGCCGTTTAAGTTGTCGAGGGCTGATTTCTTGTCCTGTGATAAAAAGACTTCTGTTTCGACCGCCAAACGTTTCAGGGGAGCATTTGCAACCGTTTGGCACCATTTTTGAGTGAATCGCCGAAAGTCAGATTTTTGATGAAATTGTGACCCCGATGCTTACGGATTTTTTTAAAAAAAATTTTATGCCGGTTAAGGTGTCGAGGGCTGATTTCTTTTCCTGTGATAAAAAGCCTTCAGTTTTGATCGCCAAACATTTCAGGGGAGCATTTGCACCCGTTTGGCACCATTTTTGAGTGAATTGTCGAAAGTCAGATTTTTAATGAAATTGGGACCCCGGGGCTTAGGGATTTTTTCAAAAAAATCATTTTCTGCCGGTTAAGGTGTCGAGGGCTGATTTCTTTTCCTGTGATAAAAAGCCTTCTGTTTCGACCGCCAAACCTTTCAGGGGAGCATTTGCAACCATTCGGCACCATTTTTGAGTGAATTGCCGAAAGTCAGATTTTTGAGGAAATTGTGACCCCGGGGCTTAGGGATTTTTTCAAAAAAATATTTTTCTGCCGGTTAAGTTGTCGAGGGCTCATTTCTTGTCCTGTGATAGAAAGCCTTCTGTTTCGACCGCCAAACCTTTCATGGGAGCATTTGCAAGCATTTGGCACCATTTTTGAGTGAATTGCCGAAAGTCAAATTTTTGATGAAATTTTTTTTTTCTGCCGGTTAAGGTGTCGAGGGCTGATTTCTTTTCCTGTGATAAAAAGCCTTCTGTTTCGACCGTCAAACCTTTCAGGGGAGCATTTGCACCCGTTTGGCACCATTTTTGAGTGAATTGCCGAAAGTCAGATTTTTGATGAAATTGTGACCCCGGGGCTTAGGGATTTTTTCAAAAAAATATTTTTCTGCCGGTTAAGTTGTCGAGGGCTGATTTCTTGTCCTGTGATAAAAAGTCTTCTATTTCGACCGTCAAACCTTTGAGGGGAGCATTTGCACCCGTTTGGCACCATTTTTGATTGAATTGCCGAAAGTCAGATTTTTGATGAAATTGTGACCCCGGGGCTTAGGGATTTTTTCAAAAAAATCTTTTTCTGCCGGTTAAGGTGTCGAGGGCTTTTTTCTTTTCCTGTGATAAAAAGCCTTCTATTTCGACCGTCAAACCATTCAGGGTAGCATTTGCACCCGTTTGGCACCATTTTTGAGTGAATTGCCGAAAGTCAGATTTTTGATGAAATTGTGACCCCGGGGCTTACAGATTTTTTCAAAAAAAAATTTCTGCCGTTTAAGTTGTCGAGGGCTGATTGCTTGTCCTGTGATAAAAAGACTTCTGTTTCGACCGCCAAACGTTTCAGGGGAGCATTTGCAACCGTTTGGCACCATTTTTGAGTGAATCGCCGAAAGTCAGATTTTTGATGAAATTGTGACCCCGATGCATACGGATTTTTTTAAAAAAAATTTTATGCCGGTTAAGGTGTCGAGGGCTGATTTCTTTTCCTGTGATAAAAAGCCTTCTATTTCGACCGTCAAACCATTCAGGGGAGCATTTCCACCCGTTTGGCACCATTTTTGAGTGAATTGCCGAAAGTCAGATTTTTAATGAAATTGGGACCCCGGGGCTTAGGGATTTTTTCAAAAAAATAATTTTCTGCCGGTTAAGTTGTCGAGGGCTGATTTCTTTTCCTGTGATAAAAAGCCTTCTGTTTCGACCGCCAAACCTTTCAGGGGAGCATTTGCAACCATTCGGCACCATTTTGGAGTGAATTGCCGAAAGTCAGATTTTTGAGGAAATTGTGACCCCGGGGCTTACGGATTTTTTCATAAAAATATTTTTCTGCCGGTTAAGGTGTCGAGGGCTGATTTCTTTTCCTGTGATAAAAAGCCTTCTGTTTCGACCGTCAAACCATTCAGGGGAGCATTTGCACCCGTTTGGCACCATTTTTGAGTGAATTGCCGAAAGTCAGATTTTTGAGGAAATTGTGACCCCGGGGCTTAGGGATTTTTTCAAAAAAATATTTTTCTGCCGGTTAAGTTGTCGAGGGCTGATTTCTTGTCCTGTGATAAAAAGCCTTCTATTTCGACCGTCAAACCTTTCAGGGGAGCATTTGCAACCGTTTGGCACCATTTTTGAGTGAATTGCCGAAAGTCAGATTTTTGATGAAATTGTGACCCCGGGGCTTAGGGATTTTTTCAAAAAAATCTTTTTCTGCCAGTTAAGGTGTCGAGGGCTTTTTTCTTTTCCTGTGATAAAAAGCCTTCTATTTTGACCGTCAAACCATTCAGGGGAGCATTTCCACCCGTTTGGCACCATTTTTGAGTGAATTGCCGAAAGTCAGATTTTTGATGAAATTGTGACCCCGGGGCTTAGGGATTTTTTCAAAAAAATCTTTTTCTGCCAGTTAAGGTGTCGAGGGCTTTTTTCTTTTCCTGTGATAAAAAGCCTTCTATTTCGACCGTCAAACCTTTCAGGGGAGCATTTCCACCCGTTTGGCACCATTTTTGAGTGAATTGCCGAAAGTCAGATTTTTGATGAAATTGTGACCCCGGGGCTTACAGATTTTTTCAAAAAAAAATTTCTGCCGTTTAAGTTGTCGAGGGCTGATTTCTTGTCCTGTGATAAAAAGACTTCTGTTTCGACCGCCAAACGTTTCAGGGGAGCATTTGCAACCGTTTGGCACCATTTTTGAGTGAATCGCCGAAAGTCAGATTTTTGATGAAATTGTGACCCCGATGCTTACGGATTTTTTTAAAAAAAATTTTATGCCGGTTAAGGTGTCGAGGGCTGATTTCTTTTCCTGTGATAAAAAGCCTTCAGTTTTGATCGCCAAACATTTCAGGGGAGCATTTGCACCCGTTTGGCACCATTTTTGAGTGAATTGTCGAAAGTCAGATTTTTAATGAAATTGGGACCCCGGGGCTTAGGGATTTTTTCAAAAAAATCATTTTCTGCCGGTTAAGGTGTCGAGGGCTGATTTCTTTTCCTGTGATAAAAAGCCTTCTGTTTCGACCGCCAAACCTTTCAGGGGAGCATTTGCAACCATTCGGCACCATTTTTGAGTGAATTGCCGAAAGTCAGATTTTTGAGGAAATTGTGACCCCGGGGGCTTAGGGATTTTTTCAAAAAAATATTTTTCTGCCGGTTAAGTTGTCGAGGGCTCATTTCTTGTCCTGTGATAGAAAGCCTTCTGTTTCGACCGCCAAACCTTTCATGGGAGCATTTGCAAGCATTTGACACCATTTTTGAGTGAATTGCCGAAAGTCAAATTTTTGATGAAATTTTTTTTTTCTGCCGGTTAAGGTGTCGAGGGCTGATTTCTTTTCCTGTGATAAAAAGCCTTCTGTTTCGACCGTCAAACCTTTCAGGGGAGCATTTGCACCCGTTTGGCACCATTTTTGAGTGAATTGCCGAAAGTCAGATTTTTGATGAAATTGTGACCCCGATGCTTACGGATTTTTTTAAAAAAAATTTTATGCCGGTTAAGGTGTCGAGGGCTGATTTCTTTTCCTGTGATAAAAAGCCTTCAGTTTTGATCGCCAAACATTTCAGGGGAGCATTTGCACCCGTTTGGCACCATTTTTGAGTGAATTGTCGAAAGTCAGATTTTTAATGAAATTGGGACCCCGGGGCTTAGGGATTTTTTCAAAAAAATCATTTTCTGCCGGTTAAGGTGTCGAGGGCTGATTTCTTTTCCTGTGATAAAAAGCCTTCTGTTTCGACCGCCAAACCTTTCAGGGGAGCATTTGCAACCATTCGGCACCATTTTTGAGTGAATTGCCGAAAGTCAGATTTTTGAGGAAATTGTGACCCCGGGGGCTTAGGGATTTTTTCAAAAAAATATTTTTCTGCCGGTTAAGTTGTCGAGGGCTCATTTCTTGTCCTGTGATAGAAAGCCTTCTGTTTCGACCGCCAAACGTTTCAGGGGAGCATTTGCAAGCATTTGGCACCATTTTTGAGTGAATCGCCGAAAGTCAGATTTTTGATGAAATTGTGACACCGATGCATACGGATTTTTTTAAAAAAAATTTTATGCCGGTTAAGGTGTCGAGGGCTGATTTCTTTTCCTGTGATAAAAAGCCTTCTATTTCGACCGTCAAACCATTCAGGGGAGCATTTCCACCCGTTTGGCACCATTTTTGAGTGAATTGCCGAAAGTCAGATTTTTAATGAAATTGGGACCCCGGGGCTTAGGGATTTTTTCAAAAAAATAATTTTCTGCCGGTTAAGTTGTCGAGGGCTGATTTCTTTTCCTGTGATAAAAAGCCTTCTGTTTCGACCGCCAAACCTTTCAGGGGAGCATTTGCAACCATTCGGCACCATTTTGGAGTGAATTGCCGAAAGTCAGATTTTTGAGGAAATTGTGACCCCGGGGCTTACGGATTTTTTCAAAAAAATCATTTTCTGCCGGTTAAGGTGTCGAGGGCTGATTTCTTTTCCTGTGATAAAAAGCCTTCTGTTTCGACCGCCAAACCTTTCAGGGGAGCATTTGCAACCATTCGGCACCATTTTTGAGTGAATTGCCGAAAGTCAGATTTTTGAGGAAATTGTGACCCCGGGGGCTTAGGGATTTTTTCAAAAAAATATTTTTCTGCCGGTTAAGTTGTCGAGGGCTCATTTCTTGTCCTGTGATAGAAAGCCTTCTGTTTCGACCGCCAAACCTTTCATGGGAGCATTTGCAAGCATTTGGCACCATTTTTGAGTGAATTGCCGAAAGTCAAATTTTTGATGAAATTTTTTTTTTCTGCCGGTTAAGGTGTCGAGGGCTGATTTCTTTTCCTGTGATAAAAAGCCTTCTGTTTCGACCGTCAAACCTTTCAGGGGAGCATTTGCACCCGTTTGGCACCATTTTTGAGTGAATTGCCGAAAGTCAGATTTTTGATGAAATTGTGACCCCGGGGCTTAGGGATTTTTTCAAAAAAATCTTTTTCTGCCGGTTAAGGTGTCGAGGGCTTTTTTCTTTTCCTGTGATAAAAAGCCTTCTATTTCGACCGTCAAACCATTCAGGGTAGCATTTGCACCCGTTTGGCACCATTTTTGAGTGAATTGCCGAAAGTCAGATTTTTGATGAAATTGTGACCCCGGGGCTTACAGATTTTTTCAAAAAAAAATTTCTGCCGTTTAAGTTGTCGAGGGCTGATTGCTTGTCCTGTGATAAAAAGACTTCTGTTTCGACCGCCAAACGTTTCAGGGGAGCATTTGCAACCGTTTGGCACCATTTTTGAGTGAATCGCCGAAAGTCAGATTTTTGATGAAATTGTGACCCCGATGCTTACGGATTTTTTTTAAAAAAATTTTATGCCGGTTAAGGTGTCGAGGGCTGATTTCTTTTCCTGTGATAAAAAGCCTTCTATTTCGACCGTCAAACCATTCAGGGGAGCATTTCCACCCGTTTGGCACCATTTTTGAGTGAATTGCCGAAAGTCAGATTTTTAATGAAATTGGGACCCCGGGGCTTAGGGATTTTTTCAAAAAAATAATTTTCTGCCGGTTAAGGTGTCGAGGGCTGATTTCTTTTCCTGTGATAAAAAGCCTTCTGTTTCGACCGCCAAACCTTTCAGGGGAGCATTTGCAACCATTCGGCACCATTTTGGAGTGAATTGCCGAAAGTCAGATTTTTGAGGAAATTGTGACCCCGGGGCTTACGGATTTTTTCATAAAAATATTTTTCTGCCGGTTAAGGTGTCGAGGGCTGATTTCTTTTCCTGTGATAAAAAGCCTTCTGTTTCGACCGTCAAACCATTCAGGGGAGCATTTGCACCCGTTTGGCACCATTTTTGAGTGAATTGCCGAAAGTCAGATTTTTGAGGAAATTGTGACCCCGGGGCTTAGGGATTTTTTCAAAAAAATATTTTTCTGCCGGTTAAGTTGTCGAGGGCTGATTTCTTTTCCTGTGATAAAAAGCCTTCTATTTCGACCGTCAAACCATTCAGCGGAGCATTTCCACCCGTTTGGCACCATTTTTGAGTGAATTCCCGAAAGTCAGATTTTTGAGGAAATTGTGACCCCGGGGCTTAGGGATTTTTTCAAAAAAATCTTTTTCTGCCAGTTAAGGTGTCGAGGGCTTTTTTCTTTTCCTGTGATAAAAAGCCTTCTATTTCGACCGTCAAACCATTCAGGGTAGCATTTCCACCCGTTTGGCACCATTTTTGAGTGAATTGCCGAAAGTCAGATTTTTGATGAAATTGTGACCCCGGGGCTTACAGATTTTTTCAAAAAAAAATTTCTGCCGTTTAAGTTGTCGAGGGCTGATTTCTTGTCCTGTGATAAAAAGACTTCTGTTTCGACCGCCAAACGTTTCAGGGCAGCATTTGCAACCGTTTGGCACCATTTTTGAGTGAATCGCCGAAAGTCAGATTTTTGATGAAATTGTGACCCCGATGCTTACGGATTTTTTTAAAAAAAATTTTATGCCGGTTAAGGTGTCGAGGGCTGATTTCTTTTCCTGTGATAAAAAGCCTTCAGTTTTGATCGCCAAACATTTCAGGGGAGCATTTGCACCCGTTTGGCACCATTTTTGAGTGAATTGTCGAAAGTCAGATTTTTAATGAAATTGGGACCCCGGGGCTTAGGGATTTTTTCAAAAAAATCATTTTCTGCCGGTTAAGGTGTCGAGGGCTGATTTCTTTTCCTGTGATAAAAAGCCTTCTGTTTCGACCGCCAAACCTTTCAGGGGAGCATTTGCAACCATTCGGCACCATTTTTGAGTGAATTGCCGAAAGTCAGATTTTTGAGGAAATTGTGACCCCGGGGCTTAGGGATTTTTTCAAAAAAATATTTTTCTGCCGGTTAAGTTGTCGAGGGCTCATTTCTTGTCCTGTGATAGAAAGCCTTCTGTTTCGACCGCCAAACCTTTCATGGGAGCATTTGCAAGCATTTGGCACCATTTTTGAGTGAATTGCCGAAAGTCAAATTTTTGATGAAATTTTTTTTTTTCTGCCGGTTAAGGTGTCGAGGGCTGATTTCTTTTCCTGTGATAAAAAGCCTTCTGTTTCGACCGTCAAACCTTTCAGGGGAGCATTTGCACCCGTTTGGCACCATTTTTGAGTGAATTGCCGAAAGTCAGATTTTTGATGAAATTGTGACCCCGGGGCTTAGGGATTTTTTCAAAAAAATCTTTTTCTGCCGGTTAAGGTGTCGAGGGCTTTTTTCTTTTCCTGTGATAAAAAGCCTTCTATTTCGACCGTCAAACCATTCAGGGTAGCATTTGCACCCGTTTGGCACCATTTTTGAGTGAATTGCCGAAAGTCAGATTTTTGATGAAATTGTGACCCCGGGGCTTACAGATTTTTTCAAAAAAAAATTTCTGCCGTTTAAGTTGTCGAGGGCTGATTGCTTGTCCTGTGATAAAAAGACTTCTGTTTCGACCGCCAAACGTTTCAGGGGAGCATTTGCAACCGTTTGGCACCATTTTTGAGTGAATCGCCGAAAGTCAGATTTTTGATGAAATTGTGACCCCGATGCTTACGGATTTTTTTTAAAAAAATTTTATGCCGGTTAAGGTGTCGAGGGCTGATTTCTTTTCCTGTGATAAAAAGCCTTCTATTTCGACCGTCAAACCATTCAGGGGAGCATTTCCACCCGTTTGGCACCATTTTTGAGTGAATTGCCGAAAGTCAGATTTTTAATGAAATTGGGACCCCGGGGCTTAGGGATTTTTTCAAAAAAATAATTTTCTGCCGGTTAAGGTGTCGAGGGCTGATTTCTTTTCCTGTGATAAAAAGCCTTCTGTTTCGACCGCCAAACCTTTCAGGGGAGCATTTGCAACCATTCGGCACCATTTTGGAGTGAATTGCCGAAAGTCAGATTTTTGAGGAAATTGTGACCCCGGGGCTTACGGATTTTTTCATAAAAATATTTTTCTGCCGGTTAAGGTGTCGAGGGCTGATTTCTTTTCCTGTGATAAAAAGCCTTCTGTTTCGACCGTCAAACCATTCAGGGGAGCATTTGCACCCGTTTGGCACCATTTTTGAGTGAATTGCCGAAAGTCAGATTTTTGAGGAAATTGTGACCCCGGGGCTTAGGGATTTTTTCAAAAAAATATTTTTCTGCCGGTTAAGTTGTCGAGGGCTGATTTCTTTTCCTGTGATAAAAAGCCTTCTATTTCGACCGTCAAACCATTCAGCGGAGCATTTCCACCCGTTTGGCACCATTTTTGAGTGAATTCCCGAAAGTCAGATTTTTGAGGAAATTGTGACCCCGGGGCTTAGGGATTTTTTCAAAAAAATCTTTTTCTGCCAGTTAAGGTGTCGAGGGCTTTTTTCTTTTCCTGTGATAAAAAGCCTTCTATTTCGACCGTCAAACCATTCAGGGTAGCATTTCCACCCGTTTGGCACCATTTTTGAGTGAATTGCCGAAAGTCAGATTTTTGATGAAATTGTGACCCCGGGGCTTACAGATTTTTTCAAAAAAAAATTTCTGCCGTTTAAGTTGTCGAGGGCTGATTTCTTGTCCTGTGATAAAAAGACTTCTGTTTCGACCGCCAAACGTTTCAGGGCAGCATTTGCAACCGTTTGGCACCATTTTTGAGTGAATCGCCGAAAGTCAGATTTTTGATGAAATTGTGACCCCGATGCTTACGGATTTTTTTAAAAAAAATTTTATGCCGGTTAAGGTGTCGAGGGCTGATTTCTTTTCCTGTGATAAAAAGCCTTCAGTTTTGATCGCCAAACATTTCAGGGGAGCATTTGCACCCGTTTGGCACCATTTTTGAGTGAATTGTCGAAAGTCAGATTTTTAATGAAATTGGGACCCCGGGGCTTAGGGATTTTTTCAAAAAAATCATTTTCTGCCGGTTAAGGTGTCGAGGGCTGATTTCTTTTCCTGTGATAAAAAGCCTTCTGTTTCGACCGCCAAACCTTTCAGGGGAGCATTTGCAACCATTCGGCACCATTTTTGAGTGAATTGCCGAAAGTCAGATTTTTGAGGAAATTGTGACCCCGGGGCTTAGGGATTTTTTCAAAAAAATATTTTTCTGCCGGTTAAGTTGTCGAGGGCTCATTTCTTGTCCTGTGATAGAAAGCCTTCTGTTTCGACCGCCAAACCTTTCATGGGAGCATTTGCAAGCATTTGGCACCATTTTTGAGTGAATTGCCGAAAGTCAAATTTTTGATGAAATTTTTTTTTTCTGCCGGTTAAGGTGTCGAGGGCTGATTTCTTTTCCTGTGATAAAAAGCCTTCTGTTTCGACCGTCAAACCTTTCAGGGGAGCATTTGCACCCGTTTGGCACCATTTTTGAGTGAATTGCCGAAAGTCAGATTTTTGATGAAATTGTGACCCCGGGGCTTAGGGATTTTTTCAAAAAAATCTTTTTCTGCCGGTTAAGGTGTCGAGGGCTTTTTTCTTTTCCTGTGATAAAAAGCCTTCTATTTCGACCGTCAAACCATTCAGGGTAGCATTTGCACCCGTTTGGCACCATTTTTGAGTGAATTGCCGAAAGTCAGATTTTTGATGAAATTGTGACCCCGGGGCTTACAGATTTTTTCAAAAAAAAATTTCTGCCGTTTAAGTTGTCGAGGGCTGATTGCTTGTCCTGTGATAAAAAGACTTCTGTTTCGACCGCCAAACGTTTCAGGGGAGCATTTGCAACCGTTTGGCACCATTTTTGAGTGAATCGCCGAAAGTCAGATTTTTGATGAAATTGTGACCCCGATGCTTACGGATTTTTTTTTTTAAATTTTTATGCCGGTTAAGGTGTCGAGGGCTGATTTCTTTTCCTGTGATAAAAAGCCTTCTATTTCGACCGTCAAACCATTCAGGGGAGCATTTCCACCCGTTTGGCACCATTTTTGAGTGAATTGCCGAAAGTCAGATTTTTAATGAAATTGGGACCCCGGGGCTTAGGGATTTTTTCAAAAAAATAATTTTCTGCCGGTTAAGGTGTCGAGGGCTGATTTCTTTTCCTGTGATAAAAAGCCTTCTGTTTCGACCGCCAAACCTTTCAGGGGAGCATTTGCAACCATTCGGCACCATTTTGGAGTGAATTGCCGAAAGTCAGATTTTTGAGGAAATTGTGACCCCGGGGCTTACGGATTTTTTCATAAAAATATTTTTCTGCCGGTTAAGGTGTCGAGGGCTGATTTCTTTTCCTGTGATAAAAAGCCTTCTGTTTCGACCGTCAAACCATTCAGGGGAGCATTTGCACCCGTTTGGCACCATTTTTGAGTGAATTGCCGAAAGTCAGATTTTTGAGGAAATTGTGACCCCGGGGCTTAGGGATTTTTTCAAAAAAATATTTTTCTGCCGGTTAAGTTGTCGAGGGCTGATTTCTTTTCCTGTGATAAAAAGCCTTCTATTTCGACCGTCAAACCATTCAGCGGAGCATTTCCACCCGTTTGGCACCATTTTTGAGTGAATTGTCGAAAGTCAGATTTTTAATGAAATTGGGACCCCGGGGCTTAGGGATTTTTTCAAAAAAATCATTTTCTGCCGGTTAAGGTGTCGAGGGCTGATTTCTTTTCCTGTGATAAAAAGACTTCTGTTTCGACTGCCAAACCTTTCAGGGGAGCATTTGCAACCATTCGGCACCATTTTTGAATGAATTGCCGAAAGTCAGATTTTTGATGAAATTGTGACCCCGGGGCTTACGGATTTTTTCAAAAAAATATTTTTCTGCCGGTTAAGGTGTCGAGGGCTGATTTCTTTTCCTGTGATAAAAAGCCTTCTGTTTCGACTGCTAAACCTTTCAGAGGAGCATTTGCAACCGTTTGGCACCATTTTGGAGTGAATTGCCGAAAGTCAGATTTTTGAGGAAATTGTGACCCCGGGGCTTAGGGATTTTTTCAAAAAAATATTTTTCTGCCGGTTAAGTTGTCGAGGGCTCATTTCTTGTCCTGTGATAGAAAGCCTTCTGTTTCGACCGCCAAACCTTTCATGGGAGCATTTGCAAGCATTTGGCACCATTTTTGAGTGAATTGCCGAAAGTCAGATTTTTGATGAAATTTTTTTTTTCTGCCGGTTAAGGTGTCGAGGGCTGATTTCTTTTCCTGTGATAAAAAGCCTTCTATTTCGACCGTCAAACCATTCAGGGTAGCATTTGCACCCGTTTGGCACCATTTTTGAGTGAATTGCCGAAAGTCAGATTTTTGATGAAATTGTGACCCCGATGCTTACGGATTTTTTTAAAAAAAAATTTATGCCGGTTAAGGTGTCGAGGGCTGATTTCTTTTCCTGTGATAAAAAGCCTTCAGTTTTGATCGCCAAACATTTCAGGGGAGCATTTGCACCCGTTTGGCACCATTTTTGAGTGAATTGTCGAAAGTCAGATTTTTAATGAAATTGGGACCCCGGGGCTTAGGGATTTTTTTCAAAAAAATCATTTTCTGCCGGTTAAGGTGTCGAGGGCTGATTACTTTTCCAGTTATAAAAAGCCTTCTGTTTCGACCGCCAAACCTTTCAGGGGAGCATTTGCAACCATTCGGCACCATTTTGGAGTGAATTGCCGAAAGTCAGATTTTTGAGGAAATTGTGACCCCGGGGCTTACGGATTTTTTCAAAAAAATATTTTTCTGCCGGTTAAGGTGTCGAGGGCTCATTTCTTGTCCTGTGATAGAAAGCCTTCTGTTTCGACCGCCAAACCTTTCATGGGAGCATTTGCAAGCATTTGGCACCATTTTTGAGTGAATTGCCGAAAGTCAGATTTTTGATGAAATTTTTTTTTTATGCCGGTTAAGGTGTCGAGGGCTGATTTCTTTTCCTGTGATAAAAAGCCTTCAGTTTTGATCGCCAAACATTTCAGGGGAGCATTTGCACCCGTTTGGCACCATTTTTGAGTGAATTGTCGAAAGTCAGATTTTTAATGAAATTGGGACCCCGGGGCTTAGGGATTTTTTCAAAAAAATCTTTTTCTGCCGGTTAAGGTGTCGAGGGCTTTTTTCTTTTCCTGTGATAAAAAGCCTTCTATTTCGACCGTCAAACCATTCAGGGTAGCATTTGCACCCGTTTGGCACCATTTTTGAGTGAATTGCCGAAAGTCAGATTTTTGATGAAATTGTGACCCCGGGGCTTACAGATTTTTTCAAAAAAAAATTTCTGCCGTTTAAGTTGTCGAGGGCTGATTGCTTGTCCTGTGATAAAAAGACTTCTGTTTCGACCGCCAAACGTTTCAGGGGAGCATTTGCAACCGTTTGGCACCATTTTTGAGTGAATCGCCGAAAGTCAGATTTTTGATGAAATTGTGACCCCGATGCTTACGGATTTTTTTTTAAAAAATTTTATGCCGGTTAAGGTGTCGAGGGCTGATTTCTTTTCCTGTGATAAAAAGCCTTCTATTTCGACCGTCAAACCATTCAGGGGAGCATTTCCACCCGTTTGGCACCATTTTTGAGTGAATTGCCGAAAGTCAGATTTTTAATGAAATTGGGACCCCGGGGCTTAGGGATTTTTTCAAAAAAATAATTTTCTGCCGGTTAAGGTGTCGAGGGCTGATTTCTTTTCCTGTGATAAAAAGCCTTCTGTTTCGACCGCCAAACCTTTCAGGGGAGCATTTGCAACCATTCGGCACCATTTTGGAGTGAATTGCCGAAAGTCAGATTTTTGAGGAAATTGTGACCCCGGGGCTTACGGATTTTTTCATAAAAATATTTTTCTGCCGGTTAAGGTGTCGAGGGCTGATTTCTTTTCCTGTGATAAAAAGCCTTCTGTTTCGACCGTCAAACCATTCAGGGGAGCATTTGCACCCGTTTGGCACCATTTTTGAGTGAATTGCCGAAAGTCAGATTTTTGAGGAAATTGTGACCCCGGGGCTTAGGGATTTTTTCAAAAAAATATTTTTCTGCCGGTTAAGTTGTCGAGGGCTGATTTCTTTTCCTGTGATAAAAAGCCTTCTATTTCGACCGTCAAACCATTCAGCGGAGCATTTCCACCCGTTTGGCACCATTTTTGAGTGAATTCCCGAAAGTCAGATTTTTGATGAAATTGTGACCCCGGGGCTTAGGGATTTTTTCAAAAAAATCTTTTTCTGCCAGTTAAGGTGTCGAGGGCTTTTTTCTTTTCCTGTGATAAAAAGCCTTCTATTTCGACCGTCAAACCATTCAGGGTAGCATTTGCACCCGTTTGGCACCATTTTTGAGTGAATTGCCGAAAGTCAGATTTTTGATGAAATTGTGACCCCGGGGCTTACAGATTTTTTCAAAAAAAAATTTCTGCCGTTTAAGTTGTCGAGGGCTGATTTCTTGTCCTGTGATAAAAAGACTTCTGTTTCGACCACCAAACGTTTCAGGGCAGCATTTGCAACCGTTTGGCACCATTTTTGAGTGAATCGCCGAAAGTCAGATTTTTGATGAAATTGTGACCCCGATGCTTAGGGATTTTTTTAAAAAAAATTTTATGCCGGTTAAGGTGTCGAGGGCTGATTTCTTTTCCTGTGATAAAAAGCCTTCAGTTTTGATCGCCAAACATTTCAGGGGAGCATTTGCACCCGTTTGGCACCATTTTTGAGTGAATTGTCGAAAGTCAGATTTTTAATGAAATTGGGACCCCGGGGCTTAGGGATTTTTTCAAAAAAATCATTTTCTGCCGGTTAAGGTGTCGAGGGCTGATTTCTTTTCCTGTGATAAAAAGCCTTCTGTTTCGACTGCCAAACCTTTCAGGGGAGCATTTGCAACCATTCGGCACCATTTTTGAATGAATTGCCGAAAGTCAGATTTTTGATGAAATTGTGACCCCGGGGCTTACGGATTTTTTCAAAAAAATATTTTTCTGCCGGTTAAGGTGTCGAGGGCTGATTTCTTTTCCTGTGATAAAAAGCCTTCTGTTTCGACTGCTAAACCTTTCAGGGGAGCATTTGCAACCGTTTGGCACCATTTTGGAGTGAATTGCCGAAAGTCAGATTTTTGAGGAAATTGTGACCCCGGGGCTTAGGGATTTTTTCAAAAAAATATTTTTCTGCCGGTTAAGTTGTCGAGGGCTCATTTCTTGTCCTGTGATAGAAAGCCTTCTGTTTCGACCGCCAAACCTTTCATGGGAGCATTTGCAAGCATTTGGCACCATTTTTGAGTGAATTGCCGAAAGTCAGATTTTTGATGAAATTTTTTTTTTCTGCCGGTTAAGGTGTCGAGGGCTGATTTCTTTTCCTGTGATAAAAAGCCTTCTATTTCGACCGTCAAACCATTCAGGGTAGCATTTGCACCCGTTTGGCACCATTTTTCAGTGAATTGCCGAAAGTCAGATTTTTGATGAAATTGTGACCCCGATGCTTACGGATTTTTTTTAAAAAAATTTTATGCCGGTTAAGGTGTCGAGGGCTGATTTCTTTTCCTGTGATAAAAAGCCTTCAGTTTTGATCGCCAAACATTTCAGGGGAGCATTTGCACCCGTTTGGCACCATTTTTGAGTGAATTGTCGAAAGTCAGATTTTTAATGAAATTGGGACCCCGGGGCTTAGGGATTTTTTTCAAAAAAATCATTTTCTGCCGGTTAAGGTGTCGAGGGCTGATTACTTTTCCAGTTATAAAAAGCCTTCTGTTTCGACCGCCAAACCTTTCAGGGGAGCATTTGCAACCATTCGGCACCATTTTGGAGTGAATTGCCGAAAGTCAGATTTTTGAGGAAATTGTGACCCCGGGGCTTACGGATTTTTTCAAAAAAATATTTTTCTGCCGGTTAAGGTGTCGAGGGCTCATTTCTTGTCCTGTGATAGAAAGCCTTCTGTTTCGACCGCCAAACCTTTCATGGGAGCATTTGCAAGCATTTGGCACCATTTTTGAGTGAATTGCCGAAAGTCAGATTTTTGATGAAATTTTTTTTTTCTGCCGGTTAAGGTGTCGAGGGCTGATTTCTTTTCCTGTGATAAAAAGCCTTCTGTTTTGACCGTCAAACCTTTCAGGGGAGCATTTGCACCCGTTTGGCACCATTTTTGAGTGAATTGCCAAAAGTCAGATTTTTTATGAAATTGTGACCCCGGGGCTTAGGGATTTTTTCAAAAAAAAAATTTCTGCCGGTTAAGTTTTCGAGGGCTGATTTATTCTCATCTGATAAAAAAACTTCTGTTTCGAAAGCCCAACCGCTCAGGGGAGCATTTCACCCGTTTGGCACCATTTTTTACTGAATTGTCGAAAGTCAGATTTTTAATGAAATTGTGACCCCGGGGCTTAGGGATTTTTTCAAAAAAATCTTTTTCTGCCGGTTAAGGTGTCGAGGGCTGATTTCTTCTCATCTGATAAAAAAATTTCTGTTTCGACCGCCAAACCTTTCAGGGGAGCATTTGCAACCGTTTGGCACCATTTTTGAGTGAATTGCTGAAAGTCAGATTTTTGATGAAATTGTGACCCCGGGATTAGAGATTTTTTCAAAAAAATCTTTTTCTGCTGGTTAAGTTGTCGAGGGCTGATTTCTTGTCCTGTGATAGAAAGCCTTCTGTTTCGACCGCCAGACCTTTCAGTGGAGCATTTGCAACTATTTGGCACCATTTTTGAGTGAATTGCCGAAAGTCAGATTTTTGATGAAATTGTGACCCCGGGGATTAGAGATTTCTTCAAAAAAATCTTTTTCTGCCGGTTAAGGTGTCGAGGGCTGATTTCTTTTCCTGTGATAAAAAGCCTTCTGTTTCGACCGTCAAACCATTCAGGGGAGCATTTCCACCCGTTTGGCACCATTTTTGAGTGAATTGCCGAAAGTCAGATTTTTGAGGAAATTGTGACCCCGGGGCTTAGGGATTTTTTCAAAAAAATATTTTTCTGCCGGTTAAGTTGTCGAGGGCTGATTTCTTGTCCTGTGATAAAAAGCCTTCTATTTCGACCGTCAAACCTTTCAGGGGAGCATTTGCACCCGTTTGGCACCATTTTTGAGTGAATTGCCGAAAGTCAGATTTTTGATGAAATTGTGACCCCGGGGCTTAGGGATTTTTTCAAAAAAATCTTTTTCTGCCGGTTAAGGTGTCGAGGGCTTTTTTCTTTTCCTCTGATAAAAAGCCTTCTATTTCGACCGTCAAACCATTCAGGGTAGCATTTGCACCCCTTTGGCACCATTTTTGAGTGAATTGCCGAAAGTCATATTTTTGATGAAATTGTGACCCCGGGGCTTACAGATTTTTTCAAAAAAAAAATTCTGCCGTTTAAGTTGTCGAGGGCTGATTTCTTGTCCTGTGATAAAAAGCCTTCTGTTTCGACCGCCAAACGTTTCAGGGGAGCATTTGCAACCGTTTGGCACCATTTTTGAGTGAATTGCCGAAAGTCAGATGTTTGATGAAATTGTGACCCCGGGGCTTAGGGATTTTTTCAAAAAAAAAATTTCCGCCAGTTAAGTTGTCGAGGGGTTATTTCTTCTCATCTGATAAAAAAAAATTCTGTTTCGACCGCCAAACGTTTCAGGGGAGCATTTGCTACCATTCCGCACCATTTTTGAATGAATTGGCGAAAGTCAGATTTTTGATGAAATTGTGACCCCGGGCCTTACGGATTTTTTCAAAAAAATCTTTTTCTGCCGGTTAAGTTGTCGAGGGCTGATTTCTTGTCCTGTGATAGAAAGCCTTCTGTTTCGACCGCCAAACCTTTCATGGGATCATTTGCAAGCATTTGGCACCATTTTTGAGTGAATTGCCGAAAGTCAGATTTTTGATGAAAAATTTTTTTTTCTGCCGGTTAAGGTGTCGAGGGCTGATTTCTTTTCCTGTGATAAAATGCCTTCTGTTTCGACCGTCAAACCTTTCAGGGGAGCATTTGCACCCGTTTGGCACCATTTTTGAGTGAATTGCCGAAAGTCAGATTTTTGATGAAATTGTAACCCCGGGCCTTACGGATTTTTTCAAAAAAATCTTTTTCTGCCGGTTAAGTTGTCAAGGGCTGATTTCTTGTCCTGTGATAGAAAGCCTTCTGTTTCGACCGCCAAACCTTTCATGGGATCATTTGCAATCATTTGGCACCATTTTTGAGTGAATTGCCGAAAGTCAGATTTTTGATGAAAAATTTTTTTTTCTGCCGGTTAAGGTGTCGAGGGCTGATTTCATTTCCTGTGATAAAAAGCCTTCTGTTTCGACCGTCAAACCATTCAGGGGAGCATTTGCACCCGTTTGGCACCATTTTTGAGTGAATTGCCGAAAGTCAGATTTTTGAGGAAATTGTGACCCCGGGGCTTAGGGATTTTTTCATAAAAATATTTTTCTGCCGGTTAAGTTGTCGAGGGCTGATTTATTGTCCTGTGATAGAAAGCCTTCTGTTTCGACCGCCAAACCTTTCATGGGAGCATTTGCAAGCATTTGGCACCATTTTTAAGTGAATTGCCGAAAGTCAGATTTTTGATGAAAAATTTTTTTTTCTGCCGGTTAAGGTTTCGAGGGCTGATTTCTTTTCCTGTGATAAAAAGCCTTCTGTTTCGACCGTCAAACCTTTCAGGGGAGCATTTGCACCCGTTTGGCACCATTTTTTAAGAGAATTGCCAAAAGTCAGATTTTTGATGAAATTGTGACCCCGGGGCTTAGGGATTTTTTCAAAAAAATATTTTTCTGCTGGTTAAGTTGTCCGCGGCTTATTTCTTGTGCTGTGATAGAAAGCCTTCTGTTTCTACCGCCAAACCTTTCAGGGGAGCATTTGCAACCATTTGGCACCATTTTTGAGTGAATTGCCGAAAGTCAGATTTTTGATGAAATTGGGACCCCGGGGCTTACGGATTTTTTCAAAAAAATCTTTTTCTGCCGGTTAAGGTGTCGAGGGCTGATTTCTTGTCCTGTGATAAAAAGCCTTCTGTTTCGACCGCCAAACCTTTCAGGGGAGCATTTGCAACCATTTGGCACCATTTTTGAGTGAATTGCCGAAAGTCAGATTTTTGATGAAATTGGGACCCCGGGGCTTACGGATTTTTTCAAAAAAATCTTTTTCTGTCGGTTAAGGTGTCGAGGGCTGATTTCTTGCCCTGTGATAAAAAGCCTTCTATTTCGACCGTCAAACCATTCACGGGAGCATTTGCACCCGTTTGGCACCATTTTTGAGTGAATTGCCGAAAGTCAGATTTTTGAGGAAATTGTGACCCCGGGGCTTAGGGATTTTTTCAAAAAAAAAATTCTGCTGGTTAAGTTGTCCGCGGCTGATTTCTTTTCCTGTGATAAAAAAGCTTTCTGTTTCGACCGCCAAACCTTTCAAGGGAGCATTTCCACCCGTTTGGCACCATTTTTGAGTGAATTGCCGAAAGTCAGATTTTTTAGGAAATTGTAACCCCGGGCCTTACGGATTTTTTCAAAAAAATCTTTTTCTGCCGGTTAAGGTGTCGAGGGCTGATTTCTTTTCCTGTGATAAAATGCCTTCTGTTTCGACCGTCAAACCTTTCAGGGGAGCATTTGCACCCGTTTGGCACCATTTTTGAGTGAATTGCCGAAAGTCAGATTTTTGATGAAAAATTTTTTTTTCTGCCGGTTAAGGTGTCGAGGGCTGATTTCTTTTCCTGTGATAAAAAGCCTTCTGTTTCGGCCGTCAAACCTTTCAGGGGAGCATATGCAACCATTTGGCACCATTTTTGAGTGAATTGCCGAAAGTCAGATTTTTGATGAAATTGGGACCCCGGGGCTTACAGATTTTTTCAAAAAAAAATTTCTGCCGTTTAAGTTGTCGAGGGCTGATTTCTTGTCCTGTGATAAAAAGACTTCTGTTTCGACCGCCAAACGTTTCAGGGGAGCATTTGCAACCGTTTGGCACCATTTTTGAGTGAATTGCCGAAAGTCAGATTTTTGATGAAATTGTGACCCCGATGCTTACGGATTTTTTGAAAAAAAAATTTCTGCCGGTTAAGGTGTCGAGGGCTGATTTCATTTCCTGTGATAAAAAGCCTTCTGTTTCGACCGTCAAACCATTCAGGGGAGCATTTGCACCCGTTTGGCACCATTTTTGAGTGAATTGCCGAAAGTCAGATTTTTGAGGAAATTGTGACCCCGGGGCTTAGGGATTTTTTCAAAAAAATATTTTTCTGCCGGTTAAGTTGTCGAGGGCTGATTTATTGTCCTGTGATAGAAAGCCTTCTGTTTCGACCGCCAAACCTTTCATGGGAGCATTTGCAAGCATTTGGCACCATTTTTAAGTGAATTGCCGAAAGTCAGATTTTTGAGGAAAAATTTTTTTTTCTGCCGGTTAAGGTGTCGAGGGCTGATTTCTTTTCCTGTGATAAAAAGCCTTCTGTTTCGGCCGTCAAACCTTTCAGGGGAGCATATGCAACCATTTGGCACCATTTTTGAGTGAATTGCCGAAAGTCAGATTTTTGATGAAATTGGGACCCCGGGGCTTACAGA
The DNA here is from genome assembly GCF_964270895.1 of Podarcis filfolensis. Taxonomy (NCBI): domain Eukaryota; kingdom Metazoa; phylum Chordata; class Lepidosauria; order Squamata; family Lacertidae; genus Podarcis; species Podarcis filfolensis. The sequence goes on along the minus strand of NC_139611.1, from coordinate 11,731,566 downwards.
TTTTTTCAAAAAAAAATTTCTGCCGTTTAAGTTGTCGAGGGCTGATTTCTTGTCCTGTGATAAAAAGACTTCTGTTTCGACCGCCAAACGTTTCAGGGGAGCATTTGCAACCGTTTGGCACCATTTTTGAGTGAATTGCCGAAAGTCAGATTTTTGATGAAATTGTGACCCCGATGCTTACGGATTTTTTGAAAAAAAAATTTCTGCCGGTTAAGGTGTCGAGGGCTGATTTCATTTCCTGTGATAAAAAGCCTTCTGTTTCGACCGTCAAACCATTCAGGGGAGCATTTGCACCCGTTTGGCACCATTTTTGAGTGAATTGCCGAAAGTCAGATTTTTGAGGAAATTGTGACCCCGGGGCTTAGGGATTTTTTCAAAAAAATATTTTTCTGCCGGTTAAGTTGTCGAGGGCTGATTTATTGTCCTGTGATAGAAAGCCTTCTGTTTCGACCGCCAAACCTTTCATGGGAGCATTTGCAAGCATTTGGCACCATTTTTAAGTGAATTGCCGAAAGTCAGATTTTTGATGAAAATTTTTTTTTTCTGCCGGTTAAGGTGTCGAGGGCAGATTTCTTTTCCTGTGATAAAAAGCCTTCTGTTTCGACCGTCAAACCTTTCAGGGGAGCATTTGCACCCGTTTGGCACCATTTTTTAAGAGAATTGCCAAAAGTCAGATTTTTGATGAAATTGTGACCCCGGGGCTTAGGGATTTTTTCAAAAAAATATTTTTCTGCTGGTTAAGTTGTCCGCGGCTGATTTCTTGTCCTGTGATAGAAAGCCTTCTGTTTCTACCGCCAAACCTTTCAGGGGAGCATTTGCAACCATTTGGCACCATTTTTGAGTGAATTGCCGAAAGTCAGATTTTTGATGAAATTGGGACCCCGGGGCTTAGGGATTTTTTCAAAAAAATATTTTTCTGCCGGTTAAGGTGTCGAGGGCTGATTTCTTGTCCTGTGATAGAAAGCCTTCTGTTTCGATCGCCAAACCTTTCAGGGGAGCATTTGCAAGCATTTGGCACCATTTTTCAGTGAATTGCTGAAAGTCAGATTTTTGATGAAAAATTTTTTTTTCTGCCGGTTAAGGTGTCGAGGACTGATTTCTTGTCCTGTGATAAAAAGCCTTCTGTTTCGACCGTCAAACCTTTCAGGGGAGCATTCCCACCCGTTTGGCACCATTTTTGAGTGAATTGCCGAAAGTCAGATTTTTTAGGAAATTGTGACCCCGGGGCTCAGGGATTTTTTCAAAAAAATCTTTTTCTGCCGGTTAAGGTGTCGAGGGCTTTTTTCTTTTCCTGTGATAAAAAGCCTTCTATTTCGACCGTCAAACCATTCAGGGGAGCATTTGCACCCGTTTGGCACCATTTTTGAGGGAATTGCCGAAATTCAGATTTTTGATGAAATTGTGACCCCGGGGCTTAGGGATTTTTTCAAAAAAAAATTTCTGCCGTTTAAGTTGTCGAGGGCTGATTTCTTGTCCTGTGATAAAAAGCCTTCTGTTTCGACCGCCAAACCTTTCAGGGGAGCATTTGCAACCGTTTGGCACCATTTTTGAGTGAATTGTCGAAAGTCAGATTTTTGATGAAATTGTGACCACGGGGCTTACAGATTTTTTGAAAAAAAAAAAATTTCTGCCGGTTAAGTTGTTGAGGGCTGATTTCTTGTCATGTGATAAAAAGCCTTCTGTTTCGACCGCCAAACGTTTCAGGGGAGCATTTGCAACCATTTGGCACTATTTTTGAGTGAATTGCCGAAAGTCAGATTTTTGATGAAATTGTGACCCCGATGCTTACGGATTTCTTCAAAAAAAAATTTCTGCCGGTTAAGTTGTCGAGGGCTGATTTCTTTTCCTGTGATAAAAAGCCTTCAGTTTTGATCGCCAAACATTTCAGGGGAGCATTTGCACCTGTTTGGCACCATTTTTGAGTGAATTGCCGAAAGTCAGATTTTTGATGAAATTATGACCCCAGGGCTTACGGATTTTTTCAAAAAAAAATTTCTGCCGGTTAATGTATTGAGGGCTGATTTCTTGTCATTTGATAAAAAAGCTTTCTGTTTCGACAGCCAAACCTTTCAGGGGAGCATTTGCAACCGTTTGGCACCATTTTTGAGTGAATTGCGGAAAGACAGATTTTTGATGAAATTGTGACCCCGGGGCTTACGGATTTTTTCAAAAAAAAAATTTCTGCCGGTTAAGTTGTCAAGGGCTGATTTCTTGTCCTGTGATAAAAAGCCTTCTGTTTCGACCGCCAAACCTTTCAGGGGAGCTTTTACACCCGTTTGGCACCATTTTTGAGTGAATTGCCGAAAGTCAGATTTTTGATGAAATTGTGACCCCGGGGCTTAGAGATTTTTTTAAAAAAATATTTTTCTGCCGGTTAAGTTGTCGAGGGCTGATTTCTTTTCCTGTGATAGAAAGCCTTCTGTTTCGACCGCCAAACCTTTCAGGGGAGTATTTGCAAGCATTTGGCACCATTTTTGAGTGAATTGCCGAAAGTCAGATTTTTGATGAAAATTTTTTTTTCTGCCGGTTAAGGTGTCAAGGTCTGATTTCTTTTCCTGTGATAAAAAGCCTTCTGTTTCGACCGTCAAACCTTTCAGGGGAGGATTTCCACCCGTTTGGCACCATTTTTGAGTGAATTGCCAAAAGTCAGATTTTTGATGAAATTGTGACCCCGGGGCTTAGGGATTTTTTCAAAAAAAAAAATTCTGCCGGTTAAGTTGTCGAGGGCTGATTTCTTTTCCTCTGATAAAAAGCCTTCTGTTTCGACCGCCAAACCTTTCAGGGGAACATTTGCAACCGTTGGCACCATTTTTGAGTGATTTGCCGAAAGTCAGATTTTTGATGAAATTGTGACCCCGATGCTTAGAGATTTTTTCAAAAAAATATTTTTCTGCTGGTTAAGTTGTCGAGGGCTGGTTTCATGTCCTGTGATAGAAAGCCTTCTGTTTCGAACGCCAAACCTTTCAGGGGAGGATTTGCAAGCATTTGGCACCATTTTTGAGTGAATTGCCGAAAGTCAGATTTTTGATGAAATTGTGACCCCAATGATTACGGATTTTTTCAAAAAAATATTTTCTGCCGGTTAAGGTGTCGAGGGCTGATTTCTTTTCCTGTGATAAAAAGCCTTCTGTTTCGACCGTCAAACCATTCAGGGGAGCATTTGCACCCGTTTGGCAGCATTTTTTAGTGAATTGCCGAAAGTCAGATTTTTGATGAAATTGTGATTCCGGGGCTTACGGATTTTTTTTAAAAAAACAATTTTGCCGGTTAAGTTGTCGAGGGCTGATTTCTTGTCCTGTGATAAAAAGCCTTCTGTTTCGACCGCCAAACCTTTCAGGGGAGCATTTGCAACCGTTCAGCTCCATTTTTGAGTGAATTGTCGAAAGTCAGATTTTTAATGAAATTGTGACCCCGGGGCTTAGGGATTTTTTCAAAAAAATCTTTTTCTGCCGGTTAAGGTGTCGAGGGCTGATTTCTTCTCATCTGATAAAAAAATTTCTGTTTCGACCGCCAAATCTTTCAGGGGAGCATTTGCAACCGTTTGGCACCATTTTTGAGTGAATTGCTGAAAGTCAGATTTTTGATGAAATTGTGACTCCGGGGATTAGAGATTTTTTCAAAAAAAAATTTCTGCTGGTTAAGTTGTTGAGGGCTGATTTCTTGTCCTGTGATAGAAAGCCTTCTGTTTCGACCTCCAAACGTTTCAGGGGAGCATTTGCAACCGTTCAGCTCCATTTTTGAGTGAATTGTCGAAAGTCAGATTTTTGATGAAATTGTGACCCCAATGATTACGGATTTTTTCAAAAAAAAATATTTTCTGCCGGTTAAGGTGTCGAGGGCTGATTTCATTTCCTGTGATAAAAAGCCTTCTGTTTCAACCGTCAAACCATTCAGGGGAGCATGTGCACCCGTTTGGCACCATTTTTGAGTGAATTGCCGAAAGTCAGATTTTTGATGAAATTGTGACCCCGGGGCATAGGGTTTTTTTCAAAAAAATCTTTTTCTGCCGGTTAAGTTGTTGAGGGCTGATTTCTTGTCATGTGATAAAAAAACTTCTGTTTCGACCGCTAAACCTTTCAGGGGAACATTTGCAACCGTTTGGCACCATTTTGGAGTGAATTGCCGAAAGTCAGATTTTTGAGGAAATTGTGACCCCGGGGCTTAGGGATTTTTTCAAAAAAATATTTTTCTGCCGGTTAAGTTGTCGAGGGCTGATTTCTTGTCCTGTGATAAAAAAACTTCTGTTTCGACCGCCAAACCTCTCAGGGGAGCATTTGCACCCGTTTGGCACCATTTTTGAGTGAATTGCCGAAAGTCAGATTTTTGATGAAATTGTGACCCCGGGGCTTACAGATTTTTTCAAAAAGATATTTTTCTGCCATTTAAGTTGTTGAGGGCTGATTTCTTTTCCTGTGATAAAACAGCTTTCTCTTTCGACCGCCAAACCTTTCATGGGAGCATTTGCACCTGTTTGGCACCATTTTTGAGTGAATTGCCGAAAGTCAGATTTTTGATGAAATTATGACCCCAGGGCTTACGGATTTTTTCAAAAAAAAAATTCTGCCGATTAATTTATTGAGGGCTGATTTCTTGTCATTTGATAAAAAAGCTTTCTGTTTCGACAGCCAAACCTTTCAGGGGAGCATTTGCAACCGTTTGGCACCATTTTTGAGTGAATTGCGGAAAGACAGATTTTTGATGAAATTGTGACCCCGGGGCTTACGGATTTTTTCCAAAAAAAAAATTCTGCCGGTTAAGTTGTCAAGGGCTGATTTCTTGTCCTGTGATAAAAAGCATTCTGTTTCGACCGCCAAACCTTTCAGGGGAGCATTTGCACCCGTTTGGCACCATTTTTGAGTGAATTGCCGAAAGTCAGATTTTTGATGAAATTGTGACCCCGGGGCTTAGAGATTTTTTTAAAAAAATATTTTTCTGCCGGTTAAGTTGTCGAGGGCTGATTTCTTTTCCTGTGATAGAAAGCCTTCTGTTTCGACCGCCAAACCTTTCAGGGGAGTATTTGCAAGCATTTGGCACCATTTTTGAGTGAATTGCCGAAAGTCAGATTTTTGATGAAAAATTTTTTTTCTGCCGGTTAAGGTGTCGAGGTCTGATTTCTTTTCCTGTGATAAAAAGCCTTCTGTTTCGACCGTCAAACCTTTCAGGGGAGGATTTCCAGCCGTTTGGCACCATTTTTGAGTGAATTGCCAAAAGTCAGATTTTTGATGAAATTGTGACCCCGGGGCTTAGGGATTTTTTCAAAAAAAAAAATTCTGCCGGTTAAGTTGTCGAGGGCTGATTTCTTTTCCTCTGATAAAAAGCCTTCTGTTTCGACCGCCAAACCTTTCAGGGGAACATTTGCAACCGTTGGCACCATTTTTGAGTGATTTGCCGAAATCAGATTTTTGATGAAATTGTGACCCCGATGCTTAGAGATTTTTTCAAAAAAATATTTTTCTGCTGGTTAAGTTGTCGAGGGCTGGTTTCATGTCCTGTGATAGAAAGCCTTCTGTTTCGAACGCCAAACCTTTCAGGGGAGCATTTGCAAGCATTTGGCACCATTTTTGAGTGAATTGCCGAAAGTCAGATTTTTGATGAAATTGTGACCCCAATGATTACGGATTTTTTCAAAAAAATATTTTCTGCCGGTTAAGGTGTCGAGGGCTGATTTCTTTACCTGTGATAAAAAGCCTTCTGTTTCGACCGTCAAACCATTCAGGGGAGCATTTGCACCCGTTTGGCAGCATTTTTTAGTGAATTGCCGAAAGTCAGATTTTTGATGAAATTGTGATTCCGGGGCTTACGGATTTTTTTTAAAAAAACAATTTTGCCGGTTAAGTTGTCGAGAGCTGATTTCTTGTCCTGTGATAAAAAGCCTTCTGTTTCGACCGCCAAACCTTTCAGGGGAGCATTTGCAACCGTTCAGCTCCATTTTTGAGTGAATTGTCGAAAGTCAGATTTTTAATGAAATTGTGACCCCGGGGCTTAGGGATTTTTTCAAAAAAATCTTTTTCTGCCGGTTAAGGTGTCGAGGGCTGATTTCTTCTCATCTGATAAAAAAATTTCTGTTTCGACCGCCAAATCTTTCAGGGGAGCATTTGCAACCGTTTGGCACCTTTTTTGAGTGAATTGCTGAAAGTCAGATTTTTGATGAAATTGTGACTCCGGGGATTAGAGATTTTTTCAAAAAAAAATTTCTGCTGGTTAAGTTGTTGAGGGCTGATTTCTTGTCCTGTGATAGAAAGCCTTCTTTTTCGACCTCCAAACGTTTCAGGGGAGCATTTGCAACCGTTCAGCTCCATTTTTGAGTGAATTGTCGAAAGTCAGATTTTTAATGAAATCGTGACCCCGGGGCTTAGGGATTTTTTCAAAAAAATCTTTTTCTGCCGGTTAAGGTGTCGAGGGCTGATTTCTTCTCATCTGATAAAAAAATTTCTGTTTCGACCGCCAAACCTTTCAGGGGAGCATTTGCAACCGTTCAGCTCCATTTTTTGAGTGAATTGCCGAAAGTCAGATTTTTGAGGAAATTGTGACCCCGGGGCTTAGGGATTTTTTCAAAAAAATATTTTTCTGCCGGTTGAGTTGTCGAGGGCTGATTTCTTGTCCTGTTATAGAAAGCCTTCTGTTTCGACCGCCAAACCTTTCAGGGGAGCATTTGCAAGCATTTTGCACTATTTTTCAGTGAATTGCTGAAAGTCAGATTTTTGATGAAAAATTTTTTTTTCTGCCGGTTAAGGTGTCGAGGGCTGATTTCTTTTCCTGTGATAAAAAGCCTTCTGTTTCGACCGTCAAACCTTTCAGGGGAGCATTTGCACCCGTTTGGCACCATTTTTTATTGAATTGCCGAAAGTCAGATTTTTGATGAAATTGTGACCCCGGGGCTTACGGATTTTTTCAAAAAATTTTTTTCTGCCGGTTAAGTTGTCCAGGGTTGATTTCTTGTCCTGTGATAAAAAGACTTCTGTTTCGACCACCAAACCTTTCAGCGGAGCACTTGCAAGCATTTGGCACCATTTTTGAGTGAATTGCCGAAAGTCAGATTTTTGATGAAATTGTGACCCCGGGGCTTAGGGATTTTTTTCAAAAAGATATTTTTCTGCCGGTTAAGTTGTCGAGGGCTGATTTCTTGTCATGTGATAAAAAGCCTTCTGTTTCGACCGCCAAACCTTTCAGGGGAGCATTTGCAACCATTTGGCACCATTTTTGAGTGAATTGCCGAAAGTCAGTTTTTTGATGAAATTTTGACCCCGGGGCTTACAGATTTTTTCAAAAAAAAATTTCTGCCATTTAAGTTGTCGAGGGCTGATTTCTTTTCCTGTGATAAAAAAGCTTTCTCTTTCGACCGCCAAACCTTTCAGGGGAGCATTTGCAACCGTTTGGCACAATTTTTGCGTGAATTGCCGAAAGTCAGATTTTTGATGAAATTGTGACCCCGATGCTTAGAGATTTTTTCAAAAAAATATTTTTATGCTGGTTTAGTTGTCGAGGGCTGATTTCTTGTCCTGTGATAGAAAGCCTTCTGTTTCGAACGCCAAACCTTTCAGGGGAGCATTTGCAAGCATTTGGCACCATTTTTGACTGAATTGCCGAAAGTCAGATTTTTGATGAAATTGTGACCCCAATGATTACGGATTTTTTCAAAAAAAAATATTTTCTGCCGGTTAAGGTGTCGAGGGCTGATTTCATTTCCTGTGATAAAAAGCCTTCTGTTTCAACCGTCAAACCATTCAGGGGAGCATGTGCACCCGTTTGGCACCATTTTTGAGTGAATTGCCGAAAGTCAGATTTTTGATGAAATTGTGACCCCGGGGCATAGGGTTTTTTTCAAAAAAATCTTTTTCTGCCGGTTAAGTTGTTGAGGGCTGATTTCTTGTCATGTGATAAAAAAACTTCTGTTTCGACCGCTAAACCTTTCAGGGGAACATTTGCAACCGTTTGGCACCATTTTGGAGTGAATTGCCGAAAGTCAGATTTTTGAGGAAATTGTGACCCCGGGGCTTAGGGATTTTTTCAAAAAAATATTTTTCTGCCGGTTAAGTTGTCGAGGGCTGATTTCTTGTCCTGTGATAAAAAAACTTCTGTTTCGACCGCCAAACCTCTCAGGGGAGCATTTGCACCCGTTTGGCACCATTTTTGAGTGAATTGCCGAAAGTCAGATTTTTGATGAAATTGTGACCCCGGGGCTTACAGATTTTTTCAAAAAGATATTTTTCTGCCATTTAAGTTGTTGAGGGCTGATTTCTTTTCCTGTGATAAAACAGCTTTCTCTTTCGACCGCCAAACCTTTCATGGGAGCATTTGCAACCATTTGGCACCATTTTTGAGTGAATTGCCGAAAGTCAGATTTTTGAGGAAATTGTGACCCCGGGGCTTAGGGATTTTTTCAAAAAAAAAATTACTGCCGGTTAAGTTGTCGAGGGCTGATTTCTTCTCATCTGATAAAAAAACTTCTGTTTCGACCGTCAAACCTTTCAGGGGAGCATTTGCTCCCGTTTGGCACCATTTTTGAGTGAAATGCCAAAAGTCAGATTTTTGATGAAATTGTGACCCCGGGGCTTAGGGATTTTTTCAAAAAAAAAATTACTGCCGGTTAAGTTGTCGAGGGCTGATTTCTTCTCATTTGATAAAAAAACTTCTGTTTCGACACCCCAACCTCTCAGGGGAGCATTTGCACCCGTTTGGCACCATTTTTGAGTGAATTGCCGAAAGTGAGATTTTTCATGAAATTGGGACCCCGGGGCTTACGGACTTTTTCAAAAAAATCTTTTTCTGCCGGTTAAGGTGTCGAGGGCTGATTTCTTTTCCTGTGATAAAAAGCCTTCTATTTCGACCGTCAAACCATTCAGGAGAGCATTTGCACCCGTTTGGCACCATTTTTGAGTGAATTGCCGAAAGTGAGATTTTTCATGAAATTGGGACCCCGGGGCTTACGGACTTTTTCAAAAAAATCTTTTTCTGCCGGTTAAGGTGTCGAGGGCTGATTTCTTTTCCTGTGATAAAAAGCCTTCTATTTCGACCGTCAAACCATTCAGGAGAGCATTTGCACCCGTTTGGCACCATTTTTGAGTGAATTGCCGAAAGTCAGATTTTTGAGGAAATTGTGACCCCGGGGCTTAGGGATTTTTTCAAAAAACAAATTTTGCTGGTTAAGTTGTCCGCGGCTGATTTCTTTTCCTGTGATAAGAAAGCTTTCTGTTTCGACCGCCAAACCTTTCAGGGGAGCATTTCCACCCGTTTGGCACCATTTTTGAGTGAATGGCCGAAAGTCAGATTTCTGAGGAAATTGTGACCCCGGGGCTTAGGGATTTTTTCAAAAAAATATTTTTCTGCCGGTTAAGTTGTCGAGGGCTGATTTTCTTGTCCTGTGATAGAAAGCCTTCTGTTTCGATCGCCAAACCTTTCAGGGGAGCATTTGCAAGCATTTGGCACCATTTTTCAGTGAATTGCTGAAAGTCAGATTTTTGATGAAATTGTGACCCCGATGCTTACGGATTTTTTCAAAAAAAAATTTCTGCCGGTTAAGGTGTCGAGGGCTGATTTCTTTTCCTGTGATAAAAAGCCTTTAGTTTTGATTGCCAAACATTTCAGGGGAGCATTTGCTCGCGTTTGGCACCATTTTTGAGTGAATTGCCGAAAGTCAGATTTTTGATGAAATTGTGACCCCCGGGGCATAGGGTTTTTTTCAAAAAAATATTTTTCTGCTGGTTAAGTTGTCCACGGTTGATTTCTTGTCCTGTGATAGAAAGCCTTCTGTTTCTACCGCCAAATCTTTCAGGGGAGCATTTGCAACCGTTCAGCTCCATTTTTGAGTGAAATGTCGAAAGTCAGATTTTTAATGAAATTGTGATTCTGGGGCTTACGGATTTTTTCAAAAAAATCTTTTTCTGCCGGTTAAGGTGTCGAGGGCTGATTTCTTTTCCTGTGATAAAAAGCCTTCTATTTCGACCATCAAACCATTCAGGGGAGCATTTGCACCCGTTTGGCACCATTTTTGAGTGAATTGCCGAAAGTCAGATTTGTGAGGAAATTGTGACCCCGGGGATTAGAGATTTTTTCAAAAAAATATTTTTCTGCCGGTTAAGTTGTCGAGGTCTGATTTTCTTGTCCTGTGATAGAAAGCCTTCTGTTTCGATCGCCAAACCTTTCAGGGGAGCATTTGCAAGCATTTGGCACCATTTTTCAGTGAATTGCTGAAAGTCAGATTTTTGATGAAAAATTTTTTTTTCTGCCGGTTAAGGTGTCGAGGGCTGATTTCTTGTCCTGTGATAAAAAGACTTCTGTTTCGACCGCCAAACGTTTCAGGGGAGCATTTGCACCCGTTTGGCACCATTTTTGAGAGAATTGCCAAAAGTCAGATTTTTGATGAAATTGTGACCCCGGGGCTTAGGGATTTTTTTTTAAAAAAAATTCTGCTGGTTAAGTTGTCCGCGGCTGATTTCTTTGACTGTGATAAAAAAGCTTTCTGTTTCGACCGCCAAACCTTTCAGGGGAGCATTTCCACCCGTTTGGCACCATTTTGGAGTGAATTGCCGAAAGTCAGATTTTTGAGGAAATTTTAGGGATTTTTTCAAAAAAATATTTTTCTGCCGGTTAAGTTGTCGAGGGCTGATTTCTTGTCCTGTGATAGAAAGCCTTCTGTTTCGATCGCCACACCTTTCAGGGGAGCATTTGCACCCGTTAGGCACCATTTTTGACTGAATTGCCGAAAGTCAGATTTTTGATGAAATTGTGACCCCAATGATTACGGATTTTTTCAAAAAAATATTTTCTGCCGGTTAAGGTGTCGAGGGCTGATTTCATTTCCTGTGATAAAAAGCCTTCTGTTTCGACCGTCAAACCATTCAGGGGAGCATGTGCACCCGTATGGCACCATTTTTGAGTGAATTGCCGAAAGTCAGATTTTTGATGAAATTGTGAACCCGGGGCTTAGGGTTTTTTTCAAAAAAAAAATTTCTGCCGGTTAAGTTGTCGAGGGCTGATTTCTTCTCATCTGATAAAAAAACTTCTGTTTCGACCGTCAAACCTTTCAGGGGAGCATTTGCACCCGTTTGGCACCATTTTTGAGTGAAATGCCAAAAGTCAGATTTTTGATGAAATTGTGACCCCGGGGCTTAGGGATTTTTTCAAAAAAAAAATTACTGCCGGTTAAGTTGTCGAGGGCTGATTTCTTCTCATCTGATAAAAAAACTTCTGTTTCGACAGCCCAACCTCTCAGGGGAGCATTTGCACCCGTTTGGCACCATTTTTTAGTGAATTGCCGAAAGTCAGATTTTTGATGAAATTGTGATTCCGGGGCTTACGGATTTTTTTTTTCAAAAAAAATTTTGCCGGTTAAGTTGTCGAGGGCTGATTTCTTGTCCTGTGATAAAAAGCCTTCTGTTTCGACCGCCAAACCTTTCAGGGGAGCATTTGCTACCATTTGGCACCATTTTTCAGTGAATTGCCGAAAGTCAGATTTTTGATGAAATTGGGACCCCGGGGCTTACGGATTTTTTCAAAAAAATCTTTTTCTGCCGGTTAAGGTGTCGAGGGCTGATTTCTTTTCCTGTGATAAAAAGCCTTCTGTTTCGACCGTCAAACCTTTCAGGGGAGCATTTCCACCCGTTTGGCACCATTTTTGAGTGAATGGCCGAAAGTCAGATTTTTGAGGAAATTGTGACCTCGGGGTTTAGGGATTTTTTCAAAAAAATATTTTTCTGCCGGTTAAGTTGTCGAGGGCTGATTTCTTGTCCTGTGATAGAAAGCCTTCTGTTTCGATCGCCAAACCTTTCAGGGGAGCATTTGCAAGCATTTGGCACCATTTTTCAGTGAATTGCTGAAAGTCAGATTTTTGATGAAAAAATTTTTTTTCTGCTGGTTAAGGTGTCGAGGGCTGATTTCTTGTCCTGTGATAAAAAGCCTTCTGTTTCGACCGTCAAACCTTTCAGGGGAGCATTTGCAACCGTTTGGCACCATTTTTGAGTGAATTGCCGAAAGTCAGATTTTTGATGAAAAATTTTTTTTTCTGCCGGTTAAGGTGTCGAGGGCTGATTTCTTTTCCTGTGATAAAAAGCCTTCTGTTTCGACCGTCAAACCTTTCAGGGGAGCATTTGCACCCGTTTGGCACCATTTTTTATTGAATTGCCGAAAGTCAGATTTTTGATGAAAATTTTTTTTTTCTGCCGGTTAAGGTGTCGAGGGCTGATTTCTTGTCCTGTGATAAAAAGCCTTCTCTTTCGACCGTCAAACCTTTCAGGGGAGCATTTGCACCCGTTTGGCACCATTTTTGAGTGAATTGCCGAAAGTCAGATTTTTGATGAAATTGTGACCCCGGGGCTTACAGATTTTTTCAAAAAAAAAATTCTGCCGTTTAAGTTGTCGAGGGCTGATTTCTTGTCCTGTGATAAAAAGCCTTCTGTTTCGACCGCCAAACGTTTCAGGGGAGCATTTGCAACCGTTCAGCTCCATTTTTGAGTGAATTGTCGAAAGTCAGATTTTTAATGAAATTGGGACCCCGGGGCTTAGGGATTTTTTCAAAAAAATCATTTTCTGCCGGTTAAGGTGTCGAGGGCTGATTTCTTTTCCTGTGATAAAAAGCCTTCTGTTTCGACCGCCAAACCTTTCAGGCTAGCATTTGCAACCGTTTGGCACCATTTTTGAGTGAATTGCCGAAAGTCAGATTTTTGAGGAAATTGTGACCCCGGGGCTTAGGGATTTTTTCAAAAAAAAGAATTGTGCTGGTTAAGTTGTCCGCGGCTGATTTCTTTGACAGTGATAAAAAAGCTTTCTGTTTAGACCGCCAAACCTTTCAGGGGAGCATTTCCACCCGTTTGGCACCATTTTTGAGTGAATTGCCAAAAGTCAGATTTTTGAGGAAATTTTAGGGATTTTTTCAAAAAAATATTTTTCTGCCGGTTAAGGTGTCGAGGGCTGATTTCTTTTCCTGTGATAAAAAGCCTTCTGTTTCGACCGTCAAACATTTCAGGGGAGCATTTGCACCCGTTTGGCACCATTTGTGAGTGAATTGCCGAAAGTCAGATTTTTGATGAAATTGTGACCCCAGGGCTTACGGATTCTTTCAAAAAAAAAACTCTGCCTGTTAAGTTGTTGAGGGCTGATTTCTTGTCATGTGATAAATAGCCTTCTGTTTTGACCGCCAAACCTTTCAGGGGAGCATTTGCAACCGTTTGGCACCATTTTTGAGTGAATTGCCGAAAGTCAGTTTTTTGAGGAAATTGTGACCCCGGGGCTTAGGGATTTTTTCAAAAAAATATTTTTCTGCTGGTTAAGTTGTCGAGGGCTGGTTTCATGTCCTGTGATAGAAAGCCTTCTGTTTCGACCGCCAAACCTTTCAGGGGAGCATTTGCAAGCATTTGGCACCATTTTTGAGTGAATTGCTGAAAGTCAGATTTTTGATGAATTTTTTTTTTTCTGCCGGTTAAGGTGTCGAGGGCTGATTTCTTTTCCATTTATAAAACGCCTTCTGTTTCGACCGTCAAACCTTTCAGGGGAGCATTTGCACCCGTTTGGCACCATTTTTTATTGAATTGCCGAAAGTCAGATTTTTGATGAAATTGTGACCCCGGGGCTTACGGATTTTTTCAAAAAAAAAAATTCTGCCGGTTAAGTTGTCCAGGGTTGATTTCTTGTCCTGTGATAAAAAGACTTCTGTTTCGACCGCCAAACCTTTCAGCGGAGGATTTGCAAGCATTTGGCACCATTTTTGAGTGAATTGCCGAAAGTCAGATTTTTGATGAAATTGTGACCCCGGGGCTTAGGGATTTTTTTCAAAAAGATATTTTTCTGCCGGTTAAGTTGTCGAGGGCTGATTTCTTGTCCTGTGATAAAAAGCCTTCTGTTTCGACCGCCAAACCTTTCAGGGAAGCATTTGCAACCATTTGGCACCATTTTTGAGTGAATTGCCCAAAGTCAGATTTTTGATGAAATTGTGACCCCGGGGCTTACGGATTTTTTCAAAAAAATCTTTTTCTGCCGGTTAAGGTGTCGAGGGCTGATTTCTTTTCCTGTGATAAAAAAGCTTTCTCTTTCGACCGCCAAACCTTTCAGGGGAGCATTTGCAACCATTTGGCACCATTTTTGAGTGAATTGCCGAAAGTCAGATTTTTGATGAAATTTTGACCCCGGGGCTTACAGATTTTTTCAAAAAAAAATTTCTGCCATTTAAGTTGTCGAGGGCTGATTTCTTTTCCTGTGATAAAAAAGCTTTCTCTTTCGACCGCCAAACCTTTCAGGGGAGCATTTGCAACCGTTTGGCACAATTTTTGAGTGAATTGCCGAAAGTCAGATTTTTGATGAAATTGTGACCCCGATGCTTAGAGATTTTTTCAAAAAAATATTTTTCTGCTGGTTAAGTTGTCGAGGGCTGGTTTCATGTCCTGTGATAGAAAGCCTTCTGTTTCGAACGCCAAACCTTTCAGGGGAGCATTTGCAATCATCTGGCACCATTTTTGACTGAATTGCCGAAAGTCAGATTTTTGATGAAATTGTGACCCCAATGATTACGGATTTTTTCAAAAAAATATTTTCTGCCGGTTAAGTTGTCGAGGGCTGATTTCATTTCCTGTGATAAAAAGCCTTCTGTTTCGACCGTCAAACCATTCAGGGGAGCATGTGCACCCGTTTGGCACCATTTTTGAGTGAATTGCCGAAAGTCAGATTTTTGATGAAATTGTGACCCCGGGGCTTATGGATTTTTTCAAAAAAATCTTTTTCTGCCGGTTAAGGTGCCGAGGGCTGATTTCTTTTCCTGTGATAAAAAGCCTTCTGTTTCGACCGTCAAACATTTCAGGGGAGCATTTGCACCCGTTTGGCACCATTTTTGAGTGAATTGCCGAAAGTCAGATTTTTGATGAAATTGTGACCCCAGGGCTTACGGATTCTTTCAAAAAAAAAACTCTGCCGGTTAAGTTGTTGAGGGCTGATTTCTTGTCATGTGATAAATAGCCTTCTGTTTTGACCGCCAAACCTTTCAGGGGAGCATTTGCAACCGTTTGGCACCATTTTTGAGTGAATTGCCGAAAGTCATTTTTTTGAGGAAATTGTGACCCCGGGGCTTAGGGATTTTTTCAAAAAAATATTTTTCTGCTGGTTAAGTTGTCGAGGGCTGGTTTCATGTCCTGTGATAGAAAGCCTTCTGTTTCGACCGCCAAACCTTTCAGGGGAGCATTTGCAAGCATTTGGCACCATTTTTGAGTGAATTGCTGAAAGTCAGATTTTTGATGAAAAATTTTTTTTTCTGCCGGTTAAGGTGTCGAGGGCTGATTTCTTTTCCATTTATAAAACGCCTTATGTTTCGACCGTCAAACCTTTCAGGGGAGCATTTGCACCCGTTTGGCACCATTTTTTATTGAATTGCCGAAAGTCAGATTTTTGATGAAATTGTGACCCCGGGGCTTACGGATTTTTTCAAAAAAAAAAATTATGCCGGTTAAGTTGTCCAGGGTTGATTTCTTGTCCTGTGATAAAAAGACTTCTGTTTCGACCGCCAAACCTTTCAGCGGAGGATTTGCAAGCATTTGGCACCATTTTTGAGTGAATTGCCGAAAGTCAGATTTTTGATGAAATTGTGACCCCGGGGCTTAGGGATTTTTTTCAAAAAGATATTTTTCTGCCGGTTAAGTTGTCGAGGGCTGATTTCTTGTCCTGTGATAAAAAGCCTTCTGTTTCGACCGCCAAACCTTTCAGGGAAGCATTTGCAACCATTTGGCACCATTTTTGAGTGAATTGCCCAAAGTCAGATTTTTGATGAAATTGTGACCCCGGGGCTTACGGATTTTTTCAAAAAAATCGTTTTCTGCCGGTTAAGGTGCCGAGGGCTGATTTCTTTTCCTGTGATAAAAAAGCTTTCTCTTTCGACCGCCAAACCTTTCAGGGGAGCATTTGCAACCATTTGGCACCATTTTTGAGTGAATTGCCGAAAGTCAGATTTTTGATGAAATTTTGACCCCGGGGCTTACAGATTTTTTCAAAAAAAAATTTCTGCCATTTAAGTTGTCGAGTGCTGATTTCTTTTCCTGTGATAAAAAAGCTTTCTCTTTCGACCGCCAAACCTTTCAGGGGAGCATTTGCAACCGTTTGGCACAATTTTTGAGTGAATTGCCGAAAGTCAGATTTTTGATGAAATTGTGACCCCGATGCTTAGAGATTTTTTCAAAAAAATATTTTTCTGCTGGTTAAGTTGTCGAGGGCTGGTTTCATGTCCTGTGATAGAAAGCCTTCTGTTTCGAACGCCAAACCTTTCAGGGGAGCATTTGCAAGCATCTGGCACCATTTTTGACTGAATTGCCGAAAGTCAGATTTTTGATGAAATTGTGACCCCAATGATTACGGATTTTTTCAAAAAAATATTTTCTGCCGGTTAAGTTGTCGAGGGCTGATTTCATTTCTTGTGATAAAAAGCCTTCTGTTTCGACCGTCAAACCATTCAGGGGAGCATGTGCACCCGTTTGGCACCATTTTTGAGTGAATTGCCGAAAGTCAGATTTTTGATGAAATTGTGACCCCGGGGCTTACAGATTTTTTCAAAAAAAAATTTCTGCTGTTTAAGTTGTCGAGTGCTGATTTCTTTTCCTCTGATAAAAAGCCTTCTGTTTCGACCGCCAAACCTTTCAGGGGAACATTTGCAACCGTTGGCACTATTTTTGAGTGAATAGCCGAAAGTCAGATTTTTGATGAAATTGTGACCCCGATGCATAGAGATTTTTTCAAAAAAAAATTTCTGCTGTTTAAGTTGTCGAGGGCTGGTTTCATGTCCTGTGATAGAAAGCCTTCTGTTTCGAACGCCAAACCTTTCAGGGGAGCATTTGCAAGCATTTGGCACCATTTTTGAGTGAATTGCCGAAAGTCAGATTTTTGATGAAATTGTGACCCCGGGGCTTACGGATTTTTTCAAAAAAATCTTTTTCTGCCGGTTAAGGTGCCGAGGGCTGATTTCTTTTCCTGTGATAAAAAGCCTTCTGTTTCGACCGTCAAACATTTCAGGGGAGCATTTGCACCCGTTTGGCACCATTTTTGAGTGAATTGCCGAAAGTCAGATTTTTGATGAAATTGTGACCCCAGGGCTTACGGATTCTTTCAAAAAAAAAACTCTGCCGGTTAAGTTGTTGAGGGCTGATTTCTTGTCATGTGATAAATAGCCTTCTGTTTTGACCGCCAAACCTTTCAGGGGAGCATTTGCAACCGTTCAGCTCCATTTTTGAGTGAATTGCCGAAAGTCAGATTTTTGATGAAATTGTGACCCCGGGGCTTAGGGATTTTTTCAAAAAGATATTTTTCTGCCGTTTAAGTTGTCGAGGGCTGGTTTCATGTCCTGTGATAGAAAGCCTTCTGTTTCGACCGCCAAACCTTTCAGGGGAGCATTTGCAACCGTTTGGCACCATTTTTGAGTGAATTGCCGAAAGTCAGTTTTTTGAGGAAATTGTGACCCCGGGGCTTAGGGATTTTTTCAAAAAAATATTTTTCTGCCGGTTAAGTTGTCGAGGGCTGATTTCTTGTCCTGTGATAGAAAGCCTTCTGTTTCGACCGCCAAACCTTTCAGGGGAGCATTTGCAAGCATTTGGCACCATTTTTGAGTGAATTGCTGAAAGTCAGATTTTTGATGAAAAATTTTTTTTTCTGCCGTTTAAGTTGTCGAGGGCTGATTTCTTTTCCTGTGATAAAAAAGCTTTCTCTTTCGGCCGCCAAACCTTTCAGGGGAGCATTTGCACCCGTTTGGCACCATTTTTGAGTGAATTGCCGAAAATCAGATTTTTGTGAAATTGTGACCCCGGGGCTTACAGATTTTTTCAAAAAAAAAAATCTGCCGTTTAAGTTGTCGAGGGCTGATTTCTTGTCCTGTGATAAAAAGACTTCTGTTTCGACCGCCAAACATTTCAGGGGAGCATTTCCAACCGTTTGGCACCATTTTTGAGTGAATTGCCGAAAGTCAGATTTTTGATGAAATTGTGACCCCGATGCTTACGGATTTTTTCAAAAAAATATTTTTCTGCCGGTTAAGTTGTCGAGGGCTGATTTCTTGTCCTGTGATAGAAAGCCTTCTTTTTCGACTGCCAAACCTTTCATGGGAGCATTTGCAACCTTTTGGCACCATTTTTGAGTGAATTGCCGAAAGTCAGATTTTTGATGAAATTGGGACCCCGGGGCTTACGGATTTTTTCAAAAAAATCTTTTTCTGCGGGTTAAGGTGTCGAGGGCTCATTTCTTTTCCTGTGATAAAAAGCCTTCTATTTCGACCGTCAAACCATTCAGGGGAGCATTTGCACCCGTTTGGCACCATTTTTGAGTGAATTGCCGAAAGTCAGATTTTTGAGGAAATTGTGACCCCGGGGCTTAGGGATTTTTTCAAAAAAAAAAATTCTGCTGGTTAAGTTGTCCGCGGCTGATTTCTTTTCCTGTGATAAAAAAGCTTTCTGTTTCGACCGCCAAACCTTTCAGGGGAGCATTTCCACCCGTTTGGCATCATTTGTGAGTGAATTGCCGAAAGTCAGATTTTTGAGGAAATTTTAGGGATTTTTTCAAAAAAATATTTTTCTGCCGGTTAAGTTGTCGAGGGCTGATTTCTTCTCCTGAGATATAAAGCCTTCTGTTTCGATCGCCAAACCTTTCAGGGGAGCATTTGCAAGCATTTGGCACCATTTTTCAGTGAATTGCTGAAAGTCAGATTTTTGATGAAATTGTGACCCCAGGGCTTAGGGATTTTTTCAAAAAAATCTTTTTCTGCCGGTTAAGGTGTCGAGGGCTTTTTTCTTTTCCTGTAATAAAAAGCCTTCTATTTCGACCGTCAAACCATTCAGGGGAGCATTTGCACCCGTTTGGCACCATTTTTGAGTGAATTGCCGAAAGTCAGATTTTTGATGAAATTGTGACCCCGGGTCTTACAGATTTTTTCAAAAAAAAATTTCTGCCGTTTAAGTTGTCGAGGGCTGATTTCTTGTCCTGTGATAAAAAGACTTCTGTTTCGACCGCCAAACGTTTCAGGGGAGCATTTGCAACCGTTTGGGACCATTTTTAAGTGAATTGTCGAAAGTCAGATTTTTGATGAAATTGTGACCCCGATGCTTACGGATTTTTTTTAAAAAAATTTTATGCCGGTTAAGGTGTCGAGGGCTGATTTCTTTTCCTGTGATAAAAAGCCTTCAGTTTTGATCGCCAAACATTTCAGGGGAGCATTTGCACCCGTTTGGCACCATTTTTGAGTGAATTGCCGAAAGTCAGATTTTTGATGAAATTGTGACCCCGGGGCTTACGGATTTTTTCAAAAAAAAAATTTCTGCCGGTTAAGTTGTCGAGGGCTGATTTCTTGTCCTGTGATAAAAAGACTTCTGTTTCGACCGCCAAACCTTTCAGGTGAGCATTTGCAACCGTTCAGCTCCATTTTTGAGTGAATTGTCGAAAGTCAGATTTTGCTGGTTAACTTGTCCGCGGCTGATTTCTTTTCCTGTGATAAAAAAGCTTTCTGTTTCGACCGCCAAACCTTTCAGGGGAGCATTTCCACCCGTTTGGCACCATTTGTGAGTGAATTGCCGAAAGTCAGATTTTTGAGGAAATTTTAGGGATTTTTTCAAAAAAATATTTTTCTGCCGGTTAAGTTGTCGAGGGCTGATTTCTTCTCCTGAGATAGAAAGCCTTCTGTTTCGATCGCCAAACCTTTCAGGGGAGCATTTGCAAGCATTTGGCACCATTTTTCAGTGAATTGCTGAAAGTCAGATTTTTGATGAAAATTTTTTTTTTCTGCTGGTTAAGGTGTCGAGGGCTGATTTTTGATGAAATTGTGACCCCAGGGCTTAGGGATTTTTTCAAAAAAATCCTTTTCTGCCGGTTAAGGTGTCGAGGGCTTTTTTCTTTTCCTGTGATAAAAAGCCTACTATTTCGACCGTCAAACCATTCAGGGGAGCATTTGCACCCGTTTGGCACCATTTTTGAGTGAATTGCCGAAAGTCAGATTTTTGATGAAATTGTGACCCCGGGTCTTACACATTTTTTCAAAAAAAAATTTCTGCCGTTTAAGTTGTCGAGGGCTGATTTCTTGTCCTGTGATAAAAAGACTTCTGTTTCGACCGCCAAACGTTTCAGGGGAGCATTTGCAACCGTTTGGGACCATTTTTAAGTGAATTGTCGAAAGTCAGATTTTTGATGAAATTGTGACCCCGATGCTTACGGATTTTTTTTTAAAAAAATTTATGCCGGTTAAGGTGTCGAGGGCTGATTTCTTTTCCTGTGATAAAAAGCCTTCAGTTTTGATCGCCATACATTTCAGGGGAGCATTTGCACCCGCTTGGCACCATTTTTGAGTGAATTGCCGAAAGTCAGATTTTTGATGAAATTGTGACTCCGGGGTTTACGGATTTTTTCAAAAAAATATTTTCTGCCGGTTAAGGTGTCGAGGGCTGATTTCATTTCCTGTGATAAAAAGCCTTCTGTTTCGACCGTCAAACCATTCAGGGGAGCATTTGCACCCGTTTCGCACCATTTTTGAGTGAATTGCCGAAAGTCAGATTTTTGATGAAATTGTGACCCCGGGGCATAGGGTTTTTTTCAAAAAAATATTTTTCTGCTGGTTAAGTTGTCCGTGGCTGATTTCTTGTCCTGTGATAGAAAGCCTTCTGTTTCTACCGCCAAACCTTTCAGGGGAGCATTTGCAACCGTTCAGCTCCATTTTTGAGTGAAATGTCGAAAGTCAGATTTTTAATGAAATTGTGACCCCGGGGCTTAGAGATTTTTTCAAAAAAATATTTTTCTGCTGGTTAAGTTGTCCGCGGCTTATTTCTTGTCCTGTGATAGAAAGCCTTCTGTTTCTACCGCCAAACCTTTCAGGGGAGCATTTGCAACCATTTGGCACCATTTTTGAGTGAATTGCCGAAAGTCAGATTTTTGATGAAATTGGGACCCCGGGGCTTACGGATTTTTTCAAAAAAATCTTTTTCTGCCGGTTAAGGTGTCGAGGGCTGATTTCTTGTCCTGTGATAAAAAGCCTTCTGTTTCGACCGCCAAACCTTTCAGGGGAGCATTTGCAACCATTTGGCACCATTTTTGAGTGAATTGCCGAAAGTCAGATTTTTGATGAAATTGGGACCCCGGGGCTTACGGATTTTTTCAAAAAAATCTTTTTCTGTCGGTTAAGGTGTCGAGGGCTGATTTCTTGCCCTGTGATAAAAAGCCTTCTATTTCGACCGTCAAACCATTCACGGGAGCATTTGCACCCGTTTGGCACCATTTTTGAGTGAATTGCCGAAAGTCAGATTTTTGAAGAAATTGTGACCCCGGGGCTTAGGGATTTTTTCAAAAAAAAAATTCTGCTGGTTAAGTTGTCCGCGGCTGATTTCTTTTCCTGTGATAAAAAAGCTTTCTGTTTCGACCGCCAAACCTTTCAGGGGAGCATTTGCACCCGTTTGGCACCATTTTTGAGTGAATTGCCGAAAGTCAGATTTTTGATGAAATTGTGACCCCGGGGCTTACGGATTTTTTCAAAAAAAAAATTTCTGCCGGTTAAGTTGTCGAGGGCTGATTTCTTGTCCTGTGATAAAAAGCCTTCTGTTTCGACCGCCAAACCTTTCAGGTGAGCATTTGCAACCGTTCAGCTCCATTTTTGAGTGAATTGTCGAAAGTCAGATTTTGCTGGTTAACTTGTCCGCGGCTGATTTCTTTTCCTGTGATAAAAAAGCTTTCTGTTTCGACCGCCAAACCTTTCAGGGGAGCATTTCCACCCGTTTGGCACCATTTGTGAGTGAATTGCCGAAAGTCAGATTTTTGAGGAAATTTTAGGGATTTTTTCAAAAAAATATTTTTCTGCCGGTTAAGTTGTCGAGGGCTGATTTCTTCTCCTGAGATAGAAAGCCTTCTGTTTCGATCGCCAAACCTTTCAGGGGAGCATTTGCAAGCATTTGGCACCATTTTTCAGTGAATTGCTGAAAGTCAGATTTTTGATGAAAATTTTTTTTTTCTGCTGGTTAAGGTGTCGAGGGCTGATTTTTGATGAAATTGTGACCCCAGGGCTTAGGGATTTTTTCAAAAAAATCCTTTTCTGCCGGTTAAGGTGTCGAGGGCTTTTTTCTTTTCCTGTGATAAAAAGCCTACTATTTCGACCGTCAAACCATTCAGGGGAGCATTTGCACCCGTTTGGCACCATTTTTGAGTGAATTGCCGAAAGTCAGATTTTTGATGAAATTGTGACCCCGGGTCTTACACATTTTTTCAAAAAAAAATTTCTGCCGTTTAAGTTGTCGAGGGCTGATTTCTTGTCCTGTGATAAAAAGACTTCTGTTTCGACCGCCAAACGTTTCAGGGGAGCATTTGCAACCGTTTGGGACCATTTTTAAGTGAATTGTCGAAAGTCAGATTTTTGATGAAATTGTGACCCCGATGCTTACGGATTTTTTTTTAAAAAAATTTATGCCGGTTAAGGTGTCGAGGGCTGATTTCTTTTCCTGTGATAAAAAGCCTTCAGTTTTGATCGCCATACATTTCAGGGGAGCATTTGCACCCGCTTGGCACCATTTTTGAGTGAATTGCCGAAAGTCAGATTTTTGATGAAATTGTGACTCCGGGGTTTACGGATTTTTTCAAAAAAATATTTTCTGCCGGTTAAGGTGTCGAGGGCTGATTTCATTTCCTGTGATAAAAAGCCTTCTGTTTCGACCGTCAAACCATTCAGGGGAGCATTTGCACCCGTTTCGCACCATTTTTGAGTGAATTGCCGAAAGTCAGATTTTTGATGAAATTGTGACCCCGGGGCATAGGGTTTTTTTCAAAAAAATATTTTTCTGCTGGTTAAGTTGTCCGTGGCTGATTTCTTGTCCTGTGATAGAAAGCCTTCTGTTTCTACCGCCAAACCTTTCAGGGGAGCATTTGCAACCGTTCAGCTCCATTTTTGAGTGAAATGTCGAAAGTCAGATTTTTAATGAAATTGTGACCCCGGGGCTTAGGGATTTTTTCAAAAAAATCTTTTTCTGCCGGTTAAGGTGTCGAGGGCTGATTTCTTGTCCTGTGATAAAAAGCCTTCTGTTTTGACCGCCAAACCTTTCAGGGGAGCATTTGCAACCATTTGGTACCATTTTTGAGTGAATTGCCGAAAGTCAGATTTTTGATGAAATTGGGACCCCGGGGCTTACGGATTTTTTCAAAAAAATCTTTTTCTGCCGGTTAAGGTGTCGAGGGCTGATTTCTTTTCCTGTGATAAAAAGCCTTCTGTTTCGACCGTCAAACCTTTCAGGGGAGCATTTGCACCCGTTTGGCACCATTTTTTATTGAATTGCCGAAAGTCAGATTTTTGATGAAATTGTGACCCCGGGGCTTACGGATTTTTTAAAAAAAATCTTTTTCTGCCGGTTAAGGTGTCGAGGGCTGATTTCTTTTCCTGTGATAAAAAGCCTTCTATTTCGACCGTCAAACCATTCAGGGGAGCATTTGCACCCGTTTGGCACCATTTTTGAGTGAATTGCCGAAAGTCAGATTTTTGAGGAAATTTTAGGGATTTTTTCAAAAAAATATTTTTCTGCCGGTTAAGTTGTCGAGGGCTGATTTCTTGTCCTGTGATAGAAAGCCTTCTGTTTCGATCGCCAAACCTTTCAGGGGAGCATTTGCAAGCATTTGGCACCATTTTTCAGTGAATTGCCGAAAGTCAGATTTTTGATGAAATTGTGACCCCGATGGTTACGGATTTTTTCAAAAAAAAATTTCTGCCGGTTAAGGTGTCGAGGGCTGATTTATTTTCCTGTGATAAAAAGCCTTCAGTTTTGATCGCCATACATTTCAGGGGAGCATTTGCACCCGTTTGGCACCATTTTTGAGTGAATTGCCGAAATTCAGATTTTTGATGTAATTGTGACTCCGGGGCTTACGGATTTTTTCAAAAAAATATTTTCTGCCGGTTAAGGTGTCGAGGGCTGATTTCATTTCCTGTGATAAAAAGCCTTCTGTTTTGACCGTCAAACCATTCAGGGGAGCATTTGCACCCGTTTGGCACCATTTTTGAGTGAATTGCCGAAAGTCAGATTTTTGATGAAATTGTGACCCCGGGGCATAGGGTTTTTTTTCAAAAAAATATTTTTCTGCTGGTTACGTTTTCCGCGGCTGATTTCTTGTCCTGTGATAGAAAGCCTTCTGTTTCTACCGCCAAACCTTTCAGGGGAGCATTTGCAACCGTTCAGCTCCATTTTTGAGTGAAATGTCGAAAGTCAGATTTTTAATGAAATTGTGACCCCGGGGCTTACGGATTTTTTCAAGAAAATATTTTTCTGCCGGTTAAGTTGTCGAGGGCTGATTTCTTGTCCTGTAATAGAAAGCCTTCTTTTTCGACTGCCAAACCTTTCATGGGAGCATTTGCAAGCATCTGGCACCATTTTTGAGTGAATTGCCGAAAGTCAGATTTTTGATGAAAAAAATTTTTTTCTGCCGGTTAAGTTGTCGAGGGCTGATTTCTTTTCCTGTGATAAAAAGCCTTCTGTTTCGACCGTCAAACCTTTCAGGGGAGCATTTGCACCCGTTTGGCACCAATTTTGAGTGAATTGCCAAAAGTCAGATTTTTGATGAAATTGTGACCCCGGGGCTTAGGGATTTTTTCGAAAAAAATATTTTTCTGCTGGTTAAGTTGTCCGCGGCTGATTTCTTGTCCTGTGATAGAAAGCCTTCTGTTTCTACCACCAAACCTTTCAGGGGAGCATTTGCAACCGTTCAGCTCCATTTTTGAGTGAAATGTCGAAAGTCAGATTTTTAATGAAATTGTGACCCCGGGGCTTAGGGACTTTTTCAAAAAAATCTTTTTCTGCCGGTTAAGGTGTCGAGGGCTGATTTCTTGTCCTGTGATAAAAAGCCTTCTGTTTCGACCGCCAAACCTTTCAGGGGAGCATTTGCAACCATTTGGCACCATTTTTGAGTGAATTGCCGAAAGTCAGATTTTTGATGAAATTGGGACCCCGGGGCTTACGGATTTTTTCAAAAAAATCTTTTTCTGCCGGTTAAGGTGTCGAGGGCTCATTTCTTTTCCTGTGATAAAAAGCCTTCTATTTCGACCGTCAAACCATTCAGGGGAGCATTTGCACCCGTTTGGCACCATTTTTGAGTGAATTGCCGAAAGTCAGATTTTTGAGGAAATTGTGACCCCGGGGCTTAGGGATTTTTTCAAAAAAAAAAAATTCTGCTGGTTAAGTTGTCCGCGGCTGATTTCTTTTCCTGTGATAAAAAAGCTTTCTGTTTCGACCGCCAAACCTTTCAGGGGAGCATTTCCACCCGTTTGGCACCATTTGTGAGTGAATTGCCGAAAGTCAGATTTTTGAGGAAATTTTAGGGATTTTTTCAAAAAAATATTTTTCTGCCGGTTAAGTTGTCGAGGGCTGATTTCTTCTCCTGAGATAGAAAGCCTTCTGTTTCGATCGCCAAACCTTTCAGGGGAGCATTTGCAAGCATTTGGCACCATTTTTCAGTGAATTGCTGAAAGTCAGATTTTTGATGAAAAATTTTTTTTTCTGCTGGTTAAGGTGTCGAGGGCTGATTTCTTGTCCTGTGATAAAAAGCCTTCTGTTTCGACCGTCAAACCTTTCAGGGGAGCATTTGCACCCGTTTGGCACCATTTTTGAGTGAATTGCCGAAAGTCAGATTTTTGATGAAATTGTGACCCCAGGGCTTAGGGATTTTTTCAAAAAAATCTTTTTCTGCCGGTTAAGTTGTCGAGGGCTGATTTCTTGTCCTGTGATAAAAAGCCTTCAGTTTTGATCGCCAAACATTTCAGGGGAGCATTTGCACCCGTTTGGCAACATTTTTGAGTGAATTGTCGAAAGTCAGATTTTTAATGAAATTGTGACCCCGGGGTTTAGGGATTTTTTCAAAAAAAAAATTCTGCCGGTTAAGGTGTCGAGGGCTGATTTCTTTTCCTTTGATAAAAAGCCTTCAGTTTTGATCGCCATACATTTCAGGGGAGCATTTGCACCCGCTTGGCACCATTTTTGAGTGAATTGCTGAAAGTCAGATTTTTGATGAAATTGTGACTCCGGGGCTTACGGATTTTTTCAAAAAAATATTTTCTGCCGGTTAAGGTGTCGAGGGCTGATTTCATTTCCTGTGATAAAAAGCCTTCTGTTTCGACCGTCAAACCATTCAGGGGAGCATTTGCACCCGTTTCGCACCATTTTTGAGTGAATTGCCGAAAGTCAGATTTTTGATGAAATTGTGACCCCGGGGCATAGGGTTTTTTTCAAAAAAATATTTTTCTGCTGGTTAAGTTGTCCGCGGCTGATTTCTTGTCCTGTGATAGAAAGCCTTCTGTTTCTACCGCCAAACCTTTCAGGGGAGCATTTGCAACCGTTCAGCTCCATTTTTGAGTGAAATGTCGAAAGTCAGATTTTTAATGAAATTGTGACCCCGGGGCTTACGGATTTTTTCAAAAAAATATTTTTCTGACGGTTAAGTTGTCGAGGGCTGATTTCTTGTCATGTGATAAAAAAACTTCTGTTTCGACCGCCAAACCTTTCGGGGGAGCATTTGCAACCATTTGGCACCATTTTTGAGTGAATTGCCGAAAGTCAGATTTTTGATGAAATTCTGACCCCGGGGCTTACGGATTTTTTTCAAAAAAATATTTTTCTGCCGGTTAAGTTGTCGAGGGCTGATTTCTTGTCATGTGATAAAAAAACTTCTGTTTCGACCGCTAAACCTTTCAGGGGAGCATTTGCAACCGTTTGGCACCATTTTGGAGTGAATTGCCGCGGGGCTTAGGGATTTTTTCAAAAAAATATTTTTCTGCCGGTTAAGTTTTCGAGGGCTGATTTCTTGTCCTGTGAAAGAAAGCCTTCTGTTTCGACTGCCAAACTTTTCATGGGAGCATTTGCAAGCATTTGGCACCATTTTTGAGTGAATTGCCGAAAGTCAGATTTTTGATGAAAAATTTTTTTTTCTGCCGGTTAAGGTGTCGAGGGCTGATTTCTTTTCCTGTGATAAAAAGCCTTCTGTTTCGACCGTCAAACCTTTCAGGGGAGCATTTGCACCCGTTTGGCACCATTTTTGAGTGAAATGTCGAAAGTCAGATTTTTAATGAAATTGTGACCCCGGGGCTTAGGGATTTTTTCAAAAAAATCTTTTTCTGCCGGTTAAGGTGTCGAGGGCTGATTTCTTGTCCTGTGATAAGAAGCCTTCTGTTTCGACCGCCAAACCTTTCAGGGGAGCATTTGCAACCATTTGGTACCATTTTTGAGTGAATTGCCGAAAGTCAGATTTTTGATGAAATTGGGACCCCGGGGCTTACGGATTTTTTCAAAAAAATCTTTTTCTGCCGGTTAAGGTGTCGAGGGCTGATTTCTTTTCCTGTGATAAAAAGCCTTCTATTTCGACCGTCAAACCATTCAGGGGAGCATTTGCACCCGTTTGGCACCATTTTTGAGTGAATTGCCGAAAGTCAGATTTTTGAGGAAATTGTGACCCCGGGGCTTAGGGATTTTTTCAAAAAAATTAATTCTGCTGGTTAAGTTGTCCGCGGCTGATTTCTTTTCCTGTGATAAAAAAGCTTTCTGTTTCGACCGCCAAACCTTTCAGGGGAGCATTTCCACCCGTTTGGCACCATTTGTGAGTGAGTTGCCGAAAGTCAGATTTTTGAGGAAATTTTAGGGATTTTTTCAAAAAAATATTTTTCTGCCGGTTAAGTTGTCGAGGGCTGATTTCTTCTCCTGAGATAGAAAGCCTTCTGTTTCGATCGCCAAACCTTTCAGGGGAGCATTTGCAAGCATTTGGCACCATTTTTAAGTGAATTGCTGAAAGTCAGATTTTTGATGAAAAATTTTTTTTTCTGCTGGTTAAGGTGTCGAGGGCTGATTTCTTGTCCTGTGATAAAAAGCCTTCTGTTTCGACCGTCAAACCTTTCAGGGGAGCATTTGCACCCGTTTGGCACCATTTTTGAGTGAATTGCCGAAAGTCAGATTTTTGATGAAATTGTGACCCCAGGGCTTAGGGATTTTTTCAAAAAAATCTTTTTCTGCCGGTTAAGTTGTCGAGGGCTGATTTCTTGTCCTGTGATAAAAAGCCTTCAGTTTTGATCGCCAAACATTTCAGGGGAGCATTTGCACCCGTTTGGCAACATTTTTGAGTGAATTGTCGAAAGTCAGATTTTTAATGAAATTGTGACCCCGGGGTTTAGGGATTTTTTCAAAAAAAAATTTCTGCCGGTTAAGGTGTCGAGGGCTGATTTCTTTTCCTTTGATAAAAAGCCTTCAGTTTTGATCGCCATACATTTCAGGGGAGCATTTGCACCCGCTTGGCACCATTTTTGAATGAATTGCTGAAAGTCAGATTTTTGATGAAATTGTGACTCCGGGGCTTACGGATTTTTTCAAAAAAATATTTTCTGCCGGTTAAGGTGTCGAGGGCTGATTTCATTTCCTGTGATAAAAAGCCTTCTGTTTCGACCGTCAAACCATTCAGGGGAGCATTTGCACCCGTTTCGCACCATTTTTGAGTGAATTGCCGAAAGTCAGATTTTTGATGAAATTGTGACCCCGGGGCATAGGGTTTTTTTCAAAAAAATATTTTTCTGCTGGTTAAGTTGTTCGCGGCTGATTTCTTGTCCTGTGATAGAAAGCCTTCTGTTTCTACCGCCAAACCTTTCAGGGGAGCATTTGCAACCGTTCAGCTCCATTTTTGAGTGAAATGTCGAAAGTCAGATTTTTAATGAAATTGTGACCCCGGGGCTTACGGATTTTTTCAAAAAAATATTTTTCTGCCGGTTAAGTTGTCGAGGGCTGATTTCTTGTCATGTGATAAAAAAACTTCTGTTTCGACCGCCAAACCTTTCGGGGGAGCATTTGCAACCATTTGGCACCATTTTTGAGTGAATTGCCGAAAGTCAGATTTTTGATGAAATTCTGACCCCAGGGCTTACGGATTTTTTTCAAAAAAATATTTTTCTGCCGGTTAAGTTGTCGAGGGCTGATTTCTTGTCATGTGATAAAAAAACTTCTGTTTCGACCGCTAAACCTTTCAGGGGAGCATTTGCAACCGTTTGGCACCATTTTGGAGTGAATTGCCGCGGGGCTTAGGGATTTTTTCAAAAAAATATTTTTCTGCCGGTTAAGTTGTCGAGGGCTGATTTCTTGTCCTGTGAAAGAAAGCCTTCTGTTTCGACTGCCAAACTTTTCATGGGAGCATTTGCAAGCATTTGGCACCATTTTTGAGTGAATTGCCGAAAGTCAGATTTTTGATGAAAATTTTTTTTTTCTGCCGGTTAAGGTGTCGAGGGCTGATTTCTTGTCCTGTGATAAGAAGCCTTCTGTTTCGACCGCCAAACCTTTCAGGGGAGCATTTGCAACCATTTGGTACCATTTTTGAGTGAATTGCCGAAAGTCAGATTTTTGATGAAATTGGGACCCCGGGGCTTAGGGATTTTTTCAAAAAAATCTTTTTCTGCCGGTTAAGGTGTCGAGGGCTGATTTCTTGTCCTGTGATAAGAAGCCTTCTGTTTCGACCGCCAAACCTTTCAGGGGAGCATTTGCAACCATTTGGTACCATTTTTGAGTGAATTGCCGAAAGTCAGATTTTTGATGAAATTGGGACCCCGGGGCTTACGGATTTTTTCAAAAAAATCTTTTTCTGCCGGTTAAGGTGTCGAGGGCTGATTTCTTTTCCTGTGATAAAAAGCCTTCTATTTCGACCGTCAAACCATTCAGGGGAGCATTTGCATCCGTTTGGCACCATTTTTGAGTGAATTGCCGAAAGTCAGATTTTTGAGGAAATTGTGACCCCGGGGCTTAGGGATTTTTTCAAAAAAATAAATTCTGCTGGTTAAGTTGTCCGCGGCTGATTTCTTTTCCTGTGATAAAAAAGCTTTCTGTTTCGACCGCCAAACCTTTCAGGGGAGCATTTCCACCCGTTTGGCACCATTTGTGAGTGAGTTGCCGAAAGTCAGATTTTTGAGGAAATTTTAGGGATTTTTTCAAAAAAATATTTTTCTGCCGGTTAAGTTGTCGAGGGCTGATTTCTTCTCCTGAGATAGAAAGCCTTCTGTTTCGATCGCCAAACCTTTCAGGGGAGCATTTGCAAGCATTTGGCACCATTTTTCAGTGAATTGCTGAAAGTCAGATTTTTGATGAAATTTTTTTTTTTCTGCTGGTTAAGGTGTCGAGGGCTGATTTCTTGTCCTGTGATAAAAAGCCTTCAGTTTTGATCGCCATACATTTCAGGGGAGCATTTGCACCCGCTTGGCACCATTTTTGAGTGAATTGCCGAAAGTGAGATTTTTGATGAAATTGTGACTCCGGGGCTTACGGATTTTTTCAAAAAAATATTTTCTGCCGGTTAAGGTGTCGAGGGCTGATTTCATTTCCTGTGATAAAAAGCGTTCTGTTTCGACCGTCAAACCATTCAGGGGAGCATTTGCACCCGTTTCGCACCATTTTTGAGTGAATTGCCGAAAGTCAGATTTTTGATGAAATTGTGACCCCGGGGCATAGGGTTTTTTTCAAAAAAATATTTTTCTGCTGGTTAAGTTGTCCGCGGCTGATTTCTTGTCCTGTGATAGAAAGCCTTCTGTTTCTACCGCCAAACCTTTCAGGGGAGCATTTGCAACCGTTCAGCTCCATTTTTGAGTGAAATGTCGAAAGTCAGATTTTTAATGAAATTGTGACCCCGGGGCTTACGGATTTTTTCAAAAAAATATTTTTCTGCCGGTTAAGTTGTCGAGGGCTGATTTCTTGTCATGTGATAAAAAAACTTCTGTTTCGACCGCCAAACGTTTCGGGGGAGCATTTGCAACCATTTGGCACCATTTTTGAGTGAATTGCCGAAAGTCAGATTTTTGATGAAATTGTGACCCCGGGGCTTACGGATTTTTTTCAAAAAAATATTTTTCTGCCGGTTAAGTTGTCGAGGGCTGATTTCTTGTCATGTGATAAAAAGCCTTCTATTTCGACCGTCAAACCATTCAGGGGAGCATTTGCACCCGTTTGGCACCATTTTTGAGTGAATTGCCGAAAGTCAGATTTTTGAGGAAATTGTGACCCCGGGGCTTAGTGATTTTTTCAAAAAAAAAAATTCTGCTGGTTAAGTTGTCCGCGGCTGATTTCTTTTCTGTGATAAAAAAGCTTTCTGTTTCGACCGCCAAACCTTTCAGGGGAGCATTTGCAAGCATTTGGCACCATTTTTCAGTGAATTGCTGAAAGTCAGATTTTTGATGAAAATTTTTTTTTTCTGCTGGTTAAGGTGTCGAGGGCTGATTTCTTGTCCTGTGATAAAAAGCCTTCTGTTTCGAGCGTCAAACCTTTCAGGGGAGCATTTGCACCCGTTTGGCACCATTTTTGAGTGAATTGCCGAAAGTCAGATTTTTGATGAAATTGTGACCCCGGGGCTTAGGGATTTTTTCAAAAAAATCTTTTTCTGCCGGTTAAGGTGTCGAGGGCTTTTTTCTTTTCCTGTGATAAAAAGCCTTCTATTTCGAACGTCAAACCATTCAGGGGAGCATTTGCACCCGTTTGGCACCATTTTTGAGTGAATTGCCGAAAGTCAGATTTTTGATGAAATTCTGACCCCGGGTCTTACAGATTTTTTCAAAAAAAAAATTCTGCCGTTTAAGTTGTCGAGGGCTGATTTCTTGTCCTGTGATAAAAAGACTTCTGTTTCGACCGCCAAACGTTTCAGGGGAACATTTGCAACCGTTTGGCACCATTTTTAAGTGAATTGTCGAAAGTCAGATTTTTGATGAAATTGTGACCCCGATGCTTACGGATTTTTTTTAAAAAAAATTTATGCCGGTTAAGGTGTCGAGGGCTGATTTCTTTTCCTGTGATAAAAAGCCTTCAGTTTTGATCGCCATACATTTCAGGGGAGCATTTGCACCCGCTTGGCACCATTTTTGAGTGAATTGCCGAAAGTCAGATTTTTGATGAAATTGTGACTCCGGGGCTTACGGATTTTTTCAAAAAAATATTTTCTGCCGGTTAAGTTGTCGAGGGCTGATTTCATTTCCTGTGATAAAAAGCCTTCTGTTTCGACCGTCAAACCATTCAGAGGAGCATTTGCACCCGTTTCGCACAATTTTTGAGTGAATTGCCGAAAGTCAGATTTTTGATGAAATTGTGACCCGGGGGCATAGGGTTTTTTTTCAAAAAAATATTTTTCTGCTGGTTAAGTTTTCCGCGGCTGATTTCTTGTCCTGTGATAGAAAGCCTTCTGTTTCTACCGCCAAACCTTTCAGGGGAGCATTTGCAACCGTTCAGCTCCATTTTTGAGTGAAATGTCGAAAGTCAGATTTTTAATGAAATTGTGACTCCGGGGCTTACGGATTTTTTCAAAAAAATATTTTTCTGCCGGTTAAGTTGTCGAGGGCTGATTTCTTGTCATGTGATAAAAAAACTTCTGTTTCGACCGCTAAACCTTTCAGGGGAGCATTTCCACCCGTTTGGCACCATTTGTGAGTGAATTGCCGAAAGTCAGATTTTTGAGGAAATTTTAGGGATTTTTTCAAAAAAATATTTTTCTGCCGGTTAAGTTGTCGAGGGCTGATTTCTTGTCCTGTGATAGAAAGCCTTCTGTTTCGACTGCCAAACTTTTCATGGGAGCATTTGCAAGCATTTGGCACCATTTTTGAGTGAATTGCCGAAAGTCAGATTTTTGATGAAAAATTTTTTTTTCTGCCGGTTAAGGTGTCGAGGGCTGATTTCTTTTCCTGTGATAAAAAGCCTTCTGTTTCGACCGCCAAACCTCTCAGGGGAGCATTTGCAACAGTTTGGCACCATTTTTGAGTGATTTCCCGAAAGTCAGATTTTTGATGAAATTGTGACCCCGGGGCTTAGGGATTTTTTCAAAAAAAAATTTCTGCCGGTTAAGGTGTCGAGGGCTGATTTCTTTTCCTGTGATAAAAAGCCTTCAGTTTTGATCGCCATACATTTCAGGGGAGCATTTGCACCCGTTTGGCAACATTTTTGAGTGAATTGCCGAAAGTCAGATTTTTGATGAAATTGTGACCCCGGGGCTTACGGATTTTTTCAAAAAAAAAATTTCTGCCGGTTAAGTTGTCGAGGGCTGATTTCTTGTCCTGTGATAAAAAGCCTTCTGTTTCGACCGCCAAACCTTTCAGGGGAGCATTTGCAACCGTTCAGCTCCATTTTTGAGTGAATTGTCGAAAGTCAGATTTTTAATGAAATTGTGACCCCGGGGCTTAGGGATTTTTTCAAAAAAAAATTTCTGCCGGTTAAGGTGTCGAGGGCTGATTTCTTTTCCTGTGATAAAAAGCCTTCAGTTTTGATCGCCATACATTTCAGGGGAGCATTTGCACCCGTTTGGCACCATTTTTGAGTGAATTGCCGAAAGTCAGATTTTTGATGAAATTGTGACTCCGGGGCTTACGGATTTTTTCAAAAAAATATTTTCTGCCGGTTAAGGTGTCGAGGGCTGATTTCATTTCCTGTGATAAAAAGCCTTCTGTTTCGACCGTCAAACCATTCAGGGGAGCATTTGCACCCGTTTGGCACCATTTTTAAGTGAATTGCCGAAAGTCAGATTTTTGATGAAATTGTGACCCCGGGGCATAGGGTTTTTTTCAAAAAAAATATTTTTCTGCTGGTTAAGTTGTCCGCGGCTGATTTCTTGTCCTGTGATAGAAAGCCTTCTGTTTCGACTGCCAAACCTTTCATGGGAGCATTTGCAACCGTTCAGCTCCATTTTTGAGTGAATTGCCGAAAGTCAGATTTTTGATGAAATTGGGACCCCGGGGCTTACGGATTTTTTCAAAAAAATCTTTTTCTGCCGGTTAAGGTGTCGAGGGCTGATTTCTTTTCCTGTGATAAAAAGCCTTCTATTTCGACCGTCAAACCATTTAGGGGAGCATTTCCACCCGTTTGGCACCATTTTTGAGTGAATTGCCGAAAGTCAGATTTTTGAGGAAATTGTGACCCCGGGGCTTAGGGATTTTTTCAAAAAAAAAATTCTGCTGGTTAAGTTGTCCGCGGCTGATTTCTTTTCCTGTTATAAAAAAGCTTTCTGTTTCGACCGCCAAACCTTTCAGGGGAGCATTTCCACCCGTTTGGCACCATTTGTGAGTGAATTGCCGAAAGTCAGATTTTTGAGGAAATTTTAGGGATTTTTTCAAAAAAATATTTTTCTGCCGGTTAAGTTGTCGAGGGCTGATTTCTTCTCCTGAGATAGAAAGCCTTCTGTTTCGATCGCCAAACCTTTCATGGGAGCATTTGCAACCGTTCAGCTCCATTTTTCAGTGAATTTTCGAAAGTCAGATTTTTAATGAAATTGGGACCACGATGCTTACGGATTTTTTCAAAAAAAAATTTCTGCCGGTTACGTTGTCGAGGGCTGATTTCTTGTCCTGTGATAAAAAGCCTTCTGTTTCGACCGCCAAACGTTTCAGGGGAGCATTTGCAACCATTTGGCACCATTTTTGAATGAATTGCCGAAAGTCAGATTTTTGAAGAAATTGTGACCCCGGGGCTTACGGATTTTTTCAAAAAAATCTTTTTCTGCCGGTTAAGTTGTCGAGGGCTGATTTCTTGTCATGTGATAAAAAAACTTCTGTTTCTACCGCCAAACCTTTCAGGGGAGCATTTGCAACCGTTCAGCTCCATTTTTGAGTGAAATGTCGAAAGTCAGATTTTTAATGAAATTGTGACCCCGGGGCTTAGGGATTTTTTCAAAAAAATCTTTTTCTGCCGGTTAAGGTGTCGAGGGCTGATTTCTTGTCCTGTGATAAAAAGCCTTCTGTTTCGACCGCCAAACCTTTCAGGGGAGCATTTGCAACCATTTGGCACCATTTTTGAGTGAATTGCCGAAAGTCAGATTTTTGATAAAATTGGGACCCCGGGGCTTACGGATTTTTTCAAAAAAATCTTTTTCTGCCGGTTAAGTTGTCGAGGGCTGATTTCTTTTCCTGTGATAAAAAGCCTTCTATTTCGACCGTCAAACCATTCAGGCGAGCATTTGCACGCGTTTGGCACCATTTTTGAGTGAATTGCCGAAAGTCAGATTTTTGATGAAATTGTGACCCCGGGGCATGGGGTTTTTTTCAAAAAAATATTTTTCTGCTGGTTAAGTTGTCCGCGGCTGATTTCTTGTCCTGTGATAGAAAGCCTTCTGTTTCGACTGCCAAACCTTTCATGGGAGCATTTGCAAGCATTTGGCACCATTTTTGAGTGAATTGCCGAAAGTCAGATTTTTGATGAAAATTTTTTTTTTCTGCCGGTTAAGGTGTCGATGGCTGATTTCTTTTCCTGTGATAAAAAGCCTTATGTTTCGACCGTCAAACCTTTCAGGGGAGCATTTGCACCCGTTTGGCACCATTTTTGAGTGAATTGACAAAAGTCAGATTTTTGATGAAATTGTGACCCCGGGGCTTAGGGATTTTTTCGAAAAAAATATTTTTCTGCTAGTTAAGTTGTCCGCGGCTGATTTCTTGTCCTGTGATAGAAAGCCTTCTGTTTCTACCGCCAAACCTTTCAGGGGAGCATTTGCAACCATTTGGCACTATTTTTGAGTGAATTGCCGAAAGTCAGATTTTTGATGAAATTGGGACCCCGGGGCTTACGGATTTTTTCAAAAAAATCTTTTTCTGCCGGTTAAGGTGTCGAGGGCTGATTTCTTTTCCTGTGATAAAAAGCCTTCTATTTCGACCGTCAAACCATTCAGGGGAGCATTTGCACCCGTTTGGCCCCATTTTTGAGTGAATTGCCGAAAGTCAGATTTTTGAGGAAATTTTGACCCCGGGGCTTAGGGATTTTTTCAAAAAAAAAATTCTGCTGGTTAAGTTGCCCGCGGCTGATTTCTTTTCCTGTGATAAAAAAGCTTTCTGTTTCGACCGCCCAAACCTTTCAGGGGAGCATTTCCACCCGTTTGGCACCATTTGTGAGTGAATTGCCGAAAGTCAGATTTTTGAGGAAATTTTAGGGATTTTTTCAAAAAAATATTTTTCTGCCGGTTAAGTTGTCGAGGGCTGATTTCTTCTCCTGAGATAGAAAGCCTTCTGTTTCGATCGCCAAACCTTTCAGGGGAGCATTTGCAAGCATTTGGCACCATTTTTCAGTGAATTGCTGAAAGTCAGATTTTTTATGAATTTTTTTTTTTTCTGCTGGTTAAGGTGTCGAGGGCTGATTTCTTGTCCTGTGATAAAAAGCCTTCTGTTTCGACTGTCAAACCTTTCAGGGGAGCATTTGCAACCGTTCAGCTCCATTTTTCATTGAATTTTCGAAAGTCAGATTTTTAATGAAATTGTGACCCCGATGCTTACGGATTTTTTCAAAAAAAAATTTCTGCCGGTTAAGGTGTCGAGGGCTGATTTCTTTTCCTGTGATAAAAAGCCTTCAGTTTTGATCGCCATACATTTCAGGGGAGCATTTGCACCCGTTTGGCACCATTTTTGAGTGAATTGCCGAAAGTCAGATTTTTGATGAAATTGTGACCCCGGGGCTTACGGATTTTTTTTTTAAAAAAATTTCTGCCGGTTAAGTTGTCGAGGGCTGATTTCTTGTCCTGTGATAAAAAGCCTTCTGTTTCGACCGCCAAACCTTTCAGGGGAGCATTTGCAACCGTTCAGCTCCATTTTTGAGTGAATTGTCGAAAGTCAGATTTTTAATGAAATTGTGACCCCGGGGCTTACGGATTTTTTCAAAAAAATCTTTTTCTGCCAGTTAAGGTGTCGAGGGCTGATTTCTTTTCCTGTGATAAAAAGCCTTCTGTTTCGACCGCCAAACCTTTCAGGGGAGCATTTGCAACCATTTGGCACCATTTTTTAGTGAATTGCCGAAAGTCAGATTTTTGATGAAATTGTGACCCCGGGGCATAGGGTTTTTTTCAAAAAAATCGTTTTCTGCCGGTTAAGTTGTTGAGGGCTGATTTCTTTTCCTGTGATAAAAAAACTTCTGTTTTGACCGCTAAACCTTTCAGGGGAGCATTTGCAAGCATTTGGAACCATTTTTGAGTGAATTGCCGAAAGCCAGATTTTTGATGAAATTTTTTTTTCCTGCCGGTTAAGGTGTCGAGGGCTGATTTCTTTTCCTGTGGTAAAAAGCCTTCTGTTTCGACCGTCAAACCTTTCAGGGGAGCATTTGCAACCGTTCAGCTCCATTTTTCGGTGAATTTTCGAAAGTCAGATTTTTAATGAAATTGTGACCCCGATGCTTACGGATTTTTTCAAAAAAAAAATTCTGCCGGTTAGGGTGTCGAGGGCTGATTTCTTTTCCTGTGATAAAA
This sequence comes from Podarcis filfolensis, assembly GCF_964270895.1. Taxonomy (NCBI): domain Eukaryota; kingdom Metazoa; phylum Chordata; class Lepidosauria; order Squamata; family Lacertidae; genus Podarcis; species Podarcis filfolensis. The sequence goes on along the minus strand of NC_139611.1, from coordinate 11,694,411 downwards.
AAGCTTTCTTTTTCGACCGCCAAACCTTTCAGGGGAGCATTTGCAACCGTTTGGCACTATTTTTGAGTGAATTGCCGAAAGTCAGATTTTTGATGAAATTGTGACCCCGGGGCTTAGGGATTTTTTCAAAAAAATCTTTTTCTGCCGGTTAAGGTGTCGAGGGCTGATTTCTTCTCATCTGATAAAAAAATTTCTGTTTCGACCGCCAAACCTTTCAGGGGAGCATTTGCAACCGTTTGGCACCATTTTTGAGTGAATTGCCGAAAGTCAGATTTTTGAGGAAATTGTGACCCCGGGGCTTAGGGATTTTTTCAAAAATATATTTTTCTGCCGGTTAAGTTGTCGAGGGCTGATTTCTTGTCCTGTGATAGAAAGCCTTCTGTTTCGACCGCCAAACCTTTCAGCGGAGCATTTGCAACCATTTGGCACCATTTTTGAATGAATTGCCGAAAGTCAGATATTTGATGAAATTGTGACCCCGGGGCTTACGGATTTTTTCAAAAAAATCTTTTTCTGCCGGTTATGGTGTCGAGGGCTGATTTCTTTTCCTGTGATAAAAAGCCTTCTGTTTCGACTGTCAAACCATTCAGGGGAGCATTTGCACCCGTTTGGCACCATTTTTGAGTGAATTGCCGAAAGTCAGATTTTTGATGAAATTGTGACCCCGGGGCATAGGGTTTTTTTCAAAACAATCTTTTTCTGCCGGTTAAGTTGTTGAGGGCTGATTTCTTTTCCTGTGATAAAAAGACTTCTGTTTCGACCGCTAAACCTTTCAGGGGAGCATTTGCAAGCATTTGGCACCATTTTTGAGTGAATTGCCGAAAGTCAGATTTTTGATGACATTTTTTTTTCCCGCCGGTTAAGGTGTCGAGGGCTGATTTCTTTTCCTGTGGTAAAAAGCCTTCTGTTTTGACCGTCAAACCTTTCAGGGGATCATTTGCAACCGTTCAGCTCCATTTTTCAGTGAATTGTCGAAAGTCAGATTTTTAATGAAATTGTGACCCCGGGGCTTAGGGAATTTTTCAAAAAAATCTTTTTCAGCCTGTTAAGGTGTCGAGGGCTGATTTCTTTTCCTATGATAAAAAAGCTTTCTGTTTCCACCGCCAAACCCTTCAGGGGAGCATTTGCAAGCATTTGGCACCATTTTTCAGTGAATTGCTGAAAGTCAGATTTTTGATGAAATTTTTTTTTTTCTGCCGGTTAAGGTGTCGAGGGCTGATTTCTTGTCCTGTGATAAAAAGCCTTTTGTTTCGACCGTCAAACCTTTCAGGGGAGCATTTGCACCCGTTTGGCACCATTTTTGAGTGAATTGCCGAAAGTCAGATTTTTGATGAAATTGTGACCCCGGGGCTTACAGATTTTTCAAAAAAAAGTATTCTGCCGTTTAAGTTGTTGAGGGCTGATTTCTTGTCCTGTGATAGAAAGCCTTCTGTTTCGACTGCCAAACCTTTCAGGGGAGCATTGGCAAGCATTTGGCACCATTTTTGAGTGAATTGCCGAAAGTCAGATTTTTGATGAAAAATTTTTTTTCTGCCGGTTAAGTTGTCGAGGGCTGATTTCTTTTCCTGTGATAGAAAGCCTTCTGTTTCTACCGCCAAACCTTTCAGGGGAGCATTTGCAATCATTTGGCACCATTTTTGAGTGAATTCCCGAAAGTCAGATTTTTGATGAAATTGTGACCCCGATGCTTACGGATTTTTTCAAAAAAAAAATTCTGCCGGTTAAGGTGTCATGGGCTGATTTCTTTTCCTGTGATAAAAAGCCTTCAGTTTTGATCGCCAAACATTTCAGGGGAGCATTTGCACCTGTTTAACACCATTTTTGAGTGAATTGCCGAAAGTCAGATTTTTGATGAAATTGTGACCCCGGGGCTTACAGATTGTTTCAAAAAAAAATTTCTGCCGTTTAAGTTGTCGAGGGCTGATTTCTTGTCCTGTGATAAAAAGACTTCTGTTTCGACCGCCAAACGTTTCAGGGGAGAATTTGCAACCGTTTGGCAGGCACCATTTTGGAGTGAATTGCCGAAAGTCAGATTTTTGAGGAAATTGTGACCCCGGGGCTTAGGGATTTTTTCAAAAAAATATTTTTCTGCCGGTTAAGTTGTCGAGGGCTGATTTCTTGTCCTGTGATAGAAAGCCTTCTGTTTCTACCGCCAAACCTTTCAGGGGAGCATTTGCAACCATTTGGCACCATTTTTGAGTGAATTGCCGAAAGTCAGATTTTTGATGAAAAATTTTTTTTCTGCCGGTTAAGGTGTCGAGGGCTGATTTCTTTTCCTGTGATAGAAAGCCTTCTGTTTCTACCGCCAAACCTTTCAGGGGAGCATTTGCAACCATTTGGCACCATTTTTGAGTGAATTGCCGAAAATCAGATTTTTGATGAAATTGGGACCCCGGGGCTTACGGATTTTTTCAAAAAAATCTTTTTCTGCCGGTTAAGGTGTCGAGGGCTGATTTCTTTTCCTGTGATAAAAAGCCTTCTATTTCGACCATCAAACCATTCAGGGGAGCATTTCCACCCGTTTGGCACCATTTTTGAGTGAATTGCCGAAAGTCAGATTTTTGAGGAAATTGTGACCCCGGGGCTTAGGGATTTTTTCAAAAAAAAAATTCTGCTGGTTAAGTTGTCCGCGGCTGATTTCTTTTCCTGTGATAAAAATGCTTTCTGTTTCGACCGCCAAACCTTTCAGGGGAGCATTTCCACCCGTTTGGCACCATTTTTGAGTGAATTGCCGAAAGTCAGATTTTTGAGGAAATTGTGACCCCGGGGCTTAGGGATTTTTTCAAAAAAATATTTTTCTGCCGGTTAAGTTGTCGAGGGCTGATTTCTTGTCCTGTGATAGAAAGCCTTCTGTTTCGATCGCCAAACCTTTCAGGGGAGCATTTGCAAGCATTTGGCACCATTTTTCAGTGAATTGCTGAAAGTCAGATTTTTGATGAAAAATTTTTTTTTCTGCCGGTTAAGGTGTCGAGGGCTGATTTCTTGTACTGTGATAAAAAGCCTTCTGTTTCGACCGTCAAACCTTTCAGGGGAGCATTTGCACCCGTTTGGCACCATTTTTGAGTGAATTGCCGAAAGTCAGATTTTTGATGAAATTGTGACCCCGGGGCTTAGGGATTTTTTCAAAAAAATATTTCTGCCGTTTAAGTTGTCGAGGGCTGATTTCTTGTCCTGTGATAAAAAGACTTCTGTTTCGACCGCCAAACGTTTCAGGGGAGCATTTGCAACCGTTTGGCACCATTTTTGAGTGAATTGCCGAAAGTCAGATTTTTGATGAAATTGTGACCCCGGGGCTTAGGGATTTTTTCAAAAAAATCATTTTCTGCCGGTTAAGTTGTCGAGGGGTGATTTCTTCTCATCTGATAAAAAAACTTCTGTTTCGACCGCCAAACGTTTCAGGGGAGCATTTGCAAGCATTTGGAACCATTTTTGAGTGAATTGCCGAAAGTCAGATTTTTGATGAAATTTTTTTTTCCTGCCGGTTAAGGTGTCGAGGGCTGATTTCTTTTCCTGTGGTAAAAAGCCTTCTGTTTCGACCGTCAAACCTTTCAGGGGAGCATTTGCAACCGTTCAGCTCCATTTTTCAGTGAATTGTCGAAAGTCAGATTTTTAATGAAATTGTGACCCCAGGGCTTAGGGATTTTTTAAAAAAATCTTTTTCTGCCCGTTAAGGTGTCGAGGGCTGATTTCTTTTCCTGTGATAAAAAAGCTTTCTTTTTCGACCGCCAAACCTTTCAGGGGAGCATTTGCAACCGTTTGGCACTATTTTTGAGTGAATTGCCGAAAGTCAGATTTTTGATGAAATTGTGACCCCGATGCTTACGGATTTTTTTTAAAAAAAATTTCTGCCGGTTAAGGTGTCGAGGGCTGATTTCTTTTCCTGTGATAAAAAGCCTTCAGTTTTGATCGCCAAACATTTCAGGGGAGCATTTGCACCTGTTTGGCACCATTTTTGAGTGAATTGCCGAAAGTGAGATTTTTGATGAAATTGTGACCCTGGGACTTAGGGATTTTTTTCAAAAAAAAATTTCTGCCGTTTAAGTTGTTGACGGCTGATTTCTTTTCCTGTGATAAAAAAGCTTTCTGTTTAGACCGCCAAACCTTTCAGGCGAGCATTTGCAACCGTTTGGCACCATTTTTGAGTGAATTGCCGAAAGTCAGATTTTTGATGAAATTGTGACCCCGGGGCTTAGGGATTTTTTCAAAAAAATCTTTTTCTGCCGGTTAAGTTGTCAAGGGCTGATTTCTTGTCCTGTGATAGAAAGCCTTCGGTTTCAACCGCCAAACCTTTCAGGGGAGCATTTGCAAGCATTTGGCACCATTTTTGAGTGAATTGCCGAAAGCCACATTTTTAATGAAAATTTTTTTTTTCTGCCGGTTAAGGTCTCGAGGGCTGATTTCTTTTCCTGTGATAAAAAGTCTTCTGTTTCGACCGTCAAACCTTTCAGGGGAGCATTTGCACCCGTTTGGCACCATTTTTGAGTGAATTGCCGAAAGTCAGATTTTTGATGAAATTGTGACCCCGGGGCTTAGTGATTTTTTTTAAAAAAAAATTTCTGCCAGTTAAGTTGTCGAGGGGTGATTTCTTCTCATCTGATAAAAAAACTTCTGTTTCGACCGCCAAACGTTTCAGGGGAGCATTTGCAACCGTTTGGCACCATTTTTGAGTGAATTGCCGAAAGTCAGAATTTCGATGAAATTGTGACCCCGATGCTTACGGATTTTTTTTCAAAAAAATCTTTTTCTGCCGGTTAAGTTGTTGAGGGCTGATTTCTTTTCCTGTGATAAAAAGACTTCTGTTTCGACCGCTAAACCTTTCAGGGGAGCATTTGCAAGCATTTGGCACCATTTTTGAGTGAATTGCCGAAAGTCAGATTTTTGATGAAATTTTTTTTCCCCGCCGGTTAAGGTGTCGAGGGCTGATTTCTTTTCCTGTGGTAAAAAGCCTTCTGTTTCGACCGTCAAACCTTTCAGGGGAGCATTTGCAACCGTTCAGCTCCATTTTTCAGTGAATTGTCGAAAGTCAGATTTTTAATGAAATTGTGACCCCGGGGCTTAGGGAATTTTTCAAAAAAATCTTTTTCAGCCGGTTAAGGTGTCGAGGGCTAATTTCTTTTCCTATGATAAAAAAGCTTTCTGTTTCGACCGCCAAACCCTTCAGGGGAGCATTTGCAACCGTTTGGCACCATTTTTGAGTGAATTGCCGAAAGTCAGATTTTTGATGAAATTGTGACCCCGATGCTTACGGATTTTTTCAAAAAAAAAATTCTGCCGGTTAAGTTGTCGAGGGCTGATTTCTTGTCCTGTGATAGAAAGCCTTCTGTTTCGACCGCCAAAACTTTCAGGATAGCATTTGCAACCGTTTGGCACCATTATTGAGTGAATTGCCGAAAGTCACATTTTTGATGAAATTGTGACCCCGGGGCTTACGGATTTTTTCAAAAAAAAAGTTTCTGCCGGTTCAGATGTCGAGGGCTGATTTCTTTTCCTGTGCTAAAAAAGCTTTCTCTTTCGACCGCCAAACGTTTCAGGTGAGCATTTGCAACCGTTTGGCACCATTTTTAGTGAATTGCCGAAAATCAGATTTTTTATGAAATTGTGACCCTGGGGCTTACGGATTTTTTCAAAAAAATCTTTTTCTGCCGGTTAAGTTGTTGAGGGCTGATTTCTTGTCATGTGATAAAAAAACTTCTGTTTTGACCGCTAAACCTTTCAGGGGAGCATTTGCAAGCATTTGGCACGATTTTTGAGAGAATTGCCTAAAGTCAGATTTTTGAGGAAATTGTGACCCCGGGGCTTACGGATTTTTTCAAAAAAAAAATATTCTGCCGGTTAAGGTGTCGAGGGCTGATTTCTTTTCCTGTGATAAAAAGCCTTTAGTTTTGATCGCCAAACATTTCAGGGGAGCATTTGCACCCGTTTGGCACCATTTTTTATTGAATTGCCGAAAGTCAGATTTTTGATGAAATTGTGACCCCGGCGCTTACGGATGTTTTCAAAAAAAAAAAATTCTGCCGGTTAATTTGTTGAGGGCTGATTTCTTGTCATCTGATAAAAAAGCTTTCTGTTTCGACTGCCAAACCTTTCAGGGGAGCATTTGCAACCGTTTGGCACCATTTTTGAGTGAATTGCCGAAAGACAGAATTTTGATGAAATTGTGACCCCGGGGCTTACAGATTCTTTCAAAAAAAAAATTCTGCCGGTAAAGTTGTCGAGGGCTGATTTCTTGTCCTGTGATAAAAAGCTTTCTGTTTCGACCGCCAAACCTTTCAGGGGAGCATTTGCAAGCATTTGGCACCATTTTTGAGTGAATTGCCGAAAGTCAGATTTTTGATGAAATTGTGACCCCGGGGCTTACGGATTTTTTCAAAAAAAAAAATTCTGCCGGTTAAGTTGTCCAGGGTTGATTTCTTTTCCTGTGATAAAAGCCTTCAGTTTCGACCGCCAAACGTTTCAGGGGAGCATTTGCAACCGTTTGGCACCATTTTTGAGTGAATTGCCGAAAGTCAGATTTTTGATGAAATTGTGACCCCGGGGCTTAGAGATTTTTTCAAAAAAATATTTTTCTGCCGGTTAAGTTATTGAGCCCTGATTTCTTGTCCTGTGATAGAAAGCCTTCTGTTTCGACCGCCAAACCTTTCAGGGGAGCATTTGCAAGCATTTGGCACCATTATTGAGTGAATTGACGAAAGTCAGATTTTTGATGAAATTGTGACCCCGATGCTTACGGATTTTTTCCAAAAAAAAATTTCTGCCGGTTAAGGTTTCGAGGGCTGATTTCTTTTCCTGTGATAAAAAGCCTTCAGTTTTGACCGCCAAACCTTTCAGGGGAGCATTTCCACCCGTTTGGCACCATTTTTGAGTGAATTGCCGAAAGTCAGATTTTTGATGAAATTGTGACCCGGGGGCATAGGGTTTTTTTCAAAAAAATCTTTTTCTGCCGGTTATGTTGTTGAGGGCTGATTTCTTGTCCTGTGATAAAAAAGCTTTCTGTTTCGACCGCCAAACCTTTCAGGGGAGCATTTCCACCCGTTTGGCACCATTTTTGAGTGAATTGCCGAAAGTCAGATTTTTGATGAAATTGTGACCCCGATGCTTACGGATTTTTTCAAAAAAAAAATTCTGCCGGTTAAGTTGTCGAGGGCTGATTTCTTGTCCTGTGATAGAAAGCCTTCTGTTTCGACCGCCAAAACTTTCAGGGGAGCATTTGCAACCGTTTGGCACCATTATTGAGTGAATTGCCGAAAGTCACATTTTTGATGAAATTGTGACCCCGGGGCTTACGGATTTTTTAAAAAAAAAAGTTTCTGCCGGTTCAGATGTCGAGGGCTGATTTCTTTTCCTGTGCTAAAAAAGCTTTCTCTTTCGACCGCCAAACGTTTCAGGTGAGCATTTGCAACCGTTTGGCACCATTTTTAGTGAATTGCCGAAAGTCAGATTTTTTATGAAATTGTGACCCTGGGGCTTACGGATTTTTTCAAAAAAATCTTTTTCTGCCGGTTAAGTTGTTGAGGGCTGATTTCTTGTCCTGTGATAAAAAGCCTTCAGTTTTGATCGCCAAACCATTCAGGGGAGCATTTGCACGCGTTTGGCACCATTTTTGAGTGAATTGCCGAAAGTCAGATTTTTGATGAAATTGTGACCCGGGGGCATAGGGTTTTTTTCAAAAAAATCTTTTTCTGCCGGTTATGTTGTTGAGGGCTGATTTCTTGTCCTGTGATAAAAAAGCTTTCTGTTTCGACCGCCAAACCTTTCAGGGGAGCATTTCCACCCGTTTGGCACCATTTTTGAGTGAATTGCCGAAAGTCAGATTTTTGAGGAAATTGTGACCCCGATGCTTACGGATTTTTTCAAAAAAAAAATTTCTGCCGGTTAAGGTGTCGAGGGCTGATTTTCTTTCCTGTGATAAAAAGCCTTCAGTTTTGATCGCCAAACCATTCAGGGGAGCATTTGCAAGCATTTGGCACGATTTTTGAGTGAATTCCCGAAAGTCAGATTTTTGATGAAATTGTGACCCCGGGGCTTACGGATTTTTTCAAAAAAATCTTTTTCTGCCGGTTAAGGTGTCCGCGGCTGATTTCCTGTGATAAAAAAGCTTTATGTTTCGACCGCCAAACCTTTCAGGGGAGCATTTCCACCCGTTTGGCACCATTTTTTAGTGAATTGCCGAAAGTCAGATTTTTAATGAAATTGTGACCCCGATGCTTACGGATTTTTTCAAAAAAAAAAATTCTGCCGGTTAAGGTGTCGAGGGCTGATTTCTTTTCCTGTGATAAAAAGCCTTCAGTTTTGATCGCCAAACATTTCAGGGGAGCATTTGCAACCGCTTGGCACCATTTTTTAGTGAATTGCCGAAAGTCAGATTTTTGATGAAATTGTGACACTGGGGCTTACGGATTTTTTCAAAAAAAAAATTCTGCCGGTTAATTTGTTGAGGGCTGATTTCTTGTCATCTGATAAAAAAGTTTTCTGTTTCGACCGCCAAACCTTTCAGGGGAGCATTTGCAACCGCTTGGCACCATTTTTGAGTGAATTGCCGAAAGACAGATTTTTGATGAAATTGTGACCCCGGTGCTTACGGATTTTTTCAAAAAAAAAATTTCTGCCGGTTAAGTTGTCGAGGGCTGATTTCTTGTCCTGTGATAAAAAGACTTCTGTTTCGACCGCCAAACCTTTCAGGGGAGCATTTGCAACCGCTTGGCACCATTTTTGAGTGAACTGCCGAAAGTCAGATTTTAGATGAAATTTTTTTTTTTTCTGCCGGTTAAGGTGTCGAGGGCTGATTTCTTTTCCTATGATAAAAAGCCTTCTGTTTCGACCGTCAAACCTTTCAGGGGAGCATTTGCACCCGTTTGGCACCATTTTTGAGTGAATTGCCAAAAGTCAGATTATTTGATGAAATTGTGACCCCGGGGCTTAGGGATTTTTTTTTAAAAAAAAATTCTGCCGGTTAAGTTGTCGAGGGCTGATTTCTACTCATCTGATAAAAAAACTTCTGTTTCTGTTTCGACAGCCAAACCTCTCACGGGAGCATTTGCACCCTTTTGGTTCCATTTTTTAGTGAATTTCCGAAAGTCAGATTTTTGATGAAATTGTGACCCCGGGGCTTACGGATTTTTTCAAAAAAAAAAATTTTGCCGGTTAAGTTTTCCAGGGTTGATTTCTTGTCCTGTGATAGAAAGCCTTCTGTTTCGACCGCCAAACCTTTCAGGGGAGCATTTGCAACCGTTTGGCACCATTTTTGAGTGAATTGCCGAAAGTCAGATTTTTGATGAAATTGTGACCCCGATGCTTAAGGATGTTTTCAAAAAAAAAATTTCTGCCGGTTAAGTTGTCCAGGGTTGATTTCTTGTCCTGTGATAAAAAGACTTCTGTTTCGACCGCCAAACGTTTCAGGGGAGGATTTGCAACCGTTTGGCACCATTTTTGAGTGAATTGCCGAAAGTCAGATTTTTGATGAAATTGTGACCCCGGGGCTTAGAGATTTTTTCAAAAAAAAAATTTCTGCCGGTTAAGTTGTCGAGGGCTGATTTCTTGTCCTGTGATAAAAAGACTTCTGTTTCGACCGCCAAACCTTTCAGGGGAGCATTTGCAACCGCTTGGCACCATTTTTGAGTGAATTGCCGAAAGTCAGATTTTTGATGAAAATTTTTTTTTTTCTGCCGGTTAAGGTGTCGAGGGCTGATTTCTTTTCCTATGATAAAAAGCCTTCTGTTTCGACCGTCAAACCTTTCAGGGGAGCATTTGCACCCGTTTGGCACCATTTTTGAGTGAATTGCCAAAAGTCAGATTTTTTGATGAAATTGTGACCCCGGGGCTTAGGGATTTTTTTTTTAAAAAAAATTCTGCCGGTTAAGTTGTCGAGGGCTGATTTCTACTCATCTGATAAAAAAACTTCTGTTTCTGTTTCGACAGCCAAACCTCTCATGGGAGCATTTGCACCCGTTTGGCACCATTTTTTAGTGAATTTCCGAAAGACAGATTTTTGATGAAATTGTGACCCCGGGGCTTACGGATTTTTTCAAAAAAAAATATTTTGCCGGTTAAGTTTTCCAGGGTTGATTTCTTGTCCTGTGATAAAAAGACTTCTGTTTCAACCGCCAAACGTTTCAGGGGAGCATTTGCAACTGTTTGGCACCATTTTTGAGTGAATTGCCGAAAGTCAGATTTTTGATGAAATTGTGACCCCGGGGCTTAGAGATTTTTTCAAAAAAATATTTTTCTGTTGGTTAAGTTATTGAGGGCTGATTTCTTGTCCTGTGATAGAAAGCCTTCTGTTTCGACCGCCAAACCTTTCAGGGGAGCATTTGCAAGCATTTGGCACCATTTTTGAGTGAATTGCCGAAAGTCAGATTTTTGATGAAATTGTGACCCCGATGCTTACGGATGTTTTCAAAAAAAAAAAATTCTGCCGGTTAATTTGTTGAGGGCTGATTTCTTGTCATCTGATAAAAAAGCTTTCTGTTTCGACTGCCAAACCTTTCAGGGGAGCATTTGCAACCGTTTGGCACCATTTTTGAGTGAATTGCCGAAAGACAGAATTTTGATGAAATTGTGACCCCGGGGCTTACGGATTTTTTCAAAAAAAAAGTTTCTGCCGGTTAAGTTGTCGAGGGCTGATTTCTTGTCCTGTGATAAAAAGACTTCTGTTTCGACCGCCAAACGTTTCAGGATAGCATTTGCAACCGTTTGGCACCATTATTGAGTGAATTGCCGAAAGTCACATTTTTGATGAAATTGTGACCCCGGGGCTTACGGATTTTTTCAAAAAAAAAGTTTCTGCCGGTTCAGATGTCGAGGGCTGATTTCTTTTCCTGTGCTAAAAAAGCTTTCTCTTTCGACCGCCAAACGTTTCAGGTGAGCATTTGCAACCGTTTGGCACCATTTTTAGTGAATTGCCGAAAATCAGATTTTTTATGAAATTGTGACCCTGGGGCTTACGGATTTTTTCAAAAAAATCTTTTTCTGCCGGTTAAGTTGTTGAGGGCTGATTTCTTGTCATGTGATAAAAAAACTTCTGTTTTGACCGCTAAACCTTTCAGGGGAGCATTTGCAAGCATTTGGCACGATTTTTGAGAGAATTGCCTAAAGTCAGATTTTTGAGGAAATTGTGACCCCGGGGCTTACGGATTTTTTCAAAAAAAAAATATTCTGCCGGTTAAGGTGTCGAGGGCTGATTTCTTTTCCTGTGATAAAAAGCCTTTAGTTTTGATCGCCAAACATTTCAGGGGAGCATTTGCACCCGTTTGGCACCATTTTTTATTGAATTGCCGAAAGTCAGATTTTTGATGAAATTGTGACCCCGGCGCTTACGGATGTTTTCAAAAAAAAAAAATTCTGCCGGTTAATTTGTTGAGGGCTGATTTCTTGTCATCTGATAAAAAAGCTTTCTGTTTCGACTGCCAAACCTTTCAGGGGAGCATTTGCAACCGTTTGGCACCATTTTTGAGTGAATTGCCGAAAGACAGAATTTTGATGAAATTGTGACCCCGGGGCTTACGGATTTTTTCAAAAAAAAAGTTTCTGCCGGTTAAGTTGTCGAGGGCTGATTTCTTGTCCTGTGATAAAAAGACTTCTGTTTCGACCGCCAAACGTTTCAGGGGAGCATTTGCAACCGTTTGGCACCATTTTTGAGTGAATTGCCGAAAGTCAGATTTTTGATGAAATTGTGACCCCGGGGCTTACAGATTCTTTCAAAAAAAAAATTCTGCCGGTAAAGTTGTCGAGGGCTGATTTCTTGTCCTGTGATAAAAAGCTTTCTGTTTCGACCGCCAAACCTTTCAGGGGAGCATTTGCAAGCATTTGGCACCATTTTTGAGTGAATTGCCGAAAGTCAGATTTTTGATGAAATTGTGACCCCGGGGCTTACGGATTTTTTCAAAAAAAAAAATTCTGCCGGTTAAGTTGTCCAGGGTTGATTTCTTTTCCTGTGATAAAAGCCTTCAGTTTCGACCGCCAAACGTTTCAGGGGAGCATTTGCAACCGTTTGGCACCATTTTTGAGTGAATTGCCGAAAGTCAGATTTTTGATGAAATTGTGACCCCGGGGCTTAGAGATTTTTTCAAAAAAATATTTTTCTGCCGGTTAAGTTGTCAAGGGCTGATTTCTTGTCCTGTGATAGAAAGCCTTCGGTTTCAACCGCCAAACCTTTCAGGGGAGCATTTGCAAGCATTTGGCACCATTTTTGAGTGAATTGCCGAAAGCCACATTTTTAATGAAAATTTTTTTTTTCTGCCGGTTAAGGTCTCGAGGGCTGATTTCTTTTCCTGTGATAAAAAGTCTTCTGTTTCGACCGTCAAACCTTTCAGGGGAGCATTTGCACCCGTTTGGCACCATTTTTGAGTGAATTGCCGAAAGTCAGATTTTTGATGAAATTGTGACCCCGGGGCTTAGTGATTTTTTTAAAAAAAAAATTTCTGCCAGTTAAGTTGTCGAGGGGTGATTTCTTCTCATCTGATAAAAAAACTTCTGTTTCGACCGCCAAACGTTTCAGGGGAGCATTTGCAACCGTTTGGCACCATTTTTGAGTGAATTGCCGAAAGTCAGAATTTCGATGAAATTGTGACCCCGATGCTTACGGATTTTTTTTCAAAAAAATCTTTTTCTGCCGGTTAAGTTGTTGAGGGCTGATTTCTTTTCCTGTGATAAAAAGACTTCTGTTTCGACCGCTAAACCTTTCAGGGGAGCATTTGCAAGCATTTGGCACCATTTTTGAGTGAATTGCCGAAAGTCAGATTTTTGATGAAATTTTTTTTCCCCGCCGGTTAAGGTGTCGAGGGCTGATTTCTTTTCCTGTGGTAAAAAGCCTTCTGTTTCGACCGTCAAACCTTTCAGGGGAGCATTTGCAACCGTTCAGCTCCATTTTTCAGTGAATTGTCGAAAGTCAGATTTTTAATGAAATTGTGACCCCGGGGCTTAGGGAATTTTTCAAAAAAATCTTTTTCAGCCGGTTAAGGTGTCGAGGGCTAATTTCTTTTCCTATGATAAAAAAGCTTTCTGTTTCGACCGCCAAACCCTTCAGGGGAGCATTTGCAACCGTTTGGCACCATTTTTGAGTGAATTGCCGAAAGTCAGATTTTTGATGAAATTGTGACCCCGATGCTTACGGATTTTTTCAAAAAAAAAATTCTGCCGGTTAAGTTGTCGAGGGCTGATTTCTTGTCCTGTGATAGAAAGCCTTCTGTTTCGACCGCCAAAACTTTCAGGATAGCATTTGCAACCGTTTGGCACCATTATTGAGTGAATTGCCGAAAGTCACACTTTTGATGAAATTGTGACCCCGGGGCTTACGGATTTTTTCAAAAAAAAAGTTTCTGCCGGTTCAGATGTCGAGGGCTGATTTCTTTTCCTGTGCTAAAAAAGCTTTCTCTTTCGACCGCCAAACGTTTCAGGTGAGCATTTGCAACCGTTTGGCACCATTTTTAGTGAATTGCCGAAAATCAGATTTTTTATGAAATTGTGACCCTGGGGCTTACGGATTTTTTCAAAAAAATCTTTTTCTGCCGGTTAAGTTGTTGAGGGCTGATTTCTTGTCATGTGATAAAAAAACTTCTGTTTTGACCGCTAAACCTTTCAGGGGAGCATTTGCAAGCATTTGGCACGATTTTTGAGAGAATTGCCTAAAGTCAGATTTTTGAGGAAATTGTGACCCCGGGGCTTACGGATTTTTTCAAAAAAAAAATATTCTGCCGGTTAAGGTGTCGAGGGCTGATTTCTTTTCCTGTGATAAAAAGCCTTTAGTTTTGATCGCCAAACATTTCAGGGGAGCATTTGCACCCGTTTGGCACCATTTTTTATTGAATTGCCGAAAGTCAGATTTTTGATGAAATTGTGACCCCGGCGCTTACGGATGTTTTCAAAAAAAAAAAATTCTGCCGGTTAATTTGTTGAGGGCTGATTTCTTGTCATCTGATAAAAAAGCTTTCTGTTTCGACTGCCAAACCTTTCAGGGGAGCATTTGCAACCGTTTGGCACCATTTTTGAGTGAATTGCCGAAAGACAGAATTTTGATGAAATTGTGACCCCGGGGCTTACAGATTCTTTCAAAAAAAAAATTCTGCCGGTAAAGTTGTCGAGGGCTGATTTCTTGTCCTGTGATAAAAAGCTTTCTGTTTCGACCGCCAAACCTTTCAGGGGAGCATTTGCAAGCATTTGGCACCATTTTTGAGTGAATTGCCGAAAGTCAGATTTTTGATGAAATTGTGACCCCGGGGCTTACGGATTTTTTCAAAAAAAAAAATTCTGCCGGTTAAGTTGTCCAGGGTTGATTTCTTTTCCTGTGATAAAAGCCTTCAGTTTCGACCGCCAAACGTTTCAGGGGAGCATTTGCAACCGTTTGGCACCATTTTTGAGTGAATTGCCGAAAGTCAGATTTTTGATGAAATTGTGACCCCGGGGCTTAGAGATTTTTTCAAAAAAATATTTTTCTGCCGGTTAAGTTATTGAGCCCTGATTTCTTGTCCTGTGATAGAAAGCCTTCTGTTTCGACCGCCAAACCTTTCAGGGGAGCATTTGCAAGCATTTGGCACCATTATTGAGTGAATTGCCGAAAGTCAGATTTTTGATGAAATTGTGACCCCGATGCTTACGGATTTTTTCCAAAAAAAAATTTCTGCCGGTTAAGGTTTCGAGGGCTGATTTCTTTTCCTGTGATAAAAAGCCTTCAGTTTTGACCGCCAAACCTTTCAGGGGAGCATTTCCACCCGTTTGGCACCATTTTTGAGTGAATTGCCGAAAGTCAGATTTTTGATGAAATTGTGACCCGGGGGCATAGGGTTTTTTTCAAAAAAATCTTTTTCTGCCGGTTATGTTGTTGAGGGCTGATTTCTTGTCCTGTGATAAAAAAGCTTTCTGTTTCGACCGCCAAACCTTTCAGGGTAGCATTTGCACCCGTTTGGCACCATTTTTGAGTGAATTGCCGAAAGTCAGATTTTTGATGAAATTGTGACCCCGATGCTTACGGATTTTTTCAAAAAAAAAATTCTGCCGGTTAAGTTGTCGAGGGCTGATTTCTTGTCCTGTGATAGAAAGCCTTCTGTTTCGACCGCCAAAACTTTCAGGGGAGCATTTGCAACCGTTTGGCACCATTATTGAGTGAATTGCCGAAAGTCACATTTTTGATGAAATTGTGACCCCGGGGCTTACGGATTTTTTTAAAAAAAAAGTTTCTGCCGGTTCAGATGTCGAGGGCTGATTTCTTTTCCTGTGCTAAAAAAGCTTTCTCTTTCGACCGCCAAACGTTTCAGGTGAGCATTTGCAACCGTTTGGCACCATTTTTAGTGAATTGCCGAAAGTCAGATTTTTTATGAAATTGTGACCCTGGGGCTTACGGATTTTTTCAAAAAAATCTTTTTCTGCCGGTTAAGTTGTTGAGGGCTGATTTCTTGTCCTGTGATAAAAAGCCTTCAGTTTTGATCGCCAAACCATTCAGGGGAGCATTTGCACGCGTTTGGCACCATTTTTGAGTGAATTGCCGAAAGTCAGATTTTTGATGAAATTGTGACCCGGGGGCATAGGGTTTTTTTCAAAAAAATCTTTTTCTGCCGGTTATGTTGTTGAGGGCTGATTTCTTGTCCTGTGATAAAAAAGCTTTCTGTTTCGACCGCCAAACCTTTCAGGGGAGCATTTCCACCCGTTTGGCACCATTTTTGAGTGAATTGCCGAAAGTCAGATTTTTGATGAAATTGTGACCCCGATGCTTACGGATTTTTTCAAAAAAAAAATTCTGCCGGTTAAGTTGTCGAGGGCTGATTTCTTGTCCTGTGATAGAAAGCCTTCTGTTTCGACCGCCAAAACTTTCAGGGGAGCATTTGCAACCGTTTGGCACCATTATTGAGTGAATTGCCGAAAGTCACATTTTTGATGAAATTGTGACCCCGGGGCTTACGGATTTTTTAAAAAAAAAAGTTTCTGCCGGTTCAGATGTCGAGGGCTGATTTCTTTTCCTGTGCTAAAAAAGCTTTCTCTTTCGACCGCCAAACGTTTCAGGTGAGCATTTGCAACCGTTTGGCACCATTTTTAGTGAATTGCCGAAAGTCAGATTTTTTATGAAATTGTGACCCTGGGGCTTACGGATTTTTTCAAAAAAATCTTTTTCTGCCGGTTAAGTTGTTGAGGGCTGATTTCTTGTCCTGTGATAAAAAGCCTTCAGTTTTGATCGCCAAACCATTCAGGGGAGCATTTGCACGCGTTTGGCACCATTTTTGAGTGAATTGCCGAAAGTCAGATTTTTGATGAAATTGTGACCCGGGGGCATAGGGTTTTTTTCAAAAAAATCTTTTTCTGCCGGTTATGTTGTTGAGGGCTGATTTCTTGTCCTGTGATAAAAAAGCTTTCTGTTTCGACCGCCAAACCTTTCAGGGGAGCATTTGCAACCGCTTGGCACCATTTTTGAGTGAATTGCCGAAAGACAGATTTTTGATGAAATTGTGACCCCGGTGCTTACGGATTTTTTCAAAAAAAAAATTTCTGCCGGTTAAGTTGTCGAGGGCTGATTTCTTGTCCTGTGATAAAAAGACTTCTGTTTCGACCGCCAAACCTTTCAGGGGAGCATTTGCAACCGCTTGGCACCATTTTTGAGTGAACTGCCGAAAGTCAGATTTTAGATGAAATTTTTTTTTTTCTGCCGGTTAAGGTGTCGAGGGCTGATTTCTTTTCCTATGATAAAAAGCCTTCTGTTTCGACCGTCAAACCTTTCAGGGGAGCATTTGCACCCGTTTGGCACCATTTTTGAGTGAATTGCCAAAAGTCAGATTATTTGATGAAATTGTGACCCCGGGGCTTAGGGATTTTTTTTTAAAAAAAAATTCTGCCGGTTAAGTTGTCGAGGGCTGATTTCTACTCATCTGATAAAAAAACTTCTGTTTCTGTTTCGACAGCCAAACCTCTCACGGGAGCATTTGCACCCTTTTGGTTCCATTTTTTAGTGAATTTCCGAAAGTCAGATTTTTGATGAAATTGTGACCCCGGGGCTTACGGATTTTTTCAAAAAAAAAAATTTTGCCGGTTAAGTTTTCCAGGGTTGATTTCTTGTCCTGTGATAGAAAGCCTTCTGTTTCGACCGCCAAACCTTTCAGGGGAGCATTTGCAAGCATTTGGCACCATTTTTGAGTGAATTGCCGAAAGTCAGATTTTTGATGAAATTGTGACCCCGATGCTTAAGGATGTTTTCAAAAAAAAAATTTCTGCCGGTTAAGTTGTCCAGGGTTGATTTCTTGTCCTGTGATAAAAAGACTTCTGTTTCGACCGCCAAACGTTTCAGGGGAGGATTTGCAACCGTTTGGCACCATTTTTGAGTGAATTGCCGAAAGTCAGATTTTTGATGAAATTGTGACCCCGGGGCTTAGAGATTTTTTCAAAAAAAAAATTTCTGCCGGTTAAGTTGTCGAGCGCTGATTTCTTGTCCTGTGATAAAAAGACTTCTGTTTCGACCGCCAAACCTTTCAGGGGAGCATTTGCAACCGCTTGGCACCATTTTTGAGTGAATTGCCGAAAGTCAGATTTTTGATGAAAATTTTTTTTTTTCTGCCGGTTAAGGTGTCGAGGGCTGATTTCTTTTCCTATGATAAAAAGCCTTCTGTTTCGACCGTCAAACCTTTCAGGGGAGCATTTGCACCCGTTTGGCACCATTTTTGAGTGAATTGCCAAAAGTCAGATTTTTTGATGAAATTGTGACCCCGGGGCTTAGGGATTTTTTTTAAAAAAAAAATTCTGCCGGTTAAGTTGTCGAGGGCTGATTTCTACTCATCTGATAAAAAAACTTCTGTTTCTGTTTCGACAGCCAAACCTCTCATGGGAGCATTTGCACCCGTTTGGCACCATTTTTTAGTGAATTTCCGAAAGACAGATTTTTGATGAAATTGTGACCCCGGGGCTTACGGATTTTTTCAAAAAAAAATATTTTGCCGGTTAAGTTTTCCAGGGTTGATTTCTTGTCCTGTGATAAAAAGACTTCTGTTTCGACCGCCAAACGTTTCAGGGGAGCATTTGCAACTGTTTGGCACCATTTTTGAGTGAATTGCCAAAAGTCAGATTTTTGATGAAATTGTGACCCCGGGGCTTAGAGATTTTTTCAAAAAAATATTTTTCTGTTGGTTAAGTTATTGAGGGCTGATTTCTTGTCCTGTGATAGAAAGCCTTCTGTTTCGACCGCCAAACCTTTCAGGGGAGCATTTGCAAGCATTTGGCACCATTTTTGAGTGAATTGCCGAAAGTCAGATTTTTGATGAAATTGTGACCCCGATGCTTACGGATTTTTTCAAAAAAATATTTTCTGCCGGTTAAGTTGTCGACGGCTGATTTCTTTTCCTGTGATTAAAAAATCTTACTGTTTTGACCTCCAAACCTTTCAGGGGAGCATTTGCAAGCATTTGGCACCATTTTTGAGTGAATTTCCGAAAGACAGATTTTTGATGAAATTGTGACCCCGGGGCTTACGGATTTTTTCAAAAAAAAAAATTTTGCCGGTTAAGTTTTCCAGGGTTGATTTCTTGTCCTGTGATAGAAAGCCTTCTGTTTCGACCGCCAAACCTTTCAGGGGAGCATTTGCAAGCATTTGGCACCATTTTTGAGTGAATTGCCGAAAGTCAGATTTTTGATGAAATTGTGACCCCGATGCTTAAGGATGTTTTCAAAAAAAAAATTTCTGCCGGTTAAGTTGTCCAGGGTTGATTTCTTGTCCTGTGATAAAAAGACTTCTGTTTCGACCGCCAAACGTTTCAGGGGAGGATTTGCAACCGTTTGGCACCATTTTTGAGTGAATTGCCGAAAGTCAGATTTTTGATGAAATTGTGACCCCGGGGCTTAGAGATTTTTTCAAAAAAAAAATTTCTGCCGGTTAAGTTGTCGAGGGCTGATTTCTTGTCCTGTGATAAAAAGACTTCTGTTTCGACCGCCAAACCTTTCAGGGGAGCATTTGCAACCGCTTGGCACCATTTTTGAGTGAATTGCCGAAAGTCAGATTTTTGATGAAAATTTTTTTTTTCTGCCGGTTAAGGTGTCGAGGGCTGATTTCTTTTCCTATGATAAAAAGCCTTCAGTTTCGAACGTCAAACCTTTCAGGGGAGCATTTGCACCCGTTTGGCACCATTTTTGAGTGAATTGCCAAAAGTCAGATTTTTTGATGAAATTGTGACCCCGGGGCTTACGGATTTTTTCAAAAAAAAATATTTTCCCGGTTAAGTTTTCCAGGGTTGATTTCTTGTCCTGTGATAAAAAGACTTCTGTTTCAACCGCCAAACGTTTCCGGGGAGCATTTGCAACTGTTTGGCACCATTTTTGAGTGAATTGCCGAAAGTCAGATTTTTGATGAAATTGTGACCCCGGGGCTTAGAGATTTTTTCAAAAAAATATTTTTCTGTTGGTTAAGTTATTGAGGGCTGATTTCTTGTCCTGTGATAGAAAGCCTTCTGTTTCGACCGCCAAACCTTTCAGGGGAGCATTTGCAAGCATTTGGAACCATTTTTGAGTGAATTGCCGAAAGTCAGATTTTTGATTAAATTGTGACCCCGATGCTTACGGATTTTTTCAAAAAAAAATTTCTCCCGGTTAAGGTGTCGAGGGCTGATTTCTTTTCCTGTGATAAAAAGCCTTCAGTTTTGATCGCCAAACATTTCAGGGGAGCATTTGCACCCGTTTGGCACCATTTTTTAGTGAATTGCCGAAAGTCAGATTTTTTATGAAATTGTGACCCCGGGGCTTAGGGATTTTTTCAAAAAAAAAATTCTGCCGGTTAAGTTGTCGAGGGCTGATTTCTACTCATCTGATAAAAAAACTTCTGTTTCTGTTTCGACAGCCAAACCTCTCAGGGGAGCATTTAAACCCGTTTGGCACCATTTTTTAGTGAATTTCCGAAAGACAGATTTTTGATGAAATTGTGACCCCGGGGCTTACGGATTTTTTCAAAAAAAAAAATTTTGCCGGTTAAGTTTTCCAGGGTTGATTTCTTGCCCTGTGATAAAAAGACTTCTGTTTCTACCGCCAAACGTTTCAGGGGAGCATTTCCAACCGTTTGGCACCATTTTTGAGGGAATTGCCGAAAGTCAGATTTTTGATGAAATTGTGACCCCGGGGCTTAGAGATTTTTTCAAAAAAATATTTTTCTACTGGTTAAGTTATTGAGGGCTGATTTCTTGTCCTGTGATAGAAAGCCTTCTGTTTCGACCGCCAAACCTTTCAGGGGAGCATTTGCAAGCATTTGGCACCATTTTTGAGTGAATTGCCGAAAGTCAGATTTTTGATGAAATTGTGACCCCGATGTTTACGGATTTTTTCAAAAAAAAAATTTCTGCCGGTTAAGTTGTCGAGGGCTGATTTCTTGTCCTGTGATAAAAAGACTTCTGTTTCGACCGCCAAACCTTTCAGGGGAGCATTTGCAACCGCTTGGCACCATTTTTGAGTGAACTGCCGAAAGTCAGATTTTAGATGAAATTTTTTTTTTTCTGCCGGTTAAGGTGTCGAGGGCTGATTTCTTTTCCTATGATAAAAAGCCTTCTGTTTCGACCGTCAAACCTTTCAGGGGAGCATTTGCACCCGTTTGGCACCATTTTTGAGTGAATTGCCAAAAGTCAGATTTTTTGATGAAATTGTGACCCCGGGGCTTAGGGATTTTTTTTTTAAAAAAAATTCTGCCGGTTAAGTTGTCGAGGGCTGATTTCTACTCATCTGATAAAAAAACTTCTGTTTCTGTTTCGACAGCCAAACCTCTCACGGGAGCATTTGCACCCGTTTGGCTCCATTTTTTAGTGAATTTCCGAAAGACAGATTTTTGATGAAATTGTGACCCCGGGGCTTACGGATTTTTTCAAAAAAAAAAATTTTGCCGGTTAAGTTTTCCAAGGTTGATTTCTTGCCCTGTGATAAAAAGACTTCTGTTTCTACCGCCAAACGTTTCAGGGGAGCATTTCCAACCGTTTGGCACCATTTTTGAGGGAATTGCCGAAAGTCAGATTTTTGATGAAATTGTGACCCCGGGGCTTAGAGATTTTTTCAAAAAAATATTTTTCTACTGGTTAAGTTATTGAGGGCTGATTTCTTGTCCTGTGATAGAAAGCCTTCTGTTTCGACCGCCAAACCTTTCAGGGGAGCATTTGCAAGCATTTGGCACCATTTTTGAGTGAATTGCCGAAAGTCAGATTTTTGATGAAATTGTGACCCCGATGCTTACGGATTTTTTTAAAAAAATATTTTCTGCCGGTTAAGTTGTCGACGGCTGATTTCTTTTCCTGTGATTAAAAAAGCTTACTGTTTTGACCTCCAAACCTTTCAGGGGAGCATTTGCAAGCATTTGGCACCATTTTTGAGTGAATTGCCGAAAGTCAGATTTTTGATGAAATTGTGACCCCGATGTTTACGGATTTTTTCAAAAAAAAAATTTCTGCCGGTTAAGTTGTCGAGGGCTGATTTCTTGTCCTGTGATAAAAAGACTTCTGTTTCGACCGCCAAACCTTTCAGGGGAGCATTTGCAACTGCTTGGCACCATTTTTGAGTGAACTGCCGAAAGTCAGATTTTAGATGAAATTTTTTTTTTTCTGCCGGTTAAGGTGTCGAGGGCTGATTTCTTTTCCTATGATAAAAAGCCTTCTGTTTCGACCGTCAAACCTTTCAGGGGAGCATTTGCACCCGTTTGGCACCATTTTTGAGTGAATTGCCAAAAGTCAGATTTTTTGATGAAATTGTGACCCCGGGGCTTAGGGATTTTTTTTTAAAAAAAAATTCTGCCGGTTAAGTTGTCGAGGGCTGATTTCTACTCATCTGATAAAAAAACTTCTGTTTCTGTTTCGACAGCCAAACCTCTCACGGGAGCATTTGCACCCGTTTGGCTCCATTTTTTAGTGAATTTCCGAAAGACAGATTTTTGATGAAATTGTGACCCCGGGGCTTACGGATTTTTTCAAAAAAAAAAATTTTGCCGGTTAAGTTTTCCAAGGTTGATTTCTTGCCCTGTGATAAAAAGACTTCTGTTTCTACCGCCAAACGTTTCAGGGGAGCATTTCCAACCGTTTGGCACCATTTTTGAGGGAATTGCCGAAAGTCAGATTTTTGATGAAATTGTGACCCCGGGGCTTAGAGATTTTTTCAAAAAAATATTTTTCTACTGGTTAAGTTATTGAGGGCTGATTTCTTGTCCTGTGATAGAAAGCCTTCTGTTTCGACCGCCAAACCTTTCAGGGGAGCATTTGCAAGCATTTGGCACCATTTTTGAGTGAATTGCCGAAAGTCAGATTTTTGATGAAATTGTGACCCCGATGCTTACGGATTTTTTTAAAAAAATATTTTCTGCCGGTTAAGTTGTCGACGGCTGATTTCTTTTCCTGTGATTAAAAAAGCTTACTGTTTTGACCTCCAAACCTTTCAGGGGAGCATTTGCAAGCATTTGGCACCATTTTTGAGTGAATTGCCGAAAGACAGATTTTTGATGAAATTGTGACCCCGGTGCTTACGGATTTTTTCAAAAAAAAATTTCTGCCGGTTAAGTTGTCGAGGGCTGATTTCTTGTCCTGTGATAAAAAGACTTCTGTTTCGACCGCCAAACCTTTCAGGGGAGCATTTGCAACCGCTTGGCACCATTTTTGAGTGAACTGCCGAAAGTCAGATTTTAGATGAAATTTTTTTTTTTCTGCCGGTTAAGGTGTCGAGGGCTGATTTCTTTTCCTATGATAAAAAGCCTTCTGTTTCGACCGTCAAACCTTTCAGGGGAGCATTTGCACCCGTTTGGCACCATTTTTGAGTGAATTGCCAAAAGTCAGATTTTTTGATGAAATTGTGACCCCGGGGCTTAGGGATTTTTTTTTAAAAAAAAATTCTGCCGGTTAAGTTGTCGAGGGCTGATTTCTACTCATCTGATAAAAAAACTTCTGTTTCTGTTTCGACAGCCAAACCTCTCACGGGAGCATTTGCACCCGTTTGGCTCCATTTTTTAGTGAATTTCCGAAAGACAGATTTTTGATGAAATTGTGACCCCGGGGCTTACGGATTTTTTCAAAAAAAAAAATTTTGCCGGTTAAGTTTTCCAGGGTTGATTTCTTGTCCTGTGATAGAAAGCCTTCTGTTTCGACCGCCAAACCTTTCAGGGGAGCATTTGCAAGCATTTGGCACCATTTTTGAGTGAATTGCCGAAAGTCAGATTTTTGATGAAATTGTGACCCCGATGCTTAAGGATGTTTTCAAAAAAAAAATTTCTGCCGGTTAAGTTGTCCAGGGTTGATTTCTTGTCCTGTGATAAAAAGACTTCTGTTTCGACCGCCAAAGGTTTCAGGGGAGGATTTGCAACCGTTTGGCACCATTTTTGAGTGAATTGCCGAAAGTCAGATTTTTGATGAAATTGTGACCCCGGGGCTTAGAGATTTTTTCAAAAAAAAAATTTCTGCCGGTTAAGTTGTCGAGGGCTGATTTCTTGTCCTGTGATAAAAAGACTTCTGTTTCGACCGCCAAACCTTTCAGGGGAGCATTTGCAACCGCTTGGCACCATTTTTGAGTGAATTGCCGAAAGTCAGATTTTTGATGAAATTTTTTTTTTCTGCCGGTTAAGGTGTCGAGGGCTGATTTCTTTTCCTGTGATAAAAAGCCTTCAGTTTTGATCGCCAAACATTTCAGGGGAGCATTTGCACCCGTTTGGCACCATTTTTTAGTGAATTGCCGAAAGTCAGATTTTTGATGAAATTGTGACCCCGGGGCTTACGGATTTTTTCAAAAAAAAAATTTCTGCCGGTTAAGTTGTCGAGGGCTGATTTCTTGTCCTGTGATAAAAAGACTTCTGTTTCGACCCCCAAACCTTTCAGGGGAGCATTTGCAACTGCTTGGTCCATTTTTGAGTGAATTGCCGAAAGTCAGATTTTTGATGAAAAATTTTTTTTCTGCCGGTTAAGGTGTCGAGGGCTGATTTCTTTTCCTATGATAAAAAGACTTCTGTTTCGACCGTTAAAACTTTCAGGGGAGCATTTGCACCCGTTTGGCACCATTTTTGAGTGAATTGCCAAAAGTCAGATTTTTTGATGAAATTGTGACCCCGGGGCTTAGGGATTTTTTCAAAAAAAAAAAAATCTGCCGGTTAAGTTGTCGAGGGCTGATTTCTACTCATCTGATAAAAAAACTTCTGTTTCTGTTTCGACAGCCAAACCTCTCAGGGGAGCATTTACACCCGTTTGGCACCATTTTTTAGTGAATTTCCGAAAGACAGATTTTTGATGAAATTGTGACCCCGGGGCTTACGGATTTTTTCAAAAAAAAAAAATTTGCCGGTTAAGTTTTCCAGGGTTGATTTCTTGCCCTGTGATAAAAAGACTTCTGTTTCTACCGCCAAACGTTTCAGGGGAGCATTTCCAACCGTTTGGCACCATTTTTGAGGGAATTGCCGAAAGTCAGATTTTTGATGAAATTGTGACCCCGGGGCTTAGAGATTTTTTCAAAAAAATCTTTTTCTGCTGGTTAAGTTATTGAGGGCTGATTTCTTGTCCTGTGATAGAAAGCCTTCTGTTTCGACCGCCAAACCTTTCAGGGGAGCATTTGCAAGCATTTGGCACCATTTTTGAGTGAATTGCCGAAAGACAGATTTTTGATGAAATTGTGACCCCGGGGCTTAGGGATTTTTTCAAAAAAATATTTTTCTGCCGGTTAAGGTGTCGAGGGGTGATTTCTTTTCCTGTGATAAAAAGCCTTCAGTTTTGATCGCCAAACATTTCAGGGGATCCTTTGCACCCGTTTGGCACCATTTTTTAGTGAATTGCCGAAAGTCAGATTTTTGACGAAATTGTGACACCGGGGCTTACGGATTTTTTCAAAAAAAAAAATTCTGCCGGTTAATTTGTCGACGGCTGATTTCTTTTCCTGTGATTAAAAAAGCTTACTGTTTCGACCTCCAAACCTTTCAGGGGAGCATTTGCAACCGTTTGGCACCATTTTTGAGTGAATTGCTAAAAGACAGATTTTTGATGAAATTGTGACCCCGGGGCTTACGGTTTTTTTCAAAAAAAAAGTTTCTGCCGGTTTAGATGTCGAGGGCTGATTTCTTTTCCTGTGCTAAAAAAGCTTTCTCTTTCGACCGCCAAACGTTTCAGGGCAGCATTTGCAACCGTTTGGCACCATTTTTGAGTGAATTCCCGAAAGTCAGATTTTTGATGAAATTGTGACCCCGGGGCTTAGAGATTTTTTCAAAAAAATATTTTTCTACTGGTTAAGTTATTGAGGGCTGATTTCTTGTCCTGTGATAGAAAGCCTTCTGTTTCGACCGCCAAACCTTTCAGGGGAGCATTTGCAAGCATTTGGCACCATTTTTGAGTGAATTGCCGAAAGTCAGATTTTTGATGAAATTGTGACCCCGGGGCTTAGAGATTTTTTCAAAAAAAAAATTTCTGCCGGTTAAGTTGTCGAGGGCTGATTTCTTGTCCTGTGATAAAAAGACTTCTGTTTCGACCGCCAAACCTCTCAGGGGAGCATTTGCAACCGCTTGGCACCATTTTTGAGTGAACTGCCGAAAGTCAGATTTTAGATGAAATTTTTTTTTTCTGCCGGTTAAGGTGTCGAGGGCTGATTTCTTTTCCTATGATAAAAAGCCTTCTGTTTCGACCGTCAAACCTTTCAGGGGAGCATTTGCACCCGTTTGGCACCATTTTTGAGTGAATTGCCAAAAGTCAGATTTTTTGATGAAATTGTGACCCCGGGGCTTAGGGATTTTTTTTAAAAAAAAAATTCTGCCGGTTAAGTTGTCGAGGGCTGATTTCTACTCATCTGATAAAAAAACTTCTGTTTCTGTTTCGACAGCCAAACCTCTCACGGGAGCATTTGCACCCGTTTGGCTCCATTTTTTAGTGAATTTCCGAAAGACAGATTTTTGATGAGATTGTGGCTTACGGATTTTTTCAAAAAAAAAAATTTTGCCGGTTAAGTTTTCCAAGGTTGATTTCTTGCCCTGTGATAAAAAGACTTCTGTTTCTACCGCCAAACGTTTCAGGGGAGCATTTCCAACCGTTTGGCACCATTTTTGAGGGAATTGCCGAAAGTCAGATTTTTGATGAAATTGTGACCCCGGGGCTTAGAGATTTTTTCAAAAAAATATTTTTCTACTGGTTAAGTTATTGAGGGCTGATTTCTTGTCCTGTGATAGAAAGCCTTCTGTTTCGACCGCCAAACCTTTCAGGGGAGCATTTGCAAGCATTTGGCACCATTTTTGAGTGAATTGCCGAAAGTCAGATTTTTGATGAAATTGTGACCCCGATGCTTACGGATTTTTTTAAAAAAATATTTTCTGCCGGTTAAGTTGTCGACGGCTGATTTCTTTTCCTGTGATTAAAAAAGCTTACTGTTTTGACCTCCAAACCTTTCAGGGGAGCATTTGCAAGCATTTGGCACCATTTTTGAGTGAATTGCCGAAAGACAGATTTTTGATGAAATTGTGACCCCGGTGCTTACGGATTTTTTCAAAAAAAAAATTTCTGCCGGTTAAGTTGTCGAGGGCTGATTTCTTGTCCTGTGATAAAAAGACTTCTGTTTCGACCGCCAAACCTTTCAGGGGAGCATTTGCAACCGCTTGGCACCATTTTTGAGTGAACTGCTGAAAGTCAGATTTTAGATGAAATTTTTTTTTTTCTGCCGGTTAAGGTGTCGAGGGCTGATTTCTTTTCCTATGATAAAAAGCCTTCTGTTTCGACCGTCAAACCTTTCAGGGGAGCATTTGCACCCGTTTGGCACCATTTTTGAGTGAATTGCCAAAAGTCAGATTTTTTGATGAAATTGTGACCCCGG
This sequence comes from Podarcis filfolensis, assembly GCF_964270895.1. Taxonomy (NCBI): domain Eukaryota; kingdom Metazoa; phylum Chordata; class Lepidosauria; order Squamata; family Lacertidae; genus Podarcis; species Podarcis filfolensis. Next base: position 11,667,675 of record NC_139611.1, on the reverse strand, counting down.
GGCTTAGGGATTTTTTTTAAAAAAAAAATTCTGCCGGTTAAGTTGTCGAGGGCTGATTTCTACTCATCTGATAAAAAAACTTCTGTTTCTGTTTCGACAGCCAAACCTCTCACGGGAGCATTTGCACCCGTTTGGCTCCATTTTTTAGTGAATTTCCGAAAGACAGATTTTTGATGAAATTGTGACCCCGGGGCTTACGGATTTTTTCAAAAAAAAAAATTTTGCCGGTTAAGTTTTCCAGGGTTGATTTCTTGTCCTGTGATAGAAAGCCTTCTGTTTCGACCGCCAAACCTTTCAGGGGAGCATTTGCAAGCATTTGGCACCATTTTTGAGTGAATTGCCGAAAGTCAGATTTTTGATGAAATTGTGACCCCGATGCTTAAGGATGTTTTCAAAAAAAAAATTTCTGCCGGTTAAGTTGTCCAGGGTTGATTTCTTGTCCTGTGATAAAAAGACTTCTGTTTCGACCGCCAAAGGTTTCAGGGGAGGATTTGCAACCGTTTGGCACCATTTTTGAGTGAATTGCCGAAAGTCAGATTTTTGATGAAATTGTGACCCTGGGGCTTAGAGATTTTTTCAAAAAAAAAATTTCTGCCGGTTAAGTTGTCGAGGGCTGATTTCTTGTCCTGTGATAAAAAGACTTCTGTTTCGACCGCCAAACCTTTCAGGGGAGCATTTGCAACCGCTTTGCACCATTTTTGAGTGAATTGCCGAAAGTCAGATTTTTGATGAAATTTTTTTTTTTCTGCCGGTTAAGGTGTCGAGGGCTGATTTCTTTTCCTGTGATAAAAAGCCTTCAGTTTTGATCGCCAAACATTTCAGGGGAGCATTTGCACCCGTTTGGCACCATTTTTTAGTGAATTGCCGAAAGTCAGATTTTTGATGAAATTGTGACCCCGGGGCTTACGGATTTTTTCAAAAAAAAAATTTCTGCCGGTTAAGTTGTCGAGGGCTGATTTCTTGTCCTGTGATAAAAAGACTTCTGTTTCGACCGCCAAACCTTTCAGGGGAGCATTTGCAACTGCTTGGTCCATTTTTGAGTGAATTGCCGAAAGTCAGATTTTTGATGAAAAATTTTTTTTCTGCCGGTTAAGGTGTCGAGGGCTGATTTCTTTTCCTATGATAAAAAGACTTCTGTTTCGACCGTTAAAACTTTCAGGGGAGCATTTGCACCCGTTTGGCACCATTTTTGAGTGAATTGCCAAAAGTCAGATTTTTTGATGAAATTGTGACCCCGGGGCTTAGGGATTTTTTCAAAAAAAAAAATCTGCCGGTTAAGTTGTCGAGGGCTGATTTCTACTCATCTGATAAAAAAACTTCTGTTTCTGTTTCGACAGCCAAACCTCTCAGGGGAGCATTTACACCCGTTTGGCACCATTTTTTAGTGAATTTCCGAAAGACAGATTTTTGATGAAATTGTGACCCCGGGGCTTACGGATTTTTTCAAAAAAAAAAATTTTGCCGGTTAAGTTTTCCAGGGTTGATTTCTTGCCCTGTGATAAAAAGACTTCTGTTTCTACCGCCAAACGTTTCAGGGGAGCATTTCCAACCGTTTGGCACCATTTTTGAGGGAATTGCCGAAAGTCAGATTTTTGATGAAATTGTGACCCCGGGGCTTAGAGATTTTTTCAAAAAAATCTTTTTCTGCTGGTTAAGTTATTGAGGGCTGATTTCTTGTCCTGTGATAGAAAGCCTTCTGTTTCGACCGCCAAACCTTTCAGGGGAGCATTTGCAAGCATTTGGCACCATTTTTGAGTGAATTGCCGAAAGACAGATTTTTGATGAAATTGTGACCCCGGGGCTTAGGGATTTTTTCAAAAAAATATTTTTCTGCCGGTTAAGGTGTCGAGGGGTGATTTCTTTTCCTGTGATAAAAAGCCTTCAGTTTTGATCGCCAAACATTTCAGGGGATCCTTTGCACCCGTTTGGCACCATTTTTTAGTGAATTGCCGAAAGTCAGATTTTTGACGAAATTGTGACACCGGGGCTTACGGATTTTTTCAAAAAAAAAAATTCTGCCGGTTAATTTGTCGACGGCTGATTTCTTTTCCTGTGATTAAAAAAGCTTACTGTTTCGACCTCCAAACCTTTCAGGGGAGCATTTGCAACCGTTTGGCACCATTTTTGAGTGAATTGCTAAAAGACAGATTTTTGATGAAATTGTGACCCCGGGGCTTACGGATTTTTTCAAAAAAAAAGTTTCTGCCGGTTTAGATGTCGAGGGCTGATTTCTTTTCCTGTGCTAAAAAAGCTTTCTCTTTCGACCGCCAAACGTTTCAGGGGAGCATTTGCAACCGTTTGGCACCATTTTTGAGTGAATTCCCGAAAGTCAGATTTTTGATGAAATTGTAACCCGGGGGCATAGGGTTTTTTTCAAAAAAATCTTTTTCTGCCGTTTAAGTTGTTGAGGGCTGATTTCTTGTCATGTGATAAATAGCGTTCTGTTTCGACTGTCAAACATTTCAGGGGAGCATTTGCACCCGTTTGGAACCATTTTTGAGTGAATTGCCGAAAGTCAGATTTTTGATGAAATTGTGACCCGGGGGCATAGGGTTTTTTTCAAAAAAATCTTTTTCTGCCGTTTAAGTTGTTGAGGGCTGATTTCTTGTCCTGTGATAAAAAGACTTCTGTTTCGACCGCCAAACGTTTCAGGGGAGCATTTGCACCCGTTTGGCACCATTTTTGAGTGAGTTGCCGAAAGTCAGATTTTTGATGAAATTGTGACCCCGGGGTTTACGGATTTTTTCAAAAAAAAAAAATTCTGCCGGTTAAGTTGTTGAGGGCTGATTTCTTTTCATGTGATAAATAGCGTTCTGTTTCGACCGCCAAACCTTTCAGGGGAGCATTTGCATCCCTTTGGCACCATTTTTGAGGGAATTGCCGAAAGTCAGATTTTTGATGAAATTGTGACCCCGGGGCTTAGAGATTTTTTCAAAAAAATATTTTTCTGCTGGTTAAGTTATTGAGGGCTGATTTCTTGTCCTGTGATAGAAAGCCTTCTGTTTCGACCGCCAAACCTTTCAGGGGAGCATTTGCAAGCATTTGGCACCATTTTTGAGTGAATTGCCGAAAGTCAGATTTTTGATGAAATTGTGACCCCGATGCTTAAGGATGTTTTCAAAAAAAAAATTTCTGCCGGTTAAGTTGTCCAGGGTTGATTTCTTGTCCTGTGATAAAAAGACTTCTGTTTCGACCGCCAAACGTTTCAGGGGAGGATTTGCAACCGTTTGGCACCATTTTTGAGTGAATTGCCGAAAGTCAGATTTTTGATGAAATTGTGACCCCGGGGCTTAGAGATTTTTTCAAAAAAAAAATTGCTGCCGGTTAAGTTGTCGAGGGCTGATTTCTTGTCCTGTGATAAAAAGACTTCTGTTTCGACCGCCAAACCTTTCAGGGGAGCATTTGCAACCGCTTGGCACCATTTTTGAGTGAATTGCCGAAAGTCAGATTTTTGATGAAAAATTTTTTTTTTAAACCGGTTAAGGTGTCGAGGGCTGATTTCTTTTCCTATGATAAAAAGCCTTCTGTTTCGACCGTCAAACCTTTCAGGGGAGCATGTGCACCCGTTTGGCACCATTTTTGAGTGAATTGCCAAAAGTCAGATTTTTTGATGAAATTGTGACCCCGGGGCTTAGGGATTTTTTTTTTAAAAAAAATTGTGCCGGTTAAGGTGTCGAGGGCTGATTTCTTGTCCTGTGATAGAAAGCCTTCTGTTTCGACCGCCAAACCTTTCAGGGGAGCATTTGCAAGCATTTGTCACCATTTTTGAGTGAATTGCCGAAAGTCAGATTTTTGATTAAATTGTGACCCCGATGCTTACGGATTTTTTCAAAAAAAAAATTTCTGCCGGTTAAGGTGTCGAGGGCTGATTTCTTTTCCTGTGATAAAAAGCCTTCAGTTTTGATCGCCAAACATTTCAGGGGAGCATTTGCACCCGTTTGGCACCATTTTTTAGTGAATTGCCGAAAGTCAGATTTTTGATGAAATTGTGACACCGGGGCTTACGGATTTTTTCAAAAAAAAAATTCTGCCGGTTAATTTGTTGAGGGCTGATTTCTTGTCATCTGATAAAAAAGCTTTCTGTTTCGACCGCCAAACCTTTCAGGGGAGCATTTGCAACCGCTTGGCACCATTTTTGAGTGAATTGCCGAAAGACAGATTTTTGATGAAATTGTGACCCCGGGGCTTAGGGATTTTTTCAAAAAAAAAATTCTGCCGGTTAAGTTGTTGAGGGCTGATTTCTACTCATCTGATAAAAAAACTTCTGTTTCTGTTTCGACAGCCAAACCTCTCAGGGGAGCATTTGCACCCGTTTGGTACCATTTTTTAGTGAATTTCCGAAAGACAGATTTTTGATGAAATTGTGACCCCGGGGCTTACGGATTTTTTTTAAAAAAAAAATTTTGCCGGTTAAGTTTTCCAGGGTTGATTTCTTGCCCTGTGATAAAAAGACTTCTGTTTCTACCGCCAAACGTTTCAGGGGAGCATTTCCAACCGTTTGGCACCATTTTTGAGGGAATTGCCGAAAGTCAGATTTTTGATGAAATTGTGACACCGGGGCTTACGGATTTTTTCAAAAAAAAAAATTCTGCCGGTTTAGATGTCGAGGGCTGATTTCTTTTCCTGTGCTAAAAAAGCTTTCTCTTTCGACCGCCAAACGTTTCAGGGGAGCATTTGCAACCGTTTGGCACCATTTTTGAGTGAATTGCGAAAGTCAGATTTTTTGATGAAATTGTGACCCCGGGGCTTAGGGATTTTTTCAAAAAAAAAATTCTGCCGGTTAAGTTGTCGAGGGCTGATTTCTACTCATCTGATAAAAAAACTTCTGTTTCTGTTTCGACAGCCAAACCTCTCAGGGGAGCATTTGCACCCGTTTGGTACCATTTTTGAGTGAATTTCCGAAAGACAGATTTTTGATGAAATTGTGACCCCGGGGCTTACGGATGTTTTCAAAAAAAAAAATTTTGCCGGTTAAGTTTTCCAGGGTTGATTTCTTGCCCTGTGATAAAAAGACTTCTGTTTCTACCGCCAAACGTTTCAGGGGAGCATTTCCAACCGTTTGGCACCATTTTTGAGGGAATTGCCGAAAGTCAGATTTTTGATGAAATTGTGACCCCGGGGCTTAGAGATTTTTTCAAAAAAATATTTTTCTGCTGGTTAAGTTATTGAGGGCTGATTTCTTGTCCTGTGATAGAAAGCCTTCTGTTTCGACCGCCAAACCTTTCAGGGGAGCATTTGCAAGCATTTGGCACCATTTTTGAGTGAATTGCCGAAAGTCAGATTTTTGATGAAATTGTGACCCCGATGCATAGAGATTTTTTCAAAAAAATATTTTCTGCCGGTTAAGTTGTCGACGGCTGATTTCTTTTCCTGTGATTAAAAAAGCTTACTGTTTTGACCTCCAAACCTTTCAGGGGAGCATTTGCAAGCATTTGGCACCATTTTTGAGTGAATTGCCGAAAGACAGATTTTTGATGAAATTGTGACCCCGGGGCTTAGGGATTTTTTCAAAAAAATATTTTTCTGCCGGTTAAGGTGTCGAGGGGTGATTTCTTTTCCTGTGATAAAAAGCCTTCAGTTTTGATCGCCAAACATTTCAGGGGAGCCTTTGCACCCGTTTGGCACCATTTTTTAGTGAATTGCCGAAAGTCAGATTTTTGACGAAATTGTGACACCGGGGCTTACGGATTTTTTCAAAAAAAAAAATTCTGCCGGTTTAGATGTCGAGGGCTGATTTCTTTTCCTGTGCTAAAAAAGCTTTCTCTTTCGACCGCCAAACGTTTCAGGGGAGCATTTGCAACCGTTCGGCACCATTTTTGAGTGAATTGCGAAAGTCAGATTTTTGATGAAATTGTGACCCGGGGGCATAGGGTTTTTTTCAAAAAAATATTTTTCTGCCGTTTAAGTTGTTGAGGGCTGATTTCTTGTCATGTGATAAATAGCGTTCTGTTTCGACCGCCAAACCTTTCAGGGGAGCATTTGCACCCGTTTGGCACCATTTTTGAGTGAATTGCCGAAAGTCAGATTTTTGATGAAATTGTGACCCGGGGGCATAGGGTTTTTTTCAAAAAAATCTTTTTCTGCCGTTTAAGTTGTTGAGGGCTGATTTCTTGTCCTGTGATAAAAAGACTTCTGTTTCGACCGCCAAACGTTTCAGGGGAGCATTTGCAACCGTTTGGCACCATTTTTGAGTGAATTGCGAAAGTCAGATTTTTGATGAAATTGTGACCCCGGGGCTTTGAGATTTTTTCAAAAAAATATTTTTCTGCTGGTTAAGTTGTTGAGGGCTGATTTCTTGTCCTGTGTTAGAAAGCCTTCTGTTTCGACCGCAAAACCTTTCAGGGGAGCATTGGCATGCTTGCATTTGGCACCATTTTTGAGTGAATTCCCGAAAGTCAGATTTTTGATGAAATTGTGACCCCGATGCTTACGGATTTTTTTTAAAAAAATTTCTGCCGGTTAAGGTGTCGAGGGCTGATATCTTTTCCTGTGATAAAAAGCCTTCAGTTTTGATCGCCAAACATTTCAGGGGAGCATTTGCACCCGTTTGGCACCATTTTTGAGTGAGTTGCCGAAAGTCAGATTTTTGATGAAATTGTGACCCCGGGGTTTACGGATTTTTTCAAAAAAAAAAAAATTCTGCCGGTTAAGTTGTTGAGGGGTGATTTCTTTTCCTGTGCTAAAAAAGCTTTCTCTTTCGACCGCCAAACGTTTCAGGGGAGCATTTGCAACCGTTCGGCACCATTTTTGAGTGAATTGCGAAAGTCAGATTTTTGATGAAATTGTGACCCGGGGGCATAGGGTTTTTTTCAAAAAAATATTTTTCTGCCGTTTAAGTTGTTGAGGGCTGATTTCTTGTCATGTGATAAATAGCGTTCTGTTTCGACCGCCAAACCTTTCAGGGGAGCATTTGCACCCGTTTGGCACCATTTTTGAGTGAATTGCCGAAAGTCAGATTTTTGATGAAATTGTGACCCGGGGGCATAGGGTTTTTTTCAAAAAAATCTTTTTCTGCCGTTTAAGTTGTTGAGGGCTGATTTCTTGTCCTGTGATAAAAAGACTTCTGTTTCGACCGCCAAACGTTTCAGGGGAGCATTTGCAACCGTTTGGCACCATTTTTGAGTGAATTGCGAAAGTCAGATTTTTGATGAAATTGTGACCCCGGGGCTTTGAGATTTTTTCAAAAAAATATTTTTCTGCTGGTTAAGTTGTTGAGGGCTGATTTCTTGTCCTGTGTTAGAAAGCCTTCTGTTTCGACCGCAAAACCTTTCAGGGGAGCATTGGCATGCTTGCATTTGGCACCATTTTTGAGTGAGTTGCCGAAAGTCAGATTTTTGATGAAATTGTGACCCCGGGGTTTACGGATTTTTTCAAAAAAAAAAAAATTCTGCCGGTTAAGTTGTTGAGGGGTGATTTCTTTTCATGTGATAAATAGCGTTCTGTTTCGACCGCCAAACCTTTCACTGGAGCAGTTGCAACCGTTTGGCACCATTTTTGAGTGAATTGCCTAAAGTCAGATTTTTGATGAAATTGTGACCGCGGGGCTTTGAGATTTTTTCAAAAAAATATTTTTCTGCCGGTTAAGTTGTCAAGGGCTGATTCCTTCTCATCTGATAAAAAAACTTCTGTTTCGACAGCCAAACCTCTCAGGGGAGCATTTGCACCCGTTTCGCACCATTTTTTAGTGAATTGCCGAAAGACAGATTTTTGATGAAATTGTGACCCCGGGCTTACGGATTTTTTCAAAAAAAAAATTCTGCCGGTTAATTTGTTGAGGGCTGATTTATTGTCATCTGATAAAAAAGCTTTCTGTTTCGACCGCCAAACCTTTCAGGGGAGCATCTGCAACCGTTTGGCACCATTTTTGAGTGAATTCCCGAAAGTCAGATTTTTGATGAAATTGTGACCCCGATGCTTACGGATGTTTTCAAAAAAATATTTTTCTGCTGGTTAAGTTATTGAGGGCTGATTTCTTGTCCTGTGATAGAAAGCCTTCTGTTTCGACCGCCAAACCTTTCAGGGGAGCATTTGCAAGCATTTGGCACAATTTTTGAGTGAATTGCCGAAAGTCAGATTTTTGATGAAATTGTGACCCCGATGCTTAAGGATGTTTTCAAAAAAAAAATTTCTGCCGGTTAAGTTGTCCAGGGTTGATTTCTTGTCCTGTGATAAAAAGACTTCTGTTTCGACGGCCAAACGTTTCAGGGGAGGATTTGCAACCGTTTGGCACCATTTTTGAGTGAATTGGCGAAAGTCAGATTTTTGATGAAATTGTGACCCCGGGGCTTAGAGATTTTTTCAAAAAAAAAATTTCTGCCGGTTAAGTTGTCGAGGGCTGATTTCTTGTCCTGTGATAAAAAGACTTCTGTTTCGACCGCCAAACCTTTCAGGGGAGCATTTGCAACCGCTTGGCACCATTTTTGAGTGAATTGCCGAAAGTCAGATTTTTGATGAAAATTTTTTTTTTCTGCCGGTTAAGGTGTCGAGGGCTGATTTCTTTTCCTATGATAAAAAGCCTTCTGTTTCGACCGTCAAACCTTTCAGGGGAGCATTTGCACCCGTTTGGCACCATTTTTGAGTGAATTGCCAAAAGTCAGATTTTTTGATGAAATTGTGACCCCGGGGCTTAGGGATTTTTTTTTAAAAAAAAATTCTGCCGGTTAAGTTGTCGAGGGCTGATGTCTACTCATCTGATAAAAAAACTTCTGTTTCTGTTTCGACAGCCAAACCTCTCACGGGAGCATTTGCACCCGTTTGGCACCATTTTTTAGTGAATTTCCGAAAGACAGATTTTTGATGAAATTGTGACCCCGGGGCTTAGAGATTTTTTCAAAAAAATATTTTTCTGTTGGTTAAGTTATTGAGGGCTGATTTCTTGTCCTGTGATAGAAAGCCTTCTGTTTCGACCGCCAAACCTTTCAGGGGAGCATTTGCAAGCATTTGGCACCATTTTTGAGTGAATTGCCGAAAGTCAGATTTTTGATTAAATTGTGACCCCGATGCTTACGGATTTTTTCAAAAAAAAAATTTCTGCCGGTTAAGGTGTCGAGGGCTGATTTCTTTTCCTGTGATAAAGAGCCTTCTGTTTTGATCGCCAAACATTTCAGGGGAGCATTTGCACCCGTTTGGCACCATTTTTTAGTGAATTGCCGAAAGACAGATTTTTGATGAAATTGTGACCCCGGGGCTTAGGGATTTTTTCAAAAAAATATTTTTCTGCCGGTTAAGGTGTCGAGGGCTGATTTCTTTTCCTGTGATAAAAAGCCTTCAGTTTTGATCGCCAAACATTTCAGGGGAGCCTTTGCACCCGTTTGGCACCATTTTTGAGTGAATTGCCGAAAGTCAGATTTTTGACGAAATTGTGACACCGGGGCTTACGGATTTTTTCAAAAAAAAAAATTCTGCCGGTTAATTTGTCGACGGCTGATTTCTTTTCCTGTGATTAAAAAAGCTTACTGTTTCGACCTCCAAACCTTTCAGGGGAGCATTTGCAACCGTTTGGCACCATTTTTGAGTGAATTGCTAAAAGACAGATTTTTGATGAAATTGTGACCCCGGGGCTTACGGATTTTTTCAAAAAAAAAGTTTCTGCCGGTTTAGATGTCGAGGGCTGATTTCTTTTCCTGTGCTAAAAAAGCTTTCTCTTTCGACCGCCAAACGTTTCAGGGGAGCATTTGCAACCGTTTGGCACCATTTTTGAGTGAATTCCCGAAAGTCAGATTTTTGATGAAATTGTGACCCGGGGGCATAGGGTTTTTTTCAAAAAAATATTTTTCTGCTGGTTAAGTTGTTGAGGGCTGATTTCTTGTCATGTGATAAATAGCGTTCTGTTTCGACCGCCAAACCTTTCAGGGGAGCATTTGCACCCGTTTGGCACCATTTTTGAGTGAATTGCCGAAAGTCAGATTTTTGATGAAATTGTGACCCGGGGGCATAGGGTTTTTTTCAAAAAAATCTTTTTCTGCCGTTTAAGTTGTTGAGGGCTGATTTCTTGTCCTGTGATAAAAAGACTTCTGTTTCGACCGCCAAACGTTTCAGGGGAGCATTTGCAACAGTTTGGCACCATTTTTGAGTGAATTGCGAAAGTCAGATTTTTGATGAAATTGTGACCCCGATGCTTACGGATTTTTTTTAAAAAAATTTCTGCCGGTTAAGGTGTCGAGGGCTGATATCTTTTCCTGTGATAAAAAGCCTTCAGTTTTGATCGCCAAACATTTCAGGGGAGCATTTGCACCCGTTTGGCACCATTTTTGAGTGAGTTGCCGAAAGTCAGATTTTTGATGAAATTGTGACCCCGGGGTTTACGGATTTTTTCAAAAAAAAAAAAAATTCTGCCGGTTAAGTTGTTGAGGGCTGATTTCTTTTCATGTGATAAATAGCGTTCTGTTTCGACCGCCAAACCTTTCAGGGGAGCATTTGCATCCCTTTGGCACCATTTTTGAGTGAATTGCCTAAAGTCAGTTTTTTGATGAAATTGTGACCCCGGGGCTTAGGGAGTTTTTGCAAAAAAAACCATTACTGCCGGTTAAGTTGTCGAGGGCTGATTCCTTCTCATCTGATAAAAAAACTTCTGTTTCGACAGCCAAACCTCTCAGGGGAGCATTTGCACCCGTTTGGCACCATTTTTTAGTGAATTTCCGAAAGACAGATTTTTGATGAAATTGTGACCCCGGGCTTACGGATTTTTTCAAAAAAAAAATTCTGCCGGTTAATTTGTTGAGGGCTGATTTCTTGTCATCTGATAAAAAAGCTTTCTGTTTCCACCGCCAAACCTTTCAGGGGAGCATCTGCAACCGTTTGGCACCATTTTTGAGTGAATTCCCGAAAGTCAGATTTTTGATGAAATTGTGACCCCGATGCTTACGGATGTTTTCAAAAAAATATTTTTCTGCTGGTTAAGTTATTGAGGGCTGATTTCTTGTCCTGTGATAGAAAGCCTTCTGTTTCGACCGCCAAACCTTTCAGGGGAGCATTTGCAAGCATTTGGCACCATTTTTGAGTGAATTGCCGAAAGTCAGATTTTTGATGAAATTGTGACCCCGATGCTTAAGGATGTTTTCAAAAAAAAAATTTCTGCCGGTTAAGTTGTCAAGGGTTGATTTCTTGTCCTGTGATAAAAAGACTTCTGTTTCGACCGCCAAACGTTTCAGGGGAGGATTTGCAACCGTTTGGCACCATTTTTGAGTGAATTGCCGAAAGTCAGATTTTTGATGAAATTGTGACCCCGGGGCTTAGAGATTTTTTCAAAAAAAAAATTTCTGCCGGTTAAGTTGTCGAGGGCTGATTTCTTGTCCTGTGATAAAAAGACTTCTGTTTCGACCGCCAAACCTTTCAGGGGAGCATTTGCAACCGCTTGGCACCATTTTTGAGTGAATTGCCGAAAGTCAGATTTTTGATGAAAATTTTTTTTTTCTGCCGGTTAAGGTGTCGAGGGCTGATTTCTTTTCCTATGATAAAAAGCCTTCTGTTTCGACCGTCAAACCTTTCAGGGGAGCATTTGCACCCGTTTGGCACCATTTTTGAGTGAATTGCCAAAAGTCAGATTTTTTGATGAAATTGTGACCCCGGGGCTTAGGGATTTTTTTTTAAAAAAAAATTCTGCCGGTTAAGTTGTCGAGGGCTGATTTCTACTCATCTGATAAAAAAACTTCTGTTTCTGTTTCGACAGCCAAACCTCTCATGGGAGCATTTGCACCCGTTTGGCACCATTTTTTAGTGAATTTCCGAAAGACAGATTTTTGATGAAATTGTGACCCCGGGGCTTACGGATTTTTTAAAAAAAAAATATTTTGCCGGTTAAGTTTTCCAGGGTTGATTTCTTGTCCTGTGATAAAAAGACTTCTGTTTCGACCGCCAAACGTTTCAGGGGAGCATTTGCAACTGTTTGGCACCATTTTTGAGTGAATTGCTGAAAGTCAGATTTTTGATGAAATTGTGACCCCGGGGCTTAGAGATTTTTTCAAAAAAATATTTTTCTGTTGGTTAAGTTATTGAGGGCTGATTTCTTGTCCTGTGATAGAAAGCCTTCTGTTTCGACCGCCAAACCTTTCAGGGGAGCATTTGCAAGCATTTCGCACCATTTTTGAGTGAATTGCCGAAAGTCAGATTTTTGATTAAATTGTGACCCCGATGCTTACGGATTTTTTCAAAAAAAAAAATTTCTGCCGGTTAAGGTGTCGAGGGCTGATTTCTTTTCCTGTGATAAAAAGCCTTCAGTTTTGATCGCCAAACATTTCAGGGGAGCATTTGCACCCGTTTGGCACCATTTTTGAGTGAATTGCCGAAAGTCAGATTTTTGATGAAATTGTGACACCAAACCTTTCAGGGGAGCATTTGCAAGCATTTGGCACCATTTTTGAGTGAATTGCCGAAAGTCAGATTTTTGATGAAATTGTGACCCCGATGCTTAAGGATGTTTTCAAAAAAAAAATTCGGCTTACGGATTTTTTCAAAAAAAAAATTCTGCCGGTTAATTTGTTGAGGGCTGATTTCTTGTCATCTGATAAAAAAGATTTCTGTTTCGACCGCCAAACCTTTCAGGGGAGCATTTGCAACCGCTTGGCACCATTTTTGAGTGAATTGCCGAAAGACAGATTTTTGATGAAATTGTGACCCCGGTGCTTACGGATTTTTTCAAAAAAAAAATTTCTGCCGGTTAAGTTGTCGAGGGCTGATTTCTTGTCCTGTGATAAAAAGACTTCTGTTTCGACCGCCAAACCTTTCAGGGGAGCATTTGCAACCGCTTGGCACCATTTTTGAGTGAATTGCCGAAAGTCAGATTTTTGATGAAAATTTTTTTTTTCTGCCGGTTAAGGTGTCGAGGGCTGATTTCTTTTCCTATGATAAAAAGCCTTCTGTTTCGACCGTCAAACCTTTCAGGGGAGCATTTGCACCCGTTTGGCACCATTTTTGAGTGAATTGCCGAAAGTCAGATTTTTTGATGAAATTGTGACCCCGGGGCTTAGGGATTTTTTCAAAAAAAAAAATTCTGCCGGTTAAGTTGTCGAGGGCTGATTTCTACTCATCTGATAAAAAAACTTCTGTTTCTGTTTCGACAGCCAAACCTCTCACGGGAGCATTTGCACCCGTTTGGCACCATTTTTTAGTGAATTTCCGAAAGACAGATTTTTGATGAAATTGTGACCCCGGGGCTTACGGATTTTTTCAAAAAAAAAAATTTTGCCGGTTAAGTTTTCCAGGGTTGATTTCTTGTCCTGTGATAAAAAGACTTCTGTTTCGACTGCCAAACGTTTCAGGGGAGCATTTGCAACCGTTTGGCACCATTTTTGAGTGAATTGCCGAAAGTCAGATTTTTGATGAAATTGTTACCCCGGGGCTTAGAGATTTTTTCAAAAAAATATTTTTCTGTTGGTTAAGTTATTGAGAGCTGATTTCTTGTCCTGTGATAGAAAGCCTTCTGTTTCGACCGCCAAACCTTTCAGGGGAGCATTTGCAAGCATTTGGCACCATTTTTGAGTGAATTGCCGAAAGTCAGATTTTTGATTAAATTGTGACCCCGATGCTTACGGATTTTTTCAAAAAAAAAATTTCTGCCGGTTAAGGTGTCGAGGGCTGATTTCTTTTCCTGTGATAAAAAGCCTTCAGTTTTGATCGCCAAACATTTCAGGGGAGCATTTGCACCCGTTTGGCACCATTTTTTTAGTGAATTGCCGAAAGTCAGATTTTTGATGAAATTGTGACCCCGGGGCTTACGGATTTTTTTTTTTAAAAAAAATTCTGCTGGTTAAGTTGTCGAGGGCTGATTTCTTGTCCTGTGATAAAAAGACTTCTGTTTCGACCGCCAAACCTTTCAGGGGAGCATTTGCAACTGCTTGGTCCATTTTTGAGTGAATTGCCGAAAGTCAGATTTTTGATGAAAAATGTTTTTTTCTGCCGGTTAAGGTGTCGAGGGCTGATTTCTTTTCCTATGATAAAAAGACTTCTGTTTCGACCGTTAAAACTTTCAGGGGAGCATTTGCACCCGTTTGGCACCATTTTTGAGTGAATTGCCAAAAGTCAGATTTTTTGATGAAATTGTGACCCCGGGGCTTAGGGATTTTTTCAAAAAAAAAATTCTGCCGGTTAAGTTGTCGAGGGCTGATTTCTACTCATCTGATAAAAAAACTTCTGTTTCTGTTTCAACAGCCAAACCTCTCATGGGAGCATTTGCACCCGTTTGGCACCATTTTTTAGTGAATTTCCGAAAGACAGATTTTTGATGAAATTGTGACCCCGGGGCTTACGGATTTTTTGAAAAAAAAAAAAATTTGCCGGTTAAGTTTTCCAGGGTTGATTTCTTTTCCTGTGATTAAAAAAGCTTACTGTTTTGACCTCCAAACCTTTCAGGGGAGCATTTTCAAGCATTTGGCACCATTTTTGAGTGAATTGCCGAAAGACAGATTTTTGATGAAATTGTGACCCCGGGGCTTAGGGATTTTTTCAAAAAAATATTTTTCTGCCGGTTAAGGTGTCGAGGGGTGATTTCTTTTCCTGTGATAAAAAGCCTTCAGTTTTGATCGCCAAACATTTCAGGGGAGCCTTTGCACCCGTTTGGCACCATTTTTTAGTGAATTGCCGAAAGTCAGATTTTTGACGAAATTGTGACACCGGGGCTTACGGATTTTTTCAAAAAAAAAAATTCTGCCGGTTAATTTGTCGACGGCTGATTACTTTTCCTGTGATTAAAAAAGCTTACTGTTTCGACCTCCAAACCTTTCAGGGGAGCATTTGCAACCGTTTGGCACCATTTTTGAGTGAATTGCTAAAAGACAGATTTTTGATGAAATTGTGACCCCGGGGCTTACGGATTTTTTCAAAAAAAAAGTTTCTGCCGGTTTAGATGTCGAGGGCTGATTTCTTTTCCTGTGCTAAAAAAGCTTTCTCTTTCGACCGCCAAACGTTTCAGGGGAGCATTTGCAACCGTTTGGCACCATTTTTGAGTGAATTGCCGAAAGTCAGATTTTTGATGAAATTGTGACCCGGGGGCATAGGGTTTTTTTCAAAAAAATCTTTTTCTGCCGTTTAAGTTGTTGAGGGCTGATTTCTTGTCATGTGATAAATAGCGTTCTGTTTCGACCGCCAAACCTTTCAGGGGAGCATTTGCACCCGTTTGGCACCATTTTTGAGTGAATTGCCGAAAGTCAGATTTTTGATGAAATTGTGACCCGGGGGCATAGGGTTTTTTTCAAAAAAATCTTTTTCTGCCGTTTAAGTTGTTGAGGGCTGATTTCTTGTCCTGTGATAAAAAGACTTCTGTTTCGACCGCCAAACGTTTCAGGGGAGCATTTGCAACCGTTTGGCACCATTTTTGAGTGAATTGCCGAAAGTCAGATTTTTGATGAAATTGTGACTTAGAGATTTTTTCAAAAAAATATTTTTCTGCTGGTTAAGTTGTTGAGGGCTGATTTCTTGTCCTGTGTTAGAAAGCCTTCTGTTTCGACCGCAAAACCTTTCAGGGGAACATTGGCATGCTTGCATTTGGCACCATTTTTGAGTGAATTGCCGAAAGTCAGATTTTTGATGAAATTGTGACCCCGATGCTTACGGATTTTTTTAAAAAAAATTTCTGCCGGTTAAGGTGTCGAGGGCTGATATCTTTTCCTGTGATAAAAAGCCTTCAGTTTTGATCGCCAAACATTTCAGGGGAGCATTTGCACCCGTTTGGCACCATTTTTGAGTGAGTTGCCGAAAGTCAGATTTTTGATGAAATTGTGACCCCGGGGTTTACGGATTTTTTCAAAAAAAAAAAATTCTGCCGGTTAAGTTGTTGAGGGCTGATTCCTTCTCATCTGATAAAAAGACTTCTGTTTCGACCGCCAAACGTTTCAGGGGAGGATTTCCAACCGTTTGGCACCATTTTTGAGGGAATTGCCGAAAGTCAGATTTTTGATGAAATTGTGACCCCGGGGCTTAGAGATTTTTTCAAAAAAATATTTTTCTGCTGGTTAAGTTATTGAGGGCTGATTTCTTGTCCTGTGATAGAAATCCTTCTGTTTCGACCGCCAAACCTTTCAGGGGAGCATTTGCAAGCATTTGGCACCATTTTTGAGTGAATTGCCGAAAGTCAGATTTTTGATGAAATTGTGACCCCGATGCTTACGGATTTTTTCAAAAAAAACAATTTCTGCCGGTTTAGGTGTCGAGGGCTGATTTCTTTTCCTGTGATAAAAAGCCTTCAGTTTTGATCGCCAAACATTTCAGGGGAGAATTTGCACCCGTTTGGCACCATTTTTTATTGAATTGCCGAAAGTCAGATTTTTGATGAAATTGTGACCCCGGGGCTTACAGATTTTTTTAAAAAAAATTTCTGCCGTTTAAGATGTCGAGGGCTGATTATTTGACCTGTGATAAAAAGACTTCTGTTTCGACCGCCAAACGTTTCAGGGGAGCATTTGCAACCGTTTGGCACCATTTTTGAGTGAATTGCCGAAAGTCAGATTTTTGATGAAATTGTGACCCCGATGCTTACGGATTTTTTCAAAAAAAAATTTCTGCCGGTTAAGGTGTCGAGGGCTGATTTCTTTTCCTGTGATAAAAAGCCTTCAGTTTTGATCGCCAAACATTTCAGGGGAGCATTTGCACCTGATAGGCACCATTTTTGAGTGAATTGCCGAAAGTCAGATTTTTGATGAAATTGTGACCCCGGGGCTTACTGATTTTTTTCAAAAAAATATTTTCTGCCGGTTAAGGTGTCGAGGGCTGATTTCATTTCCTGTGATAAAAAGCCTTCGGTTTCGACCGTCAAACCATTCAGGGGAGCATTTGCACCCGTTTGGCACCATTTTTGAGTGAATTGCCGAAAGTCAGATTTTTGATGAAATTGTGACCCCGGGGCATAGGGTTTTTTTCAAAAAAATATTTTTCTGCTGGTTAAGTTGTCCGCGGCTGATTTCTTGTCCTGTGATAGAAAGCCTTCTGTTTCTACCGCCAAACCTTTCAGGGGAGCATTTGCAACAGTTCAGCTCCAATTTTGAGTGAAATGTCGAAAGTCAGATTTTTAATGAAATTGTGACCCCGGGGCTTAGGGATTTTTTCAAAAAAATATTTTTCTGCCGGTTAAGTTGTCGAGGGCTGATTTCTTGTCCTGTGATAGAAAGCCTTCTGCTTCGACCGCCAAACCTTTCATGGGAGCATTTGCAAGCATTTGGCACCATTTTTGAGTGAATTGCCGAAAGTCAGATTTTTGATGAAAATTTTTTTTTCTGCTGGTTAAGGTGTCGAGGGCTGATTTCTTTTCCTGTGATAAAAAGCCTTCTGTTTCGACCGTCAAACCTTTCAGGGGAGCATTTGCACCCGTTTGGCACCATTTTTGGGTGAATTGCCAAAAGTCAGATTTTTGATGAAATTGTGACCCCGGGGCTTAGGGATTTTTTCAAAAAAATATTTTTCTGCTGGTTAAGTTGTCCGCGGCTGATTTCTTGTCCTGTGATAGAAAGCCTTCTGTTTCTACGGCTAAACCTTTCAGGGGAGCATTTGCAACCGTTCAGCTCCATTTTTGAGTGAAATGTCGAAAGTCAGATTTTTGATGAAATTGTGACCCCGGGGCTTAGGGATTCTTTCAAAAAAATCTTTTTCTGCCGGTTAAGGTGTCGAGGGCTGATTTCTTTTCATGTGATAAAAAGCCTTCTATTTCGACCGTCAAACCATTCAGGGGAGCATTTGCACCCGTTTGGCACCATTTTTGAGTGAATTGCCGAAAGTCAGATTTTTGAGGAAATTGTGACCCCGGGGCTTAGGGATTTTTTCAAAAAAAAAATTCTGCTGGTTAAGTTGTCCGCGGCTGATTTCTTTTCCTGTGATAAAAAAGCTTTCTGTTTCGACCGCCAAACCTTTCAGGGGAGCATTTCCACCCGTTTGGCACCATGTTTGAGTGAATTGCCGAAAGTCAGATTTTTGAGGAAATTGTGACCCCGGGGCTTAGGGATTTTTTCAAAAAAATATTTTTCTGCTGGTTAAGTTGTCGAGGGCTGATTTCTTGTCCTGTGATAGAAAGCCTTCTGTTTCGATCGCCAAACCTTTCAGGGGAGCATTTGCAAGCATTTGGCACCATTTTTCAGTGAATTGCTGAAAGTCAGATTTTTGATGAAAATGTTTTTTTTCTGCCGGTTAAGGTGTCGAGGGCTGATTTCTTGTCCTGTGATAAAAAGACTTCTGTTTAGACCGCCAAACGTTTCAGGGGAGCATTTGCAACCGTTTGGCACCATTTTTGAGTGAATTGCCGAAAGTCAGATTTTTGATGAAATTGTGACCCCGGGGCTTACGGATTTTTTCAAAAAAAAAAATTCTGCCGGTTAAGTTGTTGAGGGCTGATTTCTTGTCCTGTGATAAAAAGACTTCTGTTTCGACCGCCAAACGTTTCAGGGGAGCATTTCCAACCGTTTGGCACCATTTTTGAGTGAATTGCCAAAAGTCAGATTTTTGATGAAATTGTTTCGACCGTTTAAGGAGTTTAAATATAATAGGAGAAATTGTTTCGACCGCTTAGGGAGTTTTTTTTAAAAAAAACATTTCTGCCGGTTAAGTTGTCAAGGGCTGATTTCTTCTCATCTGATAAAAAAACTTCGGTTTCGACAGCCAAACCTCTCAGGGGAGCATTTGCACCCGTTTGGCACCATTTTTAGTGAATTTCCGAAAGACAGATTTTTGATGAAATTGTGACCCCGGGGCTTACGGATTTTTTTTTTTTAAAAAATTCTGCCAGTTAAGTTGTCCAGGGTTGATTTCTTGTCCTGTGATAAAAAGACTTCTGTTTCGACCGCCAAACCTTTCAGGGGAGCATTTGCAAGCTTTGGCACCATTTTTGAGTGAATTGCCGAAAGTCAGATTTTTGATGAAATTATGACCCCGATGCTTACGGATTTTTTTTTTAAAAAAATTTCTGCCGGTTAAGGTTTCGAGGGCTGATTTCATTTCCTGTGATAAAAAGCCTTCAGTTTTGATCGCCAAACATTTCAGGGGAGCATTTGCACCCGTTTGGCACCATTTTTTAGTGAATTGCTGAAAGTCAGATTTTTGATGAAATTGTGACCCCGGGGCTTACGGATTTTTTCAAAAAAATATTTTTCTGCTGGTTAAGTTATTGAGGGCTGAATTCTTGTCCTGTGATAGAAAGCCTTCTGTTTCAACCGCCAAACCTTTCAGGGGAGCATTTGCAAGCATTTGGCACCATTTTTGAGTGAATTGCCGAAAGTCAGATTTTTGATGAAATTGTGACCCCGATGCTTACGGATTTTTTTTTTTTTAAAATTTCTGCCGGTTAAGGTGTGGAGGGCTGATTTCTTTTCCTGTGATAAAAAGACTTCAGTTTTGATCGCCAAACATTTCAGGGGAGCATTTGTACCCGTTTGGCACCATTTTTTAGTGAATTGCCGAAAGTCAGATTTTTGATGAAATTGTGACCCCGGGGCTTACGGATTTTTTCAAAAAAAAAATTTCTGCCGGTTAAGGTGTCGAGGGCTGATTTCTTTTCCTGTGATAAAAAGCCTTCTGTTTTGATCGCCAAACATTTCAGGGGAGAATTTGCACCCGTTTGGCACCATTTTTTATTGAATTGCCGAAAGTCAGATTTTTGATGAAATTGTGACCCCGGGGCTTACGGATGTTTTCAAAAAAAAAAAAATTCTCCCGGTTAATTTGTTGAGTGCTGATTTCTTGTCATCTGATAAAAAAGCTTTCTATTTCGACCGCCAAACCTTTCAGGGGAGCATTTGCAACCGTTTGGCACCATTTTTGAGTGAATTGCCGAAAGACAGATTGTTGATGAAATTGTGACCCCGATGCTTACGGAGTTTTTCAAAAAATTATTTTCTGCCGGTTAAGGTGTCGAGGGCTGATTTCTTTTCCTGTGATAAAAAGCCTTCAGTTTTGATCGCCAAACATTACAGGGGAGCATTTGCACCCGTTTGGCACCATTTTTGAGTGAATTGCCGAAAGTCAGATTTTTGATGAAATTGTGACCTCGGGGCATAGGGTTTTTTTCAACAAAATATTTTTCTGCTGGTTAAGTTGTCCGCGGCTGATTTCTTGTCCTGTGATAGAAAGCCTTCTGTTTCTACCGCCAAACCTTTCAGGGGAGCATTTGCAACCATTTGGCACCATTTTTGAGTGAATTGCCGAAAGTCAGATTTTTGATGAAATTGTGACCCCGGGGCTTACGGATTTTTTCAAAAAAATATTTTTCTGCCGGTTAAGTTGTCGAGGGCTGATTTCTTGTCATGTGATAAATAAACTTCTGTTTCGAAAGCCAAACCTTTCAGGGGAGCATTTGCAACCATTTGGCACCATTTTTGAGTGAATTGCCGAAAGTCAGATTTTTGATGAAATTGGGACCCCGGGGCTTACGGATTTTTTCAAAAAAATATTTTTCTGCCGGTTAAGGTGTCGAGGGCTGATTTCTTGTCATGTGATAAAAAAACTTCTGTTTCGACCGCTAAACCTTTCAGGGGAGCATTTGCAACCGTTTGGCACCATTTTGGAGTGAATTGCCGAAAGTCAGATTTTTGAGGAAATTGTGACCCCGGGGCTTAGGGATTTTTTCAAAAAAATATTTTTCTGCCGGTTAAGTTGTCGAGGGCTGATTTCTTGTCCTGTGATAGAAAGCCTTCTGCTTCGACCGCCAAACCTTTCATGGGAGCATTTGCAAGCATTTGGCACCATTTTTGAGTGAATTGCCGAAAGTCAGATTTTTGATGAAAATTTTTTTTTCTGCCGGTTAAGGTGTCGAGGGCTGATTTCTTTTCCTGTGATAAAAAGCCTTCTGTTTCGACCGTCAAACCTTTCAGGGGAGCATTTGCACCCGTTTGGCACCATTTTTGAGTGAATTGCCAAAAGTCAGATTTTTGATGAAATTGTGACCCCGGGGCTTAGGGATTTTTTCAAAAAAATATTTTTCTGCTGGTTAAGTTGTCCGCGGCTGATTTCTTGTCCTGTGATAGAAAGCCTTCTGTTTCTACCGCTAAACCTTTCAGGGAAGCATTTGCAACCGTTCAGCTCCATTTTTGAGTGAAATGTCGAAAGTCAGATTTTTAATGAAATTGTGACCCCGGGGCTTAGGGATTTTTTCAAAAAAATCTTTTTCTGCCGGTTAAGGTGTCGAGGGCTGATTTCTTTTCATGTGATAAAAAGCCTTCTATTTCGACCGTCAAACCATTCAGGGGAGCATTTGCACCCGTTTGGCACCATTTTTGAGTGAATTGCCGAAAGTCAGATTTTTGAGGAAATTGTGACCCCGGGGCTTAGGGATTTTTTCAAAAAAAAAATTCTGCTGGTTAAGTTGTCCGCGGCTGATTTCTTTTCCTGTGATAAAAAAGCTTTCTGTTTCGACCGCCAAACCTTTCAGGGGAGCATTTCCACCCGTTTGGCACCATGTTTGAGTGAATTGCCGAAAGTCAGATTTTTGATGAAATTGTGACCCCGATGCTTACGGATTTTTTCAAAAAAAAATTTCTGCCGGTTAAGTTGTCGAGGGCTGATTTCTTTTCCTGTGATAAAAAGCCTTCTGTTTCGACCGCCAAACCTTTCAGGGGAGCATTTACAACCGTTCAGCTCCATTTTTGAGTGAATTGTCGAAAGTCAGATTTTTGATGAAATTGTGACCCCGATGCTTACGGATTTTTTCAAAAAAATCATTTTCTGCCGGTTAAGGTGTCGAGGGCTGATTTCTTTTCCTGTGATAAAAAGCCTTCTGTTTCGACCGCCAAACCTTTCAGGGCAGCATTTGCAACCGTTTGGCACCATTTTTTAGTGAATTGTCGAAAGTCAGATTTTTGATGAAATTGTGACCCCGATGCTTACGGATTTTTTCAAAAAAAAAATTCTGCCGGTTAAGGTGTCGAGGGCTGATTTCTTTTCCTGTGATAAAAAGCCTTCAGTTTTGATCGCCAAACATTTCAGGGGAGCATTTGCACCCGTTTGGCACCATTTTTGAGTGAATTGCCGAAAGTCAGATTTTTGATGAAATTGTGACCCCGGGGCTTATGGATTTTTTCAAAAAAAAAAATTCTGCCGGTTAAGTTGTTGAGGGCTGATTTCTTGTCCTGTGATAAAAAGACTTCTGTTTCGACCGCCAAACGTTTCAGGGGAGCATTTGCAACCGTTTGGCACCATTTTTGAGTGAATTGCCAAAAGTCAGATTTTTGATGAAATTGTGACCCCGATGCTTACGGATTTTTTCAAAAAAAATTTTCTGCCGGTTAAGGTGTCGAGGGCTGATTTCTTTTCCTGTGATAAAAAGCCTTCAGTTTTGATCGCCAAACATTTCAGGGGAGCATTTGCACCCGTTTGGCACCATTTTTGAGTGAATTGCCGAAAGTCAGATTTTTGATGAAATTGTGACCCCGGGGCTTACGGATTTTTTCAAAAAAAAAAATTCTGCCGGTTAAGTTGTTGAGGGCTGATTTCTTGTCCTGTGATAAAAAGACTTCTGTTTCGACCGCCAAACGTTTCAGGGGAGCATTTGCAACCGTTTGGCACCATTTTTGAGTGAATTGCCAAAAGTCAGATTTTTGATGAAATTGTTTCGACCGTTTAAGGAGTTTCAATATAATAGGAGAAATTGTTTCGACCGCTTAGGGAGTTTTTTTTAAAAAAAACATTTCTGCCGGTTAAGTTGTCAAGGGCTGATTTCTTCTCATCTGATAAAAAAACTTCGGTTTCGACAGCCAAACCTCTCAGGGGAGCATTTGCACCCGTTTGGCACCATTTTTTAGTGAATTTCCGAAAGACAGATTTTTGATGAAATTGTGACCCCGGGGCTTACGGATTTTTTTAAAAAAAAAAATTCTGCCAGTTAAGTTGTCCAGGGTTGATTTCTTGTCCTGTGATAAAAAGACTTCTGTTTCGACCGCCAAACCTTTCAGGGGAGCATTTGCAAGCTTTGGCACCATTTTTGAGTGAATTGCCGAAAGTCAGATTTTTGATGAAATTGTGACCCCGATGCTTACGGATTTTTTCAAAAAAAAATTTTCTGCCGGTTAAGGTGTCGAGGGCTGATTTCATTTCCTGTGATAAAAAGCCTTCAGTTTTGATCGCCAAACATTTCAGGGGAGCATTTGCACCCGTTTGGCACCATTTTTTAGTGAATTGCCGAAAGTCAGATTTTTGATGAAATTGTGACCCCGGGGCTTACGGATTTTTTCAAAAAAAAAATTTCTGCCGGTTAAGGTGTCGAGGGCTGATTTCTTTTCCTGTGATAAAAAGCCTTCTGTTTTGATCGCCAAACATTTCAGGGGAGAATTTGCACCCGTTTGGCACCATTTTTTATTGAATTGCCGAAAGTCAGATTTTTGATGAAATTGTGACCCCGGGGCTTACGGATGTTTTCAAAAAAAAAAAAATTCTCCCGGTTAATTTGTTGAGTGCTGATTTCTTGTCATCTGATAAAAAAGCTTTCTATTTCGACCGCCAAACCTTTCAGGGGAGCATTTGCAACCGTTTGGCACCATTTTTGAGTGAATTGCCGAAAGACAGATTGTTGATGAAATTGTGACCCCGGGGCTTAGAAATTTTTTCAAAAAAATATTTTTCTGCCGGTTAAGTTTTCCAGGGTTGATTTCTTGTCCTGTGATAAAAAGACTTCTGTTTCGACCGCCAAACGTTTCAGGGGAGCATTTGCAAGCATTTGGCACCATTTTTGAGTGAATTGCCGAAAGTCAGATTTTTGATGAAATTGTGACCCCGATGCTTACGGAGTTTTTCAAAAAATTATTTTCTGCCGGTTAAGGTGTCGAGGGCTGATTTCTTTTCCTGTGATAAAAAGCCTTCAGTTTTGATCGCCAAACATTACAGGGGAGCATTTGCACCCGTTTGGCACCATTTTTGAGTGAATTGCCGAAAGTCAGATTTTTGATGAAATTGTGACCTCGGGGCATAGGGTTTTTTTCAACAAAATATTTTTCTGCTGGTTAAGTTGTCCGCGGCTGATTTCTTGTCCTGTGATAGAAAGCCTTCTGTTTCTACCG
Organism: Podarcis filfolensis; assembly: GCF_964270895.1. Classification (NCBI taxonomy): domain Eukaryota; kingdom Metazoa; phylum Chordata; class Lepidosauria; order Squamata; family Lacertidae; genus Podarcis; species Podarcis filfolensis. The sequence goes on along the minus strand of NC_139611.1, from coordinate 11,643,718 downwards.
CCAAACCTTTCAGGGGAGCATTTGCAACCATTTGGCACCATTTTTGAGTGAATTGCCGAAAGTCAGATTTTTGATGAAATTGTGACCCCGGGGCTTACGGATTTTTTCAAAAAAATATTTTTCTGCCGGTTAAGTTGTCGAGGGCTGATTTCTTGTCATGTGATAAATAAACTTCTGTTTCGAAAGCCAAACCTTTCAGGGGAGCATTTGCAACCATTTGGCACCATTTTTGAGTGAATTGCCGAAAGTCAGATTTTTGATGAAATTGGGACCCCGGGGCTTACGGATTCTTTCAAAAAAATATTTTTCTGCCGGTTAAGGTGTCGAGGGCTGATTTCTTGTCATGTGATAAAAAAACTTCTGTTTCGACCGCTAAACCTTTCAGGGGAGCATTTGCAACCGTTTGGCACCATTTTGGAGTGAATTGCCGAAAGTCAGATTTTTGAGGAAATTGTGACCCCGGGGCTTAGGGATTTTTTCAAAAAAATATTTTTCTGCCGGTTAAGTTGTCGAGGGCTGATTTCTTGTCCTGTGATAGAAAGCCTTCTGCTTCGACCGCCAAACCTTTCATGGGAGCATTTGCAAGCATTTGTCACCATTTTTGAGTGAATTGCCGAAAGTCAGATTTTTGATGAAAATTTTTTTTTCTGCCGGTTAAGGTGTCGAGGGCTGATTTCTTTTCCTGTGATAAAAAGCCTTCTGTTTCGACCGTCAAACCTTTCAGGGGAGCATTTGCACCCGTTTGGCACCATTTTTGAGTGAATTGCCAAAAGTCAGATTTTTGATGAAATTGTGACCCCGGGGCTTAGGGATTTTTTCAAAAAAATATTTTTCTGCTGGTTAAGTTGTCCGCGGCTGATTTCTTGTCCTGTGATAGAAAGCCTTCTGTTTCTACCGCTAAACCTTTCAGGGAAGCATTTGCAACCGTTCAGCTCCATTTTTGAGTGAAATGTCGAAAGTCAGATTTTTAATGAAATTGTGACCCCGGGGCTTAGGGATTTTTTCAAAAAAATCTTTTTCTGCCGGTTAAGGTGTCGAGGGCTGATTTCTTTTCATGTGATAAAAAGCCTTCTATTTCGACCGTCAAACCATTCAGGGGAGCATTTGCACCCGTTTGGCACCATTTTTGAGTGAATTGCCGAAAGTCAGATTTTTGAGGAAATTGTGACCCCGGGGCTTAGGGATTTTTTCAAAAAAAAAATTCTGCTGGTTAAGTTGTCCGCGGCTGATTTCTTTTCCTGTGATAAAAAAGCTTTCTGTTTCGACCGCCAAACCTTTCAGGGGAGCATTTCCACCCGTTTGGCACCATGTTTGAGTGAATTGCCGAAAGTCAGATTTTTGATGAAATTGTGACCCCGATGCTTACGGATTTTTTCAAAAAAAAATTTCTGCCGGTTAAGGTGTCGAGGGCTGATTTCTTTTCCTGTGATAAAAAGCCTTCTGTTTCGACCGCCAAACCTTTCAGGGGAGCATTTACAACCGTTCAGCTCCATTTTTGAGTGAATTGTCGAAAGTCAGATTTTTGATGAAATTGTGACCCCGATGCTTACGGATTTTTTCAAAAAAATCATTTTCTGCCGGTTAAGGTGTCGAGGGCTGATTTCTTTTCCTGTGATAAAAAGCCTTCTGTTTCGACCGCCAAACCTTTCAGGGGAGCATTTACAACCGTTCAGCTCCATTTTTGAGTGAATTGTCGAAAGTCAGATTTATGATGAAATTGTGACCCCGATGCTTACGGATTTTTTCAAAAAAATCATTTTCTGCCGGTTAAGGTGTCGAGGGCTGATTTCTTTTCCTGTGATATAAAGCCTTCTGTTTCGACCGCCAAACCTTTCAGGGGAGCATTTGCAACCGTTTGGCACCATTTTTTAGTGAATTGTCGAAAGTCAGATTTTTGATGAAATTGTGACCCCGATGCTTACGGATTTTTTCAAAAAAAATTTTCTGCCGGTTAAGGTGTCGAGGGCTGATTTCTTTTCCTGTGATAAAAAGCCTTCAGTTTTGATCGCCAAACATTTCAGGGGAGCATTTGCACCCGTTTGGCACCATTTTTGAGTGAATTGCCGAAAGTCAGATTTTTGATGAAATTGTGACCCCGGGGCTTACGGATTTTTTCAAAAAAAAAAATTCTGCCGGTTAAGTTGTTGAGGGCTGATTTCTTGTCCTGTGATAAAAAGACTTCTGTTTCGACCGCCAAACGTTTCAGGGGAGCATTTGCAACCGTTTGGCACCATTTTTGAGTGAATTGCCAAAAGTCAGATTTTTGATGAAATTGTTTCGACCGTTTAAGGAGTTTCAATATAATAGGAGAAATTGTTTCGACCGCTTAGGGAGTTTTTTTTAAAAAAAACATTTCTGCCGGTTAAGTTGTCAAGGGCTGATTTCTTCTCATCTGATAAAAAAACTTCGGTTTCGACAGCCAAACCTCTCAGGGGAGCATTTGCACCCGTTTGGCACCATTTTTTAGTGAATTTCCGAAAGACAGATTTTTGATGAAATTGTGACCCCGGGGCTTACGGATTTTTTTTAAAAAAAAAATTCTGCCAGTTAAGTTGTCCAGGGTTGATTTCTTGTCCTGTGATAAAAAGACTTCTGTTTCGACCGCCAAACCTTTCAGGGGAGCATTTGCAAGCTTTGGCACCATTTTTGAGTGAATTGCCGAAAGTCAGATTTTTGATGAAATTGTGACCCCGATGCTTACGGATTTTTTCAAAAAAAAATTTTCTGCCGGTTAAGGTGTCGAGGGCTGATTTCATTTCCTGTGATAAAAAGCCTTCAGTTTTGATCGCCAAACATTTCAGGGGAGCATTTGCACCCGTTTGGCACCATTTTTTAGTGAATTGCCGAAAGTCAGATTTTTGATGAAATTGTGACCCCGATGCTTACGGATTTTTTTTTTTTTAAATTTCTGCCGGTTAAGGTGTGGAGGGCTGATTTCTTTTCCTGTGATAAAAAGACTTCAGTTTTGATCGCCAAACATTTCAGGGGAGCATTTGTACCCGTTTGGCACCATTTTTTAGTGAATTGCCGAAAGTCAGATTTTTGATGAAATTGTGACCCCGGGGCTTACGGATTTTTTCAAAAAAAAAATTTCTGCCGGTTAAGGTGTCGAGGGCTGATTTCTTTTCCTGTGATAAAAAGCCTTCTGTTTTGATCGCCAAACATTTCAGGGGAGAATTTGCACCCGTTTGGCACCATTTTTTATTGAATTGCCGAAAGTCAGATTTTTGATGAAATTGTGACCCCGGGGCTTACGGATGTTTTCAAAAAAAAAAAAATTCTCCCGGTTAATTTGTTGAGTGCTGATTTCTTGTCATCTGATAAAAAAGCTTTCTATTTCGACCGCCAAACCTTTCAGGGGAGCATTTGCAACCGTTTGGCACCATTTTTGAGTGAATTGCCGAAAGACAGATTGTTGATGAAATTGTGACCCCGGGGCTTAGAAATTTTTTCAAAAAAATATTTTTCTGCCGGTTAAGTTTTCCAGGGTTGATTTCTTGTCCTGTGATAAAAAGACTTCTGTTTCGACCGCCAAACGTTTCAGGGGAGCATTTGCAAGCATTTGGCACCATTTTTGAGTGAATTGCCGAAAGTCAGATTTTTGATGAAATTGTGACCCCGATGCTTACGGAGTTTTTCAAAAAATTATTTTCTGCCGGTTAAGGTGTCGAGGGCTGATTTCTTTTCCTGTGATAAAAAGCCTTCAGTTTTGATCGCCAAACATTACAGGGGAGCATTTGCACCCGTTTGGCACCATTTTTGAGTGAATTGCCGAAAGTCAGATTTTTGATGAAATTGTGACCTCGGGGCATAGGGTTTTTTTCAACAAAATATTTTTCTGCTGGTTAAGTTGTCCGCGGCTGATTTCTTGTCCTGTGATAGAAAGCCTTCTGTTTCTACCGCCAAACCTTTCAGGGGAGCATTTGCAACCATTTGGCACCATTTTTGAGTGAATTGCCGAAAGTCAGATTTTTGATGAAATTGTGACCCCGGGGCTTACGGATTTTTTCAAAAAAATATTTTTCTGCCGGTTAAGTTGTCGAGGGCTGATTTCTTGTCATGTGATAAATAAACTTCTGTTTCGAAAGCCAAACCTTTCAGGGGAGCATTTGCAACCATTTGGCACCATTTTTGAGTGAATTGCCGAAAGTCAGATTTTTGATGAAATTGGGACCCCGGGGCTTACGGATTTTTTCAAAAAAATATTTTTCTGCCGGTTAAGGTGTCGAGGGCTGATTTCTTGTCATGTGATAAAAAAACTTCTGTTTCGACCGCTAAACCTTTCAGGGGAGCATTTGCAACCGTTTGGCACCATTTTGGAGTGAATTGCCGAAAGTCAGATTTTTGAGGAAATTGTGACCCCGGGGCTTAGGGATTTTTTCAAAAAAATATTTTTCTGCCGGTTAAGTTGTCGAGGGCTGATTTCTTGTCCTGTGATAGAAAGCCTTCTGCTTCGACCGCCAAACCTTTCATGGGAGCATTTGCAAGCATTTGTCACCATTTTTGAGTGAATTGCCGAAAGTCAGATTTTTGATGAAATTTTTTTTTTCTGCCGGTTAAGGTGTCGAGGGCTGATTTCTTTTCCTGTGATAAAAAGCCTTCTGTTTCGACCGTCAAACCTTTCAGGGGAGCATTTGCACCCGTTTGGCACCATTTTTGAGTGAATTGCCAAAAGTCAGATTTTTGATGAAATTGTGACCCCGGGGCTTAGGGATTTTTTCAAAAAAATATTTTTCTGCTGGTTAAGTTGTCCGCGGCTGATTTCTTGTCCTGTGATAGAAAGCCTTCTGTTTCTACCGCTAAACCTTTCAGGGAAGCATTTGCAACCGTTCAGCTCCATTTTTGAGTGAAATGTCGAAAGTCAGATTTTTAATGAAATTGTGACCCCGGGGCTTAGGGATTTTTTCAAAAAAATCTTTTTCTGCCGGTTAAGGTGTCGAGGGCTGATTTCTTTTCATGTGATAAAAAGCCTTCTATTTCGACCGTCAAACCATTCAGGGGAGCATTTGCACCCGTTTGGCACCATTTTTGAGTGAATTGCCGAAAGTCAGATTTTTGAGGAAATTGTGACCCCGGGGCTTAGGGATTTTTTCAAAAAAAAAATTCTGCTGGTTAAGTTGTCCGCGGCTGATTTCTTTTCCTGTGATAAAAAAGCTTTCTGTTTCGACCGCCAAACCTTTCAGGGGAGCATTTCCACCCGTTTGGCACCATGTTTGAGTGAATTGCCGAAAGTCAGATTTTTGATGAAATTGTGACCCCGATGCTTACGGATTTTTTCAAAAAAAAATTTCTGCCGGTTAAGGTGTCGAGGGCTGATTTCTTTTCCTGTGATAAAAAGCCTTCTGTTTCGACCGCCAAACCTTTCAGGGGAGCATTTACAACCGTTCAGCTCCATTTTTGAGTGAATTGTCGAAAGTCAGATTTTTGATGAAATTGTGACCCCGATGCTTACGGATTTTTTCAAAAAAATCATTTTCTGCCGGTTAAGGTGTCGAGGGCTGATTTCTTTTCCTGTGATAAAAAGCCTTCTGTTTCGACCGCCAAACCTTTCAGGGGAGCATTTACAACCGTTCAGCTCCATTTTTGAGTGAATTGTCGAAAGTCAGATTTATGATGAAATTGTGACCCCGATGCTTACGGATTTTTTCAAAAAAATCATTTTCTGCCGGTTAAGGTGTCGAGGGCTGATTTCTTTTCCTGTGATATAAAGCCTTCTGTTTCGACCGCCAAACCTTTCAGGGGAGCATTTGCAACCGTTTGGCACCATTTTTTAGTGAATTGTCGAAAGTCAGATTTTTGATGAAATTGTGACCCCGATGCTTACGGATTTTTTCAAAAAAAATTTTCTGCCGGTTAAGGTGTCGAGGGCTGATTTCTTTTCCTGTGATAAAAAGCCTTCAGTTTTGATCGCCAAACATTTCAGGGGAGCATTTGCACCCGTTTGGCACCATTTTTGAGTGAATTGCCGAAAGTCAGATTTTTGATGAAATTGTGACCCCGGGGCTTACGGATTTTTTCAAAAAAAAAAATTCTGCCGGTTAAGTTGTTGAGGGCTGATTTCTTGTCCTGTGATAAAAAGACTTCTGTTTCGACCGCCAAACGTTTCAGGGGAGCATTTGCAACCGTTTGGCACCATTTTTGAGTGAATTGCCAAAAGTCAGATTTTTGATGAAATTGTTTCGACCGTTTAAGGAGTTTCAATATAATAGGAGAAATTGTTTCGACCGCTTAGGGAGTTTTTTTTAAAAAAAACATTTCTGCCGGTTAAGTTGTCAAGGGCTGATTTCTTCTCATCTGATAAAAAAACTTCGGTTTCGACAGCCAAACCTCTCAGGGGAGCATTTGCACCCGTTTGGCACCATTTTTTAGTGAATTTCCGAAAGACAGATTTTTGATGAAATTGTGACCCCGGGGCTTACGGATTTTTTTTTAAAAAAAAATTCTGCCAGTTAAGTTGTCCAGGGTTGATTTCTTGTCCTGTGATAAAAAGACTTCTGTTTCGACCGCCAAACCTTTCAGGGGAGCATTTGCAAGCTTTGGCACCATTTTTGAGTGAATTGCCGAAAGTCAGATTTTTGATGAAATTGTGACCCCGATGCTTACGGATTTTTTCAAAAAAAAAATTTCTGCCGGTTAAGGTGTCGAGGGCTGATTTCATTTCCTGTGATAAAAAGCCTTCAGTTTTGATCGCCAAACATTTCAGGGGAGCATTTGCACCCGTTTGGCACCATTTTTTAGTGAATTGCCGAAAGTCAGATTTTTGATGAAATTGTGACCCCGGGGCTTACGGATTTTTTCAAAAAAATATTTTTCTGCTGGTTAAGTTATTGAGGGCTGAATTCTTGTCCTGTGATAGAAAGCCTTCTGTTTCGACCGCCAAACCTTTCAGGGGAGCATTTGCAAGCATTTGGCACCATTTTTGAGTGAATTGCCGAAAGTCAGATTTTTGATGAAATTGTGACCCCGATGCTTACGGATTTTTTTTTTTTTTAAATTTCTGCCGGTTAAAGTGTGGAGGGCTGATTTCTTTTCCTGTGATAAAAAGACTTCAGTTTTGATCGCCAAACATTTCAGGGGAGCATTTGCACCCGTTTGGCACCATTTTTTATTGAATTGCCGAAAGTCAGATTTTTGATGAAATTGTGACCCCGGGGCTTACGGATGTTTTCAAAAAAAAAAAAAAATTCTCCCGGTTAATTTGTTGAGTGCTGATTTCTTGTCATCTGATAAAAAAGCTTTCTATTTCGACCGCCAAACCTTTCAGGGGAGCATTTGCAACCGTTTGGCACCATTTTTGAGTGAATTGCCGAAAGACAGATTGTCGATGAAATTGTGACCCCGGGGCTTAGAAATTTTTTCAAAAAAATATTTTTCTGCCGGTTAAGTTTTCCAGGGTTGATTTCTTGTCCTGTGATAAAAAGACTTCTGTTTCGACCGCCAAACGTTTCAGGGGAGCATTTGCAAGCATTTGGCACCATTTTTGAGTGAATTGCCGAAAGTCAGATTTTTGATGAAATTGTGACCCCGGGGCTTAGAGATTTTTTCAAAAAAATATTTTCTGCCGGTTAAGGTGTCGAGGGCTGATTTCTTTTCCTGTGATAAAAAGCCTTCAGTTTTGATCGCAAAACATTACAGGGGAGCATTTGCACCCGTTTGGCACCATTTTTTAGTGAATTGCCGAAAGTCAGATTTTTGATGAAATTGTGACCCCGGGGCTTACGGATTTTTACAAAAAAAAAAAATTCTGCCAGTTAATTTGTTGAGGGCTGATTTCTTGTCATCTGATAAAAAAGCTTTCTCTTTCGACCGCCAAACCTTTCAGGGGAGCATCTGCAACCGTTTGGCACCATTTTTGAGTGAATTGCCGAAAGATAGATTTTTGATGAAATTGTGACCCCGGGGCTTACGGATTTTTTGAAAAAAAAAAATTTCTACCGGTTAAGTTGTCGAGGGCTGATTTCTTGTCCTGTGATAAAAAGACTTCTGTTTCGACCGCCAAACCTTTCAGGGGAGCATTTGCAACCGTTTGGCACCATTTTTGAGTGAATTGCCGAAAGACAGATTTTTGATGAAATTGTGACCCCGGGGCTTACGGATTTTTTCAAAAAAAAAATTTCTGCCGGTTAAGTTGTCGAGGGCTGATTTCTTGTCCTGTGATAAAAAGACTTCTGTTTCGACCGCCAAACCTTTCAGGGGAGCATTTGCACCCGTTTGGTACCATTTTTGAGTGAATTGCCGAAAGTCAGATTTTTGATGAAATTGTGACCCCGGGGCTTACAGATTTTTCAAAAAAAAAATCTGCCGTTTAAGTTGTCGAGGGCTGATTTCTTGTCCTGTGATAAAAAGACTTCTGTTTCGACCGCCAAACGTTTCAGGGGAGCATTTGAAACCGTTTGGCACCATTTTTGAGTGAATTGCCGAAAGACAGATTTTTGATGAAATTGTGACCCCGGGGCTTAGGGATTTTTTCAAAAAAATATTTTTCTGCCGGTTAAACTGTCGATGGTTGATTTCTTTTTCTGTGATAAAAAGCCTTCAGTTTTGATCGCCAAACATTTCAGGGGAGCATTTGCACCCGTTTGGCACCATTTTTGAGTGAATTGCCGAAAGTCAGATTTTTGATGAAATTGTGACCCCGGGGCTTACGGATTTTTACAAAAAAAAAAATTCTGCCGGTTAATTTGTTGAGGGCTGATTTCTTGTCATCTGATAAAAAAGCTTTCTCTTTCGACCGCCAAACCTTTCAGGGGAGCATCTGCAACCGTTTGGCACCATTTTTGAGTGAATTGCCGAAAGATAGATTTTTGATGAAATTGTGACCCCGGGGCTTACGGATTTTTTGAAAAAAAAAAATTTCTACCGGTTAAGTTGTCGAGGGCTGATTTCTTGTCCTGTGATAAAAAGACTTCTGTTTCGACCGCCAAACCTTTCAGGGGAGCATTTGCAACCGTTTGGCACCATTTTTGAGTGAATTGCCGAAAGACAGATTTTTGATGAAATTGTGACCCCGGGGCTTACGGATTTTTTCAAAAAAAAAATTTCTGCCGGTTAAGTTGTCGAGGGCTGATTTCTTGTCCTGTGATAAAAAGACTTCTGTTTCGACCGCCAAACCTTTCAGGGGAGCATTTGCACCCGTTTGGTACCATTTTTGAGTGAATTGCCGAAAGTCAGATTTTTGATGAAATTGTGACCCCGGGGCTTACAGATTTTTCAAAAAAAAAATCTGCCGTTTAAGTTGTCGAGGGCTGATTTCTTGTCCTGTGATAAAAAGACTTCTGTTTCGACCGCCAAACGTTTCAGGGGAGCATTTGAAACCGTTTGGCACCATTTTTGAGTGAATTGCCGAAAGACAGATTTTTGATGAAATTGTGACCCCGGGGCTTAGGGATTTTTTCAAAAAAATATTTTTCTGCCGGTTAAACTGTCGATGGTTGATTTCTTTTTCTGTGATAAAAAGCCTTCAGTTTTGATCGCCAAACATTTCAGGGGAGCATTTGCACCCGTTTGGCACCATTTTTGAGTGAATTGCCGAAAGTCAGATTTTTGATGGAATTGTGACCCCGGGGCTTACGGATTTTTACAAAAAAAAAAATTCTGCCGGTTAATTTGTTGAGGGCTGATTTCTTGTCATCTGATAAAAAAGCTTTCTGTATCGACCGCCAAACCTTTCAGGGGAGCATCTGCAACCGTTTGACACCATTTTTGAGTGAATTGCCGAAAGATAGATTTTTGATGAAATTGTGACTCCGGGGCTTACAGATTTTTTCAAAAAAAAAATTTCTACCGGTTAAGTTGTCGAGGGCTGATTTCTTGTCCTGTGATAAAAACGCTTTCTCTTTCGACCGCCAAACCTTTCAGGGGAGCATTTGCAACCGTTTGGCACCATTTTTGAGTGAATTGCCGAAAGTCAGATTTTTGATGAAATTGTGACGCCGGGGCTTATTGGATTTTTTCAAAAAAAAAATTTCTGCCGGTTAAGTTGTCGAGGGCTGATTTCTTGTCCTGTGATAAAAAGACTTCTGTTTCGACCGCCAAACCTTTCAGGGGAGCATTTGCAACCGTTTGGCACCATTTTTGAATGAATTGCCGAAAGTCAGATTTTTGATGAAATTGTGACCCCGGGGCTTACGGATTCTTTCAAAAAAAAAATTTCTGCCGGTTAAATTGTTGAGGGCTGATTTCTTGTCATGTGATAAATAGCATTCTGTTTCGACCGCCAAACGTTTCAGGGGAGTATTTGCAACCGTTTGGCACCATTTTTGAGTGAATTGCCGAAAGTCAGATTTTTGATGAAATTGTGACCCCGGGGCTTACGGATTCTTTAAAAAAAAAAATTTCTGCCGGTTAAATTGTCGAGGGCTGATTTCTTTTCCTGTGATAAAAAAGCTTTCTCTTTCGACCGCCAAACCTTTCAGGGGAGCATTTGCAACCGTTTGGCACCATTTTTGAGTGAATTGCCGAAAGTCAGTTTTTTGATGAAATTGTGACGCCGGGGCTTATTGGATTTTTTTAAAAAAAATTCTGCCGGTTAAGTTGTCGAGGGCTGATTTCTTGTCCTGTGATAAAAAGCCTTCTGTTTCGAACGCCAAACCTTTCAGGGGAGAATTTGCAACCGTTTGGCACCATTTTTGAGTGAATTGCCAAAAGTTAGATTTTTGATGAAATTGTGACCCCGGGGCTTACGGATTTTTTCAAAAAAAAGTTTCGGCCGGTTAAGTTGTCGAGGGCTGATTTCTTTTCCTGTGATAAAAAAGCTTTCTCTTTCGACCGCCAAACCTTTCAGGGGAGCATTTGCAACCGTTTGGCACCATTTTTGAGTGAATTGCCGAAAGTCAGATTTTTGATGAAATTGTGACGCCGGGGCTTATTGGATTTTTTCAAAAAAAATTCTGCCGGTTAAGTTGTCGAGGGCTGATTTCTTGTCCTGTGATAGAAAGCCTTCTGTTTCGACCGCCAAACCTTTCAGGGGAGCATTTGCAACCGTTTGGCACCATTTTTGAGTGATTTGCCGAAAGACAGATTTTTGATGAAATTGTGACCCCGGGGCTTACGGATTTTTTCAAAAAAAAAAATTTCTGTCGGTTAAGTTGTCGAGGGCTGATTTCTTGTCCTGTGATAAAAAGACTACTGTTTCGACCGCCAAACCTTTCTGGGGAGCATTTGCAACCGTTTGGCACCATTTTTGAGTGAATTGCCGAAAGACAGATTTTTGATGAAATTGTGACCCCGGGGCTTACGGATTTTTTTTTAAAAAAAATTTCTGCCGGTTAAGTTGTCGAGGGCTGATTTCTTGTCCTGTGATAAAAAGACTTCTGTTTCGACCGCCAAACCTTTCAGGGGAGCATTTGCAACCGTTTGGCACCATTTTTGAATGAATTGCCGAAAGTCAGATTTTTGATGAAATTGTGACCCCGGGGCTTACGGATTTTTTCAAAAAAAATAATCTGCCAGTTAATTTGTCGAGGGCTGATTTCTTGTCCTGTGATAAAAAGCCTTCTGTTTCGAACGCCAAACCTTTCAGGGGAGAATTTGCAACGGTTTGGCACCATTTTTGAGTGAATTGCCGAAAGTCAGATTTTTGATGAAATTGTGACCCCGGGGCTTACGGATTTTTTCAAAAAAAAAGTTTCTGCCGGTTAAGTTGTCGAGGGCTGATTTCTTTTCCTGTGATAAAAAAGCTTTCTCTTTCGACCGCCAAACCTTTCAGGGGAGCATTTGCAACCGTTTGGCACCATTTTTGAGTGAATTGCCGAAAGTCAGTTTTTTGATGAAATTGTGACGCCGGGGCTTATTGGATTTTTTTTAAAAAAATTCTGCCGGTTAAGTTGTCGAGGGCTGATTTCTTGTCCTGTGATAAAAAGCCTTCTGTTTCGAACGCCAAACCTTTCAGGGGAGAATTTGCAACCGTTTGGCACCATTTTTGAGTGAATTGCCAAAAGTCAGATTTTTGATGAAATTGTGACCCCGGGGCTTACGGATTTTTTCAAAAAAAAGTTTCTGCCGGTTAAGTTGTCGAGGGCTGATTTCTTTTCCTGTGATAAAAAAGCTTTCTCTTTCGACCGCCAAACCTTTCAGGGGAGCATTTGCAACCGTTTGGCACCATTTTTGAATGAATTGCCGAAAGTCAGATTTTTGATGAAATTGTGACGCTTACGGATTCTTTCAAAAAAAAATTTCTGCCGGTTAAGTTGTTGAGGGCTGATTTCTTGTCATGTGATCAATAGCATTCTGTTTCGACCGCCAAACCTTTCAGGGGAGCATTTGCATCCGTTTGGCACCATTTTTGAGTGAATTGGCGAAAGTCAGATTTTTTGATGAAATTGTGACCCCGGGGCTTACAGATTTTTCAAAAAAAAAATCTGCCGTTTAAGTTGTCGAGGGCTGATTTCTTGTCCTGTGATAAAAAGACTTCTGTTTCGACCGCCAAATGTTTCAGGGGAGCATTTGAATCCGTTTGGCACCATTTTTGAGTGAATTGCCGAAAGACAGATTTTTGATGAAATTGTGACCCCGGGGCTTAGGGATTTTTTCAAAAAAATATTTTTCTGCCGGTTAAGCTGTCGATGGCTGATTTCTTTTTCTGTGATAAAAAGCATTCAGTTTTGATCGCCAAACATTTCAGGGAAGCCTTTTCACCCGTTTGGCACCATTTTTTAGTGAATTGCCGAAAGTCAGATTTTTGACGTAATTGTGACCCCGGGGCTTACGGATTTTTTTTTTTTAAAAAAAAATTCTGCCGGTTAAGGTGTCGAGGGCTGATTTCTTTTCCTGTGATAAAAAGCCTTCTGTTTCGACCGTCAAACCTTTCAGGGGAGCATTTGCACCCGTTTGGCACCATTTTTGAGTGAATTGCCAAAAGTCAGATTTTTGATGAAATTGTGACCCCGGGATTTTTTCAAAAAAAAATTTCTGCCGGTTAAGTTGTCGAGGGCTGATTTCTTCTCATCTGATAAAAAAACTTCTGTTTCGACAGCCCAACCTCTCAGGGGAGCATTTGCACCCGTTTGGCACCATTTTTTAGTGAATTGCCGAAAGTCAGATTTTTGATGAAATTGTGATTCTGGGGCTTACGGATTTTTTTTTAAAAAAAATTTTTACCGGTTAAGTTGTCGAGGGCTGATTTCTTGTCCTGTGATAAAAAGCCTTCTGTTTCGACCGCCAAACCTTTCAGGGGAGCATTTGCAACCGTTCAGCTCCATTTTTGAGTGAATTGTCGAAAGTCAGATTTTTAATGAAATTGTGACCCCGGGGCTTAGGGATTTTTTCAAAAAAATCTTTTTCTGCCGGTTAAGGTGTCGAGGGCTGATTTCTTCTCATCTGATAAAAAAATTTCTGTTTCGATCGCCAAACCTTTCAGGGGAGCATTTGCAACCGTTTGGCACCATTTTTGAGTGAATTGCTGAAAGTCAGATTTTTGATGAAATTGTGATCCCGGGGATTAGAGATTTTTTCAAAAAAATCTTTTTCTGCTGGTTAAGTTGTTGAGGGCTGATTTCTTGTCCTGTGATAGAAAGCCTTCTGTTTCGATCGCCAAACCTTTCAGGGGAGCATTTGCAAGCATTTGGCACCATTTTTCAGTGAATTGCTGAAAGTCAAATTTTTGATGAAAATTTTTTTTCCCTGCCGGTTTAGGTGTCGAGGGCTGATTTCTTGTCCTGTGATAAAAAGCCTTCTGTTTCGATCGCCAAACCTTTCAGGGGAGGATTTGCACCCGTTTGGCACCATTTTTGAGTGAATTGCCAAAAGTCAGATTTTTGATGAAATTGTGACCCCGGGGCTTAGGGATTTTTTCAAAAAAAAAAATTCTGCCGGTTAAGTTGTCCGCGGCTGATTTCTTGTCCTGTGATAGAAAGCCTTCTGTTTCTACCGCCAAACCTTTCAGGGGAGCATTTGCAACCGTTTGGCACCATTTTTGAGTGAATTGCCGAAAGTCAGATTTTTGATGAAATTGTGACCCCGATGCTTACGGATTTTTTCAAAAAAAAATTTATACCGGTTAAGGTGTCGAGGGCTGATTTCTTTTCCTGTGATAAAAAGCCTTCAGTATTGATCGCCAAACATTTCAGGCGAGCATTTGCACCCGTTTGGCACCATTTTTGAGTGAATTGCCGAAAGTCAGATTTTTGATGAAATTGTGACCCCGGGGCTTACGGATTTTTTCAAAAAAAATAATCTGCCAGTTAATTTGTCGAGGGCTGATTTCTTGTCCTGTGATAAAAAGCCTTCTGTTTCGACCGCCAAACCTTTCAGGGGAGCATTTGCAACCGTTCAGCTCCTTTTTTGAGTGAATTGTCGAAAGTCAGATTTTTAATGAAATTGTGACCCCGGGGCTTAGGGATTTTTTCAAAAAAAACATTTTCTGCCGGTTAAGGTGTCGAGGGCTGATTTCTTTTCCTGTGATAAAAAGCCTTCTGTTTCGACCGCCAAACCTTTCAGGGGAGCATTTGCAACCGTTTGGCACCATTTTTGAGTGAATTGTCGAAAGTCAGATTTTTGATGAAATTGTGACCCCGATGCTTACGAATTTTTTCAAAAAAATTTTTCTGCCGGTTAAGGGGTCGAGGGCTGATTTCTTTTCCTGTGATAAAAAGGCTTCAGTTTTGATCGCCAAACATTACAGGGGAGCATTTGCACCCGTTTGGCACCATCTTTGAGTGAATTGCCGAAAGTCAGATTTTTGATGAAATTGTGACCCCGGGGCTTACGGATTTTTTCAAAAAAAAAATTTCGGCCGGTTAAGTTGTCGAGGGCTGATTTCTTGTCCTGTGATAAAAAGCCTTCTGTTTCGACCGCCAAACCTTTCAGGGGAGCATTTGCAACCGTTCAGCTCCATTTTTGAGTGAATTGTCGAAAGTCAGATTTCTAATGAAATTGGGACCCCGGGGCTTAGGGATTTTTTCAAAAAAATCATTTTCTGCCGGTTAAGGTGTCAAGGGCTGATTTCTTTTCCTGTGATAAAAAGCCTTCTGTTTCGACCGCCAAACCTTTCATGGGAGCATTTGCAACCGTTTGGCACCATTTTTGAGTGAATTGCCGAAAGTCAGATTTTTGATGAAATTGTGACCCGGGGCTTAGGGATTTTTTCAAAAAAAAATTTTCTGCTAGTTAAGTTGTCGAGGGCTGATTTATTGTCATGTGATAAAAAAACTTCTGCTTCGACCGCCAAACCTTTCAGGGGAGCATTTGCAACCGTTTGGCACCATTTTTGAATGAATTGCCGAAAGTCAGATTTTCGAGGAAATTTTGACCCCGGGGCTTAGGGATTTTTTCAAAAAAATATTTTTCTGCCGGTTAAGTTGTCGAGGGCTCATTTCTTGTCCTGTGATAGAAAGCCTTCTGTTTCGACCGCCAAACCTTTCATGGGAGCATTTGCAAGCATTTGGCACCATTTTTGAGTGAATTGCCGAAAGTCAGATTTTTGATGAAATTTTTTTTTTCTCCCGGTTAAGGTGTCGAGGGCTGATTTCTTTTCCTGTGATAAAAAGCCTTCTGTTTCGACCGTCAAACCTTTCAGGGGAGCATTTGCACCCGTTTGGCACCATTTTTGAGTGAATTGCCAAAAGTCAGATTTTTGATGAAATTGTGACCCCGGGGCTTAGGGATTTTTTCAAAAAAAAAATTTCTGCCGGTTAAGTTGTCGAGGGCTAATTTCTTCTCATCTGATAAAAAAACTTCTGTTTCGACAGCCCAACCTCTCAGGGGAGCATTTGCACCCGTTTGGCACCATTTTTTAGTGAATTGCCGAAAGTCAGATTTTTGATGAAATTGTGATTCTGGGGCTTACGGATTTTTTTTTAAAAAAAAATTTTGCCGGTTAAGTTGTCGAGGGCTGATTTCTTGTCCTGTGATAAAAAGCCTTCTGTTTCGACCGCCAAACCTTTCAGGGGAGCATTTGCAACCGTTCAGCTCCATTTTTGAGTGAATTGTCGAAAGTCAGATTTTTAATGAAATTGTGACCCCGGGGCTTAGGGATTTTTTCAAAAAAATCTTTTTCTGCCGGTTAAGGTGTCGAGGGCTGATTTCTTCTCATCTGATAAAAAAATTTCTGTTTCGACCGCCAAACCTTTCAGGGGAGCATTTGCAACCGTTTGGCACCATTTTTGAGTGAATTGCTGAAAGTCAGATTTTTGATGAAATTGTGACCCCGGGGATTAGAGATTTTTTCAAAAAAATCTTTTTCTGCTGGTTAAGTTGTTGAGGGCTGATTTCTTGTCCTGTGATAGAAAGCCTTCTGTTTCGATCGCCAAACCTTTCAGGGGAGCATTTGCAAGCATTTGGCACCATTTTTCAGTGAATTGCTGAAAGTCAAATTTTTGATGAAAATTTTTTTTTCCTGCCGGTTAAGGTGTCGAGGGCTGATTTCTTGTCCTGTGATAAAAAGCCTTCTGTTTCGATCGCCAAACCTTTCAGGGGAGGATTTGCACCCGTTTGGCACCATTTTTGAGTGAATTGCCAAAAGTCAGATTTTTGATGAAATTGTGACCCCGGGGCTTAGGGATTTTTTCAAAAAAAAAAATTCTGCCGGTTAAGTTGTCCGCGGCTGATTTCTTGTCCTGTGATAGAAAGCCTTCTGTTTCTACCGCCAAACCTTTCAGGGGAGCATTTGCAACCGTTTGGCACCATTTTTGAGTGAATTGCCGAAAGTCAGATTTTTGATGAAATTGTGACCCCGATGCTTACGGATTTTTTCAAAAAAAAATTTCTACCGGTTAAGGTGTCGAGGGCTGATTTCTTGTCCTGTGATAAAAAGCCTTCTGTTTCGACCGCCAAACCTTTCAGGGGAGCATTTGCAACCGTTCAGCTCCTTTTTTGAGTGAATTGTCGAAAGTCAGATTTTTAATGAAATTGTGACCCCGGGGCTTAGGGATTTTTTCAAAAAAAACATTTTCTGCCGGTTAAGGTGTCGAGGGCTGATTTCTTTTCCTGTGATAAAAAGCCTTCTGCTTCGACCGCCAAACCTTTCAGGGGAGCATTTGCAACCGTTTGGCACCATTTTTGAGTGAATTGTCGAAAGTCAGATTTTTGATGAAATTGTGACCCCGATGCTTACGAATTTTTTCAAAAAAATTTTTCTGCCGGTTAAAGGGTCGAGGGCTGATTTCTTTTCCTGTGATAAAAAGGCTTCAGTTTTGATCGCCAAACATTACAGGGGAGCATTTGCACCCGTTTGGCACCATCTTTGAGTGAATTGCCGAAAGTCAGATTTTTGATGAAATTGTGACCCCGGGGCTTAGGGATTTTTTCAAAAAAAAAATTTCGGCCGGTTAAGTTGTCGAGGGCTGATTTCTTGTCCTGTGATAAAAAGCCTTCTGTTTCGACCGCCAAACCTTTCAGGGGAGCATTTGAAACCGTTCAGCTCCATTTTTGAGTGAATTGTCGAAAGTCAGATTTCTAATGAAATTGGGACCCCGGGGCTTAGGGATTTTTTCAAAAAAATCATTTTCTGCCGGTTAAGGTGTCGAGGGCTGATTTCTTTTCCTGTGATAAAAAGCCTTCTGTTTCGACCGCCAAACCTTTCATGGGAGCATTTGCAACCGTTTGGCACCATTTTTGAGTGAATTGCCGAAAGTCAGATTTTTGATGAAATTGTGACCCGGGGCTTAGGGATTTTTTCAAAAAAAAAATTTCTGCTAGTTAAGTTGTCGAGGGCTGATTTATTGTCATGTGATAAAAAAACTTCTGCTTCGACCGCCAAACCTTTCAGGGGAGCATTTGCAACCGTTTGGCACCATTTTTGAATGAATTGCCGAAAGTCAGATTTTCGAGGAAATTTTGACACCGGGGCTTAGGGATTTTTTCAAAAAAATATTTTTCTGCCGGTTAAGTTGTCGAGGGCTCATTTCTTGTCCTGTGATAGAAAGCCTTCTGTTTCGACCGCCAAACCTTTCATGGGAGCATTTGCAAGCATTTGGCACCATTTTTGAGTGAATTGCCGAAAGTCAGATTTTTGATGAAATTGTGATTCCGGGGCTTACGGATTTTTTTTTAAAAAAAAATTTTGCCGGTTAAGTTGTCGAGGGCTGATTTCTTGTCCTGTGATAAAAAGCCCTCTGTTTCGACCGCCAAACCTTTCAGGGGAGCATTTGCAACCGTTCAGCTCCATTTTTGAGTGAATTGTCGAAAGTCAGATTTTTAATGAAATTGTGACCCCGGGGCTTAGGGATTTTTTCAAAAAAATCTTTTTCTGCCGGTTAAGGTGTCGAGGGCTGATTTCTTCTCATCTGATAAAAAAATTTCTGTTTCGACCGCCAAACATTTCAGGGGAGCATTTGCAACCGTTTGGCACCATTTTTGAGTGAATTGCTGAAAGTCAGATTTTTGATGAAATTGTGACCCCGGGGATTAGAGATTTTTTCAATAAAATATTTTTTTGCTGGTTAAGTTGTTGAGGGCTGATTTCTTGTCCTGTGATAGATAGCCTTCTGTTTCGACCGCCAAACGTTTCAGGGGAGCATTTGCAACCGTTCAGCTCCATTTTTGAGTGAATTGTCGAAAGTCAGATTTTTAATGAAATTGTGACCCCAATGATTACGGATTTTTTCAAAAAAATATTTTCTGCCGGTTAAGGTGTCGAGGGCTGATTTCTTGTCCTGTGATAAAAAGCCTTCTATTTCGACCGTCAAACCATTCAGGGGAGCATTTCCACCCGTTTGGCACCATTTTTGAGTGAATTGCCGAAAGTCAGATTTTTGAGGAAATTGTGACCCCGGGGCTTAGGGATTTTTTCAAAAAAATATTTTTCTCCCGGTTAAGTTGTCGAGGGCTGATTTCTTGTCCTGTGATAGAAAGCCTTCTGTTTCGACCGCTAAACCTTTCAGGGGAGCATTTGCAAGCATTTGGCACCATTTTTGAGTGAATTGCTGAAAGTCAGATTTTTGATGAAAAAATTTTTTTTCTGCCGGTTAAGGTGTCGAGGGCTGATTTCATTTCCTGTGATAAAAAGCCTTCTGTTTCGACCGTCAAACCATTCAGGGGAGCATTTGCACCCGTTTGGCACCATTTTTGAGTGAATTGCCGAAAGTCAGATTTTTGAGGAAATTGTGACCCCGGGGCTTAGGGATTTTTTCAAAAAAATATTTTTCTGCCGGTTAAGTTGTCGTGGGCTGATTTCTTGTCCTGTGATAAAAAGCCTTCTATTTCGACCGTCAAACCTTTCAGGGGAGCATTTGCACCCGTTTGGCACCATTTTTGAGTGAATTGCCGAAAGTCAGATTTTTGATGAAATTGTGACCCCGGGGCTTAGAGATTTTTTCAAAAAAATCTTTTTCTGCCGGTTAAGGTGTCGAGGGCTTTTTTCTTTTCCTGTGATAAAAAGCCTTCTATTTCGACCGTCAAACCATTCAGGGTAGCATTTGCACCCGTTTGGCACCATTTTTGAGTGAATTGCCGAAAGTCAGATTTTTGATGAAATTGTGACCCCGGGGCTTACAGATTTTTTCAAAAAAAAAATTCTGCCGTTTAAGTTGTCGAGGGCTGATTTCTTGTCCTGTGATAAAAAGACTTCTGTTTCGACCGCCAAATGTTTCAGGGGAGCATTTGCAACCGTTTGGCACCATTTTTGAGTGAATTGCCGAAAGTCAGATTTTTGATGAAATTGTGACCCCGGGGCTTAGGGATTTTTTCAAAAAAAATAATTTCCGCCAGTTAAGTTGTCGAGGGGTTATTTCTTCTCATCTGATAAAAAAACTTCTGTTTCGACCGCCAAACGTTTCAGGGGAGCATTTGCAACCATTCGGCACCATTTTTGAATGAATTGGCGAAAGTCAGATTTTTGATGAAATTGTGACCCCGGGGCTTACGGATTTTTTCAAAAAAATCTTTTTCTGCCGGTTAAGGTGTCGAGGGCTGATTTCTTTTCCTGTGATAAAAAGCCTTCTGTTTCGACCGCTAAACCTTTCAGGGGAGCATTTGCAACCGTTTTTGAGTGAATTGCCGAAAGACAGATTTTTAATGAAATTGTGACCCCGGGGCTTAGGGATTTTTTCAAAAAAAAAATTTCTGCTAGTTAAGTTGTCGAGGGCTGATTTATTGTCATGTGATAAAAAAACTTCTGTTTCGACCGCCAAACCTTTCAGGGGAGCATTTGCAACCGTTTGGCACCATTTTTGAGTGAATTGCCGAAAGTCAGATTTTTGATGAACTTTTTTTTTTCTCCCGGTTAAGGTGTCGAGGGCTGATTTCTTTTCCTGTGATAAAAAGCCTTCTGTTTCGACCGTCAAACCTTTCAGGGGAGCATTTGCACCCGTTTGGCACCATTTCTGAGTGAATTGTCGAAAGTCAGATTTTTAATGAAATTGGGACCCTGGGGCTTAGGGATTTTTTCAAAAAAATCATTTTCTGCCGGTCAAGGTGTCGAGGGCTGATTTCTTTTCCTGTGATAAAAAGCCTTCTGTTTCGACCGCCAAACCTTTCATGGGAGCATTTGCAACCATTTGGCACCATTTTTGAGTGAATTGCCGAAAGTCAGATTTTTGATGAAATTGTGACCCCGGGGCTTAGGGATTTTTTCAAAAAAATCTTTTTCTGCCGGTTAAGGTGTCGAGGGCTTTTTTCTTTTCCTGTGATAAAAAGCCTTCTATTTCGACAGCCCAACCTCTCAGGGGAGCATTTGCACCCGTTTGGCACCATTTTTTAGTGAATTGCCGAAAGTCAGATTTTTGATGAAATTGTGATTCCGGGGCTTACGGATTTTTTTTTTAAAAAAAAATTTTGCCGGTTAAGTTGTCGAGGGCTGATTTCTTGTCCTGTGATAAAAAGCCCTCTGTTTCGACCGCCAAACCTTTCAGGGGAGCATTTGCAACCGTTTGGCACCATTTTTGAGTGAATTGCTGAAAGTCAGATTTTTGATGAAATTGTGACCCCGGGGATTAGAGATTTTTTCAATAAAATATTTTTCTGCTGGTTAAGTTGTTGAGGGCTGATTTCTTGTCCTGTGATAGAAAGCCTTCTGTTTCGACCGCCAAACGTTTCAGGGGAGCATTTGCAACCGTTCAGCTCCATTTTTGAGTGAATTGTCGAAAGTCAGATTTTTAATGAAATTGTGACCCAATGATTACGGATTTTTTCAAAAAAATATTTTCTGCCGGTTAAGGTGTCGAGGGCTGATTTCTTGTCCTGTGATAAAAAGCCTTCTATTTCGACCGTCAAACCATTCAGGGGAGCATTTCCACCCGTTTGGCACCATTTTTGAGTGAATTGCCGAAAGTCAGATTTTTGAGGAAATTGTGACCCCGGGGCTTAGGGATTTTTTCAAAAAAATATTTTTCTCCCGGTTAAGTTGTCGAGGGCTGATTTCTTTTCCTGTGATAGAAAGCCTTCTGTTTCGACCGCCAAACCTTTCAGGGGAGCATTTGCAAGCATTTGGCACCATTTTTGAGTGAATTGCTGAAAGTCAGATTTTTGATGAAAAAATTTTTTTTCTGCCGGTTAAGGTGTCGAGGGCTGATTTCTTTTCCTGTGATAAAAAGCCTTCTGTTTCGACCGTCAAACCATTCAGGGGAGCATTTGCACCCGTTTGGCACCATTTTTGAGTGAATTGCCGAAAGTCAGATTTTTGAGGAAATTGTGACCCCGGGGCTTAGGGATTTTTTCAAAAAAATCTTTTTCTGCCGGTTAAGGTGTCGAGGGCTTTTTTCTTTTCCTGTGATAAAAAGCCTTCTATTTTGACCGTCAAACCATTCAGGGTAGCATTTGCACCCGTTTGGCACCATTTTTGAGTGAATTGCCGAAAGTCAGATTTTTGATGAAATTGTGACCCCGGGGCTTACAGATTTTTTCAAAAAAAAAATTCTGCCGTTTAAGTTGTCGAGGGCTGATTTCTTGTCCTGTGATAAAAAGACTTCTGTTTTGACCGCCAAACGTTTCAGGGGAGCATTTGCAACCGTTTGGCACCATTTTTGAGTGAATTGCCGAAAGTCAGATTTTTGATGAAATTGTGACCCCGGGGCTTAGGGATTTTTTCAAAAAAAATAATTTCCGCCAGTTAAGTTGTCGAGGGGTTATTTCTTCTCATCTGATAAAAAAACTTCTGTTTCGACCGCCAAACGTTTCAGGGGAGCATTTGCAACCATTCGGCACCATTTTTGAATGAATTGGCGAAAGTCAGATTTTTGATGAAATTGTGACCCCGGGGCTTACGGATTTTTTCAAAAAAATCTTTTTCTGCCGGTTAAGGTGTCGAGGGCTGATTTCTTTTCCTGTGATAAAAAGCCTTCTGTTTCGACCGCTAAACCTTTCAGGGGAGCATTTGCAACCGTTTGGCACCATTTTGGAGTGAATTGCCGAAAGTCAGATTTTTGAGGAAATTGTGACCCCGGGGCTTAGGGATTTTTTCAAAAAAATATTTTTCTGCCGGTTAAATTGTCGAGGGCTGATTTCTTGTCCTGTGATAGAAAGCCTTCTGTTTCGACCGCCAAACCTTTCAGGGGAGCATTTGCAACCGTTCAGCTCCATTTTTGAGTGAATTGTCGAAAGTCAGATTTTTAATGAAATTGTGACCCCGGGGCTTAGGGATTTTTTCAAAAAAATCTTTTTCTGCCGGTTAAGGTGTCGAGGGCTGATTTCTTCTCATCTGATAAAAAAATTTCTGTTTCGACCGCCAAACCTTTCAGGGGAGCATTTGCAACCGTTTGACACCATTTTTGAGTGAATTGTCGAAAGTCAGATTTCTAATGAAATTGTGACCCCGGGGATTAGAGATTTTTTCAAAAAAATCTTTTTCTGCTGCTTAAGTTGTTGAGGGCTGATTTCTTGTCCTGTGATAAAAAGCCTTCTGTTTCGACCGCCAAACCTTTCAGGGGAGCATTTGCAACCGTTCAGCTCCATTTTTGAGTGAATTGTCGAAAGTCAGATTTTTAATGAAATTGTGACCCCGGGGCTTAGGGATTTTTTCAAAAAAATCTTTTTCTGCCGGTTAAGGTGTCGAGGGCTGATTTCTTCTCATCTGATAAAAAAATTTCTGTTTCGACCGCCAAACCTTTCAGGGGAGCATTTGCAACCGTTTGGCACCATTTTTGAGTGAATTGCTGAAAGTCAGATTTTTGATGAAATTGTGACCCCGGGGATTAGAGATTTTTTCAAAAAAATCTTTTTCTGCTGGTTAAGTTGTTGAGGGCTGATTTCTTGTCCTGTGATAGAAAGCCTTCTGTTTCGATCGCCAAACCTTTCAGGGGAGCATTTGCAAGCATTTGGCACCATTTTTCAGTGAATTGCTGAAAGTCAAATTTTTGATGAAAATTTTTTTTTCCTGCCGGTTAAGGTGTCGAGGGCTGATTTCTTGTCCTGTGATAAAAAGCCTTCTGTTTCGATCGCCAAACCTTTCAGGGGAGGATTTGCACCCGTTTGGCACCATTTTTGAGTGAATTGCCAAAAGTCAGATTTTTGATGAAATTGTGACCCCGGGGCTTAGGGATTTTTTCAAAAA
Source organism: Podarcis filfolensis (assembly GCF_964270895.1). NCBI lineage: Eukaryota > Metazoa > Chordata > Lepidosauria > Squamata > Lacertidae > Podarcis > Podarcis filfolensis. Next base: position 11,620,296 of record NC_139611.1, on the reverse strand, counting down.
AAAAAATTCTGCCGGTTAAGTTGTCCGCGGCTGATTTCTTGTCCTGTGATAGAAAGCCTTCTGTTTCTACCGCCAAACCTTTCAGGGGAGCATTTGCAACCGTTTGGCACCATTTTTGAGTGAATTGCCGAAAGTCAGATTTTTGATGAAATTGTGACCCCGATGCTTACGGATTTTTTCAAAAAAAAATTTCTACCGGTTAAGGTGTCGAGGGCTGATTTCTTGTCCTGTGATAAAAAGCCTTCTGTTTCGACCGCCAAACCTTTCAGGGGAGCATTTGCAACCGTTCAGCTCCTTTTTTGAGTGAATTGTCGAAAGTCAGATTTTTAATGAAATTGTGACCCCGGGGCTTAGGGATTTTTTCAAAAAAAACATTTTCTGCCGGTTAAGGTGTCGAGGGCTGATTTCTTTTCCTGTGATAAAAAGCCTTCTGCTTCGACCGCCAAACCTTTCAGGGGAGCATTTGCAACCGTTTGGCACCATTTTTGAGTGAATTGTCGAAAGTCAGATTTTTGATGAAATTGTGACCCCGATGCTTACGAATTTTTTCAAAAAAATTTTTCTGCCGGTTAAAGGGTCGAGGGCTGATTTCTTTTCCTGTGATAAAAAGGCTTCAGTTTTGATCGCCAAACATTACAGGGGAGCATTTGCACCCGTTTGGCACCATCTTTGAGTGAATTGCCGAAAGTCAGATTTTTGATGAAATTGTGACCCCGGGGCTTAGGGATTTTTTCAAAAAAAAAATTTCGGCCGGTTAAGTTGTCGAGGGCTGATTTCTTGTCCTGTGATAAAAAGCCTTCTGTTTCGACCGCCAAACCTTTCAGGGGAGCATTTGAAACCGTTCAGCTCCATTTTTGAGTGAATTGTCGAAAGTCAGATTTCTAATGAAATTGGGACCCCGGGGCTTAGGGATTTTTTCAAAAAAATCATTTTCTGCCGGTTAAGGTGTCGAGGGCTGATTTCTTTTCCTGTGATAAAAAGCCTTCTGTTTCGACCGCCAAACCTTTCATGGGAGCATTTGCAACCGTTTGGCACCATTTTTGAGTGAATTGCCGAAAGTCAGATTTTTGATGAAATTGTGACCCGGGGCTTAGGGATTTTTTCAAAAAAAAAATTTCTGCTAGTTAAGTTGTCGAGGGCTGATTTATTGTCATGTGATAAAAAAACTTCTGCTTCGACCGCCAAACCTTTCAGGGGAGCATTTGCAACCGTTTGGCACCATTTTTGAATGAATTGCCGAAAGTCAGATTTTCGAGGAAATTTTGACACCGGGGCTTAGGGATTTTTTCAAAAAAATATTTTTCTGCCGGTTAAGTTGTCGAGGGCTCATTTCTTGTCCTGTGATAGAAAGCCTTCTGTTTCGACCGCCAAACCTTTCATGGGAGCATTTGCAAGCATTTGGCACCATTTTTGAGTGAATTGCCGAAAGTCAGATTTTTGATGAAATTGTGATTCCGGGGCTTACGGATTTTTTTTTAAAAAAAAATTTTGCCGGTTAAGTTGTCGAGGGCTGATTTCTTGTCCTGTGATAAAAAGCCCTCTGTTTCGACCGCCAAACCTTTCAGGGGAGCATTTGCAACCGTTCAGCTCCATTTTTGAGTGAATTGTCGAAAGTCAGATTTTTAATGAAATTGTGACCCCGGGGCTTAGGGATTTTTTCAAAAAAATCTTTTTCTGCCGGTTAAGGTGTCGAGGGCTGATTTCTTCTCATCTGATAAAAAAATTTCTGTTTCGACCGCCAAACATTTCAGGGGAGCATTTGCAACCGTTTGGCACCATTTTTGAGTGAATTGCTGAAAGTCAGATTTTTGATGAAATTGTGACCCCGGGGATTAGAGATTTTTTCAATAAAATATTTTTTTGCTGGTTAAGTTGTTGAGGGCTGATTTCTTGTCCTGTGATAGATAGCCTTCTGTTTCGACCGCCAAACGTTTCAGGGGAGCATTTGCAACCGTTCAGCTCCATTTTTGAGTGAATTGTCGAAAGTCAGATTTTTAATGAAATTGTGACCCCAATGATTACGGATTTTTTCAAAAAAATATTTTCTGCCGGTTAAGGTGTCGAGGGCTGATTTCTTGTCCTGTGATAAAAAGCCTTCTATTTCGACCGTCAAACCATTCAGGGGAGCATTTCCACCCGTTTGGCACCATTTTTGAGTGAATTGCCGAAAGTCAGATTTTTGAGGAAATTGTGACCCCGGGGCTTAGGGATTTTTTCAAAAAAATATTTTTCTCCCGGTTAAGTTGTCGAGGGCTGATTTCTTGTCCTGTGATAGAAAGCCTTCTGTTTCGACCGCTAAACCTTTCAGGGGAGCATTTGCAAGCATTTGGCACCATTTTTGAGTGAATTGCTGAAAGTCAGATTTTTGATGAAAAAATTTTTTTTCTGCCGGTTAAGGTGTCGAGGGCTGATTTCATTTCCTGTGATAAAAAGCCTTCTGTTTCGACCGTCAAACCATTCAGGGGAGCATTTGCACCCGTTTGGCACCATTTTTGAGTGAATTGCCGAAAGTCAGATTTTTGAGGAAATTGTGACCCCGGGGCTTAGGGATTTTTTCAAAAAAATATTTTTCTGCCGGTTAAGTTGTCGTGGGCTGATTTCTTGTCCTGTGATAAAAAGCCTTCTATTTCGACCGTCAAACCTTTCAGGGGAGCATTTGCACCCGTTTGGCACCATTTTTGAGTGAATTGCCGAAAGTCAGATTTTTGATGAAATTGTGACCCCGGGGCTTAGAGATTTTTTCAAAAAAATCTTTTTCTGCCGGTTAAGGTGTCGAGGGCTTTTTTCTTTTCCTGTGATAAAAAGCCTTCTATTTCGACCGTCAAACCATTCAGGGTAGCATTTGCACCCGTTTGGCACCATTTTTGAGTGAATTGCCGAAAGTCAGATTTTTGATGAAATTGTGACCCCGGGGCTTACAGATTTTTTCAAAAAAAAAATTCTGCCGTTTAAGTTGTCGAGGGCTGATTTCTTGTCCTGTGATAAAAAGACTTCTGTTTCGACCGCCAAATGTTTCAGGGGAGCATTTGCAACCGTTTGGCACAATTTTTGAGTGAATTGCCGAAAGTCAGATTTTTGATGAAATTGTGACCCCGGGGCTTAGGGATTTTTTCAAAAAAAATAATTTCCGCCAGTTAAGTTGTCGAGGGGTTATTTCTTCTCATCTGATAAAAAAACTTCTGTTTCGACCGCCAAACGTTTCAGGGGAGCATTTGCAACCATTCGGCACCATTTTTGAATGAATTGGCGAAAGTCAGATTTTTGATGAAATTGTGACCCCGGGGCTTACGGATTTTTTCAAAAAAATCTTTTTCTGCCGGTTAAGGTGTCGAGGGCTGATTTCTTTTCCTGTGATAAAAAGCCTTCTGTTTCGACCGCTAAACCTTTCAGGGGAGCATTTGCAACCGTTTTTGAGTGAATTGCCGAAAGACAGATTTTTAATGAAATTGTGACCCCGGGGCTTAGGGATTTTTTCAAAAAAAAAAATTTCTGCTAGTTAAGTTGTCGAGGGCTGATTTATTGTCATGTGATAAAAAAACTTCTGTTTCGACCGCCAAACCTTTCAGGGGAGCATTTGCAACCGTTTGGCACCATTTTTGAGTGAATTGCCGAAAGTCAGATTTTTGATGAACTTTTTTTTTTCTCCCGGTTAAGGTGTCGAGGGCTGATTTCTTTTCCTGTGATAAAAAGCCTTCTGTTTCGACCGTCAAACCTTTCAGGGGAGCATTTGCACCCGTTTGGCACCATTTCTGAGTGAATTGTCGAAAGTCAGATTTTTAATGAAATTGGGACCCGGGGCTTAGGGATTTTTTCAAAAAAATCATTTTCTGCCGGTCAAGGTGTCGAGGGCTGATTTCTTTTCCTGTGATAAAAAGCCTTCTGTTTCGACCGCCAAACCTTTCATGGGAGCATTTGCAACCATTTGGCACCATTTTTGAGTGAATTGCCGAAAGTCAGATTTTTGATGAAATTGTGACCCCGGGGCTTAGGGATTTTTTCAAAAAAATCTTTTTCTGCCGGTTAAGGTGTCGAGGGCTTTTTTCTTTTCCTGTGATAAAAAGCCTTCTATTTCGACAGCCCAACCTCTCAGGGGAGCATTTGCACCCGTTTGGCACCATTTTTTAGTGAATTGCCGAAAGTCAGATTTTTGATGAAATTGTGATTCCGGGGCTTACGGATTTTTTTTTTAAAAAAAAAATTTGCCGGTTAAGTTGTCGAGGGCTGATTTCTTGTCCTGTGATAAAAAGCCCTCTGTTTCGACCGCCAAACCTTTCAGGGGAGCATTTGCAACCGTTTGGCACCATTTTTGAGTGAATTGCTGAAAGTCAGATTTTTGATGAAATTGTGACCCCGGGGATTAGAGATTTTTTCAATAAAATATTTTTCTGCTGGTTAAGTTGTTGAGGGCTGATTTCTTGTCCTGTGATAGAAAGCCTTCTGTTTCGACCGCCAAACGTTTCAGGGGAGCATTTGCAACCGTTCAGCTCCATTTTTGAGTGAATTGTCGAAAGTCAGATTTTTAATGAAATTGTGACCCAATGATTACGGATTTTTTCAAAAAAATATTTTCTGCCGGTTAAGGTGTCGAGGGCTGATTTCTTGTCCTGTGATAAAAAGCCTTCTATTTCGACCGTCAAACCATTCAGGGGAGCATTTCCACCCGTTTGGCACCATTTTTGAGTGAATTGCCGAAAGTCAGATTTTTGAGGAAATTGTGACCCCGGGGCTTAGGGATTTTTTCAAAAAAATATTTTTCTCCCGGTTAAGTTGTCGAGGGCTGATTTCTTTTCCTGTGATAGAAAGCCTTCTGTTTCGACCGCCAAACCTTTCAGGGGAGCATTTGCAAGCATTTGGCACCATTTTTGAGTGAATTGCTGAAAGTCAGATTTTTGATGAAAAAATTTTTTTTCTGCCGGTTAAGGTGTCGAGGGCTGATTTCTTTTCCTGTGATAAAAAGCCTTCTGTTTCGACCGTCAAACCATTCAGGGGAGCATTTGCACCCGTTTGGCACCATTTTTGAGTGAATTGCCGAAAGTCAGATTTTTGAGGAAATTGTGACCCCGGGGCTTAGGGATTTTTTCAAAAAAATATTTTTCTGCCGGTTAAGTTGTCGTGGGCTGATTTCCTGTCCTGTAATAAAAAGCCTTCTATTTCGACCGTCAAACCTTTCAGGGGAGCATTTGCACCCGTTTGGCACCATTTTTGAGTGAATTGCCGAAAGTCAGATTTTTGATGAAATTGTGACCCCGGGGCTTAGGGATTTTTTCAAAAAAATCTTTTTCTGCCGGTTAAGGTGTCGAGGGCTTTTTTCTTTTCCTGTGATAAAAAGCCTTCTATTTCGACCGTCAAACCATTCAGGGTAGCATTTGCACCCGTTTGGCACCATTTTTGAGTGAATTGCCGAAAGTCAGATTTTTGATGAAATTGTGACCCCGGGGCTTACAGATTTTTTCAAAAAAAAAATTCTGCCGTTTAAGTTGTCGAGGGCTGATTTCTTGTCCTGTGATAAAAAGACTTCTGTTTCGACCGCCAAACGTTTCAGGGGAGCATTTGCAACCGTTTGGCACCATTTTTGAGTGAATTGCCGAAAGTCAGATTTTTGATGAAATTGTGACCCCGGGGCTTAGGGATTTTTTCAAAAAAAATAATTTCCGCCAGTTAAGTTGTCGAGGGGTTATTTCTTCTCATCTGATAAAAAAACTTCTGTTTCGACCGCCAAACGTTTCAGGGGAGCATTTGCAACCATTCGGCACCATTTTTGAATGAATTGGCGAAAGTCAGATTTTTGATGAAATTGTGACCCCGGGGCTTACGGATTTTTTCAAAAAAATCTTTTTCTGCCGGTTAAGGTGTCGAGGGCTGATTTCTTTTCCTGTGATAAAAAGCCTTCTGTTTCGACCGCTAAACCTTTCAGGGGAGCATTTGCAACCGTTTGGCACCATTTTGGAGTGAATTGCCGAAAGTCAGATTTTTGAGGAAATTGTGACCCCGGGGCTTAGGGATTTTTTCAAAAAAATATTTTTCTGCCGGTTAAATTGTCGAGGGCTGATTTCTTGTCCTGTGATAGAAAGCCTTCTGTTTCGACCGCCAAACCTTTCAGGGGAGCATTTGCAACCGTTCAGCTCCATTTTTGAGTGAATTGTCGAAAGTCAGATTTTTAATGAAATTGTGACCCCGGGGCTTAGGGATTTTTTCAAAAAAATCTTTTTCTGCCGGTTAAGGTGTCGAGGGCTGATTTCTTCTCATCTGATAAAAAAATTTCTGTTTCGACCGCCAAACCTTTCAGGGGAGCATTTGCAACCGTTTGACACCATTTTTGAGTGAATTGTCGAAAGTCAGATTTCTAATGAAATTGTGACCCCGGGGATTAGAGATTTTTTCAAAAAAATCTTTTTCTGCTGCTTAAGTTGTTGAGGGCTGATTTCTTGTCCTGTGATAAAAAGCCTTCTGTTTCGACCGCCAAACCTTTCAGGGGAGCATTTGCAACCATTTGGCACCATTTTTGAGTGAATTGCCGAAAGTCAGATTTTTGATGAAATTGTGACCCCGGGGCTTACAGATTTTTTTTAAAAAAAAATTTCTGCCGTTTAAGTTGTCGAGGGCTGATTTCTTGTCCTGTGATAAAAAGACTTCTGTTTCGACCGCCAAAGGTTTCAGGGGAGCATTTGCAACCGTTTGGCACCATTTTTGAGTGAATTGCCGAAAGTCAGATTTTTGATGAAATTGTGACCCCGATGCTTACGGATTTTTTTTTAAAAAAATTTCTGCCGTTTAAGTTGTCGAGGGCTGATTTCTTGTCCTGTGATAAAAAGACTTCTGTTTCGACCGCCAAACGTTTCAGTGGAGCATTTGCACCCGTTTGGCACCATTTTTGAGTGAATTGCCGAAAGTCAGATTTTTGAGGAAATTGTGACCCCGGGGCTTAGGGATTTTTTCAAAAAAATATTTTTCTCCCGGTTAAGTTGTCGAGGGCTGATTTCTTTTCCTGTGATAGAAAGCCTTCTGTTTCGAACGCCAAACCTTTCAGGGGAGCATTTGCAAGCATTTGGCACCATTTTTGAGTGAATTGCTGAAAGTCAGATTTTTGATGAAAAATTTTTTTTTCTGCCGGTTAAGGTGTCGAGGGCTGATTTCTTTTCCTGTGATAAAAAGCCTTCTGTTTCGACCGTCAAACCATTCAGCGGAGCATTTGCACCCGTTTGGCACCATTTTTGAGTGAATTGCCGAAAGTCAGATTTTTGAGGAAATTGTGACCCCGGGGCTTAGGGATTTTTTCAAAAAAATATTTTTCTGCCGGTTAAGTTGTCGTGGGCTGATTTCCTGTCCTGTAATAAAAAGCCTTCTATTTCGACCGTCAAACCTTTCAGGGGAGCATTTGCACCCGTTTGGCACCATTTTTGAGTGAATTGCCGAAAGTCAGATTTTTGATGAAATTGTGACCCCGGGGCTTAGGGATTTTTTCAAAAAAATCTTTTTCTGCCGGTTAAGGTGTCGAGGGCTTTTTTCTTTTCCTGTGATAAAAAGCCTTCTATTTCGACCGTCAAACCATTCAGGGTAGCATTTGCACCCGTTTGGCACCATTTTTGAGTGAATTGCCGAAAGTCAGATTTTTGATGAAATTGTGACCCCGGGGCTTACAGATTTTTTCAAAAAAAAAATTCTGCCGTTTAAGTTGTCGAGGGCTGATTTCTTGTCCTGTGATAAAAAGACTTCTGTTTCGACCGCCAAACGTTTCAGGGGAGCATTTGCAACCGTTTGGCACCATTTTTGAGTGAATTGCCGAAAGTCAGATTTTTGATGAAATTGTGACCCCGGGGCTTAGGGATTTTTTCAAAAAAAATAATTTCCGCCAGTTAAGTTGTCGAGGGGTTATTTCTTCTCATCTGATAAAAAAACTTCTGTTTCGACCGCCAAACGTTTCAGGGGAGCATTTGCAACCATTCGGCACCATTTTTGAATGAATTGGCGAAAGTCAGATTTTTGATGAAATTGTGACCCCGGGGCTTACGGATTTTTTCAAAAAAATCTTTTTCTGCCGGTTAAGGTGTCGAGGGCTGATTTCTTTTCCTGTGATAAAAAGCCTTCTGTTTCGACCGCTAAACCTTTCAGGGGAGCATTTGCAACCGTTTGGCACCATTTTGGAGTGAATTGCCGAAAGTCAGATTTTTGAGGAAATTGTGACCCCGGGGCTTAGGGATTTTTTCAAAAAAATATTTTTCTGCCGGTTAAATTGTCGAGGGCTGATTTCTTGTCCTGTGATAGAAAGCCTTCTGTTTCGACCGCCAAACCTTTCAGGGGAGCATTTGCAACCGTTCAGCTCCATTTTTGAGTGAATTGTCGAAAGTCAGATTTTTAATGAAATTGTGACCCCGGGGCTTAGGGATTTTTTCAAAAAAATCTTTTTCTGCCGGTTAAGGTGTCGAGGGCTGATTTCTTCTCATCTGATAAAAAAATTTCTGTTTCGACCGCCAAACCTTTCAGGGGAGCATTTGCAACCGTTTGACACCATTTTTGAGTGAATTGTCGAAAGTCAGATTTCTAATGAAATTGTGACCCCGGGGATTAGAGATTTTTTCAAAAAAATCTTTTTCTGCTGCTTAAGTTGTTGAGGGCTGATTTCTTGTCCTGTGATAAAAAGCCTTCTGTTTCGACCGCCAAACCTTTCAGGGGAGCATTTGCAACCATTTGGCACCATTTTTGAGTGAATTGCCGAAAGTCAGATTTTTGATGAAATTGTGACCCCGGGGCTTACAGATTTTTTTTTTAAAAAAATTTCTGCCGTTTAAGTTGTCGAGGGCTGATTTCTTGTCCTGTGATAAAAAGACTTCTGTTTCGACCGCCAAAGGTTTCAGGGGAGCATTTGCAACCGTTTGGCACCATTTTTGAGTGAATTGCCGAAAGTCAGATTTTTGATGAAATTGTGACCCCGATGCTTACGGATTTTTTTTTAAAAAAATTTCTGCCGTTTAAGTTGTCGAGGGCTGATTTCTTGTCCTGTGATAAAAAGACTTCTGTTTCGACCGCCAAACGTTTCAGTGGAGCATTTGCAACCGTTTGGCACCATTTTTGAGTGAATTGCCCAAAGTCAGATTTTTGATGAAATTGTGACCCCGGGGCTTACGGATTTTTTCAAAAAAATATATTCTGCCGGTTAAGGTGTCGAGGGCTGATTTCATTTCCTGTGATAAAAAGCCTTCTGTTTCGACCGTCAAACCATTCAGGGGAGCATTTGCACCCGTTTGGCACCATTTTTGAGTGAATTGCCAAAAGTCAGATTTTTGATGAAATTGTGACCCCGGGGCTTAGGGTTTTTTTTAAAAAAATCTTTTTCTGCCGGTTAAGTTGTCGAGGGCTGATTTCTTGTCCTGTGATAGAAAGCCTTCTGTTTCGACCGCCAAACCTTTCATGGGAGCATTTGCAAGCATTTGGCACCATTTATAAGCGAATTGCCGAAAGTCAGATTTTTGATGAAAAATTTTTTTTTCTGCCGGTTAAGGTGTCGAGGGCTGATTTCTTTTCCTGTGATAAAAAGCCTTCTGTTTCTACCGCCAAACCTTTCAGGGGAGCATTTGCACCCGTTTGGCACCATTTTTGAGAGAATTGCCAAAAGTCAGATTTTTGATGAAATTGTGACCCCGGGGCTTAGGGATTTTTTCAAAAAAATCTTTTTCTGCTGGTTAAGGTGTCGAGGGCTGATTTCTTGTCCTGTGATAAAAAGCCTTCTGTTTCGACCGCCAAACCTTTCAGGGGAGCATTTGCAAGCATTTGGCACCATTTTTGAGTGAATTGCCGAAAGTCAGATTTTTGATGAAATTGGGACCCCGGGGCTTACGGATTTTTTCAAAAAAATCTTTTTCTGCCGGTTAAGGTGTCGAGGGCTGATTTCTTTTCCTGTGATAAAAAGCCTTCTATTTCGACCGTCAAACCATTCACGGGAGCATTTGCACCCGTTTGGCACCATTTTTGAGTGAATTGCCGAAAGTCAGATTTTTGAGGAAATTGTGACCCCGGGGCTTACAGATTTTTTCAAAAAAGAATTTCTGCTGGTAAAGTTGTCCGCGGCTGATTTCTTTTCCTGTGATAAAAAGCCTTCTGTTTCGATCGCCAAACCTTTCAGGGGAGCATTTGCAAGCATTTGGCACCATTTTTCAGTGAATTGCTGAAAGTCAGATTTTTGATGAAAATTTTTTTTTTCTGCCGGTTAAGTTGTTGAGGTCTGATTTCTTGTCCTGTGATAAAAAGCCTTCTGTTTCGACCGTCAAACCTTTCAGGGGAGCATTTGCACCCGTTTGGCACCATTTTTGAGTGAATTGCCGAAAGTCAGATTTTTGATGAAATTGTGACCCCGGGGCTTAGGGATTTTTTCAAAAAAATCTTTTTCTGCCGGTTAAGGTGTCGAGGGCTTTTTTCTTTTCCCGTGATAAAAAACCTTCTATTTCGACCGTCAAACCATTCAGGGGAGCATTTGCACCCGTTTGGCACCATTTTTGAGTGAATTGCCGAAAGTCAGATTTTTGATGAAATTGTGACCCCGGGGCTTACGGATTTTTTCAAAAAAAAAATTCTGCCGGTTAATTTATTGAGGGCTGATTTCTTGTCCTGTGATAAAAAGCCTTCTCTTTCGACCGCCAAACCTTTCAGGGGAGCATTTGCAACCGTTTGACACCATTTTTGAATCAATTGCCGAAAGTCAGATTTTTGATGAAATTGTGACCCCGGGGCTTACGGATTTTTTCAAAAAAAATCTTTTTCTGCCGGTTAAGGTGTCGAGGGCTGATTTCTTTTCCTGTGATAAAAAAACTTCTGTTTCGACCGCTAAACCTTTCAGGGGAGCATTTGCAAGCATTTGGAACCATTTTTGAGTGAATTGCCGAAAGTCAGATTTTTGATGAAATTGTGACCCCGGGGCTAACGGATTTTTTCAAAAAAAATCTTTTTCTGCCGGTTAAGGTGTCGAGGGCTGATTTCTTTTCCTGTGGTAAAAAGCCTTCTGTTTCGACCGTCAAACCTTTCAGGGGAGCATTTGCAACCGTTCAGCTCCATTTTTCAGTGAATTGTCGAAAGTCAGATTTTTGATGAAATTGTGACCCCAGGGCTTAGGGATTTTTTCAAAAAAATCTTTTTCTGCCGGTTAAGGTGTCGAGGGCTGATTTCTTTTCCTGTGATAAAAAAGCTTTCTTTTTCGACCGCCAAACCTTTCAGGGGAGCATTTGCAACCGTTTGGCACTATTTTTGAGTGAATTGCCAAAAGTCAGATTTTTGATGAAATTGTGACCCCGATGCTTACGGATTTTTTCAAAAAAAAATTTCTGCCGGTTAAGGTGTCAAGGGCTGATTTCTTTTCCTGTGATAAAAAGCCTTCAGTTTTGATCGCCAAACATTTCAGGGGAGCATTTGCACCTGTTTGGCACCATTTTTGAGTGAATTGCCGAAAGTCAGATTTTTGATGAAATTGTGACCCCGGGGCTTAGAGATTTTTTAAAAAAAATATTTTTCTGCCGGTTAAGTTGTCAAGGGCTGATTTCTTTTCCTGTGATAGAAAGCCTTCTGTTTCGACCGCCAAACCTTTCAGGGGAGTATTTGCAAGCATTTGGCACCATTTTTGAGTGAATTGCCGAAAGTCAGATTTTTGATGAAAAATTTTTTTTTCTGCCGGTTAAGGTGTCGAGGGCTGATTTCTTTTCCTGTGATAAAAAGCCTTCTGTTTCGACCGTCAAACCTTTCAGGGGAGGATTTGAACCCGTTTGGCACCATTTTTGAGTGAATTGCCAAAAGTCAGATTTTTGATGAAATTGTGACCCCGGGGCTTAGGGATTTTTTCAAAAAAAAAATTTCTGCTGGTTAAGTTGTCGAGGGCTGATTTCTTCTCATCTGATAAAAAAACTTCTGTTTCGACAGCCAAACCTCTCAGGGGAGCATTTGCACCCGTTTGGCACCATTTTTGAGTGAATTGCCGAAAGTCAGATTTTTGATGAAATTGTGACCCCGGGGCTTACAGATTTTTTCAAAAAAAAATTCCTGCCGTTTAAGTTGTCGAGGGCTGATTTCTTTTCCTCTGATAAAAAGCCTTCTGTTTCGACCGCCAAACCTTTCAGGGGAACATTTGCAACCGTTGGCACCATTTTTGAGTGAATAGCCGAAAGTCAGATTTTTGATGAAATTGTGACCCCGGGGCTTAGAGATTTTTTTAAAAAAATATTTTTCTGCCGGTTAAGTTGTCGAGGGCTGATTTCTTTTCCTGTGATAGAAAGCCTTCTGTTTCGACCGCCAAACCTTTCAGGGGAGTATTTGCAAGCATTTGGCACCATTTTTGAGTGAATTGCCGAAAGTCAGATTTTTGATGAAAAAATTTTTTTTCTGCCGGTTAAGGTGTCAAGGGCTGATTTCTTTTCCTCTGATAAAAAGCCTTCTGTTTCGAACGCCAAACCTTTCAGGGGAGCATTTGCAAGCATTTGGCACCATTTTTGAGTGAATTGCCGAAAGTCAGATTTTTTATGAAATTGTGACCCCAATGATTACGGATTTTTTCAAAAAAATATTTTCTGCCGGTTAAGGTGTCGAGGGCTGATTTCTTTTCCTGTGATAAAAAGCCTTCTGTTTCGACCGTCAAACCATTCAGGGGAGCATTTGCACCCGTTTGGCACCATTTTTGAGTGAATTGCCGAAAGTCAGATTTTTGATGAAATTGTGACCCCGGGGCTTAGGGATTTTTTCAAAAAAATCTTTTTCTGCCGGTTAAGTTGTTGAGGGCTGATTTCTTGTCATGTGATAAAAAAACTTCTGTTTCGACCGCTAAACCTTTCAGGGGAGCATTTGCAACTGTTTGGCACCATTTTGGAGTGAATTGCCGAAAGTCAGATTTTTGAGGAAATTGCGACCCCGGGGCTTAGGGATTTTTTCAAAAAAAAAAATTTCTGCCGGTTAAGTTGTCGAGGGCTGATTTCTTCTCATCTGATAAAAAAACTTCTGTTTCGACAGCCAAACCTCTCAGGGGAGCATTTGCACCCGTTTGGCACCATTTTTTAATGAATTGCCGAAAGTCAGATTTTTGATGAAATTGTGATTCCGGGGCTTACGGATTTTTTTTTAAAAAAAAAATTTGCCGGTTAAGTTGTCGAGGGCTGATTTCTTGTCCTGTGATAAGAAGCCTTCTGTTTCGACCGCCAAACCTTTCAGGGGAGCATTTGCAACCGTTCAGCTCCATTTTTGAGTGAATTGTCTAAAGTCAGATTTTTAATGAAATTGTGACCCCGGGGCTTAGGGATTTTTTCAAAAAAATCTTTTTCTGCCGGTTAAGGTGTCGAGGGCTGATTTCTTCTCATCTGATAAAAAAATTTCTATTTCGACTGCCAAACCTTTCAGGGGAGCATTTGCAACCGTTTGGCACCATTTTTGAGTGAATTGCCGAAAGTCAGATTTTTGAGGAAATTGTGACCCCGGGGCTTAGGGATTTTTTCAAAAAAATATTTTTCTGCCGGTTAAGTTGTCGAGGGCTGATTTCTTGTCCTGTGATAGAAAGCCTTCTGTTTCGACCGCCAAACCTTTCAGGGGAGCATTTGCAAGCATTTGGCACCATTTTTGAGTGAATTGCTGAAAGTCAGATTTTTGATGAAAAAATTTTTTTTCTGCCGGTTAAGGTGTCGAGGGCTGATTTCTTTTCCTGTGATAAAAAGCCTTCTGTTTCGACCGTCAAACCTTTCAGGGGAGCATTTGCACCCGTTTGGCACCATTTTTTATTGAATTGCCGAAAGTCAGATTTTTGATGAAATTGTGACCCCGGGGCTTACGGATTTTTTCAAAAAAAAAAATTCTGCCGGTTAAGTTGTCCAGGGTTGATTTCTTGTCCTGTGATAAAAAGACTTCTGTTTCGACCGCCAAACCTTTCAGCGGAGGATTTGCAAGCATTTGGCACCATTTTTGAGTGAATTGCTGAAAGTCAGATTTTTGATGAAAAAATTTTTTTTCTGCCGGTTAAGTTGTCGCGGGCTGATTTCTTGTCCTGTGATAAAAAGCCTTCTGTTTCGACCGCCAAACCTTTCAGGGAAGCATTTGCAACCATTTGGCACCATTTTTGAGTGAATTGCCCAAAGTCAGATTTTTGATGAAATTGTGACCCCGGGGCTTACGGATTTTTTCAAAAAAATCTTTTTCTGCCGGTAAAGGTGCCGAGGGCTGATTTCTTTTCCTGTGATAAAAAAGCTTTCTCTTTCGACCGCCAAACCTTTCAGGGGAGCATTTGCAACCATTTGGCACCATTTTTGAGTGAATTGCCGAAAGTCAGATTTTTGATGAAATTTTGACCCCGGGGCTTACAGATTTTTTCAAAAAAAAATTTCTGCCATTTAAGTTGTCGAGGGCTGATTTCTTTTCCTGTAATAAAAAAGCTTTCTCTTTCGACCGCCAAACCTTTCAGGGGAGCATTTGCAACCGTTTGGCACAATTTTTGAGTGAATTGCCGAAAGTCAGATTTTTGATGAAATTGTGACCCCGATGCTTAGAGATTTTTTCAAAAAAATATTTTTCTGCTGGTTAAGTTGTCGAGGGCTGGTTTCATGTCCTGTGATAGAAAGCCTTCTGTTTCGAACGCCAAACCTTTCAGGGGAGCATTTGCAAGCATCTGGCACCATTTTTGACTGAATTGCCGAAAGTCAGATTTTTGATGAAATTGTGACCCCAATGATTACGGATTTTTTCAAAAAAATATTTTTCTGCCGGTTAAGTTGTCGAGGGCTGATTTCTTGTCCTGTGATAGAAAGCCTTCTGTTTCGACCGCCAAACCTTTCAGGGGAGCATTTGCAAGCATTTGGCACCATTTTTGAGTGAATTGCTGAAAGTCAGATTTTTGATGAAAAAATTTTTTTTCTGCCGGTTAAGGTGTCGAGGGCTGATTTCTTTTCCTGTGATAAAAAGCCTTCTGTTTCGACCGTCAAACCTTTCAGGGGAGCATTTGCACCCGTTTGGCACCATTTTTTATTGAATTGCCGAAAGTCAGATTTTTGATGAAATTGTGACCCCAGGGCTTAGGGATTTTTTCAAAAAAATCTTTTTCTGCCGGTTAAGGTGTCGAGGGCTGATTTCTTTTCCTGTGATAAAAAAGCTTTCTTTTTTGACCGCCAAACCTTTCAGGGGAGCATTTGCAACCGTTTGGCACTATTTTTGAGTGAATTGCCGAAAGTCAGATTTTTGATGAAATTGTGACCCCGATGCTTACGGATTTTTTCAAAAAAAAATTTCTGCCGGTTAAGGTGTCGAGGGCTGATTTCTTTTCCTGTGATAAAAAGCCTTCAGTTTTGATCGCCAAACATTTCAGGGGAGCATTTGCACCTGTTTGGCTCCATTTTTGAGTGAATTGCCGAAAGTCAGATTTTTGATGAAATTGTGACCCCGGGGCTTACGGATTTTTTCAAAAAAAAAATTCTGCCGGTTAATTTATTGAGGGCTGATTTCTTGTCATTTGATAAAAAAAGCTTTCTGTTTCGACAGCCAAACCTTTCAGGGGAGCATTTGCAACTGTTTGGCACCATTTTTGAGTGAATTGCGGAAAGACAGATTTTTGATGAAATTGTGACCCCGGGGCTTACGGATTTTTTCAAAAAAAAAATTTCTGCCGGTTAAGTTGTCAAGGGCTGATTTCTTGTCCTGTGATAAAAAGCCTTCTGTTTCGACCGCCAAACCTTTCAGGGGAGCATTTGCACCCGTTTGGCACCATTTTTGAGTGAATTGCCGAAAGTCAGATTTTTGATGAAATTGTGACCCCGGGGCTTAGAGATTTTTTTAAAAAAATATTTTTCTGCCGGTTAAGTTGTCGAGGGCTGATTTCTTTTCCTGTGATAGAAAGCCTTCTGTTTCGACCGCCAAACCTTTCAGGGGAGTATTTGCAAGCATTTGGCACCATTTTTGAGTGAATTGCCGAAAGTCAGATTTTTGATGAAAAATTTTTTTTTCTGCCGGTTAAGGTGTCGAGGGCTGATTTCTTTTCCTGTGATAAAAAGCCTTCTGTTTCGACCGTCAAACCTTTCAGGGGAGGATTTGCACCCGTTTGGCACCATTTTTGAGTGAATTGCCAAAAGTCAGATTTTTGATGAAATTGTGACCCCGGGGCTTACGGATTTTTTCAAAAAAAAAATTTCTGCCGGTTAAGTTGTCCGCGGCTGATTTCTTGTCCTGTGATAGAAAGCCTTCTGTTTCTACCGCCAAACCTTTCAGGGGAGCATTTGCAAGCATTTGGCACCATTTTTGAGTGAATTGCCGAAAGTCAGATTTTTGATGAAATTTTTTTTTTTCTGCCGGTTAAGGTGTCGAGGGCTGATTTCTTTTCCTGTGATAAAAAGCCTTCTGTTTCGACCGTCAAACCTTTCAGGGGAGCATTTGCACCCGTTTGGCACCATTTTTGAGAGAATTGCCAAAAGTCAGATTTTTGATGAAATTGTGACCCCGGGGCTTAGGGATTTTTTCAAAAAAATATTTTTCTGCTGGTTAAGTTGTCCGCGGCTGATTTCTTGTCCTGTGATAGAAAGCCTTCTGTTTCTACCGCCAAACCTTTCAGGGGAGCATTTGCAACCATTTGGCACCATTTTTGAGTGAATTGCCGAAAGTCAGATTTTTGATGAAATTGGGACCCCGGGGCTTACGGATTTTTTCAAAAAAATCTTTTTCTGCCGGTTAAGGTGTCGAGGGCTGATTTCTTGTCCTGTGATAAAAAGCCTTCTGTTTCGACCGTCAAACCTTTCAGGGGAGCATTTGCACCCGTTTGGCACCATTTTTGAGTGAATTGCCGAAAGTCAGATTTTTGATGAAATTGTGACCCCGGGGCTTAGGGATTTTTTCAAAAAAATCTTTTTCTGCCGGTTAAGGTGTCGAGGGCTTTTTTCTTTTCCTGTGATAAAAAGCCTTCTATTTCGACCGTCAAACCATTCAGGGTAGCATTTGCACCCGTTTGGCACCATTTTTGAGTGAATTGCCGAAAGTCAGATTTTTGATGAAATTGTGATCCCGGGGCTTACAGATGTTTTCAAAAAAAAAATGCTGCCGTTTAAGTTGTCGAGGGCTGATTTCTTGTCCTGTGATAAAAAGACTTCTGTTTCGACCGCCAAACGTTTCAGGGGAGCATATGCAACCGTTTGGCACCATTTTTGAGTGAATTGCCGAAAGTCAGATTTTTGATGAAATTGTGACCCCGATGCTTACGGATTTTTTTTAAAAAAAATTTATGCCGGTTAAGGTGTCGAGGGCTGATTTCTTTTCCTGTGATAAAAAGCCTTCTATTTCGACCGTCAAACCATTCAGGGGAGCATTTGCACCCGTTTGTCACCATTTTTGAGTGAATTGCCGAAAGTCAGATTTTTGATGAAATTGTGACCCCGGGGCTTACAGATTTTTTCAAAAAAAAATTTCTGCCGTTTAAGTTGTCGAGGGCTGATTTCTTGTCCTGTGATAAAAAGCCTTCTGTTTCGACCGCCAAACCTTTCAGGGGAGCATTTGCAACCGTTCAGCTCCATTTTTGAGTGAATTTTCAAAAGTCAGATTTTTAATGAAATTGTGACCCCGGGGCTTAGGGATTTTTTCAAAAAAATCATTTTCTGCCGGTTAAGGTGTCGAGGGCTGATTTCTTTTCCTGTGATAAAAAGCCTTCTGTTTCGACCGCCAAACCTTTCAGGGGAGCATTTGCAACCGTTTGGCACCATTTTTGAGTGAATTGTCGAAAGTCAGATTTTTGATGAAATTGTGACCCCGGGGCTTACGGATTTTTTCAAAAAAAAAATTTCTGCCGGTTAAGTTGTCAAGGGCTGATTTCTTGTCCTGTGATAAAAAGCCTTCTGTTTCGACCCCCAAACGTTTCAGGGGAGCATTTGCAACCATTTGGCACCATTTTTGAATGAATTGCCGAAAGTCAGATTTTTGATGAAATTGTGACCCCGGGGCTTACGGATTTTTTCAAAAAAATCTTTTTCTGCCGGTTAAGGTGTCGAGGGCTGATTTCTTTTCCTGTGATAAAAAAACTTCTGTTTCGACCGCTAAACCTTTCAGGGGAGCATTTGCAAGCATTTGGAACCATTTTTGAGTGAATTGACGAAAGTCAGATTTTTGATGAAATTTTTTTTTCCTGCCGGTTAAGGTGTCGAGGGCTGATTTCTTTTCCTGTGGTAAAAAGCCTTCTGTTTCGAACGCCAAACGTTTCAGGGGAGCATTTGCAAGCATTTGGCACCATTTTTGAGTGAATTGCCGAAAGTCAGATTTTTGATGAAATTGTGACCCCAATGATTACGGATTTTTTCAAAAAAATATTTTCTGCCGGTTAAGGTGTCGAGGGCTGATTTCTTTTCCTGTGATAAATAGCCTTCTGTTTCGACCGTCAAACCATTCAGGGGAGCATTTGCACCCGTTTGGCACCATTTTTAAGTGAATTGCCGAAAGTCAGATTTTTGATGAAATTGTGACCCCGGGGCTTAGGGATTTTTTCAAAAAAATCTTTTTCTGCCGGTTAAGTTGTTGAGGGCTGATTTCTTGTCATGTGATAAAAAAACTTCTGTTTCGACCGCTAAACCTTTTAGGGGAGCATTTGCAACTGTTGGCACCATTTTGGAGTGAATTGCCGAAAGTCAGATTTTTGACGAAATTGTGACCCCGGGGCTTAGGGATTTTTTCAAAAAAAAAATTTTGCCGGTTAAGTTGTCGAGGGCTGATTTCTTCTCATCTGTTAAAAAAATTTCTGTTTCGACCGCCAAATCTTTCAGGGGAGCATTTGCAACCGTTTGGCACCATTTTTGAGTGAATTGCTGAAAGTCAGATTTTTGATGAAATTGTGACCCCCGGGATTAGAGATTTTTTCAAAAAAAAATTTCTGCTGGTTAAGTTGTTGAGGGCTGATTTCTTGTCCTGTGATAGAAAGCCTTCTGTTTCGACCTCCCAACGTTTCAGGGGAGCATTTGCAACCGTTCAGCTCCATTTTTGAGTGAATTGTCGAAAGTCAGATTTTTAATGAAATTGTGACCCCGGGGCTTAGGGATTTTTTCAAAAAAATATTTTTCTGCCGGTTAAGGTGTCGAGGGCTGATTTCTTCTCATCTGATAAAAAAATTTCTGTTTCGACCGCCAAACCTTTCAGTGGAGCATTTGCAACCGTTTGGCACCATTTTTGAGTGAATTGCGGAAAGACAGATTTTTGATGAAATTGTGACCCCGGGGCTTACGGATTTTTTCAAAAAAAAAATTTCTGCCGGTTAAGTTGTCAAGGGCTGATTTCTTGTCCTGTGATAAAAAGCCTTCTGTTTCGACCGCCAAACCTTTCAAGGGAGCATTTGCACCCGTTTGGCACCATTTTTGAGTGAATTGCCGAAAGTCAGATTTTTGATGAAATTGTGGCCCCGGGGCTTAGAGATTTTTTTAAAAAAATATTTTTCTGCCGGTTAAGTTGTCGAGGGCTGATTTCTTTTCCTGTGATAGAAAGCCTTCTGTTTCGACCGCCAAACCTTTCAGGGGAGTATTTGCAAGCATTTGGCACCATTTTTGAGTGAATTGCCGAAAGTCAGATTTTTGATGAAAAATTTTTTTTTCTGCCGGTTAAGGTGTCGAGGGCTGATTTCTTTTCCTGTGATAAAAAGCCTTCTGTTTCGACCGTCAAACCTTTCAGGGGAGGATTTGCACCCGTTTGGCACCATTTTTGAGTGAATTGCCAAAACTCAGATTTTTGATGAAATTGTGACCCCGGGGCTTAGGGATTTCTTCAAAAAAAAAAATTCTGCCGGTTAAGTTGTCGAGGGCTGATTTCTTCTCATCTGATAAAAAAACTTCTGTTTCGACAGCCAAACCTCTCAGGGGAGCATTTGCACCCGTTTGGCACCATTTTTGAGTGAATTGCCGAAAGTCAGATTTTTGATGAAATTGTGACCCTGGGGCTTACGGATTTTTTCAAAAAAAAAAAAATTATGCCGGTTAAGTTGTCCAGGCTTGATTTCTTGTCCTGTGATAAAAAAACTTCTGTTTCGACCGCCAAACCTCTCAGGGGAGCATTTGCACCCGTTTGGCACCATTTTTGAGTGAATTGCCGAAAGTCAGATTTTTGATGAAATTGTGACCCCGGGGCTTACAGATTTTTTCAAAAAGATATTTTTCTGCCATTTAAGTTGTCGAGGGCTGATTTCTTTTCCTGTGATAAAACAGCTTTCTCTTTCGACCGCCAAACCTTTCATGGGAGCATTTGCAACCATTTGGCACCATTTTTGAGTGAATTGCCGAAAGTCAGATTTTTGATGAAATTGTGACCCCGGGGCTTAAAGATTTTTTCAAAAAAAAAATTCTGCCGTTTAAGTTGTCGAGGGCTGATTTCTTTTCCTCTGATAAAAAGCCTTCTGTTTCGACCGCCAAACCTTTCAGGGGAACATTTGCAACCGTTGGCACCATTTTTGAGTGAATAGCCGAAAGTCAGATTTTTGATGAAATTGTGACCCCGGGGCTTAGAGATTTTTTTAAAAAAATATTTTTCTGCCGGTTAAGTTGTCGAGGGCTGATTTCTTGTCCTGTGATAGAAAGCCTTCTGTTTCGACCGCCAAACCTTTCAGGGGAGTATTTGCAAGCATTTGGCACCATTTTTGAGTGAATTGCCGAAAGTCAGATTTTTGATGAAAAAATTTTTTTTCTGCCGGTTAAGGTGTCGAGCGCTGATTTCTTTTCCTCTGATAAAAAGCCTTCTGTTTCGAACGCCAAACCTTTCAGGGGAGCATTTGCAAGCATTTGGCACCATTTTTGAGTGAATTGCCGAAAGTCAGATTTTTTATGAAATTGTGACCCCAATGATTACGGATTTTTTCAAAAAAATATTTTCTGCCGGTTAAGGTGTCGAGGGCTGATTTCTTTTCCTGTGATAAATCGCCTTCTGTTTCGACCGTCAAACCATTCAGGGGAGCATTTGCACCCGTTTGGCACCATTTTTAAGTGAATTGCCGAAAGTCAGATTTTTGATGAAATTGTGACCCCGGGGCTTAGGGATTTTTTCAAAAAAATCTTTTTCTGCCGGTTAAGTTGTTGAGGGCTGATTTCTTGTCATGTGATAAAAAAACTTCTGTTTCGACCGCCAAATCTTTCAGGGGAGCATTTGCAACCGTTTGGCGCCATTTTTCAGTGAATTGCTGAAAGTCAGATTTTTGATGAAATTGTGACCCCCGGGATTAGAGATTTTTTCAAAAAAAAATTTCTGCTGGTTAAGTTGTTGAGGGCTGATTTCTTGTCCTGTGATAGAAAGCCTTCTGTTTCGACCGTCAAACCATTCAGGGGAGCATTTGCAACCGTTCAGCTCCATTTTTGAGTGAATTGTCGAAAGTCAGATTTTTAATGAAATTGTGACCCCGGGGCTTAGGGATTTTTTCAAAAAAATCTTTTTCTGCCGGTTAAGGTGTCGAGGGCTGATTTCTTCTCATCTGATAAAAAAATTTCTGTTTCGACCGCCAAAACTTTCAGGGGAGCATTTGCAACCGTTTGGCACCATTTTTGAGTGAATTGCCGAAAGTCAGATTTTTGATGAAATTGTGACCGGGGGGCCAGGGTTTGTTTCAAAAAAATCTTTTTCTGCCGGTTAAGTTGTTGAGGGCTGATTTCATTTCCTGTGATAAAAAGCCTTCTGTTTCGACCGGCAAACCATTCAGGGGAGCATGTGCACCCGTTTGGCACCATTTTTGAGTGAATTGCCGAAAGTCAGATTTTTGATGAAATTGTGACCGGGGGGCCAGGGTTTGTTTCAAAAAAATCTTTTTCTGCCGGTTAAGTTGTTGAGGGCTGATTTCTTGTCATGTGATAAAAAAACTTCTGTTTCGACCGCTAAACATTTCAGGGGAACATTTGCAACCGTTTGGCACCATTTTGGAGTGAATTGCCGAAAGTCAGATTTTTGATGAAAATTTTTTTTTTCTGCCGGTTAAGGTGTCGAGGGCTGATTTCTTTTCATGTGATAAAAAGCCTTCAGTTTCGACCGTCAAACCTTTCAGGGGAGCATTTGCACCCGTTTGGCACCATTTTTTATTGAATTGCCGAAAGTCAGATTTTTGATGAAATTGTGACCCCGGGGCTTAGGGATTTTTTCAAAAAAAAAAAATTCTGCCGGTTAAGTTGTCCAGGGTTGATTTCTTGTCCTGTGATAAAAAGACTTCTGTTTCGACCGCCAAACCTTTCAGCGGAGCATTTGCAAGCATTTGGCACCATTTTTGAGTGAATTGCCGAAAGTCAGATTTTTGATGAAATTGTGACCCCGGGGCTTAGGGATTTTTTTCAAAAAGATATTTTTCTGCCGGTTAAGTTGTCGAGGGCTGATTTCTTGTCCTGTGATAAAAAGCCTTCTGTTTCGACCGCCAAACCTTACAGGGGAGCATTTGCAACCATTTGGCACCATTTTTGAGTGAATTGCCCAAAGTCAGATTTTTGAGGAAATTGTGACCCCGGGGCTTACGGATTTTTTCAAAAAAATCTTTTTCTGCCGGTTAAGGTGCCGAGGGCTGATTTCTTTTCCTGTGATAAAAAGCCTTCTGTTTCGACCGTCAAACATTTCAGGGGAGCATTTGCACCCGTTTGGCACCATTTTTGAGTGAATTGCCGAAAGTCAGATTTTTGATGAAATTGTGACCCCAGGGCTTACGGATTCTTTCAAAAAAAAAACTCTGCCGGTTAAGTTGTTGAGGGCTGATTTCTTGTCATGTGATAAATAGCCTTCTGTTTCGACCGCCAAACCTTTCAGGGGAGCATTTGCACCCGTTTGGCACCATTTTTGAGTGAATTGCCGAAAGTCAGATTTTTGATGAAATTGTGACCCCGGGGCTTAGGGATTTTTTCAAAAAGATATTTTTCTGCCGTTTAAGTTGTCGAGGGCTGATTTCTTTTCCTGTGATAAAAAAGCTTTCTCTTTCGACCGCCAAACCTTTCAGGGGAGCATTTGCAACCATTTGGCACCATTTTTGAGTGAATTGCCGAAAGTCAGATTTTTGATGAAATTTTGACTCCGGGGCTTACAGATTTTTTCAAAAAAAAAATTCTGCCATTTAAGTTGTCGAGGGCTGATTTCTTTTCCTGTGATAAAAAAGCTTTCTCTTTCGACCGCCAAACCTTTCAGGGGAGCATTTGCAACCGTTTGGCACAATTTTTGAGTGAATTGCCGAAAGTCAGATTTTTGATGAAATTGTGACCCCGATGCTTAGAGATTTTTTCAAAAAAATATTTTTCTCCTGGTTAAGTTGTCGAGGGCTGGTTTCATGTCCTGTGATAGAAAGCCTTCTGTTTCGACTGCCAAACCTTTCAGGGGAGCATTTGCAACCGTTTAGCTCCATTTTTGAGTGAATTGCCCAAAGTCAGATTTTTGATGAAATTGTGACCCCGGGGCTTACGGATTTTTTCAAAAAAATCTTTTTCTGCCGGTTAAGGTGCCGAGGGCTGATTTCTTTTCCTGTGATAAAAAGCCTTCTGTTTCGACTGTCAAACATTTCAGGGGAGCATTTGCACCCGTTTGGAACCATTTTTGAGTGAATTGCCGAAAGTCAGATTTTTGATGAAATTGTGACCCCAGGGCTTACGGATTCTTTCAAAAAAAAAACTCTGCCGGTTAAGTTGTTGAGGGCTGATTTCTTGTCATGTGATAAAAAAACTTCTATTTCGACCGTCAAACCATTCAGGGGAGCATTTGCACCCGTTTGGCACCATTTTTGAGTGAATTGCCGAAAGTCAGATTTTTGAGGAAATTGTGACCCCGGGGCTTAGGGATTTTTTCAAAAAAATATTTTTCTGCCGGTTAAGTTGTTGAGGGCTGATTTCTTGTCCTGTGATAGAAAGCCTTCTGTTTCGACCGCCAAACCTTTCAGGGGAGCATTTGCAAGCATTTCGCACCATTTTTGAGTGAATTGCTGAAAGTCAGATTTTTGATGAAAAAAATTTTTTTCTGCCGGTTAAGGTGTCGAGGGCTGATTTCTTTTCCTGTGATAAAAAGCCTTCTGTTTCGACCGTCAAACCTTTCAGGGGAGCATTTGCACCCGTTTGGCACCATTTTTTATTGAATTGCCGAAAGTCAGATTTTTGATGAAATTGTGACCCCGGGGCTTAGGGATTTTTTTCAAAAAGATATTTTTCTGCCGGTTAAGTTGTCGAGGGCTGATTTCATTTCCTGTGATAAAAAGCCTTCTGTTTCGACCGTCAAACCATTCAGGGGAGCATTTGCACCCGTTTGGCACCATTTTTGAGTGAATTGCCGAAAGTCAGATTTTTGATGAAATTATGACCCCCGGGGCATAGGGTTTTTTTCAAAAAAATATTTTTCTGCTGGTTAAGTTGTCCGCGGTTGATTTCTTGTCCTGTGATAGAAAGCCTTCTGTTTCTACCGCCAAACCTTTCAGGGGAGCATTTGCAACCGTTCAGCTCCATTTTTAAGTGAAATGTCGAAAGTCAGATTTTTAATGAAATTGTGAACCCGGGGCTTACGGATTTTTTCAAAAAAATATTTTTCTGCCGTTTAAGTTGTCGAGGCCTGATTTCTTGTCATGTGATAAAAAAACTTCTGTTTCGACCGCCAAACCTTTCAGGGGAGCATTTGCAACCATTTGGCACCATTTTTGAGTGAATTGCCGAAAGTCAGATTTTTGATGAAATTGGGACCCCGGGGCTTACGGATTTTTTCAAAAAAATATTTTTCTGCCGGTTAAGTTGTCGAGGGCTGATTTCTTTTCCTGTGATAAAAAGCCTTCTGTTTCGACCGTCAAACATTTCAGGGGAGCATTTGCAACCGTTCAGCTCCATTTTTCAGTGAAATGTCGAAAGTCAGATTTTTAATGAAATTGTGACCTCGGGGCTTAGGGATTTTTTCAAAAAAAAAATTCTGCTGGTTAAGTTGTCCGCGGCTGATTTATTTTCCTGTGATAAAAAAGCTTTCTGTTTCGACCGCCAAACCTTTCAGGGGAGCATTTCCACCCGTTTGGCACCATTTTTGAGTGAATTGCCGAAAGTCAGATTTTTGAGGAAATTTTAGGGATTTTTTCAAAAAAATATTTTTCTGCCGGTTAAGTTGTCGAGGGCTGATTTCTTGTCCTGTGATAGAAAGCCTTCTGTTTCGATCGCCAAACCTTTCAGTTGAGCATTTGCAAGCATTTGGCACCATTTTTCAGTGAATTGCTGAAAGTCAGATTTTTGATGAAAAATTTTTTTTTCTGCCGGTTAAGGTGTCGAGGGCTGATTTCTTGTCCTGTGATAAAAAGCCTTCTGTTTCGACCGTCAAACCTTTCAGGGGAGCATTTGCACCCGTTTGGCACCATTTTTGAGTGAATTGCCGAAAGTTAGATTTTTGATGAAATTGGGACCCCGGGGCTTACGGATTTTTTCAAAAAAATATTTTTCTGCCGGTTAAGTGTCGAGGGCTGATTTCTTGTCATGTGATAAAAAAACTTCTGTTTCGACCGCTAAACCTTTCAGGGGAGCATTTGCAACCGTTTGGCACCATTTTGGAGTGAATTGCCGAAAGTCAGATTTTTGAGGAAATTGTGACCCCGGGGCTTAGGGATTTTTTCAAAAAAATATTTTTCTGCCGGTTAAGTTGTCGAGGGCTGATTTCTTGTCCTGTGATAGAAAGCCTTCTGTTTCGACTGCCAAACCTTTCATGGGAGCATTTGCAAGCATTTGGCACCATTTTTGAGTGAATTGCCGAAAGTCAGATTTTTGATGAAAATTTTTTTTTTCTGCCGGTTAAGGTGTCGAGGGCTGATTTCTTTTCCTGTGATAAAAAGCCTTCTGTTTCGACCGTCAAACCTTTCAGGGGAGCATTTGCACCCGTTTGGCACCATTTTTGAGTGAATTGCCAAAAGTCAGATTTTTGATGAAATTGTGACCCCGGGGCTTAGGGATTTTTTCAAAAAAAATATTTTTCTGCTGGTTAAGTTGTCCGCGGCTGATTTCTTGTCCTGTGATAGAAAGCCTTCTGTTTTTACCGCCAAACCTTTCAGGGGAGCATTTGCACCCGTTTGGCACCATTTTTGAGTGAAATGTGGAAAGTCAGATTTTTAATGAAATTTTGACCCCGGGGCTTAGGGATTTTTTCAAAAAAATCTTTTTCTGCCGGTTAAGGTGTCGAGGGCTGATTTCTTGTCCTGTGATAAAAAGCCTTTTGTTTCGACCGCCAAACCTTTCAGTGGAGCATTTGCAAGCATTTGGCACCATTTTTGAGTGAATTGCCGAAAGTCAGATTTTTGATGAAATTGGGACCCCGGGGCTTACGGATTTTTTTTTAAAAAAAATTTCTGCCGGTTAAGTTCTCGAGGGCTGATTTCTTTTCCTGTGATAAAAAGCCTTCTGTTTCGACCGCCAAACCTTTCAGGGGAGCATTTGCAACCATTTGGCACCATTTTTGAGTGAATTGCCGAAAGTCAGATTTTTGATGAAAGTTTTTTTTCCTGCCGGTTAAGGTGTCGAGGGCTGATTTCTTTTCCTGTGATAAAAAAGCTCTCTTTTTCGACCGCCAAACCTTTCAGGGGAGCATTTGCAACCGTTTGGCACCATTTTTGAGTGAATTGCCGAAAGTCAGATTTTTGATGAAATTGTGACCCCGATGCTTACGGATTTTTTTTAAAAAAAAATTTCTGCCGGTTAAGGTGTCGAGGGCTGATTTCTTGTCCTGTGATAAAAAGCCTTCTGTTTCGACCGCCAAACCTTTCAGGGGAGCATTTGCACCCGTTTGGCACCATTTTTGAGTGAATTGCCGAAAGTCAGATTTTTGATGAAATTGTGACCCCGGGGCTTAGAGATTTTTTCAAAAAAATATTTTTATGCTGGTTAAGTTGTCGAGGGCTGGTTTCATGTCGTGTGATAGAAAGCCTTCTGTTTCGACCGCCAAACCTTTCAGGGGAGTATTTGCAAGCATTTGGCACCATTTTTGAGTGAATTGCCGAAAGTCAGATTTTTGATGAAATTGTGACCCCAGGGCTTAGGGATTTTTTCAAAAAGATATTTTTCTGCCATTTAAGTTGTCGAGGGCTGATTTCTTTTCCTGTGATAAAACAGCTTTCTCTTTCGACCGCCAAACCTTTCAGGGGAGCATTTGCAACCATTTGGCACCATTTTTGAGTGAATTGCCGAAAGTCAGATTTTTGATGAAATTGTGACGCCGGGGCTTACAGATTTTTTTTAAAAAAAAATTTCTGCCGTTTAAGTTGTCGAGGGCTGATTTCTTTTCCTCTGATAAAAAGCCTTCTGTTTCGACCGCCAAACCTTTCAGGGGAACATTTGCAACCGTTGGCACCATTTTTGAGTGAATAGCCGAAAGTCAGATTTTTGATGAAATTGTGACCCCGATGCTTAGGGATTTTTTCAAAAAAATCTTTTTCTGCTGGTTAAGTTGTCGAGGGCTGGTTTCATGTCCTGTGATAGAAAGCCTTCTGTTTGGAACGCCAAACCTTTCAGGGGAGCATTTGCAAGCATTTGGCACCATTTTTGACTGAATTGCCGAAAGTCAGATTTTTGATGAAATTTTTTTTTTTTCTGCCGGTTAAGGTGTCGAGGACTGATTTCTTTTCCTGTGATAAAAAGCCTTCAGTTTTGATCGCCAAACATTTCAGGGGAGCCTTTGCACCCGTTTGGCACCATTTTTTAGTGAATTGCCGAAAGTCAGATTTTTGATGAAATTGTGCCCCTGGGGCTTACAGTTTTTTTCAAAAAAAAATTTCTGCCGTTTAAGTTGTCGAGGGCTGATTTCTTGTCCTGTGATAAAAAGCCTTCTGTTTCGACCGCCAAACGTTTCAGGGGAGCAATTGCTACCGTTTGGCACTATTTTTGAGTGAATTGCCGAAAGTCAGATTTTTGATGAAATTGTGACCCCGGGGCTTACGGATTTTTTCAAAAAAAAAATTCTGCCGGTTAATTTGTTGAGGGCTGATTTCGTGTCATCTGATAAAAAAGCTTTCTGTTTCGACCGCCAAACCTTTCAGGGGAGCATTTGCAACCGTTTGGCACCATTTTTGAGTGAATTGCCGAAAGACAGATTTTTGATGAAATTGTGACCCCGGGGCTTACGGATTTTTTCAAAAAAAAATTTTCTGCCGGTTAGGTTGTCGAGGGCTGATTTCTTTTCCTGTGATAAAAAGACTTCTGTTTCGACCGCCAAACGTTTCAGGGGAACATTTGCAACCGTTTGGCACCATTTTTGAGTGAATTGCCGAAAGTCAGATTTTTTGATGAAATTGTGACCCCGGGACTTAGGGTGTTTTTTCAAAAAAAATTTCTGCCGGTTAAGTTGTCAAGGGCTGATTTCTTGTCCTGTGATAGAAAGCCTTCGGTTTCGACCGCCAAACCTTTTAGGGGAGCATTTGTAAGCATTTGGCACCATTTTTGAGTGAATTGCCGAAAGCCGCATTTTTTATGAAAAAATTTTTTTTCTGCCGGTTAAGGTGTCGAGGGCTGATTTCTTTTCCTGTGATAAAAAGCCTTCAGTTTTGATCGCCAAAGATTTCAGGGGAGCATTTGCACCTGTTTGGCACCATTTTTGAGTGAATTGCTGAAAGTCAGATTTTTGATGAAATTGTGACCCCGGGACTTAGGGATTTTTTTCAAAAAAAAATTTCTGCCGGTTAAGTTGTTGACGGCTGATTTCTTTTCCTGTGATAAAAAAGCTTTCTGTTTCGACCGCCAAATGTTTCAGGGGAGCATTTGCAACCATTTGGCACCATTTTTGAATGAATTGCCGAAAGTCAGATTTTTGATGAAATTGTGACTCCGGGGCTTACGGATTTTTTCAAAAAAATATTTTCTGCCGGTTAAGGTGTCGAGAGCTGATTTCTTTTCCTGTGATAAAAAGCCTTCTGTTTCGACCGCCAAACCTTTCAGGGGAGCATTTGCAACCGTTTGGCACCATTTTTGAGTGAATTGCCGAAAGTCAGATTTTTGATGAAATTGTGACCCCGATGCTTAGGGATTTTTTCAAAAAAATCTTTTTCTGCCGGTTAAGTTGTTGAGGGCTGATTTCTTGTCATGTGATAAAAAAACTTCTGTTTCGACCGCTAAACCTTTCAGGGGAGCATTTGCAACCGTTTGGCACCATTTTTGAGTGAATTGTCGAAAGTCAGATTTTTAATGAAATTGTGACCCCGGGGCTTAGGGATTTTTTCAAAAAAATCTTTTTCTGCCGGTTAAGGTGTCGAGGGCTGATTTCTTCTCATCTGATAAAAAAATTTCTGTTTCGACCGCCAAACCTTTCAGGGGAGCATTTGCAACCGTTTGGCACCATTTTTGAGTGAATTGCCGAAAGTCAGATTTTTGAGGAAATTGTGACCCCGGGGCTTAGGGATTTTTTCAAAAAAATATTTTTCTGCCGGTTAAGTTGTCGAGGGCTGATTTCTTGTCCTGTGATAGAAAGCCTTCTGTTTCGACCGCCAAACCTTTCCGGGGAGCATTTGCAAGCATTTGGCACCATTTTTGAGTGAATTGCTGAAAGTCAGATTTTTGATGAAATTGTGACCCCGGGGCTTAGGAATTTTTTTTAAAAAAAAATTTCTGCCGGAAAAGTTGTCGAGGGCTGATTTCTTCTCATCTGATAAAAAAACTTCTGTTTCGACAGCCAAACCTATCAGGGGAGCATTTGCACCCTATTGGCACCATTTTTGAGTGAATTGCCGAAAGTCAGATTTTTGATGAAATTGTGACCCCGGGGGTTACGGATTTTTTCAAAAAAAAAAATTCTGCCGGTTAAGTTGTCCAGGGTTGATTTCTTCTCATCTGATAAAAAGACTTCTGTTTCGACCGCCAAACCTTTTAGGGGAGCATTTGCAACCGTTTGGCACCATTTTTGAGTGAATTGCCGAAAGTCAGATTTTTGACGAAATTGTGACCCCGGGGCTTAGAGATTTTTTCAAAAAAATATTTTTCTGCTGGTTATGTTGTTGAGGGCTGATTTCTTGTCCTGTGATAGAAAGCCTTCTGTTTCGACCGCCAAACCTTTCAGCGGAGCATTTGCAAGCATTTGGCACCATTTTTGAGTGAATTGCCGAAAGTCAGATTTTTGATGAAATTTTGACCCCGGGGCTTACGGATTTTTTCAAAAAAATCTTTTTCTGCCGGTTAAGGTGCCGAGGGCTGATTTCTTTTCCTGTGATAAAAAGCCTTCTGTTTCGACCGTCAAACATTTCAGGGGAGCATTTGCACCCGTTTGGCACCATTTTTGAGTGAATTGCCGAAAGTCAGATTTTTGAGGAAATTGTGACCCCGGGGCTTAGAGATTTTTTCAAAAAGATATTTTTCTGCCAGTTAAGTTGTCGACGGCTGATGTCTTGTCCTGTGATAAAAAGCCTTCTGTTTCGACCGCCAAACCTTTCAGGGGAGCATTTGCAACCATTTGGCATCATTTTTGAATGAATTGCCGAAAGTCAGATTTTTGATGAAATTGTGACCCCGGGGCTTACGGATTTTTTCAAAAAAATCTTTTTCTGCCGGTTAAGGTGTCGAGGGCTGATTTCTTTTCCTGTGATAAAAAGCCTTCTGTTTCGACCGCCAAACCTTTCAGGGGAGCATTTGCAACCGTTTGGCACCATTTTTGAGTGAATTGTCGAAAGTCAGATTTTTGATGAAATTGTGACCCCGGGGCTTACGGATTTTTTCAAAAAAAAAATTTCTGCCGGTTATGGTGTCGAGGGCTGATTTCTTTTCCTGTGATAAAAAGCCTTCTGTTTCAACTGTCAAACCATTCAGGGGAGCATTTGCACCCGTTTGGCACCATTTTTGAGTGAATTGCCGAAAGTCAGATTTTTGATGAAATTGTGACCCCGGGTCATAGGGTTTTTTTCAAAAAAATCTTTTTCTGCCGGTTAAGTTGTTGAGGGCTGATTTCTTTTCCTGTGATAAAAAGACTTCTGTTTCGACCGCCAAACCTTTCAGGGGAGCATTTGCAACCGTTTGGCACCATTTTTGAGTGAATTGCCGAAAGTCAGATTTTTGAGGAAATTGTGACCCCGGGGCTTAGGCATTTTTTCAAAAAAATATTTTTCTGCCGGTTAAGTTGTCAAGGGCTGATTTCTTGTCCTGTGATAGAAAGCCTTCGGTTTCGACCGCCAAACGTTTCAGGGGAACATTTGCAACCGTTTGGCACCATTTTTGAGTGAATTGCCGAAAGTCAGATTTTTGATGAAATTGTGACCCCGGGACTTAGGGTTTTTTTTCAAAAAAAAATTTCTGCCGGTTAAGTTGTTGACGGCTGATTTCTTTTCCTGTGATAAAAAAGCTTTCTGTTTCGACCGCCAAACATTTCAGGGGAGCATTTGCAACCGTTTGGCACCATTTTTGAGTGAATTGCCGAAAGTCAGATTTTTGACGAAATTGTGACCCGGATGCTTACGGATTTTTTCAAGAAAAAAATTTCTGCCGGTTAAGGTGTCGAGGGCTGATTTCTTTTCCTATGATAAAAAGCCTTCAGTTTTGATCGCCAAACCATTCAGGGGAGCATTTGCACCCGTTTGGCACCATTTTTGAGTGAATTGCCGAAAGTCAGATTTTGGATGAAATTGTGACCCCGGGACTTAGGGTTTTTTTTCAAAAAAAAATTTCTGCCGGTTAAGTTGTTGACGGCTGATTTCTTTTCCTGTGATAAAAAAGCTTTCTGTTTCGACCGCCAAACATTTCAGGGGAGCATTTGCAACCGTTTGGCACCATTTTTGAGTGAATTGCCGAAAGTCAGATTTTTGACGAAATTGTGACCCGGATGCTTACGGATTTTTTCAAGAAAAAAATTTCTGCCGGTTATGGTGTCGAGGGCTGATTTCTTTTCCTGTGATAAAAAGCCTTCTGTTTCAACTGTCAAACCATTCAGGGGAGCATTTGCACCCGTTTGGCACCATTTTTGAGTGAATTGCCGAAAGTCAGATTTTGGATGAAATTGTGACCCCGGGGCTTAGGGATTTTTTCAAAAAAAAAAATTCTGCCAGTTAAGTTGTCGAGGGGTGATTTCTTCTCATCTGATAAAAAAACTTCTGTTTCGACCGCCAAACGTTTCAGGGGAGCATTTGCAACCGTTTGACACCATTTTTGAGTGAATTGCCGAAAGTCAGATTTTTGATGAAATTGTGACCCCGGGGCTTAGGGATTTTTTCAAAAAGATATTTTTCTGCCGGTTAAGTTGTCGACGGCTGATGTCTTGTCCTGTGATAAAAAGCCTTCTGTTTCGACCGCCAAACCTTTCAGGGGAGCATTTGCAAGCATTTGGCACCATTTTTGAGTGAATTGCCGAAAGTCAGATTTTTGATGAAATTTTTTTTTCCCGCCGGTTAAGGTGTCGAGGGCTGATTTCTTTTCCTGTGGTAAAAAGCCTTCTGTTTTGAACGTCAAACCTTTCAGGGGAGCATTTGCAACCGTTCAGCTCCATTTTTCAGTGAATTGTCGAAAGTCAGATTTTTAATGAAATTGTGACCCCGGGGCATAGGGAATTTTTCAAAAAAATCTTTTTCAGCCGGTTAAGGTGTCGAGGGCTGATTTCTTTTCCTATGATAAAAAAGCTTTCTGTTTCGACCGCCAAACCCTTCAGGGGAGCATTTGCAACCGTTTGGCACCATTTTTGAGTGAATTGCCGAAAGTCAGATTTTTGATGAAATTGTGACCTCGATGCTTACGGATTTTTTCAAAAAAAAAATTCTGCCGGTTAAGGTGTCGAGGGCTGATTTCTTTTCCTGTGATAAAAAGCCTTCAGTTTTGATCGCCAAACATTTCAGGGGAGCATTTGCACCTGTTTGGCACCATTTTTGAGTGAATTGCCGAAAGTCAGATTTTTGATGAAATTGTGACCCCGGGGCTTAGGGATTTTTTCAAAAAAATATTTTTCTGCCGGTTAAGTTGTCGAGGGCTGATTTCTTGTCCTGTGATAGAAAGCCTTCTGTTTTGACCGCCAAACCTTTCAGGGGAGCATTTGCAAGCATTTGGCACCATTTTTGAGTGAATTGCCGAAAGTCAGATTTTTGATGAAAAAATTTTTTTCTGCCGGTTAAGGTGTCGAGGGCTGATTTCTTTTCCTGTGATAAAAAGCCTTCTGTTTCGACCGTCAAACCTTTCAGGGGAGCATTTGCACCCGTTTGGCACCATTTTTGAGTGAATTGCCAAAAGTCAGATTTTTGATGAAATTGTGACCCCGGGGCTTAGGGATTTTTTCAAAAAAATATTTTTCTGCTGGTTAAGTTGTCCGCGGCTGATTTCTTGTCCTGTGATAGAAAGCCTTCTGTTTCTACCGCCAAACCTTTCAGGGGAGCATTTGCAACCGTTCAGCTCCATTTTTGAGTGAAATGTCGAAAGTCAGATTTTTGATGAAATTGTGACCCCGGGGCTTACGGATTTTTTCAAAAAAAAAATTTCTGCCGGTTAAGTTGTCGAGGGCTGATTTCTTGTCCTGTGATAAAAAGCCTTCTGTTTTGATCGCCAAACATTTCAGGGGAGCATTTGCACCTGTTTGGCACCATTTTTGAGTGAATTGCCGAAAGCCACATTTTTGATGAAAAAATTTTTTTTCTGCCGGTTAAGGTGTCGAGGGCTGATTTCTTTTCCTGTGATAAAAAGCCTTCAGTTTTGATCGCCAAACATTTCAGGGGAGCATTTGCACCCGTTTGGCACCATTTTTGAGTGAATTGCCGAAAGCCACATTTTTGATGAAAAAATTTTTTTTCTGCCGGTTAAGGTGTCGAGGGCTGATTTCTTTTCCTGTGATAAAAAGCCTTCAGTTTTGATCGCCAAACATTTCAGGGGAGCATTTGCACCCGTTTGGCACCATTTTTTAGTGAATTGCCGAAAGTCAGATTTTTGATTAAATTGTGACACCGGGGCTTACGGATTTTTTTAAAAAAAAAATTCTGCCGGTTAATTTGTTGAGGGCTGATTTCTTGTCATCTGATAAAAAAGCTTTCTGTTTCGACCGCCAAACCTTTCAGGGGAGCATTTGCAACCGCTTGGCACCATTTTTGAGTGAATTGCCGAAAGACAGATTTTTGATGAAATTGTGACCCCGGGGCTTACGGATTTTTTCAAAAAAAAAATTTCTGCCGGTTAAGTTGTCGAGGGCTGATTTCTTGTCCTGTGATAAAAAGACTTCTGTTTCGACCGCCAAACCTTTCAGGGGAGCATTTGCAACTGCTTGGTCCATTTTTGAGTGAATTGCCGAAAGTCAGATTTTTGATGAAAAATGTTTTTTTCTGCCGTTTAAGGTGTCGAGGGCTGATTTCTTTTCCTGTGATAAAAAAGCTTTCTGTTTCGACCGCCAAATGTTTCAGGGGAGCATTTGCAACCGTTTGGCACCATTTTTGAATGAATTGCCGAAAGTCAGATTTTTGATGAAATTGTGACCCCGGGGCTTAGAGATTTTTTCAAAAAAATATTTTTCTGCTGGTTATGTTATTGAGGGCTTATTTCTTGTCCTGTGATAGAAAGCCTTCTGTTTCGATCGCCAAACGTTTCAGGGGAACATTTGCAACCGTTTGGCACCATTTTTGAGTGAATTGCCGAAAGTCAGATTTTTGATGAAATTGTGACGCCGGGGCTTACGGATTTTTTCAAAAAAAAAATTTCTGCCGGTTAATTTGTTGAGGGTTGATTTCTTGTCATCTGATAAAAAAGCTTTCTGTTTCGACCGCCAAACCTTTCTGGGG
Source organism: Podarcis filfolensis (assembly GCF_964270895.1). Taxonomy (NCBI): domain Eukaryota; kingdom Metazoa; phylum Chordata; class Lepidosauria; order Squamata; family Lacertidae; genus Podarcis; species Podarcis filfolensis. The sequence continues at coordinate 11,585,684 of NC_139611.1, read as the reverse complement.
AGCATTTGCAACCGTTTGGCACCATTTTTGAGTGAATTGCCGAAAGACAGATTTTTGATGAAATTGTGACCCCGGGGCTTACGGACTTTTTCAAAAAAAAAAATTCTGCCGGTTAAGTGGTCCAGGTCTGATTTCTACTCATCTGATAAAAAAACTTCTGTTTCTGTTTCGACAGCCAAACCTCTCAGGGGAGCATTTGCACCCGTTTGGCACCATTTTTTAGTGAATTTCCGAAAGACAGATTTTTGATGACATTGTGACCCCGGGGCTTAGAGATTTTTTCAAAAAAATATTTTTCTGCTAGTTAAGTTATAGAGGGCTGATTTCTTGTCCTGTGATAGAAAGCCTTCTGTTTCGACCGCCAAACCTTTCAGGGGAGCATTTGCAAGCATTTGGCACCATTTTTGAGTGAATTGCCGAAAGTCAGATTTTTGATGAAATTGTGACCCCGATGCTTTCGGATTTTTTCAAAAAAAAAATTTCTGCCGGTTAAGGTGTCGAGGGCTGATTTCTTTTCCTGTGATAAAAAGCCTTCTGTTTTGATCGCCAAACATTTCAGGGGAGCATTTGCACCCGTTTGGCACCATTTTTTAGTGAATTGCCGAAAGTCAGATTTTTGATGAAATTGTGACCCCGGGGCTTACAGATTTTTTCAAAAAAAAAAAATTCTGCCGGTTAAGTTGTCCAGGGTTGATTTCTTGTCCTGTGATAAAAAGACTTCTGTTTCGACCGCCAAACCTTTCAGCGGAGCATTTGCAAGCATTTGGCACCATTTTTGAGTGAATTGCCGAAAGTCAGATTTTTGATGAAATTGTGACCCCGGGGCTTAGGGATTTTTTTCAAAAAGATATTTTTCTGCCGGTTAAGTTGTCGAGGGCTGATTTCTTGTCCTGTGATAAAAAGCCTTCTGTTTCGACCGCCAAACCTTTCAGGGGAGCATTTGCAACCATTTGGCACCATTTTTGAGTGAATTGCCCAAAGTCAGATTTTTGAGGAAATTGTGACCCCGGGGCTTACGGATTTTTTCAAAAAAATCTTTTTCTCCCGGTTAAGGTGCCGAGGGCTGATTTCTTTTCCTGTGATAAAAAGCCTTCTGTTTTGACCGTCAAACATTTCAGGGGAGCATTTGCACCCGTTTGGCACCATTTCTTATTGAATTGCCGAAAGTCAGATTTTTGATGAAATTGTGACCCCGGGGCTTACGGACATTTTCAAAAAAAAAATTTTTGCCAGTTAAGTTGTCGAGGGCTGATTTCTTGTCCTGTGATAAAAAGACTTCTGTTTCGACCGCCAAACGTTTCAGGGGAGCATTTGCAACCGTTTGGCACCATTTTTGAGTGAATTGCCGAAAGTCAGATTTTTGATGAAATTGTGACCCCGGGGCTTAGAGATTTTTTCAAAAAAATATTTTTCTGCTGGTTAAGTTATAGAGGGCTGATTTCTTGTCCTGTGATAGAAAGCCTTCTGTTTCGACCGCCAAACCTTTCAGGGGAGCATTTGCAAGCATTTGGCACCATTTTTGAGTGAATTGCCGAAAGTCAGATTTTTGATGAAATTGTGACCCCGATGCTTTCGGATTTTTTCAAAAAAAAAATTTCTGCCGGTTAAGGTGTCGAGGGCTGATTTCTTTTCCTGTGATAAAAAGCCTTCAGTTTTGATCGCCAAACATTTCAGGGGAGCATTTGCACCCGTTTGGCACCATTTTTTAGTGAATTGCCGAAAGTCAGATTTTTGATTAAATTGTGACACCGGGGCTTACGGATTTTTTCAAAAAAAAAATTCTGCCGGTTAATTTGTTGAGGGCTGATTTCTTGTCATCTGATGAAAAAGCTTTCTGTTTCGACCGCCAAACCTTTCAGGGGAGCATTTGCAACCGCTTGGCACCATTTTTGAGTGAATTGCCGAAAGACAGATTTTTGATGAAATTGTGACCCCGGGGCTTACGGATTTTTTCAAAAAAAAAATTTCTGCCGGTTAAGTTGTCGAGGGCTGATTTCTTGTCCTGTGATAAAAAGACTTCTGTTTCGACCGCCAAACCTTTCAGGGGAGCATTTGCAACTGCTTGGTCCATTTTTGAGTGAATTGCCGAAAGTCAGATTTTTGATGAAAAATGTTTTTTTCTGCCGTTTAAGGTGTCGAGGGCTGATTTCTTTTCCTATGATAAAAAGCCTTCTGTTTCGACCGTCAAAACTTTCAGGGGAGCATTTGCACCTGTTTGGCACCATTTTTGAGTGAATTGCCAAAAGTCAGATTTTTTGATGAAATTGTGACCCCGGGGCTTAGGGATTTTTTTTTTAAAAAAAATTCTGCCGGTTAAGTTGTCGAGGGCTGATTTCTCCTCATCTGATAAAAAAACTTCTGTTTCTGTTTCGACAGTCAAACCTCTCAGGGGAGCATTTGCACCCGTTTGGCACCATTTTTGAGGGAATTGCCGAAAGTCAGATTTTTGATGAAATTGTGACCCCGGGGCTTAGAGATTTTTTCAAAAAAATATTTTTCTGCTGGTTAAGTTATTGAGGGCTGATTTCTTGTCCTGTGATAGAAAGCCTTCTGTTTCGACCGCCAAACCTTTCAGGGGAGCATTTGCAAGCATTTGGCACCATTTTTGATTGAATTGCCGAAAGTCAGATTTTTGATGAAATTGTGACCCCGATGCTTACGGATTTTTTCAAAAAAATATTTTCTGCCGGTTAAGTTGTCGACGGCTGATTTCTTTTCCTGTGATTAAAAAAGCTTACTGTTTTGACCTCCAAACCTTTCAGGGGAGCATTTGCAAGCATCTGGCCCCATTTTTGAGTGAATTGCCGAAAGACAGATTTTTGATGAAATTGTGACCCCGGGGCTTAGAGATTTTTTCAAGAAAATCTTTTTCTGCCGGTTAAGTTGTCGACGGCTGATTTCTTTTCCTGTGATTAAAAAAGCTTACTGTTTTGACCTCCAAACCTTTCAGGGGAGCATTTGCAAGCATTTGGCACCATTTTTGAGTGAATTGCTAAAAGACAGATTTTTGATGAAATTGTGACCCCGGGGCTTATGGATTTTTTCAAAAAAAAAGTTTCTGCCGGTTCAGATGTCGAGGGCTGATTTCTTTTCCTGTGCTAAAAAAGCTTTCTCTTTCGACCGCCAAACGTTTCCGGGGAGCATTTGCAACCGTTTGGCACCATTTTTGAGTGAATTGCCGAAAGTCAGATTTTTGATGAAATTGTGACCCGGGGGCATAGGGTTTTTTTCAAAAAAATCTTTTTCTGCCGTTTAAGTTGTTGAGGGCTGATTTCTTGTCATGTGATAAATAGCGTTCTGTTTCGACCGCCAAACCTTTCAGGGGAGCATTTGCACCCGTTTGGCACCATTTTTGAGTTAATTGCCGAAAGTCAGATTTTTGATGAAATTGTGACCCCGGGGCTTACAGATTTTTCATAAAAAAAATTCTGCCATTTAAGTTGTCGATGGCTGATTTCTTATCCTGTGATAAAAAGACTTCTGTTTCGACCGCCAAACGTTTCAGGGGAGCATTTGCAACCGTTTGGCACCATTTTTGAGTGAATTGCCGAAAGTCAGATTTTTGATGAAATTGTGACCCCGGGGCTTACAGATTTTTCATAAAAAAAATTCTGCCATTTAAGTTGTCGATGGCTGATTTCTTATCCTGTGATAAAAAGACTTCTGTTTCGACCGCCAAAGGTTTCAGGGGAGCATTTGCAACCGTTTGGCACCATTTTTGAGTGAATTGCCGAAAGTCAGATTTTTGATGAAATTGTGAGCCCGGGGCATAGAGATTTTTTCAAAAAAATATTTTTCTGCTGGTTAAGTTGTTGAGGGCTGATTTCTTGTCCTGTGTTAGAAAGCCTTCTGTTTCGACTGCCAAACACTTCAGGGGAGCATTGGCAAGCATTTGGCACCATTTTTGAGTGAATTGCCGAAAGTCAGATTTTTGATGAAATTGTGACCCCGATGCTTACGGATTTTTTTTAAAAAAATTTCTGCCGGTTAAGGTGTCGAGGGCTGATATCTTTTCCTGTGATAAAAAGCCTTCAGTTTTGATCGCCAAACATTTCAGGGGAGCATTTGCACCCGTTTGGCACCATTTTTGAGTGAATTGCCGAAAGTCAGATTTTTGATGAAATTGTGACCCCGGGGCATAGGGATTTTTTTTTAAAAAAATATTCTGCCGGTTTATTTGTAGAGGGCTGATTTCTTGTCCTGTGATAAAAAGACTTCTGTTTCGACCGCCAAACCTTTCAGGGGAGCATTTGCAACTGCTTGGTCCATTTTTGAGTGAATTGCCGAAAGTCAGATTTTTGATGAAAAATGTTTTTTTCTGCCGGTTAAGGTGTCGAGGGCTGATTTCTTTTCCTATGATAAAAAGCCTTCTGTTTCGACCGTCAAAACTTTCAGGGGAGCATTTGCACCCGTTTGGCACCATTTTTGAGTGAATTGCCAAAAGTCAGATTTTTTGATGAAATTGTGACCCCGGGGCTTAGGGATTTTAAAAAAAAAAAAAATTCTGCCGGTTAAGTTGTCGAGGGCTGATTTCTACTCATCTGATAAAAAAACTTCTGTTTCTGTTTCGACAGCCAAACCTCTCAGGGGAGCATTTGCACCCGTTTGGCACCATTTTTTAGTGAATTTCCGAAAGACAGATTTTTGATGAAATTGTGACCCCGGGGCTTACGGATTTTTTCAAAAAAAAAAATTTTGCCGGTTAAGTTTTCCAGGGTTGATTTCTTGCCCTGTGATAAAAAGACTTCTGTTTCGACCGCCAAACGTTTCAGGGGAGCATTTCCAACCGTTTGGCACCATTTTTGAGGGAATTGCCGAAAGTCAGATTTTTGATGAAATTGTGACCCCGGGGCTTAGAGATTTTTTCAAAAAAATATTTTTCTGCTGGTTAAGTTATTGAGGGCTGATTTCTTGTCCTGTGATAGAAAGCCTTCTGTTTCGACCGCCAAACCTTTCAGGGGAGCATTTGCAAGCATTTGGCACCATTTTTGAGTGAATTGCCGAAAGTCAGATTTTTGATGAAATTGTGACCCCGATGCTTACGGATTTTTTCAAAAAAATATTTTCTGCCGGTTAAGTTGTCGACGGCTGATTTCTTTTCCTGTGATTAAAAAAGCTTACTGTTTTGACCTCCAAACCTTTCAGGGGAGCATTTGCAAGCATTTGGCACCATTTTTGAGTGAATTGCCGAAAGACAGATTTTTGATGAAATTGTGACTCCGGGGCTTAGAGATTTTTTCAAAAAAATCTTTTTCTGCCGGTTAAGTTGTCGACGGCTGATTTCTTTTCCTGTGATTAAAAAAGCTTACTGTTTTGACCTCCAAACCTTTCAGGGGAGCATTTGCAAGCATTTGGCACCATTTTTGAGTGAATTGCCGAAAGACAGATTTTTGATGAAATTGTGACCCCGGGGCTTAGGGATTTTTTCAAAAAAAAAAAATTCTGCCGGTTAATTTGTCGACGGCTGATTTCTTTTCCTGTGATTAAAAAAGCTTACTGTTTCGACCTCCAAACCTTTCAGGGGAGCATTTGCAACCGTTTGGCACCATTTTTGAGTGAATTGCTAAAAGACAGATTTTTGATGAAATTGTGACCCGGGGGCATAGGGTTTTTTTCAAAAAAATCTTTTTCTGCCGGATCAGATGTTGAGGGCTGATTTCTTGTCATGTGATAAATAGCGTTCTGTTTCGACCGCCAAACGTTTCAGGGGAGCATTTGCAACCGTTTGGCACCATTTTTGAGTGAATTGCCGAAAGTCAGATTTTTGATGAAATTGTGACCCCGGGGCTTAGAGATTTTTTCAAAAAAATATTTTTCTGCTGGTTAAGTTATTGAGGGCTGATTTCTTGTCCTGTGATAGAAAGCCTTCTGTTTCGACCGCCAAACGTTTCAGGGGAGCATTTCCAACCGTTTGGCACCATTTTTGAGGGAATTGCCGAAAGTCAGATTTTTGATGAAATTGTGACCCCGGGGCTTAGAGATTTTTTCAAAAAAATATTTTTCTGCTGGTTAAGTTATTGAGGGCTGATTTCTTGTCCTGTGATAGAAAGCCTTCTGTTTCGACCGCCAAACCTTTCAGGGGAGCATTTGCAAGCATTTGGCACCATTTTTGAGTGAATTGCCGAAAGTCAGATTTTTGATGAAATTGTGACCCCGATGCTTACGGATTTTTTCAAAAAAATATTTTCTGCCGGTTAAGTTGTCGACGGCTGATTTCTTTTCCTGTGATTAAAAAAGCTTACTGTTTTGACCTCCAAACCTTTCAGGGGAGCATTTGCAAGCATTTGGCACCATTTTTGAGTGAATTGCCGAAAGACAGATTTTTGATGAAATTGTGACCCCGGGGCTTAGAGATTTTTTCAAAAAAATCTTTTTCTGCCGGTTAAGTTGTCGACGGCTGATTTCTTTTCCTGTGATTAAAAAAGCTTACTGTTTTGACCTCCAAACCTTTCAGGGGAGCATTTGCAAGCATTTGGCACCATTTTTGAGTGAATTGCCGAAAGACAGATTTTTGATGAAATTGTGACCCCGGGGCTTGGGGATTTTTTCAAAAAAAAAAATTCTGCCGGTTAATTTGTCGACGGCTGATTTCTTTTCCTGTGATTAAAAAAGCTTACTGTTTCGACCTCCAAACCTTTCAGGGGAGCATTTGCAACCGTTTGGCACCATTTTTGAGTGAATTGCTAAAAGACAGATTTTTGATGAAATTGTGACCCGGGGGCATAGGGTTTTTTTCAAAAAAATCTTTTTCTGCCGGTTCAGATGTTGAGGGCTGATTTCTTGTCATGTGATAAATAGCGTTCTGTTTCGACCGCCAAACGTTTCAGGGGAGCATTTGCAACCGTTTGGCACCATTTTTGAGTGAATTGCCGAAAGTCAGATTTTTGATGAAATTGTGACCCCGGGGCTTAGAGATTTTTTCAAAAAAATATTTTTCTGCTGGTTAAGTTATTGAGGGCTGATTTCTTGTCCTGTGATAGAAAGCCTTCTGTTTCGACCGCCAAACCTTTCAGGGGAGCATTTGCAACCGTTTGGCACCATTTTTGAGTGAATTGCCGAAAGTCAGATTTTTGATGAAATTATGACCCCGGGGCTTACGGATTTTTTCAAAAAAAAAGTTTCTGCCGGTTAAGTTGTCGAGGGCTGATTTCTTTTCCTGTGATAAAAAAGCTCTCTCTTTCGACCGCCAAACGTTTCAGGGGAGCATTTGCAACCGTTTGGCACCATTTTCGAGTGAATTGCCGAAAGTCAGATTTTTGATGAAATTGTTACTCCGGGGCTTACGGATTTTTTCAAAAAAATATTTTTCTGCTGGTTAAGTTGTCGACGCTTATTTCTTGTCCTGTGATAGAAAGCCTTCTGTTTCGATCACCAAACCTTTCAGGGGAGCATTTGCAACCGGTTGGCACCATTTTTGAGTGAATTGCCGAAAGTCAGATTTTTGATGAAATTGTGACGCCGGGGCTTACGGATTTTTTCAAAAAAAAAATTTCTGCCGGTTAATTTGTTGAGGGTTGATTTCTTGTCATCTGATAAAAAAGCTTTCTGTTTCGACCGCCAAACCTTTCTGGGGAGCATTTGCAACCGTTTGGCACCATTTTTGAGTGAATTGCCGAAAGACAGATTTTTGATGAAATTTTGACCCCGGGGCTTACGGACTTTTTCAAAAAAAAAATTTTTGCCAGTTAAGTTGTCGAGGGCTGATTTCTTGTCCTGTGATAAAAAGCCTTCAGTTTTGATCGCCAAACATTTCAGGGGAGCATTTGCACCCGTTTGGCACCATTTTTGAGTGAATTGCCGAAAGTCAGATTTTTGATGAAATTGTGACCCCGGGGCTTAGAGATTTTTTCAAAAAAATATTTTTCTGCTGGTTAAGTTATTGAGGGCTGATTTCTTGTCCTGTGATAGAAAGCCTTCTGTTTCGACCGCCAAACCTTTCAGGGGAGCATTTGCAACCGTTTGGCACCATTTTTGAGTGAATTGCCGAAAGTCAGATTTTTGATGAAATTATGACCCCGGGGCTTACGGATTTTTTCAAAAAAAAAGTTTCTGCCGGTTAAGTTGTCGAGGGCTGATTTCTTTTCCTGTGATAAAAAAGCTCTCTCTTTCGACCGCCAAACGTTTCAGGGGAGCATTTGCAACCGTTTGGCACCATTTTCGAGTGAATTGCCGAAAGTCAGATTTTTGATGAAATTGTTACTCCGGGGCTTACGGATTCTTTGAAAAAAAATTTCTGCCGGTTAAGTTGTCGACGCTGATTTCTTGTCATGTGATAAATAGCGTTCTGTTTCGACCGCCAAACCTTTCAGGGGAGCATTTGCAACCGGTTGGCACCATTTTTGAGTGAATTGCCAAAAGTCAGATTTTTGATGAAATTGTGACCCCGGGGCTTAGAGATTTTTTCAAAAAAATATTTTTCTGCTGGTTAAGTTATTGAGGGCTTATTTCTTGTCCTGTGATAGAAAGCCTTCTGTTTCGATCACCAAACGTTTCAGGGGAACATTTGCAACCGTTTGGCACCATTTTTGAGTGAATTGCCGAAAGTCAGATTTTTGATGAAATTGTGACGCCGGGGCTTACGGATTTTTTCAAAAAAAAAATTTCTGCCGGTTAATTTGTTGAGGGTTGATTTCTTGTCATCTGATAAAAAAGCTTTCTGTTTCGACCGCCAAACCTTTCTGGGGAGCATTTGCAACCGTTTGGCACCATTTTTGAGTGAATTGCCGAAAGACAGATTTTTGATGAAATTTTGACCCCGGGGCTTACGGACTTTTTCAAAAAAAAAATTTTTGCCAGTTAAGTTGTCGAGGGCTGATTTCTTGTCCTGTGATAAAAAGCCTTCAGTTTTGATCGCCAAACATTTCAGGGGAGCATTTGCACCCGTTTGGCACCATTTTTTAGTGAATTGCCGAAAGTCAGATTTTTGATGAAATTGTGACGCCGGGGCTTACGGATTTTTTCAAAAAAAAAAATTCTGCCGGTTAAGTTGTCGAGGGCTGATTTCTTGTCATGTGATAAAAAAACTTCTGTTTTCACCGCCAAACCTTTCAGGGGAGCATTTGCAAGCATTTGGCACGATTTTTGAGTGAATTCCCGAAAGTCAGATTTTTGATGAAATTGTGACCCCGGGGCTTAGGGATTTTTTCAAAAAAATCTTTTTCTGCCGGTTAAGGTGTCGAGGGTTGATTTCTTTTCCTGTGATAAAAAAGCTTTCTGTTTCGACCGCCAAACCTTTCAGGGGAGCATTTGCAACCGTTTGGCACCATTTTTGAGTGAATTGCCGAAAGTCAGATTTTTGATGAAATTATGACTCCGGGGCTTACGGATTTTTTCAAAAAAAAAGTTTCTGCTGGTTAAGTTGTCGAGGGCTGATTTCTTTTCCTGTGATAAAAAAGCTCTCTCTTTCGACCGCCAAACGTTTCAGGGGAGCATTTGCAACCGTTTGGCACCATTTTCGAGTGAATTGCCGAAAGTCAGATTTTTGATGAAATTGTTACTCCGGGGCTTACGGATTCTTTGAAAAAAAATTTCTGCCGGTTAAGTTGTCGACGCTGATTTCTTGTCATGTGATAAATAGCGTTCTGTTTCGACCGCCAAACCTTTCAGGGGAGCATTTGCACCCGGTTGGCACCATTTTTGAGAGAAATGCCGAAAGTCAGATTTTTGATGAAATTGTGACCCCGGGGCTTAGAGATTTTTTCAAAAAAATATTTTTCTGCTGGTTAAGTTATTGAGGGCTTATTTCTTGTCCTGTGATAGAAAGCCTTCTGTTTCGATCGCCAAACGTTTCAGGGGAACATTTGCAACCGTTTGGCACCATTTTTGAGTGAATTGCCGAAAGTCAGATTTTTGATGAAATTGTGACGCCGGGGCTTACGGATTTTTTCAAAAAAAAAATTTCTGCCGGTTAATTTGTTGAGGGTTGATTTCTTGTCATCTGATAAAAAAGCTTTCTGTTTCGACCGCCAAACCTTTCTGGGGAGCATTTGCAACCGTTTGGCACCATTTTTGAGTGAATTGCCGAAAGACAGATTTTTGATGAAATTGTGACCCCAAGGCTTACGGACTTTTTCAAAAAAAAAATTTTTGCCAGTTAAGTTGTCGAGGGCTGATTTCTTGTCCTGTGATAAAAAGACTTCTGTTTCGACCGCCAAACGTTTCAGGGGAACATTTGCAACCGTTTGGCACCATTTTTGAGTGAATTGCCGAAAGTCAGATTTTTTGATGAAATTGTGACCCCGGGGCTTACGGATTTTTTCAAAAAAAAAAATTCTGCCTGTTAAGTTGTCGAGGGCTGATTTCTACTCATCTGATAAAAAAACTTCTGTTTCTGTTTCGACAGCCAAACCTCTCAGGGGAGCATTTGCACCCGTTTGGCACCATTTTTTAGTGAATTTCCGAAAGACAGATTTTTGATGAAATTGTGTCCCCGGGGCTTACGGATTTTTTCAAAAAAAAAAATTTTGCCGGTTAAGTTTTCCTGGGTTGATTTCTTCTCCTGTGATAAAAAGCCTTCTGTTTCGACTGTCAAACCATTCAGGGGAGCATTTGCACCCGTTTCCCACCATTTTTGAGTGAATTGCCGAAAGTCAGATTTTTGATGAAATTGTGACCCCGGGGCTTAGGGATTTTTTCAAAAAAAAAAATTCTGCCGGTTAAGTTGTCGAGGGCTGATTTCTCCTCATCTGATAAAAAAACTTCTGTTTCTGTTTCGACAGCCAAACCTCTCAGGGGAGCATTTGCACCCGTTTGGCACCATTTTTGAGGGAATTGCCGAAAGTCAGATTTTTGTTGAAATTGTGACCCCGGGGCTTAGAGATTTTTTCAAAAAAATATTTTTCTGCTGGTTAAGTTATTGAGGGCTGATTTCTTGTCCTGTGATAGAAAGCCTTCTGTTTCGACCGCCAAACCTTTCAGGGGAGCATTTGCAAGCATTTGGCACCATTTTTGAGTGAATTGCCGAAAGTCAGATTTTTGATGAAATTGTGACCCCGATGCTTACGGATTTTTTCAAAAAAATATTTTCTGCCGGTTAAGTTGTCGACGGCTGATTTCTTTTCCTGTGATTAAAAAAGCTTACTGTTTTGACCTCCAAACCTTTCAGGGGAGCATTTGCAAGCATTTGGCACCATTTTTGAGTGAATTGCCGAAAGACAGATTTTTGATGAAATTGTGACCCCGGGGCTTAGAGATTTTTTCAAGAAAATCTTTTTCTGCCGTTTAAGTTGTCGACGGCTGATTTCTTTTCCTGTGATTAAAAAAGCTTACTGTTTTGACCTCCAAACCTTTCAGGGGAGCATTTGCAAGCATTTGGCACCATTTTTGAGTGAATTGCCGAAAGACAGATTTTTGATGAAATTGTGACCCCGGGGCTTAGGGATTTTTTCAAAAAAATATTTTTCTGCCGGTTAAGGTGTCGAGGGGTGATTTCTTTTCCTGTGATAAAAAGCCTTCAGTTTTGATCGCCAAACATTTCAGGGGAGCCTTTGCACCCGTTTGGCACCATTTTTTAGTGAATTGCCGAAAGTCAGATTTTTGACGAAATTGTGATACCGGGGCTTACGGATTTTTTCAAAAAAAAAAATTCTGCCGGTTAATTTGTCGACGGCTGATTTCTTTTCCTGTGATTAAAAAAGCTTACTGTTTCGACCTCCAAACCTTTCAGGGGAGCATTTGCAACCGTTTGGCACCATTTTTGAGTGAATTGCTAAAAGACAGATTTTTGATGAAATTGTGACCCCGGGGCTTACGGATTTTTTCAAAAAAAAAGTTTCTGCCGGTTCAGATGTCGAGGGCTGATTTATTTTCCTGTGCTAAAAAAGCTTTCTCTTTCGAGCGCCAAACGTTTCCGGGGAGCATTTGCAACCGTTTGGCACCATTTTTGAGTGAATTGCCGAAAGTCAGATTTTTGATGAAATTGTGACCCGGGGGCATAGGGTTTTTTTCAAAAAAATCTTTTTCTGACGTTTAAGTTGTCGATGGCTGATTTCTTGTCCTGTGATAAAAAGACTTCTGTTTCGACCGCCAAACGTTTCAGGGGAGCATTTGCAACCGTTTGGCACCATTTTTGAGTGAATTGCCGAAAGTCAGATTTTTGATGAAATTGTGACCCCGGGGCTTAGAGATTTTTTCAAAAAAATATTTTTCTGCTGGTTAAGTTATAGAGGGCTGATTTCTTGTCCTGTGATAGAAAGCCTTCTGTTTCGACCGCCAAACCTTTCAGGGGAGCATTTGCAAGCATTTGGCACCATTTTTGAGTGAATTGCCGAAAGTCAGATTTTTGATGAAATTGTGACCCCGATGCTTACGGATTTTTTCAAAAAAAAAATTTCTGCCGGTTAATTTGTTGAGGGCTGATTTCTTGTCATCTGATAAAAAAGCTTTCTGTTTCGACCGCCAAACCTTTCAGGGGAGCATTTGCAACCGCTTGGCACCATTTTTGAGTGAATTGCCGAAAGTCAGATTTTTGATGAAATTGTGACCCCGATGCTTACGGATTTTTTTAAAAAAAATTTCTGCCGGTTAAGGTGTCGAGGGCTGATATCTTTTCCTGTGATAAAAAGCCTTCAGTTTTGATCGCCAAACATTTCAGGGGAGCATTTGCACCCGTTTGGCACCATTTTTGAGTGAATTGCCGAAAGTCAGATTTTTGATGGAATTGTGACCCCGGGGCATAGGGATTTTTTTTAAAAAAAATATTCTGCCGGTTTATTTGTAGAGGGCTGATTTCTTGTCCTGTGATAAAAAGACTTCTGTTTCGACCGCCAAACGTTTCAGGGGAGCATTTGCAACCGTTTGGCACCATTTTTGAGTGAATTGCCGAAAGTCAGATTTTTGATGAAATTGTGACCCCGGGGCTTAGAGATTTTTTCAAAAAAATATTTTTCTGCTGGTTAAGTTATAGAGGGCTGATTTCTTGTCCTGTGATAGAAAGCCTTCTGTTTCGACCGCCAAACCTTTCAGGGGAGCATTTGCAAGCATTTGGCACCATTTTTGAGTGAATTGCCGAAAGTCAGATTTTTGATGAAATTGTGACCCCGATGCTTACGGATTTTTTCAAAAAAAAAATTTCTGCCGGTTAATTTGTTGAGGGCTGATTTCTTGTCATCTGATAAAAAAGCTTTCTGTTTCGACCGCCAAACCTTTCAGGGGAGCATTTGCAACCGCTTGGCACCATTTTTGAGTGAATTGCCGAAAGTCAGATTTTTGATGAAATTGTGACCCCGATGCTTACGGATTTTTTTAAAAAAAATTTCTGCCGGTTAAGGTGTCGAGGGCTGATATCTTTTCCTGTGATAAAAAGCCTTCAGTTTTGATCGCCAAACATTTCAGGGGAGCATTTGCACCCGTTTGGCACCATTTTTGAGTGAATTGCCGAAAGTCAGATTTTTGATGGAATTGTGACCCCGGGGCATAGGGATTTTTTTTAAAAAAAATATTCTGCCGGTTTATTTGTAGAGGGCTGATTTCTTGTCCTGTGATAAAAAGACTTCTGTTTCGACCGCCAAACGTTTCAGGGGAGCATTTGCAACCGTTTGGCACCATTTTGGAGTGAATTGCCGAAAGTCAGATTTTTGATGAAATTGTGACCCCGGAGCTTAGAGATTTTTTCAAAAAAATATTTTTCTGCTGGTTAAGTTATAGAGGGCTGATTTCTTGTCCTGTGATAGAAAGCCTTCTGTTTCGACCGCCAAACCTTTCAGGGGAGCATTTGCAAGCATTTGGCACCATTTTTGAGTGAATTGCCGAAAGTCAGATTTTTGATGAAATTGTGACCCCGATGCTTACGGATTTTTTCAAAAAAAAAATTTCTGCCGGTTAATTTGTTGAGGGCTGATTTCTTGTCATCTGATAAAAAAGCTTTCTGTTTCGACCGCCAAACCTTTCAGGGGAGCATTTGCAACCGCTTGGCACCATTTTTGAGTGAATTGCCGAAAGACAGATTTTTGATGAAATTGTGACCCCGGGGCTTACGGATTTTTTCAAAAAAAAAATTTCTGCCGGTTAAGTTGTCGAGGGCTGATTTCTTGTCCTGTGATAAAAAGACTTCTGTTTCGACCGCCAAACCTTTCAGGGGAGCATTTGCAACTGCTTGGTCCATTTTTGAGTGAATTGCCGAAAGTCAGATTTTTGATGAAAAATGTTTTTTTCTGCCGGTTAAGGTGTCGAGGGCTGATTTCTTTTCCTATGATAAAAAGCCTTCTGTTTCGACCGTCAAAACTTTCAGGGGAGCATTTGCACCCGTTTGGCACCATTTTTGAGTGAATTGCCAAAAGTCAGATTTTTTGATGAAATTGTGAGCCCGGGGCTTAGGGATTTTTTCAAAAAAAAAAATTCTGCCGGTTAAGTTGTCGAGGGCTGATTTCTACTCATCTGATAAAAAAACTTCTGTTTCTGTTTCGACAGCCAAACCTCTCAGGGGAGCATTTGCACCCGTTTGGCACCATTTTTTAGTGAATTTCCGAAACACAGATTTTTGATGAAATTGTGACCCCGGGGCTTACGGATTTTTTCAAAAAAAAAAATTTTGCCGGTTAAGTTTTCCAGGGTTGATTTCTTGCCCTGTGATAAAAAGACTTCTGTTTCGACCGCCAAACGTTTCAGGGGAGCATTTCCAACCGTTTGGCACCATTTTTGAGGGAATTGCCGAAAGTCAGATTTTTGATGAAATTGTGACCCCGGGGCTTAGAGATTTTTTCAAAAAAATATTTTTCTGCTGGTTAAGTTATTGAGGGCTGATTTCTTGTCCTGTGATAGAAAGCCTTCTGTTTCGACCGCCAAACCTTTCAGGGGAGCATTTGCAAGCATTTGGCACCATTTTTGAGTGAATTGCCGAAAGACAGATTTTTGATGAAATTGTGACCCCGGGGCTTAGAGATTTTTTCAAAAAAATCTTTTTCTGCCGGTTAAGTTGTCGACCGCTGATTTCTTTTCCTGTGATTAAAAAAGCTTACTGTTTTGACCTCCAAACCTTTCAGGGGAGCATTTGCAAGCATTTGGCACCATTTTTGAGTGAATTGCCGAAAGACAGATTTTTGATGAAATTGTGACCCCGGGGCTTAGGGATTTTTTCAAAAAAATATTTTTCTGCCGGTTAAGGTGTCGAGGGGTGATTTCTTTTCCTGTGATAAAAAGCCTTCAGTTTTGATCGCCAAACATTTCAGGGGAGCCTTTGTACCAGTTTGGCACCATTTTTTAGTGAATTGCCGAAAGTCAGATTTTTGACGAAATTGTGACACCGGGGCTTACGGATTTTTTCAAAAAAAAAAATTCTGCCGGTTAATTTGTCGACGGCTGATTTCTTTTCCTGTGATTAAAAAAGCTTACTGTTTTGACCTCCAAACCTTTCAGGGGAGCATTTGCAACCGTTTGGCACCATTTTTGAGTGAATTGCTAAAAGAAAGATTTTTGATCAAATTGTGACCCGGGGGCATAGGGTTTTTTTCAAAAAAATCTTTTTCTGCCGGTTCAGATGTTGAGGGCTGATTTCTTGTCATGTGATAAATAGCGTTCTGTTTCGACCGCCAAACGTTTCAGGGGAGCATTTGCAACCGTTTGGCACCATTTTTGAGTGAATTGCCGAAAGTCAGATTTTTGATGAAATTGTGACCCCGGGGCTTAGAGATTTTTTCAAAAAAATATTTTTCTGCTGGTTAAGTTATTGAGGGCTGATTTCTTGTCCTGTGATAGAAAGCCTTCTGTTTCGACCGCCAAAGCTTTCAGGGGAGCATTTGCAAGCATTTGGCACCATTTTTGAGTGAATTGCCGAAAGTCAGATTTTTGATGAAATTGTGACCCCGATGCTTACGGATTTTTTCAAAAAAAAAATTTCTGCCGGTTAATTTGTTGAGGGCTGATTTCTTGTTATCTGATAAAAAAGCTTTCTGTTTCGACCGCCAAACCTTTCAGGGGAGCATTTGCAACCGCTTGGCACCATTTTTGAGTGAATTGCCGAAAGACAGATTTTTGATGAAATTGTGACCCCGGGGCTTACGGATTTTTTCAAAAAAAAAATTTCTGCCGGTTAAGTTGTCGAGGGCTGATTTCTTGTCCTGTGATAAAAAGACTTCTGTTTCGACCGCCAAACCTTTCAGGGGAGCATTTGCAACTGCTTGGTCCATTTTTGAGTGAATTGCCGAAAGTCAGATTTTTGATGAAAAATGTTTTTTTCTGCCGGTTAAGGTGTCGAGGGCTGATTTCTTTTCCTATGAGAAAAAGCCTTCTGTTTTGACCGTCAAAACTTTCAGGGTAGCATTTGCACCCGTTTGGCACCATTTTTGAGTGAATTGCCAAAAGTCAGATTTTTTGATGAAATTGTGAGCCCGGGGCTTAGGGATTTTTTCAAAAAAAAAAATTCTGCCGGTTAAGTTGTCGAGGGCTGATTTCTACTCATCTGATAAAAAAACTTCTGTTTCTGTTTCGACAGCCAAACCTCTCAGGGGAGCATTTGCACCCGTTTGGCACCATTTTTTAGTGAATTTCCGAAACACAGATTTTTGATGAAATTGTGACCCCGGGGCTTACGGATTTTTTCAAAAAAAAAAATTTTGCCGGTTAAGTTTTCCAGGGTTGATTTCTTGCCCTGTGATAAAAAGACTTCTGTTTCGACCGCCAAACGTTTCAGGGGAGCATTTCCAACCGTTTGGCACCATTTTTGAGGGAATTGCCGAAAGTCAGATTTTTGATGAAATTGTGACCCCGGGGCTTAGAGATTTTTTCAAAAAAATATTTTTCTGCTGGTTAAGTTATTGAGGGCTGATTTCTTGTCCTGTGATAGAAAGCCTTCTGTTTCGACCGCCAAACCTTTCAGGGGAGCATTTGCAAGCATTTGGCACCATTTTTGAGTGAATTGCCGAAAGTCAGATTTTTGATGAAATTGTGACCCCGGGGCTTAGAGATTTTTTCAAAAAAATCTTTTTCTGCCGGTTAAGTTGTCGACCGCTGATTTCTTTTCCTGTGATTAAAAAAGCTTACTGTTTTGACCTCCAAACCTTTCAGGGGAGCATTTGCAAGCATTTGGCACCATTTTTGAGTGAATTGCCGAAAGACAGATTTTTGATGAAATTGTGACCCCGGGGCTTAGGGATTTTTTCAAAAAAATATTTTTCTGCCGGTTAAGGTGTCGAGGGGTGATTTCTTTTCCTGTGATAAAAAGCCTTCAGTTTTGATCGCCAAACATTTCAGGGGAGCCTTTGTACCCGTTTGGCACCATTTTTTAGTGAATTGCCGAAAGTCAGATTTTTGACGAAATTGTGACACCGGGGCTTACGGATTTTTTCAAAAAAAAAAATTCTGCCGGTTAATTTGTCGACGGCTGATTTCTTTTCCTGTGATTAAAAAAGCTTACTGTTTTGACCTCCAAACCTTTCAGGGGAGCATTTGCAACCGTTTGGCACCATTTTTGAGTGAATTGCTAAAAGACAGATTTTTGATCAAATTGTGACCCGGGGGCATAGGGTTTTTTTCAAAAAAATCTTTTTCTGCCGGTTCAGATGTTGAGGGCTGATTTCTTGTCATGTGATAAATAGCGTTCTGTTTCGACCGCCAAACGTTTCAGGGGAGCATTTGCAACCGTTTGGCACCATTTTTGAGTTAATTGCCGAAAGTCAGATTTTTGATGAAATTGTGACCCCGGGGCTTAGAGATTTTTTCAAAAAAATATTTTTCTGCTGGTTAAGTTATTGAGGGCTGATTTCTTGTCCTGTGATAGAAAGCCTTCTGTTTCGACCGCCAAACCTTTCAGGGGAGCATTTGCAAGCATTTGGCACCATTTTTGAGTGAATTGCCGAAAGACAGATTTTTGATGAAATTGTGACCCCGGGGCTTAGGGATTTTTTCAAAAAAATATTTTTCTGCCGGTTAAGGTGTCGAGGGGTGATTTCTTTTCCTGTGATAAAAAGCCTTCAGCTTTGATCGCCAAACATTTCAGGGGAGCCTTTGTACCCGTTTGGCACCATTTTTTAGTGAATTGCCGAAAGTCAGATTTTTGACGAAATTGTGACACCGGGGCTTACGGATTTTTTCAAAAAAAAAAATTCTGCCGGTTAATTTGTCGACGGCTGATTTCTTTTCCTGTGATTAAAAAAGCTTACTGTTTTGACCTCCAAACCTTTCAGGGGAGCATTTGCAACCGTTTGGCACCATTTTTGAGTGAATTGCTAAAAGACAGATTTTTGATCAAATTGTGACCCGGGGGCATAGGGTTTTTTTCAAAAAAATCTTTTTCTGCCGGTTCAGATGTTGAGGGCTGATTTCTTGTCATGTGATAAATAGCGTTCTGTTTCGACCGCCAAACGTTTCAGGGGAGCATTTGCAACCGTTTGGCACCATTTTTGAGTTAATTGCCGAAAGTCAGATTTTTGATGAAATTGTGACCCCGGGGCTTAGAGATTTTTTCAAAAAAATATTTTTCTGCTGGTTAAGTTATTGAGGGCTGATTTCTTGTCCTGTGATAGAAAGCCTTCTGTTTCGACCGCCAAACCTTTCAGGGGAGCATTTGCAAGCATTTGGCACCATTATTGAGTGAATTGCCGAAAGTCAGATTTTTGATGAAATTGTGACCCCGATGCTTACGGATTTTTTCAAAAAAAAAATTTCTGCCGGTTAAGGTGTCGAGGGCTGATTTTCTTTCCTGTGATAAAAAGCCTTCAGTTTTGATCGCCAAACCATTCAGGGGAGCATTTGCACCCGTTTGGCACCATTTTTTAGTGAATTGCCGAAAGTCAGATTTTTGATGAAATTGTGACCCCGGTGCTTACGGATTTTTTCAAAAAAATCTTTTTCTGCCAGTTAAGTTGTTGAGGGCTGATTTCTTGTCATGTGATAAAAAAACTTCTGTTTTGACCGCTAAACCTTTCAGGGGAACATTTGCAAGCATTTGGCACGATTTTTGAGTGAATTCCCGAAAGTCAGATTTTTGATGAAATTGTGACCCCGATGCTTACGGATTTTTTCAAAAAAAAAATTTCTGCCGGTTAAGGTGTCGAGGGCTGATTTCTTTTCCGGTGATAAAAAGCCTTCAGTTTTGATCGCTAAACCTTTCAGGGGAGCATTTCCACCCGTTTGGCACCATTTTTTAGTGAATTGCCGAAAGTCAGATTTTTGATGAAATTGTGACCCCGGGGCTTAGGGATTTTTTCAAAAAAATATTTTTCTGCCGGTTAAGGTGTCGAGGGGTGATTTCTTTTCCTGTGATAAAAAGCCTTCAGTTTTGATCGCCAAACATTTCAGGGGAGCCTTTGCACCCGTTTGGCACCATTTTTTAGTGAATTGCCGAAAGTCAGATTTTTGACGAAATTGTGACACCGGGGCTTACGGATACTTTCAAAAAAAAATATTCTGCCGGTTAAGTTGTTGAGGGCTGATTTCTTGTCATGTGATAAAAAAACTTCTGTTTCGACCGCCAAACCCTTCAGGGGAGCATTTGCAACCGTTTGGCACCATTTTTGAGTGAATTCCCGAAAGTCCGATTTTTGATGAAATTGTGACCCCGGGGCTTACGGATTCTTTCAAAAAAAAAAATTTTGCCGGTTAAGTTTTCCAGGGCTGATTTCTTGTCATGTGATAAAAAAACTTCTGTTTCGACCGCTAAACCTTTCAGGGGAGCACTTGCAACCGTTTGGCACCATTTTTGAGTGAATTCCCGAAAGTCAGATTTTTGATGAAATTGTGACCCCGGGGCCTAGGGATTTTTTCAAAAAAATATTTTCCTGCCGGTTAAGTTGTCGAGGGCAGATTTCTTGTCCTGTGATAAAAAGCCTTCTGTTTCGTCCTCTAAACCTTTCAGGGGAGCATTTGCAAGCATTTGGCACCATTTTTGAGTGAATTGCCGAAAGTCAGATTTTTGATGAAATTGTGACCCGGGGGCTTAGGGTTTTTTTTCAAAAAAATCTTTTTCTGCCGGTTAAGTTGTTGACGGCTGATTTCTTTTCCTGTGATAAAAAAGCTTTCTGTTTCAACCGCCAAACCTTTCAGGGGAGCATTTGCACCCGTTTAGCACCATTTTTGAGTGAATTGCCAAAAGTCAGATTTTTTGATGAAATTGTGACCCCGGGGCTTACGGATTTTTTCAAAAAAAAATATTCTGCCGGTTAAGTTGTCGAGGGCTGATTTCTACTCATCTGATAAAAAAACTTCTGTTTCTGTTTCGACATCCAAACCTCTCAGGGGAGCATTTGCACCCGTTTGGCACCATTTTTTAGTGAATTTCCGAAAGACAGATTTTTGATGAAATTGTGACCCCGGGGCTTACGGATTTTTTCAAAAAAAAAAATTTTGCCGGTTAAGTTTTCCAGGGTTGATTTCTTGTCCTGTGATAAAAAGACTTCTGTTTCGACCGCCAAACGTTTCAGGGGAGCATTTGCAACTGTTTGGCACCATTTTTGAGTGAATTGCCGAAAGTCAGATTTTTGATGAAATTGTGACCCCGGGGCTTAGAGATTTTTTCAAAAAAATATTTTTCTGCTGGTTAAGTTATAGAGGGCTGATTTCTTGTCCTGTGATAGAAAGCCTTCTGTTTCGACCGCCAAACCTTTCAGGGGAGCATTTGCAAGCATTTGGCACCATTATTGAGTGAATTGCCGAAAGTCAGATTTTTGATGAAATTGTGACCCCGATGCTTACGGATTTTTTCAAAAAAAAAATTTCTGCCGGTTAAGTTGTCGAGGGCTGATTTCTTGTCCTGTGATAAAAAGACTTCTGTTTTGACCGCTAAACCTTTCAGGGGAGCATTTGCAAGCATTTGGCACCATTTTTGAGTGAATTGCCGAAAGACAGATTTTTGATGAAATTGTGACCCCGGGGCTTACGGATTTTTTCAAAAAAAAAAATTTTGCCGGTTAAGTTTTCCAGGGTTGATTTCTTGTCCTGTGATAAAAAGACTTCTGTTTCGACCGCCAAACGTTTCAGGGGAGCATTTGCAACTGTTTGGCACCATTTTTGAGTGAATTGCCGAAAGTCAGATTTTTGATGAAATTGTGACCCCGGGGCTTAGAGATTTTTTCAAAAAAATATTTTTCTGCTGGTTAAGTTATAGAGGGCTGATTTCTTGTCCTGTGATAGAAAGCCTTCTGTTTCGACCGCCAAACCTTTCAGGGGAGCATTTGCAAGCATTTGGCACCATTTTTGAGTGAATTGCCGAAAGTCAGATTTTTGATGAAATTGTGACCCCGGGGCTTACGGATTCTTTCAAAAAAAAAAAAATTCTGCCGGTTAAGGTGTCGAGGGCTGATTTCTTTTCCTGTGATAAAAAGCCTTCAGTTTTGATCGCCAAACATTTCAGGGGAGCATTTGCACCCGTTTGGCACCATTTTTGAGTGAATTGCCGAAAGTCAGATTTTTGATGAAATTGTGACCCCGGGGCTTACGGATTTTTTCAAAAAAAAAAATTTTGCCGGTTAAGTTTTCCAGGGTTGATTTCTTGCCCTGTGATAAAAAGACTTCTGTTTCGACCACCAAACGTTTCAGGGGAGCATTTCCAACCGTTTGGCACCATTTTTGAGGGAATTCCGAAAGTCAGATTTTTTATGAAATTGTGACCCCGGGGCTTAGAGATTTTTTCAAAAAAATATTTTTCTGCTGGTTAAGTTATTGAGGGCTGATTTCTTGTCCTGTGATAGAAAGCCTTCTGTTTCGACTGCCAAACCTTTCAGGGGAGCATTTGCAAGCATTTGGCACCATTTTTGAGTGAATTGCCGAAAGTCAGATTTTTGATGAAATTGTGACCCCGATGCTTACGGATTTTTTCAAAAAAATATTTTCTGCCGGTTAAGTTGTCGACGGCTGATTTCTTTTCCTGTGATTAAAAAAGCTTACTGTTTTGACCTCCAAACCTTTCAGGGGAGCATTTGCAAGCATTTGGCACCATTTTTGAGTGAATTGCCGAAAGACAGATTTTTGATGAAATTGTGACCCCGGGGCTTAGAGATTTTTTCAAAAAAATCTTTTTCTGCCGGTTAAATTGTCGACGGCTGATTTCTTTTCCTGTGATTAAAAAAGCTTACTGTTTTGACCTCCAAACCTTTCAGGGGAGCATTTGCAAGCATTTGGCACCATTTTTGAGTGAATTGCCGAAAGACAGATTTTTGATGAAATTGTGACCCCGGGCCTTAGGGATTTTTTCAAAAAAATATTTTTCTGCCGGTTAAGGTGTCGAGGGGTGATTTCTTTTCCTGTGATAAAAAGCCTTCAGTTTTGATCGCCAAACATTTCAGGGGAGCATTTGCATCCCTTTGGCACCATTTTTGAGTGAATTGCCGAAAGTCAGATTTTTGATGAAATTGTGACCCCGGGGCTTAGGGAGTTTTTTAAAAAAAAAACATTTCTGCCGGTTAAGTTGTCAAGGGCTGATTTCTTCTCATCTGATAAAAAAACTTCTGTTTCGACAGTCAAACGTCTCAGGGGAGCATTTGCACCCGTTTGGCACCATTTTTTAGTGAATTTCCGAAAGACAGATTTTTGATGAAATTGTGACCCCGGGCTTACGGATTTTTTCAAAAAAAAAATTCTGCCGGTTAATTTGTTGAGGGCTGATTTCTTGTCATCTGATAAAAAAGCTTTCTGTTTCGACCGCCAAACCTTTCAGGGGAGCATTTGCAACCGTTTGGCACCATTTTTGAGTGAATTGCCGAAAGTCAGATTTTTGATGAAATTGTGACCCCGGGGCTTAGGGATTTTTTCAAAAAAATATTTTTCTGCTGGTTAAGTTATTGAGGGCTGATTTCTTGTCCTGTGATAGAAAGCCTTCTGTTTCGACCGCCAAACCTTTCAGGGGAGCATTTGCAAGCATTTGGCACCATTTTTGAGTGAATTGCCGAAAGTCAGATTTTTGATGAAATTGTGACCCCGATGCTTACGGATGTTTTCAAAAAAAAAATTTCTGCCGGTTAAGTTGTCCAGGGTTGATTTCTTGTCCTGTGATAAAAAGACTTCTGTTTCGACCGCCAAACGTTTCAGGGGAGGATTTGCAACCGTTTGGCACCATTTTTGAGTGAATTGCCGAAAGTCAGATTTTTGATGAAATTGTGACCCCGGGGCTTAGGGATTTTTTCAAAAAAAAATTTTTCTGCTGGTTAAGTTATTGAGGGCTGATTTCTTGTCCTGTGATAGAAAGCCTTCTGTTTCGACCGCCAAACCTTTCAGGGGAGCATTTGCAAGCATTTGGCACCATTTTTGAGTGAATTGCCGAAAGTTAGATTTTTGATGAAATTGTGACCCCGATGCTTACGGATTTTTTTTTAAAAAAAATTTCTGCCGGTTAAGGTGTGGAGGGCTGATTTCTTTTAGTGTGATAAAAAGACTTCAGTTTTGATCGCCAAACATTTCAGGGGAGCATTTGTACCCGTTTGGCACCATTTTTTATTGAATTGCCGAAAGTCAGATTTTTGATGAAATTGTGACCCCGGGGCTTACGGATGTTTTCAAAAAAAAAATATTCTGCCAGTTAATTTGTTGAGGGCTGATTTATTGTCATCTGATAAAAAAGCTTTCTGTTTCGACCATCAAACCTTTCAGGGGAGCATTTCCACCCGTTTGGCACCATTTTTGAGTGAATTGCCGAAAGTCAGATTTTTGATGAAATTGTGACCCCGGGGCTTACAGATTTTTTCAAAAAAAAATTTCTGCCGTTTAAGATGTCGAGGGCTGATTATTTGTCCTGTGATAAAAAGACTTCTGTTTCGACCGCCAAACGTTTCAGGGGAGCATTTGCAACCGTTTGGCACCATTTTTGAGTGAATTGCCGAAAGTCAGATTTTTGATGAAATTGTGACCCCGGGGCTTAGAGATTTTTTCAAAAAAATATTTTTCTGCTGGTTAAGCTATAGAGGGCTGATTTCTTGTCCTGTGATAGAAAGCCTTCTGTTTCGACCGCCAAACCTTTCAGGGGAGCATTTGCAAGCATTTGGCACCATTATTGAGTGAATTGCCGAAAGTCAGATTTTTGATGAAATTGTGACCCCGATGCTTACGGATTTTTTCAAAAAAAAAATTTCTGCCGGTTAAGGTGTCGAGGGCTGATTTTCTTTCCTGTGATAAAAAGCCTTCAGTTTTGATCGCCAAACCATTCAGGGGAGCATTTGCACCCGTTTGGCACCATTTTTTAGTGAATTGCCGAAAGTCAGATTTTTGATGAAATTGTGACCCCGGTGCTCACGGATTTTTTCAAAAAAATCTTTTTCTGCCAGTTAAGTTGTTGAGGGCTGATTTCTTGTCATGTGATAAAAAAACTTCTGTTTTGACCGCTAAACCTTTCAGGGGAACATTTGCAAGCATTTGGCACGATTTTTGAGTGAATTCCCGAAAGTCAGATTTTTGATGAAATTGTGACCCCGATGCTTACGGATTTTTTCAAAAAAAAAATTTCTGCCGGTTAAGGTGTCGAGGGCTGATTTCTTTTCCGGTGATAAAAAGCCTTCAGTTTTGATCGCTAAACCTTTCAGGGGAGCATTTCCACCCGTTTGGCACCATTTTTTAGTGAATTGCCGAAAGTCAGATTTTTGATGAAATTGTGACCCCGGGGCTTAGGGATTTTTTCAAAAAAATATTTTTCTGCCGGTTAAGGTGTCGAGGGGTGATTTCTTTTCCTGTGATAAAAAGCCTTCAGTTTTGATCGCCAAACATTTCAGGGGAGCCTTTGCACCCGTTTGGCACCATTTTTTAGTGAATTGCCGAAAGTCAGATTTTTGACGAAATTGTGACACCGGGGCTTACGGATACTTTCAAAAAAAAAAATTCTGCCGGTTAAGTTGTTGAGGGCTGATTTCTTGTCATGTGATAAAAAAACTTCTGTTTCGACCGCCAAACCCTTCAGGGGAGCATTTGCAACCGTTTGGCACCATTTTTGAGTGAATTCCCGAAAGTCCGATTTTTGATGAAATTGTGACCCCGGGGCTTACGGATTCTTTCAAAAAAAAAAATTTTGCCGGTTAAGTTTTCCAGGGTTGATTTCTTGTCCTGTGATAAAAAGCCTTCTGTTTCGTCCTCTAAAGCTTTCAGGGGAGCATTTGCAAGCATTTGGCACCATTTTTGAGTGAATTGCCGAAAGTCAGATTTTTGATGAAATTGTGACCCGGGGGCTTAGGGTTTTTTTTCAAAAAAATCTTTTTCTGCCGGTTAAGTTGTTGACGGCTGATTTCTTTTCCTGTGATAAAAAAGCTTTCTGTTTCAACCGCCAAACCTTTCAGGGGAGCATTTGCACCCGTTTAGCACCATTTTTGAGTGAATTGCCAAAAGTCAGATTTTTTGATGAAATTGTGACCCCGGGGCTTACGGATTTTTTCAAAAAAAAATATTCTGCCGGTTAAGTTGTCGAGGGCTGATTTCTACTCATCTGATAAAAAAACTTCTGTTTCTGTTTCGACATCCAAACCTCTCAGGGGAGCATTTGCACCCGTTTGGCACCATTTTTTAGTGAATTTCCGAAAGACAGATTTTTGATGAAATTGTGACCCCGGGGCTTACGGATGTTTTCAAAAAAAAAATATTCTGCCAGTTAATTTGTTGAGGGCTGATTTATTGTCATCTGATAAAAAAGCTTTCTGTTTCGACCATCAAACCTTTCAGGGGAGCATTTCCACCCGTTTGGCACCATTTTTGAGTGAATTGCCGAAAGTCAGATTTTTGATGAAATTGTGACCCCGGGGCTTACAGATTTTTTCAAAAAAAAATTTCTGCCGTTTAAGATGTCGAGGGCTGATTATTTGTCCTGTGATAAAAAGACTTCTGTTTCGACCGCCAAACGTTTCAGGGGAGCATTTGCAACCGTTTGGCACCATTTTTGAGTGAATTGCCGAAAGTCAGATTTTTGATGAAATTGTGACCCCGATGCTTACGGATTTTTTCAAAAAAAAAATTTCTGCCGGTTAAGCTATAGAGGGCTGATTTCTTGTCCTGTGATAGAAAGCCTTCTGTTTCGACCGCCAAACCTTTCAGGGGAGCATTTGCAAGCATTTGGCACCATTATTGAGTGAATTGCCGAAAGTCAGATTTTTGATGAAATTGTGACCCCGATGCTTACGGATTTTTTCAAAAAAAAAATTTCTGCCGGTTAAGGTGTCGAGGGCTGATTTTCTTTCCTGTGATAAAAAGCCTTCAGTTTTGATCGCCAAACCATTCAGGGGAGCATTTGCACCCGTTTGGCACCATTTTTTAGTGAATTGCCGAAAGTCAGATTTTTGATGAAATTGTGACCCCGGTGCTTACGGATTTTTTCAAAAAAATCTTTTTCTGCCAGTTAAGTTGTTGAGGGCTGATTTCTTGTCATGTGATAAAAAAACTTCTGTTTTGACCGCTAAACCTTTCAGGGGAACATTTGCAAGCATTTGGCACGATTTTTGAGTGAATTCCCGAAAGTCAGATTTTTGATGAAATTGTGACCCCGATGCTTACGGATTTTTTCAAAAAAAAAATTTCTGCCGGTTAAGGTGTCGAGGGCTGATTTCTTTTCCGGTGATAAAAAGCCTTCAGTTTTGATCGCTAAACCTTTCAGGGGAGCATTTCCACCCGTTTGGCACCATTTTTTAGTGAATTGCCGAAAGTCAGATTTTTGATGAAATTGTGACCCCGGGGCTTAGGGATTTTTTCAAAAAAATATTTTTCTGCCGGTTAAGGTGTCGAGGGGTGATTTCTTTTCCTGTGATAAAAAGCCTTCAGTTTTGATCGCCAAACATTTCAGGGGAGCCTTTGCACCCGTTTGGCACCATTTTTTAGTGAATTGCCGAAAGTCAGATTTTTGACGAAATTGTGACACCGGGGCTTACGGATACTTTCAAAAAAAAAAATTCTGCCGGTTAAGTTGTTGAGGGCTGATTTCTTGTCATGTGATAAAAAAACTTCTGTTTCGACCGCCAAACCCTTCAGGGGAGCATTTGCAACCGTTTGGCACCATTTTTGAGTGAATTCCCGAAAGTCCGATTTTTGATGAAATTGTGACCCCGGGGCTTACGGATTTTTTCAAAAAAAAAAATTTTGCCGGTTAAGTTTTCCAGGGTTGATTTCTTGTCCTGTGATAAAAAGCCTTCTGTTTCGTCCTCTAAAGCTTTCAGGGGAGCATTTGCAAGCATTTGGCACCATTTTTGAGTGAATTGCCGAAAGTCAGATTTTTGATGAAATTGTGACCCGGGGGCTTAGGGTTTTTTTTCAAAAAAATCTTTTTCTGCCGGTTAAGTTGTTGACGGCTGATTTCTTTTCCTGTGATAAAAAAGCTTTCTGTTTCAACCGCCAAACCTTTCAGGGGAGCATTTGCACCCGTTTAGCACCATTTTTGAGTGAATTGCCAAAAGTCAGATTTTTTGATGAAATTGTGACCCCGGGGCTTACGGATTTTTTCAAAAAAAAATATTCTGCCGGTTAAGTTGTCGAGGGCTGATTTCTACTCATCTGATAAAAAAACTTCTGTTTCTGTTTCGACATCCAAACCTCTCAGGGGAGCATTTGCACCCGTTTGGCACCATTTTTTAGTGAATTTCCGAAAGACAGATTTTTGATGAAATTGTGACCCCGGGGCTTACGGATTTTTTCAAAAAAAAAAATTTTGCCGGTTAAGTTTTCCAGGGTTGATTTCTTGTCCTGTGATAAAAAGACTTCTGTTTCGACCGCCAAACGTTTCAGGGGAGCATTTGCAACTGTTTGGCACCATTTTTGAGTGAATTGCCGAAAGTCAGATTTTTGATGAAATTGTGACCCCGGGGCTTAGAGATTTTTTCAAAAAAATATTTTTCTGCTGGTTAAGTTATAGAGGGCTGATTTCTTGTCCTGTGATAGAAAGCCTTCTGTTTCGACCGCCAAACCTTTCAGGGGAGCATTTGCAAGCATTTGGCACCATTATTGAGTGAATTGCCGAAAGTCAGATTTTTGATGAAATTGTGACCCCGATGCTTACGGATTTTTTCAAAAAAAAAATTTCTGCCGGTTAAGTTGTCGAGGGCTGATTTCTTGTCCTGTGATAAAAAGACTTCTGTTTTGACCGCTAAACCTTTCAGGGGAGCATTTGCAAGCATTTGGCACCATTTTTGAGTGAATTGCCGAAAGACAGATTTTTGATGAAATTGTGAGCCCGGGGCTTAGGGATTTTTTCAAAAAAAAAAATTCTGCCGGTTAAGTTGTCGAGGGCTGATTTCTACTCATCTGATAAAAAAACTTCTGTTTCTGTTTCGACAGCCAAACCTCTCAGGGGAGCATTTGCACCCGTTTGGCACCATTTTTTAGTGAATTTCCGAAAGACAGATTTTTGATGAAATTGTGACCCCGGGGCTTACGGATTTTTTCAAAAAAAAAATTTTTGCCGGTTAAGTTTTCCAGGGTTGATTTCTTGCCCTGTGATAAAAAGACTTCTGTTTCGACCACCAAACGTTTCAGGGGAGCATTTCCAACCGTTTGGCAACATTTTTGAGAGAATTGCCGAAAGTCAGATTTTTGATGAAATTGTGACCCCGGGGCTTAGAGATTTTTTCAAAAAAATATTTTTCTGCTGGTTAAGTTATTGAGGGCTGATTTCTTGTCCTGTGATAGAAAGCCTTCTGTTTCGACCGCCAAACCTTTCAGGGGAGCATTTGCAAGCATTTGGCACCATTTTTGAGTGAATTGCCGAAAGTCAGATTTTTGATGAAATTGTGACCCCGGGGCTTACGGATTCTTTCAAAAAAAAAAATTCTGCCGGTTAAGCTGTTGAGGGCTGATTTCTTGTCATGTGATAAA
The DNA here is from genome assembly GCF_964270895.1 of Podarcis filfolensis. NCBI lineage: Eukaryota > Metazoa > Chordata > Lepidosauria > Squamata > Lacertidae > Podarcis > Podarcis filfolensis. The sequence continues at coordinate 11,556,992 of NC_139611.1, read as the reverse complement.
AAAACTTCTGTTTCGACCGCTAAACCTTTCAGGGGAGCACTTGCAACCGTTTGGCACCATTTTTGAGTGAATTCCCGAAAGTCAGATTTTTGATGAAATTGTGACCCCGGGGCTTAGGGATTTTTTCAAAAAAATATTTTCCTGCCGGTTAAGTTGTCGAGGGCAGATTTCTTGTCCTGTGATAAAAAGCCTTCTGTTTCGTCCTCTAAACCTTTCAGGGGAGCATTTGCAAGCATTTGGCACCATTTTTGAGTGAATTGCCGAAAGTCAGATTTTTGATGAAATTGTGACCCGGGGGCTTAGGGTTTTTTTTTCAAAAAAATCTTTTTCTGCCGGTTAAGTTGTTGACGGCTGATTTCTTTTCCTGTGATAAAAAAGCTTTCTGTTTCAACCGCCAAACCTTTCAGGGGAGCATTTGCACCCGTTTAGCACCATTTTTGAGTGAATTGCCAAAAGTCAGATTTTTTGATGAAATTGTGACCCCGGGGCTTACGGATTTTTTCAAAAAAAAATATTCTGCCGGTTAAGTTGTCGAGGGCTGATTTCTACTCATCTGATAAAAAAACTTCTGTTTCTGTTTCGACATCCAAACCTCTCAGGGGAGCATTTGAACCCGTTTGGCACCATTTTTTAGTGAATTTCCGAAAGACAGATTTTTGATGAAATTGTGACCCCGGGGCTTACGGATTTTTTCAAAAAAAAAAATTTTGCCGGTTAAGTTTTCCAGGGTTGATTTCTTGTCCTGTGATAAAAAGACTTCTGTTTCGACCGCCAAACGTTTCAGGGGAGCATTTGCAACTGTTTGGCACCATTTTTGAGTGAATTGCCGAAAGTCAGATTTTTGATGAAATTGTGACCCCGGGGCTTAGAGATTTTTTCAAAAAAATATTTTTCTGCTGGTTAAGTTATAGAGGGCTGATTTCTTGTCCTGTGATAGAAAGCCTTCTGTTTCGACCGCCAAACCTTTCAGGGGAGCATTTGCAAGCATTTGGCACCATTATTGAGTGAATTGCCGAAAGTCAGATTTTTGATGAAATTGTGACCCCGATGCTTACGGATTTTTTCAAAAAAAAAAATTCTGCCGGTTAAGTTGTCGAGGGCTGATTTCTTGTCCTGTGATAAAAAGACTTCTGTTTTGACCGCTAAACCTTTCAGGGGAGCATTTGCAAGCATTTGGCACCATTTTTGAGTGAATTGCCGAAAGTCAGATTTTTGATGAAATTGTGACCCCGGGGCTTACGGATTTTTTCAAAAAAAAAAATTTTGCCGGTTAAGTTTTCCAGGGTTGATTTCTTGCCCTGTGATAAAAAGACTTCTGTTTCGACCGCCAAACCTTTCAGGGGAGCATTTGCAAGCATTTGGCACCATTTTTGAGTGAATTGCCGAAAGTCAGATTTTTGATGAAATTGTGACCCCGATGCTTACGGATTTTTTCAAAAAAATATTTTCTGCCGGTTAAGTTGTCGACGGCTGATTTCTTTTCCTGTGATTAAAAAAGCTTACTGTTTTGACCTCCAAACCTTTCAGGGGAGCATTTGCAAGCATTTGGCACCATTTTTGAGTGAATTGCCGAAAGACAGATTTTTGATGAAATTGTGACCCCGGGGCTTAGAGATTTTTTCAAAAAAATCTTTTTCTGCCGGTTAAATTGTCGACGGCTGATTTCTTTTCCTGTGATTAAAAAAGCTTACTGTTTTGACCTCCAAACCTTTCAGGGGAGCATTTGCAAGCATTTGGCACCATTTTTGAGTGAATTGCCGAAAGACAGATTTTTGATGAAATTGTGACCCCGGGCCTTAGGGATTTTTTCAAAAAAATATTTTTCTGCCGGTTAAGGTGTCGAGGGGTGATTTCTTTTCCTGTGATAAAAAGCCTTCAGTTTTGATCGCCAAACATTTCAGGGGAGCATTTGCATCCCTTTGGCACCATTTTTGAGTGAATTGCCGAAAGTCAGATTTTTGATGAAATTGTGACCCCGGGGCTTAGGGAGTTTTTTAAAAAAAAAACATTTCTGCCGGTTAAGTTGTCAAGGGCTGATTTCTTGTCATCTGATAAAAAAGCTTTCTGTTTCGACCGCCAAACCTTTCAGGGGAGCATTTGCAAGCATTTGGCACCATTTTTGAGTGAATTGCCGAAAGTCAGATTTTTGATGAAATTGTGACCCCGATGCTTACGGATGTTTTCAAAAAAAAAATTTCTGCCGGTTAAGTTGTCCAGGGTTGATTTCTTGTCCTGTGATAAAAAGACTTCTGTTTCGACCGCCAAACGTTTCAGGGGAGGATTTGCAACCGTTTGGCACCATTTTTGAGTGAATTGCCGAAAGTCAGATTTTTGATGAAATTGTGACCCCGGGGCTTAGGGATTTTTTCAAAAAAATATTTTTCTGCTGGTTAAGTTATTGAGGGCTGATTTCTTGTCCTGTGATAGAAAGCCTTCTGTTTCGACCGCCAAACCTTTCAGGGGAGCATTTGCAAGCATTTGGCACCATTTTTGAGTGAATTGCCGAAAGTTAGATTTTTGATGAAATTGTGACCCCGATGCTTACGGATTTTTTTTTTAAAAAAATTTCTGCCGGTTAAGGTGTGGAGGGCTGATTTCTTTTAGTGTAATAAAAAGACTTCAGTTTTGATCGCCAAACATTTCAGGGGAGCATTTGTACCCGTTTGGCACCATTTTTTATTGAATTGCCGAAAGTCAGATTTTTGATGAAATTGTGACCCCGGGGCTTACGGATGTTTTCAAAAAAAAAATATTCTGCCAGTTAATTTGTTGAGGGCTGATTTATTGTCATCTGATAAAAAAGCTTTCTGTTTCGACCATCAAACCTTTCAGGGGAGCATTTCCACCCGTTTGGCACCATTTTTGAGTGAATTGCCGAAAGTCAGATTTTTGATGAAATTGTGACCCCGGGGCTTACAGATTTTTTCAAAAAAAAATTTCTGCCGTTTAAGATGTCGAGGGCTGATTATTTGTCCTGTGATAAAAAGACTTCTGTTTCGACCGCCAAACGTTTCAGGGGAGCATTTGCAACCGTTTGGCACCATTTTTGAGTGAATTGCCGAAAGTCAGATTATTGATGAAATTGTGACCCCGGGGCTTAGAGATTTTTTCAAAAAAATATTTTTCTGCTGGTTAAGCTATAGAGGGCTGATTTCTTGTCCTGTGATAGAAAGCCTTCTGTTTCGACCGCCAAACCTTTCAGGGGAGCATTTGCAAGCATTTGGCACCATTATTGAGTGAATTGCCGAAAGTCAGATTTTTGATGAAATTGTGACCCCGATGCTTACGGATTTTTTCAAAAAAAAAATTTCTGCCGGTTAAGGTGTCGAGGGCTGATTTTCTTTCCTGTGATAAAAAGCCTTCAGTTTTGATCGCCAAACCATTCAGGGGAGCATTTGCACCCGTTTGGCACCATTTTTTAGTGAATTGCCGAAAGTCAGATTTTTGATGAAATTGTGACCCCGGTGCTTACGGATTTTTTCAAAAAAATCTTTTTCTGCCAGTTAAGTTGTTGAGGGCTGATTTCTTGTCATGTGATAAAAAAACTTCTGTTTCGACCGCTAAACCTTTCAGGGGAGCACTTGCAACCGTTTGGCACCATTTTTGAGTGAATTCCCGAAAGTCAGATTTTTGATGAAATTGTGACCCCGGGGCTTAGGGATTTTTTCAAAAAAATATTTTCCTGCCGGTTAAGTTGTCGAGGGCAGATTTCTTGTCCTGTGATAAAAAGCCTTCTGTTTCGTCCTCTAAACTTTTCAGGGGAGCATTTGCAAGCGTTTGGCACCATTTTTGAGTGAATTGCCGAAAGTCAGATTTTTGATGAAATTGTGACCCGGGGGCTTAGGGTTTTTTTTCAAAAAAATCTTTTTCTGCCGGTTAAGTTGTTGACGGCTGATTTCTTTTCCTGTGATAAAAAAGCTTTCTGTTTCAACCGCCAAACCTTTCAGGGGAGCATTTGCACCCGTTTAGCACCATTTTTGAGTGAATTGCCAAAAGTCAGATTTTTTGATGAAATTGTGACCCCGGGGCTTACGGATTTTTTCAAAAAAAAATATTCTGCCGGTTAAGTTGTCGAGGGTTGATTTCTACTCATCTGATAAAAAAACTTCTGTTTCTGTTTCGACATCCAAACCTCTCAGGGGAGCATTTGCACCCGTTTGGCACCATTTTTTAGTGAATTTCCGAAAGACAGATTTTTGATGAAATTGTGACCCCGGGGCTTACGGATTTTTTCAAAAAAAAAAATTTTGCCGGTTAAGTTTTCCAGGGTTGATTTCTTGTCCTGTGATAAAAAGACTTCTGTTTCGACCGCCAAACGTTTCAGGGGAGCATTTGCAACTGTTTGGCACCATTTTTGAGTGAATTGCCGAAAGTCAGATTTTTGATGAAATTGTGACCCCGGGGCTTAGAGATTTTTTCAAAAAAATATTTTTCTGCTGGTTAAGTTATAGAGGGCTGATTTCTTGTCCTGTGATAGAAAGCCTTCTGTTTCGACCGCCAAACCTTTCAGGGGAGCATTTGCAAGCATTTGGCACCATTATTGAGTGAATTGCCGAAAGTCAGATTTTTGATGAAATTGTGACCCCGATGCTTACGGATTTTTTTAAAAAAAAAATTTCTGCCGGTTAAGTTGTCGAGGGCTGATTTCTTGTCCTGTGATAAAAAGACTTCTGTTTTGACCGCTAAACCTTTCAGGGGAGCATTTGCAAGCATTTGGCACCATTTTTGAGTGAATTGCCGAAAGACAGATTTTTGATGAAATTGTGACCCCGGGGCTTAGGGATTTTTTCAAAAAAAAAAAATTTTGCCGGTTAAGTTTTCCAGGGTTGATTTCTTGCCCTGTGATAAAAAGACTTCTGTTTCGACCACCAAACGTTTCAGGGGAGCATTTCCAACCGTTTGGCACCATTTTTGAGAGAATTGCCGAAAGTCAGATTTTTGATGAAATTGTGACCCCGGGGCTTAGAGATTTTTTCAAAAAAATATTTTTCTGCTGGTTAAGTTATTGAGGGCTGATTTCTTGTCCTGTGATAGAAAGCCTTCTGTTTCGACCGCCAAACCTTTCAGGGGAGCATTTGCAAGCATTTGGCACCATTTTTGAGTGAATTGCCGAAAGTCAGATTTTTGATGAAATTGTGACCCCGGGGCTTACGGATTCTTTCAAAAAAAAAAATTCTGCCGGTTAAGTTGTTGAGGGCTGATTTCTTGTCATGTGATAAAAAAACTTCTGTTTCGACCGCTAAACCTTTCAGGGGAGCACTTGCAACCGTTTGGCACCATTTTTGAGTGAATTCCCGAAAGTCAGATTTTTGATGAAATTGTGACCCCGGGGCTTAGGGATTTTTTCAAAAAAATATTTTCCTGCCGGTTAAGTTGTCGAGGGCAGATTTCTTGTCCTGTGATAAAAAGCCTTCTGTTTCGTCCTCTAAACCTTTCAGGGGAGCATTTGCAAGCATTTGGCACCATTTTTGAGTGAATTGCCGAAAGACAGATTTTTGATGAAATTGTGACCCCGGGGCTTAGAGATTTTTTCAAAAAAATCTTTTTCTGCCGGTTAAATTGTCGACGGCTGATTTCTTTTCCTGTGATTAAAAAAGCTTACTGTTTTGACCTCCAAACCTTTCAGGGGAGCATTTGCAAGCATTTGGCACCATTTTTGAGTGAACTGCCGAAAGACAGATTTTTGATGAAATTGTGACCCCGGGCCTTAGGGATTTTTTCAAAAAAATACTTTTCTGCCGGTTAAGGTGTCGAGGGGTGATTTCTTTTCCTGTGATAAAAAGCCTTCAGTTTTGATCGCCAAACATTTCAGGGGAGCATTTGCATCCCTTTGGCACCATTTTTGAGTGAATTGCCGAAAGTCAGATTTTTGATGAAATTGTGACCCCGGGGCTTAGGGAGTTTTTAAAAAAAAAAACATTTCTGCCGGTTAAGTTGTCAAGGGCTGATTTCTTCTCATCTGATAAAAAAACTTCTGTTTCGACAGTCAAACGTCTCAGGGGAGCATTTGCACCCGTTTGGCACCATTTTTTAGTGAATTTCCGAAAGACAGATTTTTGATGAAATTGTGACCCCGGGCTTACGGATTTTTTCAAAAAAAAAATTCTGCCGGTTAATTTGTTGAGGGCTGATTTCTTGTCATCTGATAAAAAAGCTTTCTGTTTAGACCGCCAAACGTTTCAGGGGAGCATTTGCAACCGTTTGGCACCATTTTTGAGTGAATTTGTACCCGTTTGGCACCATTTTTTATTGAATTGCCGAAAGTCAGATTTTTGATGAAATTGTGACCCCGGGGCTTACGGATGTTTTCAAAAAAAAAATATTCTGCCAGTTAATTTGTTGAGGGCTGATTTATTGTCATCTGATAAAAAAGCTTTCTGTTTCGACCATCAAACCTTTCAGGGGAGCATTTGCACCCGTTTGGCACCATTTTTGAGTGAATTGCCGAAAGTCAGATTTTTGATGAAATTGTGACCCCGGGGCTTAGGGATTTTTTCAAAAAAAAATTTCTGCCGTTTAAGATGTCGAGGGCTGATTATTTGTCCTGTGATAAAAAGACTTCTGTTTCGACCGCCAAACGTTTCAGGGGAGCATTTGCAACCGTTTGGCACCATTTTTGAGTGAATTGCCGAAAGTCAGATTTTTGATGAAATTGTGACCCCGGGGCTTAGAGATTTTTTCAAAAAAATATTTTTCTGCTGGTTAAGCTATAGAGGGCTGATTTCTTGTCCTGTGATAGAAAGCCTTCTGTTTCGACCGCCAAACCTTTCAGGGGAGCATTTGCAAGCATTTGGCACCATTTTTGAGTGAATTGCCGAAAGTCAGATTTTTGATGAAATTGTGACCCCGATGCTTACGGATTTTTTCAAAAAAATATTTTCTGCCGGTTAAGTTGTCGACGGCTGATTTCTTTTCCTGTGATTAAAAAAGCTTACTGTTTTGACCTCCAAACCTTTCAGGGGAGCATTTGCAAGCATTTGGCACCATTTTTGAGTGAATTGCCGAAAGACAGATTTTTGATGAAATTGTGACCCCGGGGCTTAGAGATTTTTTCAAAAAAATCTTTTTCTGCCGGTTAAATTGTCGACGGCTGATTTCTTTTCCTGTGATTAAAAAAGCTTACTGTTTTGACCTCCAAACCTTTCAGGGGAGCATTTGCAAGCATTTGGCACCATTTTTGAGTGAATTGCCGAAAGACAGATTTTTGATGAAATTGTGACCCCGGGGCTTAGGGATTTTTTCAAAAAAATATTTTTCTGCCGGTTAAGGTGTCGAGGGGTGATTTCTTTTCCTGTGATAAAAAGCCTTCAGTTTTGATCGCCAAACATTTCAGGGGAGCATTTGCAAGCATTTGGCACCATTTTTGAGTGAATTGCCGAAAGTCAGATTTTTGATGAAATTGTGACCCCGGGGCTTAGGGAGTTTTTAAAAAAAAAACATTTCTGCCGGTTAAGTTGTCAAGGGCTGATTTCTTCTCATCTGATAAAAAAACTTCTGTTTCGACAGCCAAACGTCTCAGGGGAGCATTTGCACCCGTTTGGCACCATTTTTTAGTGAATTGCCGAAAGTCAGATTTTTGATGAAATTGTGACCCCGGTGCTTACGGATTTTTTCAAAAAAAAAATTTCTGCCGGTTAAGTTGTCGAGGGCTGATTTCATTTCCTGTGATAAAAAGACTTCTGTTTTGACCGCTAAACCTTTCAGGGGAGCATTTGCAAGCATTTGGCACCATTTTTGAGTGAATTGCCGAAAGACAGATTTTTGATGAAATTGTGACCCCGGGGCTTAGGGATTTTTTCAAAAAAATATTTTTCTGCCGGTTAAGGTGTCGAGGGGTGATTTCTTTTCCTGTGATAAAAAGCCTTCAGTTTTGATCGCCAAACATTTCAGGGGAGCCTTTGCACCCGTTTGGCACCATTTTTTAGTGAATTGCCGAAAGTCAGATTTTTGACGAAATTGTGACACCGGGGCTTACGGATTCTTTCAAAAAAAAAAATTCTGCCGGTTAAGTTGTTGAGGGCTGATTTCTTGTCATGTGATAAAAAAACTTCTGTTTCGACCGCCAAACCCTTCAGGGGAGCATTTGCAACCGTTTGGCACCATTTTTGAGTGAATTCCCGAAAGTCCGATTTTTGATGAAATTGTGACCCCGGGGCTTACGGATTCTTTCAAAAAAAAATATTCTGCCGGTTAAGTTGTTGAGGGCTGATTTCTTGTCATGTGATAAAAAAACTTCTGTTTCGACCGCTAAACCTTTCAGGGGAGCACTTGCAACCGTTTGGCACCATTTTTGAGTGAATTCCCGAAAGTCAGATTTTTGATGAAATTGTGACCCCGGGGCTTAGGGATTTTTTCAAAAAAATATTTTCCTGCCGGTTAAGTTGTCGAGGGCAGATTTCTTGTCCTGTGATAAAAAGCCTTCTGTTTTGTCCTCTAAACCTTTCAGGGGAGCATTTGCAAGCATTTGGCACCATTTTTGAGTGAATTGCCGAAAGTCAGATTTTTGATGAAATTGTGACCCGGGGGCTTAGGGTTTTTTTTCAAAAAAATCTTTTTCTGCCGGTTAAGTTTTTGACGGCTGATTTCTTTTCCTGTGATAAAAAAGCTTTCTGTTTCAACCGCCAAACCTTTCAGGGGAGCATTTGCACCCGTTTAGCACCATTTTTGAGTGAATTGCCAAAAGTCAGATTTTTTGATGAAATTGTGACCCCGGGGCTTACGGATTTTTTTTAAAAAAAATATTCTGCCGGTTAAGTTGTCGAGGGCTGATTTCTACTCATCTGATAAAAAAATTTCTGTTTCTGTTTCGACATCCAAACCTCTCAGGGGAGCATTTGCACCCGTTTGGCACCATTTTTTAGTGAATTTCCGAAAGACAGATTTTTGATGAAATTGTGACCCCGGGGCTTAGAGATTTTTTCAAAAAAATATTTTTCTGCTGGTTAAGTTATTGAGGGCTGATTTCTTGTCCTGTGATAGAAAGCCTTCTGTTTCGACCGCCAAACCTTTCAGGGGAGCATTTGCAAGCATTTGGCACCATTTTTGAGTGAATTGCCGAAAGTCAGATTTTTGATGAAATTGTGACCCCGATGCTTACGGATTTTTTCAAAAAAATGTTTTCTGCCGGTTAAGTTGTCGACGGCTGATTTCTTTTCCTGTGATTAAAAAAGCTTACTGTTTTGACCTCCAAACCTTTCAGGGGAGCATTTGCAAGCATTTGGCACCATTTTTGAGTGAATTGCCGACAGACAGATTTTTGATGAAATTGTGACCCCGGGGCTTAGAGATTTTTTCAAAAAAATCTTTTTCTGCCGGTTAAATTGTCGACGGCTGATTTCTTTTCCTGTGATTAAAAAAGCTTACTGTTTTGACCTCCAAACCTTTCAGGGGAGCATTTGCAAGCATTTGGCACCATTTTTGAGTGAATTGCCGAAAGTCAGATTTTTGATGAAATTAGGGATTTTTTCAAAAAAATATTTTTCTGCTGGTTAAGTTATTGAGGGCTGATTTCTTGTCCTGTGATAGAAAGCCTTCTGTTTCGACCGCCAAACCTTTCAGGGGAGCATTTGCAAGCATTTGGCACCATTTTTGAGTGAATTGCCGAAAGTCAGATTTTTGATGAAATTGTGACCCCGATGCTTACGGATGTTTTCAAAAAAAAAATTTCTGCCGGTTAAGTTGTCCAGGGTTGATTTCTTCTCCTGTGATAAAAAGACTTCTGTTTCGACCGCCAAACGTTTCAGGGGAGGATTTGCAACCGTTTGGCACCATTTTTGAGTGAATTGCCGAAAGTCAGATTTTTGATGAAATTGTGACCCCGGGGCTTAGGGATTTTTTCAAAAAAATATTTTTCTGCTGGTTAAGTTATTGAGGGCTGATTTCTTGTCCTGTGATAGAAAGCCTTCTGTTTCGACCGCCAAACCTTTCAGGGGAGCATTTGCAAGCATTTGGCACCATTTTTGAGTGAATTGCCGAAAGTTAGATTTTTGATGAAATTGTGACCCCGATGCTTACGGATTTTTTTTTAAAAAAAATTTCTGCCGGTTAAGGTGTGGAGGGCTGATTTCTTTTAGTGTGATAAAAAGACTTCAGTTTTGATCGCCAAACATTTCAGGGGAGCATTTGTACCCGTTTGGCACCATTTTTTATTGAATTGCCGAAAGTCAGATTTTTGATGAAATTGTGACCCCGGGGCTTACGGATGTTTTCAAAAAAAAAATATTCTGCCAGTTAATTTGTTGAGGGCTGATTTATTGTCATCTGATAAAAAAGCTTTCTGTTTCGACCATCAAACCTTTCAGGGGAGCATTTCCACCCGTTTGGCACCATTTTTGAGTGAATTGCCGAAAGTCAGATTTTTGATGAAATTGTGACCCCGGGGCTTACAGATTTTTTCAAAAAAAACTTTCTGCCGTTTAAGATGTCGAGGGCTGATTATTTGTCCTGTGATAAAAAGACTTCTGTTTCGACCGCCAAACGTTTCAGGGGAGCATTTGCAACCGTTTGGCACCATTTTTGAGTGAATTGCCGAAAGTCAGATTTTTGATGAAATTGTGACCCCGATGCTTACGGATTTTTTCAAAAAAAAATTTCTGCCGGTTAAGGTGTCGAGGGCTGATTTCTTTTCCTGTGATAAAAAGCCTTCAGTTTTGATCGCCAAACATTTCAGGGGAGCATTTGCACCCGATAGGCACCATTTTTGAGTGAATTGCCGAAAGTCAGATTTTTGATGAAATTGTGACCCCGGGGCTTACGGATTTTTTTCAAAAAAATATTTTCTTCCGGTTAAGGTGTCGAGGGCTGATTTCATTTCCTGTGATAAAAAGCCTTCTGTTTCGACCGTCAAACCATTCAGGGGAGCATTTGCACCCGTTTCGCACCATTTTTGAGTGAATTGCCGAAAGTCAGATTTTTGATGAAATTGTGACCCCGGGGCTTACGGATTTTTTCAAAAAAATATTTTTCTGCCGGTTAAGTTGTCGAGGGCTGATTTCTTGTCATGTGATAAAAAAACTTCTGTTTCGACCGCCAAACCTTTCAGGGGAGCATTTGCAACCATTTGGCACCATTTTTGAGTGAATTGCCGAAAGTCAGATTTTTGATGAAATTGTGACCCCGGGGCTTACGGATTTTTTCAAAAAAATATTTTTCTGCCGGTTAAGTTGTCGAGGGCTGATTTCTTGTCATGTGATAAAAAAACTTCTGTTTCGACCGTTAAACCTTTCAGGGGAGCATTTGCAACCGTTTGGCACCATTTTGGAGTGAATTGCCGAAAGTCAGATTTTTGAGGAAATTGTGACCCCGGGGCTTAGGGATTTTTTCAAAAAAATATTTTTCTGCCGGTTAAGTTGTCGAGGGCTGATTTCTTGTCCTGTGATAGAAAGCCTTCTGCTTCGACCGCCAAACCTTTCATGGGAGCATTTGCAAGCATTTGGCACCATTTTTGAGTGAATTGCCGAAAGTCAGATTTTTGATGAAAATTTTTTTTTCTGCCGGTTAAGGTGTCGAGGGCTGATTTCTTTTCCTGTGATAAAAAGCCTTCTGTTTCGACCGTCAAACCTTTCAGGGGAGCATTTGCACCCGTTTGGCACCATTTTTGAGTGAATTGCCAAAAGTCAGATTTTTGATGAAATTGTGACCCCGGGGCTTAGGGATTTTTTCAAAAAAATATTTTTCTGCTGGTTAAGTTGTCCGCGGCTGATTTCTTGTCCTGTGATAAAAAGACTTCTGTTTAGACCGCCAAACGTTTCAGGGGAGCATTTGCAACCGTTCAGCTCCATTTTTGAGTGAAATGTCGAAAGTCAGATTTTTAATGAAATTGTGACCCCGGGGCTTAGGGATTTTTTCAAAAAAATCTTTTTCTGCCGGTTAAGGTGTCGAGGGCTGATTTCTTTTCCTGTAATAAAAAGCGTTCTATTTCGACCGTCAAACCATTCAGGGGAGCATTTGCACCCGTTTGGCACCATTTTTGAGTGAATTGCCGAAAGTCAGATTTTTGAGGAAATTGTGACCCCGGGGCTTAGGGATTTTTTCAAAAAAATATTTTTCTGCTGGTTAAGTTGTCGAGGGCTGATTTCTTGTCTTGTGATAAAAAGACTTCTGTTTAGACCGCCAAACGTTTCAGGGGAGCATTTGCAACCGTTTGGCACCATTTTTGAGTGAATTGCCGAAAGTCAGATTTTTGATGAAATTGTGACCCCGGGGCTTAGGGATTTTTTCAAAAAAATATTTTTCTGCTGGTTAAGTTATTGAGGGCTGATTTCTTGTCCTGTGATAGAAAGCCTTCTGTTTCGACCGCCAAACCTTTCAGGGGAGCATTTGCAAGCATTTGGCACCATTTTTGAGTGAATTGCCGAAAGTCAGATTTTTGATGAAATTGTGACCCCGATGCTTACGGATGTTTTCAAAAAAAAAATTTCTGCCGGTTAAGTTGTCCAGGGTTGATTTCTTCTCCTGTGATAAAAAGTCTTCTGTTTCGACCGCCAAACGTTTCAGGGGAGGATTTGCAACCGTTTGGCACCATTTTTGAGTGAATTGCCGAAAGTCAGATTTTTGATGAAATTGTGACCCCGGGGCTTAGGGATTTTTTCAAAAAAATATTTTTCTGCTGGTTAAGTTATTGAGGGCTGATTTCTTGTCCTGTGATAGAAAGCCTTCTGTTTCGACCGCCAAACCTTTCAGGGGAGCATTTGCAAGCATTTGGCACCATTTTTGAGTGAATTGCTGAAAGTTAGATTTTTGATGAAATTGTGACCCCGATGCTTACGGATTTTTTTTTTAAAAAAATTTCTGCCGGTTAAGGTGTGGAGGGCTGATTTCTTTTAGTGTGATAAAAAGACTTCAGTTTTGATCGCCAAACATTTCAGGGGAGCATTTGTACCCGTTTGGCACCATTTTTTATTGAATTGCCGAAAGTCAGCTTTTTGATGAAATTGTGACCCCGGGGCTTACGGATGTTTTCAAAAAAAAAAAATTCTGCCAGTTAATTTGTTGAGGGCTGATTTATTGTCATCTGATAAAAAAGCTTTCTGTTTCGACCATCAAACCTTTCAGGGGAGCATTTCCACCCGTTTGGCACCATTTTTGAGTGAATTGCCGAAAGTCAGATTTTTGATGAAATTGTGACCCCGGGGCTTACAGATTTTTTCAAAAAAAAATTTCTGCCGTTTAAGATGTCGAGGGCTGATTATTTGTCCTGTGATAAAAAGACTTCTGTTTCGACCGCCAAACGTTTCAGGGGAGCATTTGCAACCGTTTGGCACCATTTTTGAGTGAATTGCCGAAAGTCAGATTTTTGATGAAATTGTGACCCCGATGCTTACGGATTTTTTCAAAAAAAAATTTCTGCCGGTTAAGGTGTCGAGGGCTGATTTCTTTTCCTGTGATAAAAAGCCTTCAGTTTTGATCGCCAAACATTTCAGGGGAGCATTTGCACCCGATAGGCACCATTTTTGAGTGAATTGCCGAAAGTCAGATTTTTGATGAAATTGTGACCCCGGGGCTTACGGATTTTTTTCAAAAAAATATTTTCTTCCGGTTAAGGTGTCGAGGGCTGATTTCATTTCCTGTGATAAAAAGCCTTCTGTTTCGACCGTCAAACCATTCAGGGGAGCATTTGCACCCGTTTCGCACCATTTTTGAGTGAATTGCCGAAAGTCAGATTTTTGATGAAATTGTGACCCCGGGGCTTACGGATTTTTTCAAAAAAATATTTTTCTGCCGGTTAAGTTGTCGAGGGCTGATTTCTTGTCATGTGATAAAAAAACTTCTGTTTCGACCGCCAAACCTTTCAGGGGAGCATTTGCAACCATTTGGCACCATTTTTGAGTGAATTGCCGAAAGTCAGATTTTTTATGAAATTGGGACCCCGGGGCTTACGGATTTTTTCAAAAAAATATTTTTCTGCCGGTTAAGTTGTCGAGGGCTGATTTCTTGTCATGTGATAAAAAAACTTCTGTTTCGACCGTTAAACCTTTCAGGGGAGCATTTGCAACCGTTTGGCACCATTTTGGAGTGAATTGCCGAAAGTCAGATTTTTGAGGAAATTGTGACCCCGGGGCTTAGGGATTTTTTCAAAAAAATATTTTTCTGCCGGTTAAGTTGTCGAGGGCTGATTTCTTGTCCTGTGATAGAAAGCCTTCTGCTTCGACCGCCAAACCTTTCATGGGAGCATTTGCAAGCATTTGGCACCATTTTTGAGTGAATTGCCGAAAGTCAGATTTTTGATGAAAATTTTTTTTTCTGCCGGTTAAGGTGTCGAGGGCTGATTTCTTTTCCTGTGATAGAAAGCCTTCTGTTTCTACCGCTAAACCTTTCAGGGGAGCATTTGCAACCGTTCAGCTCCATTTTTGAGTGAAATGTCGAAAGTCAGATTTTTAATGAAATTGTGACCCCGGGGCTTAGGGATTTTTTCAAAAAAATCTTTTTCTGCCGGTTAAGGTGTCGAGGGCTGATTTCTTTTCCTGTGATAAAAAGCGTTCTATTTCGACCGTCAAACCATTCAGGGGAGCATTTGCACCCGTTTGGCACCATTTTTGAGTGAATTGCCGAAAGTCAGATTTTTGAGGAAATTGTGACCCCGGGGCTTAGGGATTTTTTCAAAAAAATCTTTTTTTGCTGGTTAAGTTGTCGAGGGCTGATTTCTTGTCTTGTGATAAAAACACTTCTGTTTAGACCGCCAAACGTTTCAGGGGAGCATTTGCAACCGTTTGGCACCATTTTTGAGTGAATTGCCGAAAGTCAGATTTTTGATGAAATTGTGACCCCGATGCTTACGGATTTTTTCAAAAAAAAATTTCTGCCGGTTAAGGTGTCGAGGGCTGATTTCTTTTCCTGTGATAAAAAGCCTTCAGTTTTGATCGCCAAACATTTCAGGGGAGCATTTGCAACCGTTTGGCACCATTTTTGAGTGAATTGCCGAAAGTCAGATTTTTGATGAAATTGTGACCCCGGGGCTTACGGATTTTTTCAAAAAAAAAATTTCTGCCGGTTAAGTTGTCGAGGGCTGATTTCTTGTCCTGTGATAAAAAGCCTTCTGTTTCGACCGCCAAAACTTTCAGGGGAGCATTTGCAACCGTTCAGCTCCATTTTTGAGTGAATTGTCGAAAGTCAGATTTTTGATGAAATTGTGACCTCGGGGCTTAGGGATTTTTTCAAAAAAAAAATTCTGCTGGTTAAGGTGTCGAGGGCTGATTTCTTGTCCTGTGATAAAAAGCCTTATGTTTCGACCGCCAAACCTTTCAGGGGAGCATTTGCAACCGTTTGGCACCATTTTTGAGTGAATTGTCGAAAGTCAGATTTTTGATGAAATTGTGACCCCGATGCTTACGGATTTTTTCAAAAAAAAATTTCTACCGGTTAAGGTGTCGACGGCTGATTTCTTTTACTGTGATAAAAAGCCTTCCGTTTTGATCGCCAAACATTTCAGGGGAGCATTTGCACCCGTTTGGCACCATTTTTGAGTGAATTGCCGAAAGTCAGATTTTTGATGAAATTGTGACCCCGGGGCTTACGGATTTTTTCAAAAAAAAAAATTCTGCCGGTTAAGTTGTTGAGGGCTGATTTCTTGTCATGTGATAAATAGCGTTCTGTTTCGACCGCCAAACCTTTCAGGGGAGCATTTGCATCCCTTTGGCACCATTTTTGAGTGAATTGCCGAAAGTCAGATTTTTGATGAAATTGTGACCCCGGGGCTTACGAATTTTTCAAAAAAAATATTCTGCCGTTTAAGTTGTCGAGGGCTGATTTCCTGTCCTGTGATAAAAAGACTTCTGTTTCGACCGCCAAACGTTTCAGGGGAGCATTTGCAACCGTTTGGCACCATTTTTGAGTGAATTGCCAAAAGTCAGATTTTTGATGAAATTGTTTCGACCGTTTAAGGAGTTTAAATATAATAGGAGAAATTGTTTCGTCCGCTTAGGGAGTTTTTTAAAAAAAAACATTTCTGCCGGTTAAGTTGTCAAGGGCTGATTTCTTCTCATCTGATAAAAAAACTTCGGTTTCGACAGCCAAACCTCTCAGGGGAGCATTTGCACCCGTTTGGCACCATTTTTTAGTGAATTTCCGAAAGACAGATTTTTGATGAAATTGTGACCCCGATGCTTACGGATTTTTTCAAAAAAAAAATTTCTGCCGGTTAAGGGGCCAGGGGCTGATTTCATTTCCTGTGATAAAAAGCCTTCAGTTTTGATCGCCAAACATTTCAGGGGAGCATTTGCACCCGTTTGGCCCCATTTTTTAGTGAATTGCCGAAAGTCAGATTTTTGATGAAATTGTGACCCCGGGGCTTACGGATTTTATCAAAAAAATATTTTTCTGCTGGTTAAGTTATTGAGGGCTGAATTCTTGTCCTGTGATAGAAAGCCTTCTGTTTTGATCGCCAAACATTTCAGGGGAGCATTTGCACCCGTTTGGCACCATTTTTTAGTGAATTGCCGAAAGTCAGATTTTTGATGAAATTGTGACCCCGGGGCTTACGGATTTTTTCAAAAAAAAAATTTCTGCCGGTTAAGGTGTCGAGGGCTGATTTCTTTTCCTGTGATAAAAAGCCTTCTGTTTTGATCGCCAAACATTTCAGGGGAGAATTTGCACCCGTTTGGCACCATTTTTTATTGAATTGCCGAAAGTCAGATTTTTGATGAAATTGTGACCCCGGGGCTTACGGATGTTTTAAAAAAAAAAAAATTCTCCCGGTTAATTTGTTGAGTGCTGATTTCTTGTCATCTGATAAAAAAGCTTTCTGTTTCGACCGCCAAACCTTTCAGGGGAGCATTTGCAACCGTTTGGCACCATTTTTGAGTGAATTGCCGAAAGACAGATTTTTGATGAAATTGTGACCCCGGGGCTTAGAAATTTTTTCAAAAAAATATTTTTCTGCCGGTTAAGTTTTCCAGGGTTGATTTCTTGTCCTGTGATAAAAAGACTTCTGTTTCGACCGCCAAACGTTTCAGGGGAGCATTTGCAACCGTTTGGCCCCATTTTTGAGTGAATTGCCGAAAGTCAGATTTTTGATGAAATTGTGACCCCGGGGCTTACGGATTTTATCAAAAAAATATTTTTCTGCTGGTTAAGTTATTGAGGGCTGAATTCTTGTCCTGTGATAGAAAGCCTTCTGTTTTGATCGCCAAACATTTCAGGGGAGCATTTGCACCCGTTTGGCACCATTTTTTAGTGAATTGCCGAAAGTCAGATTTTTGATGAAATTGTGACCCCGGGGCTTACGGATTTTTTCAAAAAAAAAATTTCTGCCGGTTAAGGTGTCGAGGGCTGATTTCTTTTCCTGTGATAAAAAGCCTTCTGTTTTGATCGCCAAACATTTCAGGGGAGAATTTGCACCCGTTTGGCACCATTTTTTATTGAATTGCCGAAAGTCAGATTTTTGATGAAATTGTGACCCCGGGGCTTACGGATGTTTTAAAAAAAAAAAAATTCTCCCGGTTAATTTGTTGAGTGCTGATTTCTTGTCATCTGATAAAAAAGCTTTCTGTTTCGACCGCCAAACCTTTCAGGGGAGCATTTGCAACCGTTTGGCACCATTTTTGAGTGAATTGCCGAAAGACAGATTTTTGATGAAATTGTGACCCCGGGGCTTAGAAATTTTTTCAAAAAAATATTTTTCTGCCGGTTAAGTTTTCCAGGGTTGATTTCTTGTCCTGTGATAAAAAGACTTCTGTTTCGACCGCCAAACGTTTCAGGGGAGCATTTGCAACCGTTTGGCACCATTTTTGAGTGAATTGCCGAAAGTCAGATTTTTGATGAAATTGTGACCCCGGGGCTTAGAGATTTTTTCAAAAAAATATTTTTCTGCTGGTGAAGTTATTGAGGGCTGATTTCTTGTCCTGTGATAGAAAGCCTTCTGTTTCGACCGCCAAACCTTTCAGGGGAGCATTTGCAAGCATTTGGCACCATTTTTGAGTGAATTGCCGAAAGTCAGATTTTTGATGAAATTGTGACCCCGATGCTTACGAATTTTTTTTTTAAAAAAATGTCTGCCGGTTAAGGTGTCGAGGGCTGATTTCTTTTCCTGTGATAAAAAGCCTTTAGTTTTGATCGCCAAACATTTCAGGGGAGCATTTGCACCCGTTTGGCACCATTTTTTAGTGAATTGCCAAAAGACAGATTTTTGATGAAATTGTGACCCCAGGGCTTACGGATTTTTTCAAAAAAAAATTTCTGCCGGTTAAGTTGTCGAGGGCTGATTTCTTGTCCTGTGATAAAAAGACTTCTGTTTCGACCGCCAAACCTTTCAGGGGAGCATTTGCAACCGCTTGGCACCGTTTTTGAGTGAATTGCCGAAAGTCAGATTTTTGATGAAAATTTTTTTTTTCTGCCGGTTAAGGTGTCGAGGGCTGATTTCTTGTCATCTGATAAAAAGCCTTCTGTTTCGACCGTCAAACCTTTCAGGGGAGCATTTGCACCCGTTTGGCACCATTTTTGAGTGAATTGCCAAAAGTCAGATTTTTTGATGAAATTGTGACCCCGGGGCTTAGGGATTTTTTCAAAAAAAAAAAAATTCTGCCGGTTAAGTTGTCGAGGGCTGATTTCTTCTCATCTGATAAAAAAACTTCTGTTTCGACAGCCAAACCTCTCAGGGGAGCATTTGCACCCGTTTGGAACAATTTTTAAGTGAATTTCCGAAAGACAGATTTTTGATGAAATTGTGACCCCGGGGCTTAGAGATTTTTTCAAAAAAAAAAAAAATTCTGCCGGTTAAGTTGTCGAGGGCTGATTTCTTGTCCTTTGATAAAAAGACTTATGTTTCTACATCCAAACGTTTCAGAGGAGCATTTGCAACCGTTTGGCACCATTTTTGAGTGAATTGCCGAAAGTCAGATTTTTGATGAAATTGTGACCCCGGGGCTTACGGATTTTTTGAAAAAAAAAGTTTCTGCCGGTTAAGTTGTTGAGGGCTGATTTCTTTTCCTGTGATAAAAAAGCTTTCTCTTTCGACCGCCAAACGTTTCAGGGGAGCATTTGCAACCGTTTGGCACCATTTTTGAGTGAATTGCCGAAAGTCAGATTTTTGATGAAATTGTGACCCCGGGGCTTACGGATTCTTTCAAAAAAAAATTTCTGCCGGTTAAATTGTTGAGGGCTGATTTCTTGTCATGTGATAAATAGCATTCTGTTTCGACCGCCAAACCTTTCAGGGGAGCATTTGCACCCGTTTGGCACCATTTTTGAGTGAATTGCCGAAAGTCAGATTTTTGATGAAATTGTGACCCCGGGGCTTACAGATTTTTCAAAAAAAAAATCTGCCGTTTAAGTTGTCGAGGGCTGATTTCTTGTCCTGTGATAAAAAGACTTCTGTTTCGACCGCCAAACGTTTCAGGGGAGCATTTGAAACCGTTTGGCACCATTTTTGAGTGAATTGCCGAAAGACAGATTTTTGATGAAATTGTGACCCCGGGGCTTAGAGATTTTTTCAAAAAAATATTTTTCTGCTGGTTAAGTTATAGAGGGCTGATTTCTTGTCCTGTGATAGAAAGCCTTCTGTTTCGACCGCCAAACCTTTCAGGGGAGCATTTGCAAGCATTTGGCACCATTTTTGAGTGAATTGCCGAAAGTCAGATTTTTGATGAAATTGTGACCCCGATGCTTACGGATTTTTTCAAAAAAAAAATTTCTGCCGGTTAAGGTGTCGAGGGCTGATTTCTTTTCCTGTGATAAAAAGCCTTCAGTTTTGATCGCCAAACATTTCAGGGGAGCATTTGCACCCGTTTGGCACCATTTTTGAGTGAATTGCCGAAAGTCAGATTTTTGATGAAATTGTGACCCCGGGGCTTAGGGATTTTTTCAAAAAAAAAAATTCTGCCGGTTAAGTTTTCCAGGGTTGATTTCTTGCCCTGTGATAAAAAGACTTCTGTTTCGACCACCAAACGTTTCAGGGGAGCATTTCCAACCGTTTGGCACCATTTTTGAGGGAATTGCCGAAAGTCAGATTTTTGATGAAATTGTGACCCCGGGGCTTAGAGATTTTTTCAAAAAAATATTTTTATGCTGGTTAAGTTATTGAGGGCTGATTTCTTGTCCTGTGATAGAAAGCCTTCTGTTTCGACCGCCAAACCTTTCAGGGGAGCATTTGCAAGCATTTGGCACCATTTTTGAGTGAATTGCCGAAAGTCAGATTTTTGATGAAATTGTGACCCCGATGCTTACGGATTTTTTCAAAAAAATATTTTCTGCCGGTTAAGTTGTCGACGGCTGATTTCTTTTCCTGTGATTAAAAAAGCTTACTGTTTTGACCTCCAAACCTTTCAGGGGAGCATTTGCAAGCATTTGGCACCATTTTTGAGTGAATTGCCGAAAGACAGATTTTTGATGAAATTGTGACCCCGGGGCTTAGAGATTTTTTCAAAAAAATCTTTTTCTGCCGGTTAAATTGTCGACGGCTGATTTCTTTTCCTGTGATTAAAAAAGCTTACTGTTTTGACCTCCAAACCTTTCAGGGGAGCATTTGCAAGCATTTGGCACCATTTTTGAGTGAATTGCCGAAAGACAGATTTTTGATGAAATTGTGACCCCGGGGCTTAGGGAGTTTTTCAAAAAAAAACATTTCTGCCGGTTAAGTTGTCAAGGGCTGATTTCTTCTCATCTGATAAAAAAACTTCTGTTTCGACAGCCAAACGTCTCAGGGGAGCATTTGCACCCGTTTGGCACCATTTTTTAGTGAATTTCCGAAAGACAGATTTTTGATGAAATTGTGACCCCGGGCTTACGGATTTTTTCAAAAAAAAAATTCTGCCGGTTAATTTGTTGAGGGCTGATTTCTTGTCATCTGATAAAAAAGCTTTCTGTTTCGACCGCCAAACCTTTCAGGGGAGCATTTGCAACCGTTTGGCACCATTTTTGAGTGAATTGCCGAAAGTCAGATTTTTGATGAAATTGTGACCCCGGGGCTTAGGGATTTTTTCAAAAAAATATTTTTCTGCTGGTTAAGTTATTGAGGGCTGATTTCTTGTCCTGTGATAGAAAGCCTTCTGTTTCGACCGCCAAACCTTTCAGGGGAGCATTTGCAAGCATTTGGCACCATTTTTGAGTGAATTGCCGAAAGTCAGATTTTTGATGAAATTGTGACCCCGATGCTTACGGATGTTTTCAAAAAAAAAAATTTCTGCCGGTTAAGTTGTCCAGGGTTGATTTCTTGTCCTGTGATAAAAAGACTTCTGTTTCGACCGCCAAACGTTTCAGGGGAGGATTTGCAACCGTTTGGCACCATTTTTGAGTGAATTGCCGAAAGTCAGATTTTTGATGAAATTGTGACCCCGGGGCTTAGGGATTTTTTCAAAAAAATATTTTTCTGCTGGTTAAGTTATTGAGGGCTGATTTCTTGTCCTGTGATAGAAAGCCTTCTGTTTCGACCGCCAAACCTTTCAGGGGAGCATTTGCAAGCATTTGGCACCATTTTTGAGTGAATTGCCGAAAGTTAGATTTTTGATGAAATTGTGACCCCGATGCTTACGGATTTTTTTTTAAAAAAAATTTCTGCCGGTTAAGGTGTGGAGGGCTGATTTCTTTTAGTGTGATAAAAAGACTTCAGTTTTGATCGCCAAACATTTCAGGGGAGCATTTGTACCCGTTTGGCACCATTTTTTATTGAATTGCCGAAAGTCAGATTTTTGATGAAATTGTGACCCCGATGCTTACGGATTTTTTCAAAAAAAAAATTTCTGCCGGTTAAGGTGTCGAGGGCTGATTTCTTTTCCTGTGATAAAAAGCCTTCAGTTTTGATCGCCAAACATTTCAGGGGAGCATTTGCACCCGTTTGGCACCATTTTTGAGTGAATTGCCGAAAGTCAGATTTTTGATGAAATTGTGACCCCGGGGCTTAGGGATTTTTTCAAAAAAAAAAATTCTGCCGGTTAAGTTTTCCAGGGTTGATTTCTTGCCCTGTGATAAAAAGACTTCTGTTTCGACCACCAAACGTTTCAGGGGAGCATTTCCAACCGTTTGGCACCATTTTTGAGGGAATTGCCGAAAGTCAGATTTTTGATGAAATTGTGACCCCGGGGCTTAGAGATTTTTTCAAAAAAATATTTTTCTGCTGGTTAAGTTATTGAGGGCTGATTTCTTGTCCTGTGATAGAAAGCCTTCTGTTTCGACCGCCAAACCTTTCAGGGGAGCATTTGCAAGCATTTGGCACCATTTTTGAGTGAATTGCCGAAAGTCAGATTTTTGATGAAATTGTGACCCCGATGCTTACGGATTTTTTCAAAAAAATATTTTCTGCCGGTTAAGTTGTCGACGGCTGATTTCTTTTCCTGTGATTAAAAAAGCTTACTGTTTTGACCTCCAAACCTTTCAGGGGAGCATTTGCAAGCATTTGGCACCATTTTTGAGTGAATTGCCGAAAGACAGATTTTTGATGAAATTGTGACCCCGGGGCTTAGAGATTTTTTCAAAAAAATCTTTTTCTGCCGGTTAAATTGTCGACGGCTGATTTCTTTTCCTGTGATTAAAAAAGCTTACTGTTTTGACCTCCAAACCTTTCAGGGGAGCATTTGCAAGCATTTGGCACCATTTTTGAGTGAATTGCCGAAAGACAGATTTTTGATGAAATTGTGACCCCGGGGCTTAGGGAGTTTTTCAAAAAAAAACATTTCTGCCGGTTAAGTTGTCAAGGGCTGATTTCTTCTCATCTGATAAAAAAACTTCTGTTTCGACAGCCAAACGTCTCAGGGGAGCATTTGCACCCGTTTGGCACCATTTTTTAGTGAATTTCCGAAAGACAGATTTTTGATGAAATTGTGACCCCGGGCTTACGGATTTTTTCAAAAAAAAAATTCTGCCGGTTAATTTGTTGAGGGCTGATTTCTTGTCATCTGATAAAAAAGCTTTCTGTTTCGACCGCCAAACCTTTCAGGGGAGCATTTGCAACCGTTTGGCACCATTTTTGAGTGAATTGCCGAAAGTCAGATTTTTGATGAAATTGTGACCCCGGGGCTTAGGGATTTTTTCAAAAAAATATTTTTCTGCTGGTTAAGTTATTGAGGGCTGATTTCTTGTCCTGTGATAGAAAGCCTTCTGTTTCGACCGCCAAACCTTTCAGGGGAGCATTTGCAAGCATTTGGCACCATTTTTGAGTGAATTGCCGAAAGTCAGATTTTTGATGAAATTGTGACCCCGATGCTTACGGATGTTTTCAAAAAAAAAAATTTCTGCCGGTTAAGTTGTCCAGGGTTGATTTCTTGTCCTGTGATAAAAAGACTTCTGTTTCGACCGCCAAACGTTTCAGGGGAGGATTTGCAACCGTTTGGCACCATTTTTGAGTGAATTGCCGAAAGTCAGATTTTTGATGAAATTGTGACCCCGGGGCTTAGGGATTTTTTCAAAAAAATATTTTTCTGCTGGTTAAGTTATTGAGGGCTGATTTCTTGTCCTGTGATAGAAAGCCTTCTGTTTCGACCGCCAAACCTTTCAGGGGAGCATTTGCAAGCATTTGGCACCATTTTTGAGTGAATTGCCGAAAGTTAGATTTTTGATGAAATTGTGACCCCGATGCTTACGGATTTTTTTTTAAAAAAAATTTCTGCCGGTTAAGGTGTGGAGGGCTGGTTTCTTTTAGTGTGATAAAAAGACTTCAGTTTTGATCGCCAAACATTTCAGGGGAGCATTTGTACCCGTTTGGCACCATTTTTTATTGAATTGCCGAAAGTCAGATTTTTGATGAAATTGTGACCCCGGGGCTTACGGATGTTTTCAAAAAAAAAAAATTCTGCCAGTTAATTTGTTGAGGGCTGATTTATTGTCATCTGATAAAAAAGCTTTCTGTTTCGACCATCAAACCTTTCAGGGGAGCATTTCCACCCGTTTGGCACCATTTTTGAGTGAATTGCCGAAAGTCAGATTTTTGATGAAATTGTGACCCCGGGGCTTACAGATTTTTTCCAAAAAAAATTTCTGCCGTTTAAGATGTCGAGGGCTGATTATTTGTCCTGTGATAAAAAGACTTCTGTTTCGACCGCCAAACGTTTCAGGGGAGCATTTCCAACCGTTTGGCACCATTTTTGAGTGAATTGCCGAAAGTCAGATTTTTGATGAAATTGTGACCCCGATGCTTACGGATTTTTTCAAAAAAAATTTTCTGCCGGTTAAGGTGTCGAGGGCTGATTTCTTTTCCTGTGATAAAAAGCCTTCAGTTTTGATCGCCAAACATTTCAGGGGAGCATTTGCACCCGATAGGCACCATTTTTGAGTGAATTGCCGAAAGTCAGATTTTTGATGAAATTGTGACCCCGGGGCTTACGGATTTTTTTCAAAAAAATATTTTCTTCCGGTTAAGGTGTCGAGGGCTGATTTCATTTCCTATGATAAAAAGCCTTCTGTTTCGACCGTCAAACCATTCAGGGGAGCATTTGCACCCGTTTCGCACCATTTTTGAGTGAATTGCCGAAAGTCAGATTTTTGATGAAATTGTGACCCCAGGGCTTACGGATTTTTTCAAAAAAATATTTTTCTGCCGGTTAAGTTGTCGAGGGCTGATTTCTTGTCATGTGATAAAAAAACTTCTGTTTCGACCGCCAAACCTTTCAGGGGAGCATTTGCAACCATTTGGCACCATTTTTGAGTGAATTGCCGAAAGTCAGATTTTTGATGTAATTGGGACCCCGGGGCTTACGGATTTTTTCAAAAAAATATTTTTCTGCCGGTTAAGGTGTCGAGGGCTGATTTCTTGTCATGTGATAAAAAAACTTCTGTTTCGACCGCTAAACCTTTCAGGGGAGCATTTGCAACCGTTTGGCACCATTTTGGAGTGAATTGCCGAAAGTCAGATTTTTGAGGAAATTGTGACCCCGGGGCTTAGGGATTTTTTCAAAAAAATATTTTTCTGCCGGTTAAGTTGTCGAGGGCTGATTTCTTGTCCTGTGATAGAAAGCCTTCCGCTTCGACCGCCAAACCTTTCATGGGAGCATTTGCAAGCATTTGGCACCATTTTTGAGTGAATTGCCGAAAGTCAGATTTTTGATGAAAATTTTTTTTTCTGCCGGTTAAGGTGTCGAGGGCTGATTTCTTTTCCTGTGATAAAAAGCCTTCTGTTTCGACCGTCAAACCTTTCAGGGGAGCATTTGCACCCGTTTGGCACCATTTTTGAGTGAATTGCCAAAAGTCAGATTTTTGATGAAATTGTGACCCCGGGGCTTAGGGATTTTTTCAAAAAAATATTTTTCTGCTGGTTAAGTTGTCCGCGGCTGATTTCTTGTCCTGTGATAGAAAGCCTTCTGTTTCTACCGCTAAACCTTTCAGGGGAGCATTTGCAACCGTTCAGCTCCATTTTTGAGTGAAATGTCGAAAGTCAGATTTTTAATGAAATTGTGACCCCGGGGCTTAGGGATTTTTTCAAAAAAATCTTTTTCTGCCGGTTAAGGTGTCGAGGGCTGATTTCTTTTCCTGTGATAAAAAGCGTTCTATTTCGACCGTCAAACCATTCAGGGGAGCATTTGCACCCGTTTGGCACCATTTTTGAGTGAATTGCCGAAAGTCAGATTTTTGAGGAAATTGTGACCCCGGGGCTTAGGGATTTTTTCAAAAAAATATTTTTCTGCTGGTTAAGTTGTCGAGGGCTGATTTCTTGTCCTGTGATAAAAAGACTTCTGTTTAGACCGCCAAACGTTTCAGGGGAGCATTTGCAACCGTTTGGCACCATTTTTGAGTGAATTGCCGAAAGTCAGATTTTTGATGAAATTGTGACCCCGATGCTTACGGATTTTTTCAAAAAAAAATTTCTGCCGGTTAAGGTGTCGAGGGCTGATTTCTTTTCCTGTGATAAAAAGCCTTCAGTTTTGATCGCCAAACATTTCAGGGGAGCATTTGCAACCGTTTGGCACCATTTTTGAGTGAATTGCCGAAACGCAGATTTTTGATGAAATTGTGACCCCGGGGCTTACGGATTTTTTCAAAAAAAAAATTTCTGCCGGTTAAGTTGTCGAGGGCTGATTTCTTGTCCTGTGATAAAAAGCCTTCTGTTTCGACCGCCAAACCTTTCAGGGGAGCATTTGCAACCGTTCAGCTCCATTTTTGAGTGAATTGTCGAAAGTCAGATTTTTGATGAAATTGTGACCTCGGGGCTTAGGGATTTTTTCAAAAAAAAAATTCTGCTGGTTAAGGTGTCGACGGCTGATTTCTTTTACTGTGATAAAAAGCCTTCCGTTTTGATCGCCAAACCTTTCAGGGGAGCATTTGCAACCGTTTGGCACCATTTTTGAGTGAATTGTCGAAAGTCAGATTTTTGATGAAATTGTGACCCCGATGCTTACGGATTTTTTCAAAAAAAAATTTCTACCGGTTAAGGTGTCGACGGCTGATTTCTTTTACTGTGATAAAAAGCCTTCCGTTTTGATCGCCAAACATTTCAGGGGAGCATTTGCACCCGTTTGGCACCATTTTTGAGTGAATTGCCGAAAGTCAGATTTTTGATGAAATTGTGACCCCGGGGCTTACGGATTTTTTCAAAAAAAAAAATTCTGCCGGTTAAGTTGTTGAGGGCTGATTTCTTGTCATGTGATAAATAGCGTTCTGTTTCGACCGCCAAACCTTTCAGGGGAGCATTTGCATCCCTTTGGCACCATTTTTGAGTGAATTGCCGAAAGTCAGATTTTTGATGAAATTGTGACCCCGGGGCTTACGAATTTTTCAAAAAAAATATTCTGCCGTTTAAGTTGTCGAGGGCTGATTTCCTGTCCTGTGATAAAAAGACTTCTGTTTCGACCGCCAAACGTTTCAGGGGAGCATTTGCAACCGTTTGGCACCATTTTTGAGTGAATTGCCAAAAGTCAGATTTTTGATGAAATTGTTTCGACCGTTTAAGGAGTTTAAATATAATAGGAGAAATTGTTTCGTCCGCTTAGGGAGTTTTTCAAAAAAAAACATTTCTGCCGGTTAAGTTGTCAAGGGCTGATTTCTTCTCATCTGATAAAAAAACTTCGGTTTCGACAGCCAAACCTCTCAGGGGAGCATTTGCACCCGTTTGGCACCATTTTTTAGTGAATTTCCGAAAGACAGATTTTTGATGAAATTGTGACCCCGATGCTTACGGATTTTTTCAAAAAAAAAATTTCTGCCGGTTAAGGGGCCAGGGGCTGATTTCATTTCCTGTGATAAAAAGCCTTCAGTTTTGATCGCCAAACATTTCAGGGGAGCATTTGCACCCGTTTGGCCCCATTTTTTAGTGAATTGCCGAAAGTCAGATTTTTGATGAAATTGTGACCCCGGGGCTTACGGATTTTATCAAAAAAATATTTTTCTGCTGGTTAAGTTATTGAGGGCTGAATTCTTGTCCTGTGATAGAAAGCCTTCTGTTTTGATCGCCAAACATTTCAGGGGAGCATTTGCACCCGTTTGGCACCATTTTTGAGTGAATTGCCGAAAGTCAGATTTTTGATGAAATTGTGACCCCGGGGCTTACGGATTTTTTCAAAAAAAATTCTGCCGGTTAAGTTGTCGAGGGCTGATTTTTTGTCCTGTGATAGAAAGCCTTCTGTTTCGACCGCCAAACCTTTCAGGGGAGGATTTGAAACCGTTTGGCACCATTTTTGAGTGAATTGCCGAAAGACAGATTTTTGATGAAATTGTGACCCCGGGGCTTACGGATTTTTTCAAAAAAAAAATTTCTGCCGGTTAAGTTGTCGAGGGCTGATTTCTTGTCCTGTGATAAAAAGACTTCTGTTTCGACCGCCAAACCTTTCAGGGGAGCATTTGCAACCGTTTGGCACCATTTTTTATTGAATTGCCGAAAGTCAGATTTTTGATGAAATTGTGACCCCGGGGCTTACGGATGTTTTAAAAAAAATAAAATTCTCCCGGTTAATTTGTTGAGTGCTGATTTCTTGTCATCTGATAAAAAAGCTTTCTGTTTCGACCGCCAAACCTTTCAGGGGAGCATTTGCAACCGTTTGGCACCATTTTTGAGTGAATTGCCGAAAGACAGATTTTTGATGAAATTGTGACCCCGGGGCTTAGAAATTTTTTCAAAAAAATATTTTTCTGCCGGTTAAGTTTTCCAGGGTTGATTTCTTGTCCTGTGATAAAAAGACTTCTGTTTCGACCGCCAAACGTTTCAGGGGAGCATTTGCAACCGTTTGGCACCATTTTTGAGTGAATTGCCGAAAGTCAGATTTTTGATGAAATTGTGACCCCGGGGCTTAGAGATTTTTTCAAAAAAATATTTTTCTGCTGGTGAAGTTATTGAGGGCTGATTTCTTGTCCTGTGATAGAAAGCCTTCTGTTTCGACCGCCAAACCTTTCAGGGGAGCATTTGCAAGCATTTGGCACCATTTTTGAGTGAATTGCCGAAAGTCAGATTTTTGATGAAATTGTGACCCCGATGCTTACGAATTTTTTTTAAAAAAAATGTCTGCCGGTTAAGGTGTCGAGGGCTGATTTCTTTTCCTGTGATAAAAAGCCTTTAGTTTTGATCGCCAAACATTTCAGGGGAGCATTTGCACCCGTTTGGCACCATTTTTTAGTGAATTGCCGAAAGACAGATTTTTGATGAAATTGTGACCCCAGGGCTTACGGATTTTTTCAAAAAAAAATTTCTGCCGGTTAAGTTGTCGAGGGCTGATTTCTTGTCCTGTGATAAAAAGACTTCTGTTTCGACCGCCAAACCTTTCAGGGGAGCATTTGCAACCGCTTGGCACCGTTTTTGAGTGAATTGCCGAAAGTCAGATTTTTGATGAAAATTTTTTTTTTCTGCCGGTTAAGGTGTCGAGGGCTGATTTCTTGTCATCTGATAAAAAGCCTTCTGTTTCGACCGTCAAACCTTTCAGGGGAGCATTTGCACCCGTTTGGCACCATTTTTGAGTGAATTGCCAAAAGTCAGATTTTTTGATGAAATTGTGACCCCGGGGCTTAGGGATTTTTTCCAAAAAAAAAAAATTCTGCCGGTTAAGTTGTCGAGGGCTGATTTCTTCTCATCTGATAAAAAAACTTCTGTTTCTACATCCAAACGTTTCAGAGGAGCATTTGCAACCGTTTGGCACCATTTTTGAGTGAATTGCCGAAAGTCAGATTTTTGATGAAATTGTGACTCCGGGGCTTACGGATTTTTTGAAAAAAAAAGTTTCTGCCGGTTAAGTTGTTGAGGGCTGATTTCTTTTCCTGTGATAAAAAAGCTTTCTCTTTCGACCGCCAAACGTTTCAGGGGAGCATTTGCAACCGTTTGGCACCATTTTTGAGTGAATTGCCGAAAGTCAGATTTTTGATGAAATTGTGACCCCGGGGCTTACGGATTCTTTCAAAAAAAAATTTCTGCCGGTTAAATTGTTGAGGGCTGATTTCTTGTCATGTGATAAATAGCATTCTGTTTCGACCGCCAAACCTTTCAGGGGAGCATTTGCACCCGTTTGGCACCGTTTTTGAGTGAATTGCCGAAAGTCAGATTTTTGATGAAATTGTGACCCCGGGGCTTACAGATTTTTCAAAAAAAAATCTGCCGTTTAAGTTGTCGAGGGCTGATTTCTTGTCCTGTGATAAAAAGACTTCTGTTTCGACCGCCAAACGTTTCAGGGGAGCATTTGACACCGTTTGGCACCATTTTTGAGTGAATTGCCGAAAGACAGATTTTTGATGAAATTGTGACCCCGGGGCTTAGGGATTTTTTCAAAAAAATATTTTTCTGCCGGTTAAACTGTCGATGGCTGATTTCTTTTTCTGTGATAAAAAGCCTTCAGTTTTGATCGCCAAACATTTCAGGGGAGCATTTGCACCCGTTTGGCACCATTTTTTAGTGAATTGCCGAAAGTCAGATTTTTGATGAAATTGTGACCCCGGGGCTTACGGATTTTTACAAAAAAAAAAATTCTGCCGGTTAATTTGTTGAGGGCTGATTTCTTGTCATCTGATAAAAATGCTTTCTGTTTCGACCGCCAAACCTTTCAGGGGAGCATCTGCAACCGTTTGGCACCATTTTTGAGTGAATTGCCGAAAGATAGATTTTTGATGAAATTGTGACCACGGGGCTTACGGATTTTTTCAAAAAAAAAATTACTACCGGTTAAGTTGTCGAGGGCTGATTTCTTGTCCTGTGATAAAAAGACTTCTGTTTCGACCGCCAAACCTTTCAGGGGAGCATTTGCAACCGTTTGGCAAAATTTTTGAGTGAATTGCCGAAAGTCAGATTTTTGATGAAATTGTGACGCCGGAGCTTATTGGATTTTTTCAAAAAAAATTCTGCCGGTTAAGTTGTCGAGGGCTGATTTTTTGTCCTGTGATAGAAAGCCTTCTGTTTCGACCGCCAAACCTTTCAGGGGAGGATTTGCAACCGTTTGGCACCATTTTTGAGTGAATTGCCGAAAGACAGATTTTTGATGAAATTGTGACCCCGGAGCTTACGAATTTTTTCAAAAAAAAAATTTCTGCCGGTTAAGTTGTCGAGGGCTTATTTCTTGTCCTTTGATAAAAAGACTTCTGTTTCTACATCCAAACGTTTCAGGGGAGCATTTGCAACCGTTTGGCACCATTTTTGAGTGAATTGCCGAAAGTCAGATTTTTGATGAAATTGTGACCCCGGGGCTTACGGATTTTTTCAAAAAAAAAGTTTCTGCCGGTTAAGTTGTTGAGGGCTGATTTCTTTTCCTGTGATAAAAAAGCTTTCTCTTTCGACCGCCAAACGTTTCAGGGGAGCATTTGCAACCGTTTGGCACCATTTTTGAGTGAATTGCCGAAAGTCAGATTTTTGATGAAATTGTGACCCCGGGGCTTACAGATTTTTCAAAAAAAAAACCTGCCGTTTAAGTTGTCGAGGGCTGATTTCTTGTCCTGTGATAAAAAGACTTCAGTTTCGACCGCCAAACGTTTCAGGGGAGCATTTGAAACCGTTTGGCACCATTTTTTAGTGAATTGCCGAAAGACAGATTTTTGATGAAATTGTGACCCCGGGGCTTAGGGATTTTTTCAAAAAAATATTTTTCTGCCGGTTAAACTGTCGATGGCTGATTTCTTTTTCTGTGATAAAAAGCCTTCAGTTTGATCGCCAAACATTTCAGGGGAGCATTTGCACCCGTTTGGCACCATTTTTTTAGTGAATTGCCGAAAGTCAGATTTTTGATGAAATTGTGACCCCGGGGCTTACGGATTTTTACAAAAAAAAAAATTCTGCCGGTTAATTTATTGAGGGCTGATTTCTTGTCATCTGATAAAAAAGCTTTCTGTTTCGACCGCCAAACCTTTCAGGGGAGCATCTGCAACCGTTTGGCACCATTTTTGAGTGAATTGCCGAAAGATAGATTTTTGATTCAATTGTGACCCCGGGGCTTACGGATTTTTTCAAAAAAAAAATTTCTGCCGGTTAAGTTGTCGAGGGCTGATTTCTTGTCCTGTGATAAAAAGACTTCTGTTTCGACCGCCAAACCTTTCAGGGGAGCATTTGCAACCGTTTGGCACCATTTTTGAATGAATTGCCGAAAGTCAGATTTTTGATGAAATTGTGACGCCGGGGCTTACGGATTTTTTCAAAAAAAAAAATCTGCCGGTTAAGTTGTCGAGGGCTGATTTCTTGTCCTGTAATAAAAAGCCTTCTGTTTCGAACGCCAAACCTTTCAGGGGAGAATTTGCAACCGTTTGGCACCATTTTTGAGTGAATTGCCGAAAGTCAGATTTTTGATGAAATTGTGACCCCGGGGCTTACGGATTTTTTCAAAAAAAAAGTTTCTGCCGGTTAAGTTGTCGAGGGCTGATTTCTTTTCCTGTGATAAAAAAGCTTTCTCTTTCGACCGCCAAACGTTTCAGGGGAGCATTTGCAACCGTTTGGCACCATTTTTTAGTGAATTTCCGAAAGACAGATTTTTGATGAAATTGTGACGCCGGGGCTTACGGATTTTTTTTTTAAAAAAAATTCTGCCGGTTAAGTTGTCGAGGGCTGATTTCTTGTCCTGTGATAAAAAGACTTCTGTTTCGACCACCAAACCTTTCAGGGGAGCATTTGCAAGCTTTGGCACCATTTTTGAGTGAATTGCCGAAAGTCAGATTTTTGATGAAATTGTGACCCCGATGCTTACGGATTTTTTTTAAAAAAAAAATTTCTGCCGGTTAAGGTGTCGAGGGCTGATTTCATTTCCTGTGATAAAAAGCCTTCAGTTTTGATCGCCAAACATTTCAGGGGAGCATTTGCACCCGTTTGGCACCATTTTTTAGTGAATTGCCGAAAGTCAGATTTTTGATGAAATTGTGACCCCGGGGCTTACGGATTTTTTCTTTTTTTTTTCTAATCTTTTTATTGATATTTTAAAAATGACATCAAACAATACAAAAAAGAAAAAAGACTGAATAGAAAAAAAGCAAGCAAACAAACAAACAACAACAACAAACAACGCCTATAAACATAAAACAGACAAACCAACATAACATCACTCAATTGACTTCCTTCCATCTCGGTTTAGGCAAAATAAACTCATCGCTTATCTGCAGATTGTATTATATCAGCTCTTTACATCGCAGGTTTTAGATTCCGCCCACTGTGATTTTGGTAATACCTAGATTGATTTCAATGTAACTTAGAAATTTATTCCAGTCGTTCGTAAACTTAACGATTTTTTGATGCCTAATTTTTTGTGACATTCTAGCTAATTCTGTATACTCATATAATTTCATTTGCCATTCTCTAATGGTGGGGATATTGGAACTTTTCCAGTTTTGCGCTAACAAAATCCTGGCGGCCACCATTGCATATTGAAAGAATGTTTGGTCTTCATTTTTGATCTCCTCTCCGATCATACCTAAAAGGAACGCTTCAGGTTTTTTGGGGAAGGTGTATTTCAGTATTCTTTTTAATTCATCGTAAATTTGTCCCCAAAATCTTTTCACTTCGTCACAGGTCCACCACATGTGAAAGAAATTACCCTCTTTAGTTTTACATTTCCAGCATGTGCTGTCTCCGGTCTTATACATCTTCCCCAGTTTTGCCGGGGTGATGTACCAACGATACATCATTTTCTCCATGTTTTCTCGGAGAGCAGCACATGCTGTGAACTTCATACCTTTCTTCCAAAGTTTTACCCATCTGTCAAACTCCAGATTATATCCAAGGTCTCTTGCCCATTTGACCATGACTCCTTTCACCTCTTCATCTTTAGTATCCCAGTCTAACAGTTGGTTATACATTTTGGATAAAAGTTTAGTATTACTTTCTAAGATTTCCACCTGGTACCTGGACTTTTTTTCACTCATTCCTATTTTTTTATGATCGTACCATAACGCATTAATTTGGTGAAATTGTATCCATCCAGTTAATTTATCCTTTAGCTCTTCGTACGGTCTAATTTTCCACCCTCTTTCTGATTTAACTAGGAGATCTTCGTATGTCCATCTTTCACATTCCAGATTTAACTTTTTTATTGTTAAGATATCAATTGGTGAAAGCCACCAAGGGGTGTCTCTTTCAATCAGCTTTTTGTTCCTGTTCCAAACTTCTAATAACGAGCCTCTAATGATATGATTAGAGAAGCCTCTATGGATCTTTCCTTTATCATGCCACAAATAAGCATGCCAGCCGAATCTAATGTCAAATCCCTCTAGATCCAACAAATCCGTGTTTTTTAAAATGGCCCATTCTTTTATCCAACAAAGACAAGCGGCCTCATAATAAAGTTTTAAGTTCGGAACTGCAAAACCCCCTCTTTCTCTTAGATCCGTGAGGAGTTTGAATTTAATTCTTGCCCTTTTCCCTTGCCATATAAATTTAGCTAAAGTTCTTTGCCAATTCTTAAAACATGCCGTACCTCTAATTACCGGGATATTCTGGAATAAAAACAGTAGTCTCGGAAGAATGCTCATCTTAATCGCGGCCATCCTTCCTGTCCAGGACAATTTTAACCTATTCCAAGTATCTAAGTCTTTCTTAATTTCTCTCCAGACCTTAGTGTAGTTATCCTCCACTAAATTTATATTTTTCGGGGAGATCCATATTCCCAGGTATTTTACCTTTTTCACCACTTTAATACCTGTTTTTAGTTCTAGCTGGTTTTTTACATCTTCGGCCAAATTTTTTGTTAAGATCTTAGTTTTTATTTTATTTAACTTAAACCCAGACAATTTACCGAATTCCTCTAATAACTCCAGGGCATTACTGGCACTTTCTATTGGGTCCTCTAAAGACAATACCAAATCATCGGTGTAAGCCTTTAATTTATATTCTTTTTCTCCAATTCTTATACCTCTTATTTTTGGTGTTTTCCTTATTTTATTTGCGATTATTTCCAAAACCATAATAAATAGAAGGGGAGACAACGGGCACCCCTGTCTCGTGCCCTTTGCAATTGTAAAAGAATTAGTGAGATTATTGTTAATTATCAGTTTGGCCCTTTGGCTTGAGTATATTGCTTTGATACCTTCCAAAAATGGTCCTTCTATTCCTACTGTTTTCATACATTGTATTAAAAACCTC
This sequence comes from Podarcis filfolensis, assembly GCF_964270895.1. NCBI lineage: Eukaryota > Metazoa > Chordata > Lepidosauria > Squamata > Lacertidae > Podarcis > Podarcis filfolensis. Next base: position 11,522,617 of record NC_139611.1, on the reverse strand, counting down.
CAAGAAACATTATCGAAAGCCTTTTCGGCATCGATAAAAATCATCGCCGCAGGAATGTCGGTCCTAAGATCCAAATACTCAATAATGTCCAGTGTATGCCGAACATTATCTTTTAATTGCCTGTTAGGGAGGAATCCCGCTTGATCTTTATGAATAGATTTTGTTAAGTATTTCCTGAGTCTGTTCGCCAAAATATCTGCGAAGATTTTGTAATCGCAGTTAAGTAACGATATCGGCCTAGTTACTTACGTCCATCTTTTCAGCATCCGCTTTTGGTATTAATGTGATGTGTGCCTCCCTCCATGAATCTGGAATCTTCCCTCCTTGTAGAACATCATTAATCACTTCACTAAGCACCGGAGCAAGATATTCCCTTAAAACCTTATAATACTTTGCTGACAGTCCATCCGGTCCGGGTGCTTTTCCGGGTTTCATCTTCTTAATAGCCTCGTTAATCTCTTCCATTGTAATCTTCTTGTTTAATTGAGCTCTTTCTTCATCAGTTAAATATTCCCCTCTATACTCTTCCAAGTATTTTCCTATTTCTACATTATCTTCCTCTCCTTTTTCATACAACTTTTCATAGAATTGGAGAAACTTTTTTTTTATTTCATCTGGATCTTCTATTATCATATCTCCCAATTTTATTCTATTAATCACATTTTGCTTTTTCCTTTTTCTTAATTGCCACGCCAGTAATCTCCCCGTTTTATTTGCTGATTCAAAATATTTTTGCTTCATGGATTTAATTCTCCATTCTACTTCTTGGTTTAGTAATGCTGAATATTGTGATTGTAGCACTTTAACTATTTGTTTAGTCCTTTCATCTCCCGAGTTTATTGTTAATTTTTTCTCACAGTCTCTCAGTTGGGTAATAATTTCTTCTTTCTTTTGTTCTCTAAGTTTCCTTCTGTAATTGTTTTGTTGTATTAAAAAACCCCTTAACACTGCCTTACTCGCATCCCAAACTATATTAATTGGGGTTTCTTTATTCAGATTTAAGTCAAAATAATTTTTCAGAGTACTTTTAGCCTTTTCGTTCACCTCGTCAATTTCGAATAGATATTCATTCATTCTCCACCTGTACACTCCCGATATTTCACGTTTTATTTCCAAGACTATTGGACAATGATCAGAAAGGGTTCTAGGCTGGATCTCACATTTTGTTATTCTTGTCGATAATGCACGTGACACCCAAATCTGATCAATTCTACCCCAACTCTGGTGGGGTTCTGAAAAATGTGTGAACTGCTTCGTTATTGGGTTTTTATGCCTCCATATATCTATTAAATCTAAATTTTCCTCAAGATTACTAAATGATCTTGTGAGCTTCCCTTGATTCGATTTCCCCTTTTTTCCACTTCTGTCAAGTTCTGGTATTGGTACACCGTTCATGTCTCCAAGTAGAATTAATTTGTAATTTTCCAAATCTAGTAATATTTGTTCCAATTTTTCAAAAAACTCTGCTTTGTTTGTATTTGGGGCATAAACTGTTACCACATTGATTTTTTCCCCTTGGTGATTAAGTTGTATTCCCAGTATTCTTCCCTCATCGTCTTTACAAGTTAATACGGGGTCCCATTTTTCCTTAACGTAAACAACTACTCCTCTTTTTTTATTTACGTCTGAGTTAATAAATTCCACCCCCAACCTTTTATTTATCAAAATATGTTTATGTTTTTTGGCTACATGTGTCTCTTGAAAACAGATCACATCATAGTTCTTGTTTTTCAAAGCCTTCTCAATTTTATTCCTTTTAAGTTTTTCATTTAGCCCATTCACATTCCAGGACAGAAATTTCAGCGATGCTGTTATGTTTAACTTTTATTTACTCTAACCGGGTTACCAATCTTATAGTCTGGAACCCCTGTTCCCTAAGAGTTCCTCCTCTTCTGCCGCATCTTTTCCCACCGCGGCTTCTTCCTCATCAACTTCTTCTTCCTCTTCTTTCTCATCTTTCTCACTTCCCCTCTCCTTCTTTTTTCTTCTCTCATCTTTACTTTCCCCCCTGTCTCCTAACCTGATTTCGGCCTTGCCAAGCTCCTTCTCATACCTTCTTAGAAATTTCTCCACCTCTAGAGTGTCCGTCAACTTAAATTTTTTATCTTTATAGAAGAAGGTGACCCCTTCAGGGAACTCCCATCTATATTGTATGTCATTTCTTTTTAGGACACCTACCACTTGTCTGTACCCTTCTCTTTTACGTAACAACCTAACTGGTATTTCTTTGTAAATAATAATAGGTCTACCTTCAATTATAAGTTTTTTTTGGTAGCTCGTTTTCAGAATTAAATTTTTCATCTCAATTGAATTAAAGATCACTAAACAATCTCCAAGGAGTTTCCTTGACTTGATTTGTTGCGGTTTCACCTTTATTCTAAATGCATTCTCTATAGAGAAGGCCACATCTTCTTCTTTTATTCCCAGCCACTTAGATAATTCTTTAGTCATTTTTTCTTTTATATCTTCATTCATCTCCTCACCTACTCCCCTAAATTTTAAATGAAGCTGTTTCTGACGCATTTCTGTCATAGCTAGATTATCCCAAATCCTTTCTTGTATTTTGTTTACTTCTCTCATTTCTTCCTTTATTTTTTCTGTCTCTTTTTTCTGTTCTCTCATCTCTTTCTGCATTTTTTTATTAGATTCTTCAATTATTTTAGATTTAGCTGACAGCTCTTGGATCTTAATTGAGAGTTCTCCAACTGCCCCCTCTATCTTTTTATCAATCATCTCTTGCATTTCTCCTAATTTGTTTTCCATGTGTAATTCGTTTTGTTTAAATTCTTCTTTTATTTTTAACCATAGAATGTCTAGGTCTTTAATTTCTTTAATTTCTTCTTGACGTGATGACTTCCTTTCCCCTGGAGTCCCTCCCCCCTTTTTCCCATCTCTCCCCGACATACTCAGGCAAATCTCTCCCTTAAAGGGCTCACAGTCTTTTTGTTTTGTTTTGTTTTTCCTAGAATCTCCAGAAACAAAGAACCAAACCTCTTTTGTAAGCTTCAGGAAGTTCCTTTTACACAGCTTATTGGGTCCAGTTCCCAACACCCTTAGAAAAAACCAGAGGCGGGGCCCAAAATTCTTCCACTGTATCAATATTTGTTGTATACTCAATATTACCTCCCAACTTAATTTAATTACTCTACATATATACACGTGAGAGGGAGAGAGTAGAGAAAAAGAAGAGAAAAAAATAAAAATAAAAATAAAATACCATTAATTGGACACTTTAAATCCTTCTAATCTCGTGACCCCGATATTGAATTATAACACTTTCCACTGATTGACAACCTTGGATAACCCACTGTACCCACTGTATGGAATCAAATGGTCAAATAAATCAAATAACCAAATATCTCTGTTATATCTAAATGGTTCCAAATATTGTCTTAAGGAATGTGGGAGTGTTTTTATAATAAAGCAAGTCCCCCCCCCGAATTATATCCAATTATAGTCAAACAAACTTTAACCTATTACAACTAAATTATAACCAAAATTGTAACCAAAATTGTAACCAAAAAAGAACTCAGTCTACTTCAAAAATAAGGCTCCACCAGGATTCTTCCATCCGGGCCTTAACGGTTCTGTTCTCTTCAGCCGCTTGTCGGCCCAATCCAATATCGAAAATAGGGAAACGTCCGAAATGTAGTCCAAAAAAAAAAAAGAAAGAAAGAAAGAAAGAAGGGGAATCCCCAACAGTTATCAATTCCAATGTGCAGCGCGAATGGGCGGAGCTTGTATCCACAGATTATATCAGGGATTTAATTAAAGTCATAAGAAGAAGTGAAGAAAAAAAAAAGAAAGGGGAAAGTGGGACTTTCCTCTAATCCTTACGTATATCCAGTTCAGGGGAACAGTGGGCGAAAAAATTGAAGTAAAGTGAAGTGAAATGAGACTTGAAGTGAGCATTAGCAGCCCCAATTGGGGGGAGTTAATAAGCCTCAAAGTCCAGGTTTGGAGCGAAGTGGAGAGATGAAAAACAACCAATATACTACAGAGACATGTCTAGTATAGCTGTTTCAACAACATAAGGAGAGAGAAACAGAGCAAAGGACAAAAATCAAAAATAATAATCTCTTTTGCATTTCAGAGGAAGAAGAAAAAAAAATTGTTCAGTCTCTGCACTCTTCAGCCACTTGTTGGCCTAATCCGTTTCACAGAAAATATGCCAGACTTTCATTGTTTTCTATTACCTCAAGTTTTAAGTTTATTAGTTCACTTAATAGTCCTTAAAAAGATGTAGATATTTCAGGGAGTTCCCAATAGTTATGTCAAATAGTATCCAACTTTTCAGAGTCTGAGGTTATTCAACATGTCATTTACTTCTCTCAATTATTTAAGTTTAGTTGGTTATTCATCTCCAAATGTAAAAAGACGTCTTGGTTTAAATGCTAGTCCTGCTCAGGTTGGTGGAATCAGGTTAAATTTTCCTCAGGGCTGAAGGTAGGGAAAATAGGTTGTTAGTTATGTTAATTGTAATAGAAAGCGAAGGAGAAAGGAGAGTATAATGTAGAGAAGGGAAACAGATAAATGGAGATTAGAAAAGAGAAAAGAGAAGGGCAAAATAACCAGATAGTTCCCTAATTTAAAACAGGGTGTAAATATCATAAATATCATAAATAACATAAGGGGAACATGGAAGGAAAGAGAGAGAATGGGAAGAGAAAAGAAGCCAGAGATTTATGAGCAGGACATAAATCCTCCGTAGTAAATTCCAGAGTTCAAGGGGTCTTAGTGTTCTTCAGATTAGAGTTCAAATAAACAGTCGTAAAATAAGTCCCAGAGACGTTGATAAGTTCCCAAAGTTAGGGAAAGTTAGAAAAAGTTCTTTTTCCGAATATTTCTTTAATTTCTTTGGGTCGTATTTCCAACTTTGTATTCACTCAGTCAGGCAAAGAGATACATTCCTTCCTCCACCTTGCGACTTTGTAGCCTGCGCCATTTTAGTCCTCTACCGAGGTGAACTCCTAAATTAAATCGTCTAACATCCGACGTTCTCTTAGTGTATTTTTAAATTTTGTAGCATTAAATGAGTCTACTCACACTAAGGGTTCCGTTCTTATATTTTTGGAGGTCCGTCGCATTCTTCAGTGGGAGTCAGAGGCATCGTAATACAGGGTCGTTACTTTCCCTTTTGTGCTGCGGTTTCGCTGCCTCGAGATCTTCCAGAAAAAAAAAACCCCGAAAAAACAGCTGACCGCTTCCACACGGCTGGGTATCTCTCCCCCAAGGGTCTCCCCCTTGAGATTTATGGGGGGCGCAATGCCTTTGCGACACCCCCAAGCCCCTGTATTACTTGGAAAACTCCTCCGGAGATTTTCCACACTCCCTGTTCTGTTCGCGACGGAAACCGGAAGCCGGGCTTACGGATTTTTTCAAAAAAATATTTTTCTGCTGGTTAAGTTATTGAGGGCTGAATTCTTGTCCTGTGATAGAAAGCCTTCTGTTTTGATCACCAAACCTTTCAGGGGAGCATTTGCACCCGTTTGGCACCATTTTTTAGTGAATTGCCGAAAGTCAGATTTTTGAGGAAATTGTGACCCCAGGGCTTACGGATTTTTTTTTTAAAAAAATTTCTGTCGGTTAAGGTGTCGAGGGCTGATTTCTTTTCCTGTGATAAAAAGCCTTTAGCTTTGATCGCCAAACATTTCAGGGGAGCATTTGCACCCGTTTGGCACCATTTTTTAGTGAATTGCCGAAAGACAGATTTTTGATGAAATTGTGACCCCAGGGCTTACGGATTTTTTTTTTTAAAAAAAATTCTGCCGGTTAAGTTGTCGAGGGCTGATTTCTTGTCCTGTGATAAAAAGACTTCTGTTTCGACCGCCAAACCTTTCAGGGGAGCATTTGCAACCGCTTGGCACCGTTTTTGAGTGAATTGCCGAAAGTCAGATTTTTGATGAAAAATTTTTTTTTCTGCCGGTTAAGGTGTCGAGGGCTGATTTCTTGTCATCTGATAAAAAGCCTTCTGTTTCGACCGTCAAACCTTTCAGGGGAGCATTTGCACCCGTTTGGCACCATTTTTGAGTGAATTGCCAAAAGTCAGATTTTTTGATGAAATTGTGACCCCGGGGCTTACGGATTTTTTCAAAAAAAAAAATTCTGCCGGTTAAGTTGTCGAGGGCTGATTTCTTCTCATCTGATAAAAAAACTTCTGTTTCGACAGCCAAACCTCTCAGGGGAGCATTTGCACCCGTTTGGAACCATTTTTTAGTGAATTTCCGAAAGACAGATTTTTGATGAAATTGTGACCCCGGGGCTTAGAGATTTTTTCAAAAAAAAAAAATTCTGCCGGTTAAGTTGTCGAGGGCTGATTTCTTGTCCTTTGATAAAAAGACTTCTGTTTCTACATCCAAACGTTTCAGGGGAGCATTTGCAACCGTTTGGCACCATTTTTGAGTGAATTGCCGAAAGTCAGATTTTTGATGAAATTGTGACCCCGGGGCTTACGTATTTTTTCAAAAAAAAAGTTTCTGCCGGTTAAGTTGTCGAGGGCTGATTTCTTTTCCTGTGATAAAAATGCTTTCTCTTTCGACCGCCAAACCTTTCAGGGGAGCATTTGCAACCGTTTCGCACCATTTTTGAGTGAATTGCCGAAAGTCAGATTTTTGATGAAATTGTGACCCCGGGGCTTACGGATTTTTTCAAAAAAAAATTTCTGCCGGTTAAGTTGTCGAGGGCTGATTTCTTGTCATGTGATAAATAGCATTCTGTTTCGACCGCCAAACCTTTCAGGGGAGCATTTGCACCCGTTTGGCACCATTTTTGAGTGAATTGCCGAAAGTCAAATTTTTGATGAAATTGTGACCCCGGGGCTTACAGATTTTTCAAAAAAAAAATCTGCCGTTTAAGTTGTCGAGGGCTGATTTCTTGTCCTGTGATAAAAAGACTTCTGTTTCGACCGCCAAACGTTTCAGGGGAGCATTTGCAACCGTTTGGCACCATTTTTGAGTGAATTGCCGAAAGTCAGATTTTTGATGAAATTGTGACCCCGGGGCTTAGGGATTTTTTCAAAAAAATAATTTTCTGCCGGTTAAACTGTCGATGGCTGATTTCTTTTTCTGTGATAAAAAGCCTTCAGTTTTGATCGCCAAACATTTCAGGGGAGCATTTGCACCCGTTTGGCACCATTTTTTAGTGAATTGCCGAAAGTCAGATTTTTGATGAAATTGTGACCCCGGGGCTTACGGATTTTTACAAAAAAAAAAAATTCTGCCGGTTAATTTGTTGAGGGCTGATTTCTTGTCATCTGATAAAAAAGCTTTCTGTTTCGACCGCCAAACCTTTCAGGGGAGCATCTGCAACCGTTTGGCACCATTTTTGAGTGAATTGCCGAAAGATAGATTTTTGATTCAATTGTGACCCCGGGGCTTACGGATTTTTTCAAAAAAAAATTTTCTACCGGTTAAGTTGTCGAGGGCTGATTTCTTGTCCTGTGATAAAAAGACTTCTGTTTCGACCGCCAAACCTTTCAGGGGAGCATTTGCAACCGTTTGGCACCATTTTTGAGTGAATTGCCAAAAGTCAGATTTTTGATGAAATTGTGACCCCGGGGCTTAGAGATTTTTTCAAAAAAATATTTTTCTGCTGGTTAAGTTATTGAGGGCTGATTTCTTGTCCTGTGATAGAAAGCCTTCTGTTTCGACCGCCAAACCTTTCAGGGGAGCATTTGCAAGCATTTGGCACCATTTTTGAGTGAATTGCCGAAAGTCAGATTTTTGATGAAATTGTGACCCCGATGCTTACGGATTTTTTCAAAAAAATATTTTCTGCCGGTTAAGGTGTCGAGGGCTGATTTCTTTTCCTGTGATAAAAAGCCTTCAGTTTTGATCGCCAAACATTACAGGGGAGCATTTGCACCCGTTTGGCACCATTTTTTTAGTGAATTGCCGAAAGTCAGATTTTTGATGAAATTGTGACCCCGATGCTTACGGATTTTTTCAAAAAAATATTTTCTGCCGGTTAAGGTGTCGAGGGCTGATTTCTTGTCATCTGATAAAAAAGCTTTCTGTTTCGACCGCCAAACCTTTCAGGGGAGCATCTGCAACCGTTTGGCACCATTTTTGAGTGAATTGCCGAAAGTCAGATTTTTGATGAAATTGTGACGCCGGGGCTTATTGGATTTTTTCAAAAAAAATTCTGCCGGTTAAGTTGTCGAGGGCTGATTTTTTGTCCTGTGATAGAAAGCCTTCTGTTTCGACCGCCAAACCTTTCAGGGGAGGATTTGAAACCGTTTGGCACCATTTTTGAGTGAATTGCCGAAAGACAGATTTTTGATGAAATTGTGACCCCGGGGCTTACGGATTTTTTCAAAAAAAAAATTTCTGCCGGTTAAGTTGTCGAGGGCTGATTTCTTGTCCTGTGATAAAAAGACTTCTGTTTCGACCGCCAAACCTTTCAGGGGAGCATTTGCAACCGTTTGGCACCATTTTTGAGTGAATTGCCGAAAGTCAGATTTTTGATGAAATTGTGACGCCGGGGCTTACGGATTTTTTCCAAAAAAAAATTCTGCGGGTTAAGTTGTCGAGGGCTGATTTCTTGTCCTTTGATAAAAAGACTTCTGTTTCTACATCCAAACGTTTCAGGGGAGCATTTGCAACCGTTTGGCACCATTTTTGAGTGAATTGCCGAAAGTCAGATTTTTTAGGAAATTGTGACCCCGGGGCTTACGGATTTTTTCCAAAAAATTTTTTTCTGCCGGTTAAGTTGTCGAGGGCTGATTTCTTTTCCTGTGATAAAAAAGCTTTCTCTTTCGACCGCCAAACCTTTCAGGGGAGCATTTGCAACCGTTTGGCACCATTTTTGAGTGAATTGCCGAAAGTCAGATTTTTGATGAAATTGTGACGCCGGGGCTTACGGATTATTTTTTTTTAAAAAATTCTGCCGGTTAATTTGTCGAGGGCTGATTTCTTGTCATCTGATAAAAAAGCTTTCTGTTTCGACCGCCAAACCTTTCAGGGGAGCATTTGCAACCGTTTGCAACCATTTTTGAGTGAATTGCCGAAAGACAGATTTTTGATGAAATTGTCACCCCGGGGCTTACGGATTTTTTTTTTTAAAAAAAATTCTGCCGGTTAAGTTGTTGAGGGCTGATTTCTTGTCATCTGATAAAAAAGCTTTCTGTTTCGACCGCCAAACGTTTCAGGGGAGCATTTCCAACCGTTTGGCACCATTTTTGAGTGAATTGCCGAAAGACAGATTTTTGATGAAATTGTGACCCCGGGGCTTACGGATTTTTTCAAAAAAAAAATTTCTGCCGGTTAAGTTGTCGAGGGCTGATTTCTTGTCCTGTGATAAAAAGACTTCTGTTTCGACCGCCAAACCTTTCAGGGGAGCATTTGCAACCGTTTGGCACCATTTTTGAGTGAATTGCCGAAAGTCAGATTTTTGATGAAATTGTGACGCCGGGGCTTACGGATTTTTTCCAAAAAAAAATTCTGCGGGTTAAGTTGTCGAGGGCTGATTTCTTGTCCTTTGATAAAAAGACTTCTGTTTCTACATCCAAACGTTTCAGGGGAGCATTTGCAACCGTTTGGCACCATTTTTGAGTGAATTGCCGAAAGTCAGATTTTTTAGGAAATTGTGACCCCGGGGCTTACGGATTTTTTCCAAAAAATTTTTTTCTGCCGGTTAAGTTGTCGAGGGCTGATTTCTTTTCCTGTGATAAAAAAGCTTTCTCTTTCGACCGCCAAACCTTTCAGGGGAGCATTTGCAACCGTTTGGCACCATTTTTGAGTGAATTGCCGAAAGTCAGATTTTTGATGAAATTGTGACGCCGGGGCTTACGGATTTTTTTTTTAAAAAAAATTCTGCCGGTTAATTTGTCGAGGGCTGATTTCTTGTCATCTGATAAAAAAGCTTTTTGTTTCGACCGCCAAACGTTTCAGGGGAGCATTTGCAACCGTTTGGCACCATTTTTGAGTGAATTGCCGAAAGACAGATTTTTGATGAAATTGTGACCCCGGGGCTTACGGATTTTTTGAAAAAAAAAAATTCTGCCGGTTAGGTTGTTGAGGGCTGATTTCTTGTCTTGTGATAAAAAGACTTCTGTTTCGACTGCCAAACCTTTCAGGGGAGCATTTGCAACCGTTTAGCTCCATTTTTGAGTGAATTGCCGAAAGTCAGATTTTTGATGAAATTGTGACCCCGGGGCTTACGGATTTTTTCAAAAAAAAAATTCTGCCGGTTAATTTTGTTGAGGGCTGATTTCTTGTCATCTGATAAAAAAGCTTTCTGTTTCAACCGCCAAACCTTTCAGGGCAGCATTTGCAACCGTTTGGCACCATTTTTGAGTGAATTGCCGAAAGACAGATTTTTGATGAAATTGTGACCCCGGGGCTTAGGGATTTTTTCAAAAAAATATTTTTCTGCCGGTTAAACTGTCGATGGCTGATTTCTTTTTCTGTGATAAAAAGCATTCAGTTTTGATCGCCAAACATTTCAGGGGAGCCTTTGCCCCCCTTTGGCACCATTTTTTAGTGAATTGCCGAAAGTCAGATTTTTGACGTAATTGTGACCCCGGGGCTTACGGATTTTTTCAAAAAAAAAATTCTGCCGGTTAATTTGTCGAGGGCTGATTTCTTGTCATCTGATAAAAAAGCTTTCTGTTTCGACCGCCAAACCTTTCAGGGGAGCATTTGCAACCGTTTGGCACCATTTTTGAGTGAATTGCCGAAAGACAGATTTTTGATGAAATTGTCACCCCGGGGCTTACGGATTTTTTTTTTTAAAAAAAATTCTGCCGGTTAAGTTGTTGAGGGCTGATTTCTTGTCATCTGATAAAAAAGCTTTCTGTTTCGACCGCCAAACGTTTCAGGGGAGCATTTCCAACCGTTTGGCACCATTTTTGAGTCAATTGCCGAAAGTCAGATTTTTGATGAAATTTTGACCCCGGGGCTTACGGAATTTTTTCAAAAAAAAAGTTTCTGCCGGTTCAGTTGTCGAGGGCTGATTTCTTTTCCTGTGCTAAAAAAGCTTTCTCTTTCGACCGCCAAACGTTTCCGGGGAGCATTTGCAACCGTTTGGCACCATTTTTGAGTGAATTGCCGAAAGTCAGATTTTTGATGAAATTGTGACCCCGGGGCTTACGGATTCTTTGAAAAAAAAAATTTCTACCGGTTAAGTTGTTGAGGGCTGGTTTCTTGTCATCTGATAAATAGCGTTCTGTTTCGACCGCCAAACCTTTCAGGGGAGCATTTCCACCCGTTTGGCACCATTTTTGAGTGAATTGCCGAAAGTCAGAGTTTTGATGAAATTGTGACTCCGGGGCTTTCAGATTTTTCAAAAAAAAAATTCTGCCGTTTAAGTTGTCGAGGGCTGATTTCTTGTCCTGTGATAAAAAGACTTCTGTTTCGACCGCCAAACCTTTCAGGGGAGCATTGGCAAGCATTTGGCAACATTTTTGAGTGAATTGCCGAAAGTCAGATTTTTGATGAAATTGTGACCCCGATGCTTACGGATTTTTTTTAAAAAAAATTCTGCCGGTTAAGGTGTCGAGGGCTGATTTCTTTTCCTGTGATAAAAAGCCTTCAGTTTTGATCGCCAAACATTTCAGGGGAGCATTTGCACCCGTTTGGCACCATTTTTTAGTGAATTGCCGAAAGTCAGATTTTTGATGAAATTGTGACCCCAGGGCTTACGGATTTTTTTTTTTAAAAAAATTCTGCCGGTTAATTTGTTGAGGGCTGATTTCTTGTCATCTGATAAAAAAGCTTTCTGTTTCGACCGCCAAAACTTTCAGGGGAGCATTTGCAACCGTTTGGCACCATTTTTGAGTGAATTGCCGAAAGTCAGATTTTTGATGAAATTGTGACCCCGGGGCTTAGGGATTTTTTCAAAAACATCTTTTCCTGCCGGTTAAGGTGTCGAGGGCTGATTTCTTTTCCTGTGATAAAATGCCTTCTGTTTCGACCGCCAAACATTTCAGGGGAGCATTTGCAACCGTTTGGCACCATTTTTGAGTGAATTGCCGATAGTCAGTTTTTTTATGAAATTGTGACCCCGGGGCTTACGGATTTTTTCCAAAAAAAAATTTCTGCCGGTTAAGTTGTCGAAGGCTGATTTCTTGTCCTGTGATAAAAAGCCTTCTTTTTCGACCGTCAAACCTTTCAGGGGAGCATTTGCAACCGTTTGGCACCATTTTTGAGTGAATTGCCGAAAGTCAGATTTTTGATGAAATTGTGACCCCGGGGCTTACGGATTTTTTCCAAAAAAAAATTTCTGCCGGTTAAGTTGTCGAGGGCTGATTTCTTGTCATCTGATAAAAAAGCTTTTTGTTTCGACCGCCAAACCTTTCAGGGGAGCATTTGCAACCGTTTGGCACCATTTTTGAGTGAATTGCCGAAAGACAGATTTTTGATGAAATTGTGACCCCGGGGCTTACGGATTTTTTGAAAAAAAAAAATTCTGCCGGTTAGGTTGTTGACGGCTGATTTCTTGTCTTGTGATAAAAAGACTTCTGTTTCGACTGCCAAACCTTTCAGGGGAGCATTTGCAACCGTTTAGCTCCATTTTTGAGTGAATTGCCGAAAGTCAGATTTTTGATGAAATTGTGACCCCGGGGCTTACGGATTTTTTCAAAAAAAAAAATTCTGCCGGTTAATTTTGTTGAGGGCTGATTTCTTGTCATCTGATAAAAAAGCTTTCTGTTTCAACCGCCAAACCTTTCAGGGCAGCATTTGCAACCGTTTGGCACCATTTTTGAGTGAATTGCCGAAAGACAGATTTTTGATGAAATTGTGACCCCGGGGCTTAGGGATTTTTTCAAAAAAATATTTTTCTGCCGGTTAAACTGTCGATGGCTGATTTCTTTTTCGGTGATAAAAAGCATTCAGTTTTGATCGCCAAACATTTCAGGGGAGCCTTTGCACCCGTTTGGCACCATTTTTTAGTGAATTGCCGAAAGTCAGATTTTTGACGTAATTGTGACCCCGGGGCTTACGGATTTTTTCAAAAAAAAAAATTCTGCCGGTTAATTTGTCGAGGGCTCATTTCTTGTCATCTGATAAAAAAGCTTTCTGTTTCGACCGCCAAACCTTTCAGGGGAGCATTTGCAACCGTTTGGCACCATTTTTGAGTGAATTGCCGAAAGTCAGATTTTTGATGAAATTGTGACCCCGGGGCTTACGGATTCTTTGAAAAAAAAAATTCTGCCGTTTAAGTTGTCGAGGGCTGATTTCTTGTCCTGTGATAAAAAGACTTCTGTTTCGACCGCCAAACCTTTCAGGGGAGCATTTGCACCCGTTTGGCACCATTTTTGAGTGAATTGCCGAAAGTCAGATTTTTGATGAAATTGTGACCCCGATGCTTACGGATTTTTTTAAAAAAAAATTCTGCCGGTTAAGGTGTCGAGGGCTGATTTCTTTTCCTGTGATAAAAAGCCTTCTGTTTTGATCGCCAAACGTTTCCGGGGATCATTTGCACCCGTTTGGCACCATTTTTGAGTGAATTGCCGAAAGTCAGATTTTTGATGAAATTGTGACCCCGGGGCTTACGGATTTTTTCAAAAAAAAAGTTTCAGCCGGTTCAGATGTCGAGGGCTGATTTCTTTTCCTGTGCTAAAAAAGCTTTCTCTTTCGACCGCCAAACGTTTCAGGGGAGCATTTGCAACCGTTTGGCACCATTTTTGAGTGAATTGCCGAAAGTCAGATCTTTGATGAAATTGTGACCCCGGGGCTTACGGATTCTTTCAAAAAAAAATTCTGCCGTTTAAGTTGCTGAGGGCTGATTTCTTGTCATGTGATAAATAGCGTTCTGTTTCGACCGCCAAACCTTTCAGGGGAGCATTTGCACCCGTTTGGCACCATTTTTGAGTGAATTGCCGAAAGTCAGATTTTTGATGAAATTGTGACCCCGGGGCTTACACATTTTTCATAAAAAAAATTCTGCCATTTAAGTTGTCGATGGCTGATTTCTTGTCCTGTGATAAAAAGACTTCTGTTTCGACCGCCGAACGTTTCAGGGGAGCATTTGCAACCGTTTGGCACCATTTTTGAGTGAATTGCCGAAAGTCAGATTTTTGAGGAAATTGTAACCCCGGGGCTTAGGGATATTTTCAAAAAAATATTTTTCTGCCGGTTAAGTTGTCGAGGGTTGATTTCTTCTCCTGTGATAGAAAGCCTTCGGTTTCGACCGCCAAACCTTTCAGGGGAGCATTTGCAAGCATTTGGCACCATTTTTGAGTGAATTGCTGAAAGTCAGATTTTTGATGAAATTGTGACCCCGGGGCTTACGGTTTTTTTTTTTAAAAAAAAAATTCTGCCGGTTAATTTGTTGAGGGCTGATTTCTTGTCATCTGATAAAAAAGCTTTCTGTTTCGACCGCCAAAGCTTTCAGTGGAGCATTTGCAACCGTTTGGCACCATTTTTGAATGAATTGCCAAAAGTCAGATTTTTGATGAAATTGTGACCCCGGGGCTTAGGGATTTTTTCAAAAAAAAAAAATCTGCCGGTTAAGTTGTCGAGGGCTGATTTCCTTTCCTGTGATAAAAAAAGCTTTCTGTTTCGACCGCCAACCCTTTCAGGGGAGCATTTGCAACCGTTTGGCACCATTTTTGAGTGAAATGCCGAAAGTCAGATTTTTGAGGAAATTGTAACCCCGGGTCTTAGGGATTTTTTCAAAAAAATATTTTTCTGCCAGTTAAATTGTCGAGGGTTGATTTCTTCTCCTGTGATAGAAAGCCTTCGGTTTCGACCGCCAAACCTTTCAGGGGAGCATTTGCAAGCATTTGGCACCATTTTTGAGTGAATTGCTGAAAATCAGATTTTTGATGAAAAAAATATTTTTCTGCCGGTTAAGTTGTTGAGGGCTGATTTCTTGTCCTGTGATAAAAAGCCTTCTGTTTCGACCGCCAAACCTTTCAGGGGAGCATTTGCACCCATTTGGCACCATTTTTGAGTGAATTGCCGTAAGTCAGATTTTTGCTGAAATTGTGACCCTGGGGCTTATGGATTTTTTCAAATAAAAAATGTCTGCCGGTTAAGTTGTCGAGGGCTGATTTCTTTCCTGTGATAAAAAGCCTTCTGTTTCGACCGTCAAACCTCTAAGGGGATCATTTGCACCCGTTTGGCACCATTTTTGAGTGAATTGCCGAAAGTCAGATATTTGATGAAATTGTGACCCCGGGGCTTACGGATTTTTTCAAAAAAAAAAATTCTGCCGGGTAAGTTGTTGAGGGCTGATTTCTTGTCCTGTGATAAAATGCCTTCTGTTTCGACCGCCAAACGTTTCAGGGGAGCATTTTCACCCGTTTGGCACCATTTTTGAATGAATTGCCGAAAGTCAGATTTTTGATGAAATTGTGACCTCGGGGCTTACGGATTTTTTTTTCAAAAAAAAAAAAATTCTGCCGGTTAATTTGTTGAGGGCTGATTTCTTGTCATCTGATAAAAAAGTTTCTGTTTCGACCGCCAAAGCTTTCAGTGGAGCATTTGCAACCGTTTGGCATCATTTTTGAATGAATTGCCAAAAGACAGATTTTTGATGAAATTGTGACCCCGGGGCTTAGGGATTTTTTCAAAAAAAAAAAATTGTGCCGGTTAAGTTGTCGAGGGCTGATTTCTTTTCCTGTGATAAAAAGACTTCTGTTTCGACCGCCAAACTTTTCAGGGGAGCATTTTCACCCGTTTGGCACCATTTTTGAGTGAATTGCCGAAAGTCAGATTTTTGATTCAATTGTGACCCCGGGGCTTACGGATTTTTTCAAAAAAAGCTTTCTATGCCGGTTAAGTTGTCGAGGGCTGATTTCTTTTCCTGTGATAAAAAATCTTTCTCTTTCGACCGCCAAACCTTTCAGGGGAGCATTTGCAAGCGTTTGGCACCATTTTTGAGTGAATTGCCGAAAGACAGATTTTTGATGAAATTGTGACCCCGGGGCTTACGGATTTTTTCCAAAAAAAAAATCTGCCGGTTAAGTTGTTGAGGGCTGATTTCTTGTCCTGTAATAAAAAGCCTTCTGTTTCGAACGCCAAACCTTTCAGGGGAGAATTTGCAACCGTTTGGCACCATTTTTGAGTGAATTGCCGAAAGTCAGATTTTTGATGAAATTGTGACCCCGGGGCTTACGGATTTTTTCAAAAAAAAAGTTTCTGCCGGTTAAGTTGTCGAGGGCTGATTTCTTTTCCTGTGATAAAAAAGCTTTCTCTTTCGACCGCCAAACGTTTCAGGGGAGAATTTGCAACCGTTTGGCACCATTTTTGAGTGAATTGCCGAAAGTCAGATTTTTGATGAAATTGTGACGCCGGGGCTTACGGATTTTTTCAAAAAAAAATTTCTGCCGGTTAAGTTGTTGAGGGCTGATTTCTTGTCATGTGATAAATAGCATTCTGTTTCGACCGCCAAACCTTTCAGGGGAGCATTTCCACCCGTTTGGCACCATTTTTGAGTGAATTGCCGAAAGTCAGATTTTTGATGAAATTGTGACCCCGGGGCTTAGGGATTTTTCAAAAAAAAAATCTGCCGTTTAAGTTGTCGAGGGCTGATTTCTTGTCCTGTGATAAAAAGACTCCTGTTTCGACCGCCAAATGTTTCAGGGGAGCATTTGCAACCGTTTGGCACCATTTTTGAGTGAATTGCCGAAAGACAGATTTTTGATGAAATTGTGACCCCGGGGCTTAGGGATTTTTTCAAAAAAATATTTTTCTGCCGGTTAAACTGTCGATGGCTGATTTCTTTTTCTGTGATAAAAAGCATTCAGTTTTGATCGCCAAACATTTCAGGGGAGCCTTTTCACCCGTTTGGCACCATTTTTTAGTGAATTGCCGAAAGTCAGATTTTTGACGTAATTGTGACCCCGGGGCTTACGGATTTTTTTTAAAAAAAAATTTCTGCCGGTTAAGTTGTCTAGGGCTGATTTCTTGTCCTGTGATAAAAAGACTTCTGTTTCGACCGCCAAACCTTTCGGGGGAGGATTTGCAACCGTTTGGCACCATTTTTGAAAGAATTGCCGAAAGTCAGATTTTTGATGAAATTGTGACGCCGGGGCTTACGGATTTTTTCATAAAAAAAAATCTGCCGGTTAAGTTGTCGAGGGCTGATTTCTTGTCCTGTAATAAAAAGCCTTCTGTTTCGAACGCCAAACCTTTCAGGGGAGAATTTGCAACCGTTTGGCACCATTTTTGAGTGAATTGCCGAAAGTCAGATTTTTGATGAAATTGTGACCCCGGGGCTTACGGATTTTTTCCAAAAAAAAATTTCTGCCGGTTAAGTTGTCGAAGGCTGATTTCTTGTCCTGTGATAAATAGCATTCTGTTTCGACCGCCAAACCTTTCAGGGGAGCATTTGCAACCGTTTGGCACCATTTTTGAAAGAATTGCCGAAAGTCAGATTTTTGATGAAATTGTGACCCCGGGCTTACGGATTTTTTCAAAAAAAAATTCTGCCGGTTAATTTGTTGAGGGCTGATTTCTTGTCATCTGATAAAAAAGCTTTCTGTTTCGACCGCCAAACCTTTCAGGGGAGCATTTGCAACCGTTTGGCACCATTTTTTATTGAATTGCCGAAAGTCAGATTTTTGATGAAATTGTGACCCCGGGGCTTAGGGATTTTTTCAAAAAAATCTTTTCCTGCCGGTTAAGGTGTCGAGGGCTGATTTCTTTTCCTGTGATAAAATGCCTTCTGTTTCGACCGCCAAACATTTCAGGGGAGCATTTGCAACCGTTTGGCACCATTTTTGAGTGAATTGCCGATAGTCAGATTTTTCATGAAATTGTGACCCCGGGGCTTACGGATTTTTTCCAAAAAAAAATTTCTGCCGGTTAAGTTGTCGAAGGCTGATTTCTTGTCCTGTGATAAAAAGCCTTCTTTTTCGACCGTCAAACCTTTCAGGGGAGCATTTGCAACCGTTTGGCACCATTTTTGAGTGAATTGCCGAAAGTCAGATTTTTGATGAAATTGTGACCCCGGGGCTTACGGATTTTTTCCAAAAAAAAATTTCTGCCGGTTAAGTTGTCGAGGGCTGATTTCTTGTCATCTGATAAAAAAGCTTTTTGTTTCGACCGCCAAACCTTTCAGGGGAGCATTTGCAACCGTTTGGCACCATTTTTGAGTGAATTGCCGAAAGACAGATTTTTGATGAAATTGTGACCCCGGGGCTTACGGATTTTTTGAAAAAAAAAAATTCTGCCGGTTAGGTTGTTGACGGCTGATTTCTTGTCTTGTGATAAAAAGACTTCTGTTTCGACTGCCAAACCTTTCAGGGGAGCATTTGCAACCGTTTAGCTCCATTTTTGAGTGAATTGCCGAAAGTCAGATTTTTGATGAAATTGTGACCCCGGGGCTTACGGATTTTTTCAAAAAAAAAAATTCTGCCGGTTAATTTTGTTGAGGGCTGATTTCTTGTCATCTGATAAAAAAGCTTTCTGTTTCAACCGCCAAACCTTTCAGGGCAGCATTTGCAACCGTTTGGCACCATTTTTGAGTGAATTGCCGAAAGACAGATTTTTGATGAAATTGTGACCCCGGGGCTTAGGGATTTTTTCAAAAAAATATTTTTCTGCCGGTTAAACTGTCGATGGCTGATTTCTTTTTCGGTGATAAAAAGCATTCAGTTTTGATCGCCAAACATTTCAGGGGAGCCTTTGCACCCGTTTGGCACCATTTTTTAGTGAATTGCCGAAAGTCAGATTTTTGACGTAATTGTGACCCCGGGGCTTACGGATTTTTTCAAAAAAAAAAATTCTGCCGGTTAATTTGTCGAGGGCTGATTTCTTGTCATCTGATAAAAAAGCTTTCTGTTTCGACCGCCAAACCTTTCAGGGGAGCATTTGCACGCGTTTGGCACCATTTTTGAGTGAATTGCCGAAAGACAGATTTTTGATGAAATTTTGACACCGGGGCTTACGGAATTTTTTCAAAAAAAAAGTTTCTGCCGGTTCAGTTGTCGAGGGCTGATTTCTTTTCCTGTGCTAAAAAAGCTTTCTCTTTCGACCGCCAAACGTTTCCGGGGAGCATTTGCAACCGTTTGGCACCATTTTTGAGTGAATTGCCGAAAGTCAGATTTTTGATGAAATTGTGACCCCGGGGCTTACGGATTCTTTGAAAAAAAAAATTCTGCCGTTTAAGTTGTCGAGGGCTGATTTCTTGTCCTGTGATAAAAAGACTTCTGTTTCGACCGCCAAACCTTTCAGGGGAGCATTTGCACCCGTTTGGCACCATTTTTGAGTGAATTGCCGAAAGTCAGATTTTTGATGAAATTGTGACCCCGATGCTTACGGATTTTTTTAAAAAAAAATTCTGCCGGTTAAGGTGTCGAGGGCTGATTTCTTTTCCTGTGATAAAAAGCCTTCAGTTTTGATCGCCAAACGTTTCCGGGGATCATTTGCACCCGTTTGGCACCATTTTTGAGTGAATTGCCGAAAGTCAGATTTTTGATGAAATTGTGACCCCGGGGCTTACGGATTTTTTCAAAAAAAAAGTTTCAGCCGGTTCAGATGTTGAGGGCTGATTTCTTTTCCTGTGCTAAAAAAGCTTTCTCTTTCGACCGCCAAACGTTTCAGGGGAGCATTTACAACCGTTTGGCACCATTTTTGAGTGAATTGCCGAAAGTCAGATCTTTGATGAAATTGTGACCCCGGGGCTTACGGATTCTTTCAAAAAAAAATTCTGCCGTTTAAGTTGCTGAGGGCTGATTTCTTGTCATGTGAGAAATAGCGTTCTGTTTCGACCGCCAAACCTTTCAGGGGAGCATTTGCACCCGTTTGGCACCATTTTTGAGTGAATTGCCGAAAGTCAGATTTTTGATGAAATTGTGACCCCGGGGCTTACACATTTTTCATAAAAAAAATTCTGCCATTTAAGTTGTCGATGGCTGATTTCTTGTCCTGTGATAAAAAGACTTCTGTTTCGACCGCCGAACGTTTCAGGGGAGCATTTGCAACCGTTTGGCACCATTTTTGAGTGAATTGCCGAATGTCAGATTTTTGATGAAATTGTGACCCCGGGGCTTAGAGATTTTTTCAAAAAAATATTTTTCTGCTGGTTAAGTTGTTGAGGGCTGATTTCTTGTCCTGTGTTAGAAAGCCTTCTGTTTCGACCGCCAAACCTTTCAGGGGAGCATTGGCAAGCATTTGGCACCATTTTTGAGTGAATTGCCGAAAGTCAGATTTTTGATGAAATTGTGACCCCGATGCTTACGGATTTTTTTAAAAAAAATTTATGCCGGTTAAGGTGTCGAGGGCTGATATCTTTTCCTGTGATAAAAAGCCTTCAGTTTTGATCGCCAAACATTTCAGGGGAGCATTTGCACGCGTTTGGCACCATTTTTGAGTGAATTGCCGAAAGTCAGATTTTTGATGAAATTGTGACCCCGGGGTTTACGGATTTTTTCAAAAAAAAAAATTCTGCCGGTTAAGTTTTTGAGGGCTGATTTCTTGTCATGTGATAAATAGCGTTCTGTTTCGACCGCCAAACCTTTCAGGGGAGCATTTGCACCCCTTTGGCACCATTTTTGAGTGAATTGCCGAAAGTCAGATTTTTGATGAAATTGTGACTCCGGGGCTTACGAATTTTTCAAAAAAAAGTTTCTGCCGGTTAAGTTGTCGAGGGCTGATTTCTTGTCCTGTGATAAAAAGCTTTCTCTTTCGACCGCCAAACGTTTCAGGGGAGCATTTGCAACCGTTTGGCACCATTTTTGAGTGAATTGCCGAAAGTCAGATCTTTGATGAAATTGTGACCCCGGGGCTTACGGATTCTTTCAAAAAAAAAATCTGCCGTTTAAGTTGCTGAGGGCTGATTTCTTGTCATGTGATAAATAGCGTTCTGTTTCGACCGCCAAACCTTTCAGGGGAGCATTTGCACCAGTTTGGCACCATTTTTGAGTGAATTGCCGAAAGTCAGATTTTTGATGAAATTGTGACCCCGGGGCTTACACATTTTTCATAAAAAAAATTCTGCCATTTAAGTTGTCGATGGCTGATTTCTTGTCCTGTGATAAAAAGACTTCTGTTTCGACCGCCGAACGTTTCAGGGGAGCATTTGCAACCGTTTGGCACCATTTTTGAGTGAATTGCCGAAAGTCAGATTTTTGATGAAATTGTGACCCCGGGGCTTAGAGATTTTTTCAAAAAAATATTTTTCTGCTGGTTAAGTTGTTGAGGGCTGATTTCTTGTCCTGTGTTAGAAAGCCTTCTGTTTCGACCGCCAAACCTTTCAGGGGAGCATTGGCAAGCATTTGGCACCATTTTTGAGTGAATTGCCGAAAGTCAGATTTTTGATGAAATTGTGACCCCGATGCTTACGGATTTTTTTAAAAAAAATTTATGCCGGTTAAGGTGTCGAGGGCTGATATCTTTTCCTGTGATAAAAAGCCTTCAGTTTTGATCGCCAAACATTTCAGGGGAGCATTTGCACCCGTTTGGCACCATTTTTGAGTGAATTGCCGAAAGTCAGATTTTTGATGAAATTGTGACCCCGGGGTTTACGGATTTTTTCAAAAAAAAAAATTCTGCCGGTTAAGTTTTTGAGGGCTGATTTCTTGTCATGTGATAAATAGCGTTCTGTTTCGACCGCCAAACCTTTCAGGGGAGCATTTGCACCCCTTTGGCACCATTTTTGAGTGAATTGCCGAAAGTCAGATTTTTGATGAAATTGTGACTCCGGGGCTTACGAATTTTTCAAAAAAAAGTTTCTGCCGGTTAAGTTGTCGAGGGCTGATTTCTTGTCCTGTGATAAAAAGCTTTCTCTTTCGACCGCCAAACGTTTCAGGGGAGCATTTTCACCCGTTTGGCACCATTTTTGAGTGAATTGCCGAAAGTCAGATTTTTGAGGAAATTGTAACCCCGGGGCTTAGGGATTTTTTCAAAAAAATATTTTTCTGCCGGTTAAGTTGTCGAGGGTTGATTTCTTCTCCTGTGATAGAAAGCCTTCGGTTTTGACCGCCAAACCTTTCAGGGGAGCATTTGCAAGCATTTGGCACCATTTTTGAGTGAATTGCTGAAAGTCAGATTTTTGATGAAATTGTGACCCCGGGGCTTACGGTTTTTTTTTTTTAAAAAAAAATTCTGCCGGTTAATTTGTTGAGGGCTGATTTCTTGTCATCTGATAAAAAAGCTTTCTGTTTCGACCGTCAAAGCTTTCAGTGGAGCATTTGCAACCGTTTGGCACCATTTTTGAATGAATTGCCAAAAGTCAGATTTTTGATGAAATTGTGACCCCGGGGCTTAGGGATTTTTTCAAAAAAAAAAAATCTGCCGGTTAAGTTGTCGAGGGCTGATTTCCTTTCCTGTGATAAAAAAAGCTTTCTGTTTCGACCGCCAAACCTTTCAGGGGAGCATTTGCAACCGTTTGACACCATTTTTGAGTGAAATGCCGAAAGTCAGATTTTTGAGGAAATTGTAACCCCGGGTTTTAGGGATTTTTTCAAAAAAATATTTTTCTGCCGGTTAAGTTGTCGAGGGTTGATTTCTTCTCCTGTGATAGAAAGCCTTCGGTTTCGACCGCCAAACCTTTCAGGGGAGCATTTGCAAGCATTTGGCACCATTTTTGAGTGAATTGCTGAAAGTCAGATTTTTGATGAAAAAAATATTTTTCTGCCGGTTAAGTTGTCGAGGGCTGATTTCTTGTCCTGTGATAAAAAGCTTTCTGTTTCGACCGCCAAACCTTTCAGGGGAGCATTTGCAACCGTTTGGAAACATTTTTGAGTGAATTGCCGAAAGTCAGATTTTTGATGAAATTGTGACCCCGGTGCTTAGGGATTTTTTCAAAAAAATATTTTTCTGCCGGTTAAGTTGTCGAGGGTTGATTTCTTCTCCTGTGATAGAAAGCCTTCGATTTCGACCGCCAAACCTTTCAGGGGAGCATTTGCAAGCATTTGGCACCATTTTTGAGTGAATTGCCGAAAGTCAGATTTTTGATGAAAAAAATATTTTTCTGCCGGTTAAGTTGTTGAGGGCTGATTTCTTGTCCTGTGATAAAAAGCCTTCTGTTTCGACCGCCAAACCTTTCAGGGGAGCATTTGCACCCATTTGGCACCATTTTTGAGTGAATTGCCGAAAGTCAGATATTTGCTGAAATTGTGACCCTGGGGCTTATGGATTTTTTCAAATAAAAAATGTCTGCCGGTTAAGTTGTCGAGGGCTGATTTCTTTCCTGTGATAAAAAGCCTTCTGTTTCGACCGTCAAACCTCTAAGGGGATCATTTGCACCCGTTTGGTACCATTTTTGAGTGAATTGCCGAAAGTCAGATATTTGATGAAATTGTGACCCCGGGGCTTACGGATTTTTTCAAAAAAAAAAATTCTGCCGGGTAAGTTGTTGAGGGCTGATTTCTTGTCCTGTGATAAAATGCCTTCTGTTTCGACCGCCAAACGTTTCAGAGGAGCATTTTCACCCGTTTGGCACCATTTTTGAGTGAATTGCCGAAAGTCAGATTTTTGATGAAATTGTGAGCTCGGGGCTTACGGATTTTTTTTCAAAAAAAATAATTCTGCCGGTTAATTTGTTGAGGGCTGATTTCTTGTCATCTGATAAAAAAGTTTCTGTTTCGACCGCCAAAGCTTTCAGTGGAGCATTTGCAACCGTTTGGCATCATTTTTGAATGAATTGCCAAAAGACAGATTTTTGATTCAATTGTGACCCCGGGGCTTACGGATTTTTTCAAAAAAAGCTTTCTATGCCGGTTAAGTTGTCGAGGGCTGATTTCTTTTCCTGTGATAAAAAATCTTTCTCTTTCGACCACCAAACGTTTCAGGGGAGCATTTGCAAACGTTTGGCACCATTTTTGAGTGAATTGCCGAAAGTCAGATTTTTGATTCAATTGTGACCCCGGGGCTTACGGATTTTTTCAAAAAAAGCTTTCTATGCCGGTTAAGTTGTCGAGGGCTGATTTCTTTTCCTGTGATAAAAAATCTTTCTCTTTCGACCACCAAACGTTTCAGGGGAGCATTTGCAAACGTTTGGCACCATTTTTGAGTGAATTGCCGAAAGTCAGATTTTTGATTTAATTGTGACCCCGGGGCTTAGGGATTTTTTCAAAAAAAAAAATTCTGCCGGTTAAGTTGTCGAGGGCTGATTTCCTTTCCTGTGATAAAAAGACTTCTGTTTCGACCGCCAAACGTTTCAGGGGAGCATTTGCACCCATTTGGCACCATTTTTGAGTGAATTGCCGAAAGTCAGATTTTTTATGAAATTGTGACCCCGGGGCTTAGGGATTTTTTCAAAAAAAAAAAATTCTGCCGGTTAAGTTGTTGAGGGCTGATTTCTTTTCCTGTGATAAAAAAGCTTTATGTTTCGACCGCCAAACATTTCAGGGGAGCATTTGCACCCGTTTGGCACCATTTTTGAGTGAATTGCCGAAAGTCAGATTTTTGATTCAGTTGTGACCCCGGGGCTTATGGATTTTTTCAAAAAAATCTTTTTCTGCCGGTTAAGTTGTCGAGGACTGATTTCTTTTCCTGTGATAAAAAATCTTTCTCTTTCGACCGCCAAACGTTTCAGGGGAGCATTTGCAACCGTTTGGCACCATTTTTGAGTGAATTGCCGAAAGTCAGATTTTTGATGAAATTGTGACCCCGGGGCTTACGGATTCTTTTTTTTAAAAAATTTTTGCCAGTTAAGTTGTCGAGGGCTGATTTCTTGTCCTGTGATAAAAAAACTTCTGTTTCGACCGCCAAACCTCTCAGGGGATCATTTGCACCCGTTTGGCACCATTTTTGAGTGAATTGCCGAAAGTCAGATTTTTAATGAAATTGTGACCCCAGGGCTTAGGGATTTTTTCCAAAAAATCTTTTTCTACCGGTTAAGTTGTCGACGGCTGATGTCTTTTCCTTTGATAAAAAAGCTTTCTGTTTCGACCGCCAAACCTTTCAGGGGAGCATTTGCAACCGTTTGGCACCATTTTTGAGTGAATTGCCGAAAGTCAGATTTTTGATGAAATTGTGACGCCGGGGCTTACGGATTTTTTCAAAAAGAAAAAAATTCTGCCGGTTAATTTGTCGAGGGCTGATTTCTTGTCCTGTGATAAAAAGCCTTCTGTTTCGACCGCCAAACCTTTCAGGGGAGCATTTGCAACCGTTTAGCTCCATTTTTGAGTGAATTGTCGAAAGTCAGATTTTTAATGAAATTGTGACTGCGGCGCTTAGGGATTTTTTCAAAAAGATATTTTTCTGCTGGTTAAGGTGTTGAGGGATGATATCTTTTCCTGTGATAAAAAGCCATCTGTTTCGACCGTCAAACATTTCAGGGGAGCATTTGCACCCGTTTGGCACCATTTTTGAGTGAATTTCCGAAAGTCAGATTTTTGATGAAATTGTGACCTCGGGGCTTAGGGATTTTTTCAAAAAAATATTTTTCTGCCGGTTAAGTTGTCGAGGGCTGATTTCTTGTCCTGTGCTAAAAAGGCTTCTGTTTCGACCGCCAAACCTTTCAGGGGAGCATTTGCAAGCATTTGGCACCATTTTTGAGTGAATTGTCGAAAGTCAGATTTTTGATGAAATTGTGACCCCGGGGCTTACGGATTTTTTTAAAAAAAAAATTCTGCCGGTTAAGTTGTCGACGGCTGATTTCTTTTCCTGTGATAAAAAAGCTTTCTGTTTCGACCGCCAAACCTTTCAGGGGAGCATTTGCAACCGTTTGGCACCATTTTTGAGTGAATTGCCGAAAGTCAGATTTTTGATGAAATTGTGACCCCGGGGCTTACGGATTTTTTTTAAAAAAAAAATTTTGCCAGTTAAGTTGTCGAGGGCTGATTTCTTGTCCTGTGATAAAAAGCCTTCTGTTTCGACCGCCAAACCTCTCAGGGGATCATTTGCACCCGTTTGGCACCATTTTTGAGTGAATTGCCGAAAGTCAGATTTTTAATGAAATTGTGACCCCGGGGCTTAGGGATTTTTTCCAAAAAATCTTATTCTGCCGGTTAAGTTGTCGACGGCTGATGTCTTTTCCTGTGATAAAAATGCTTTCTGTTTCGACCGCCAAACCTTTCAGGGGAGCATTTGCAACCGTTTGGCACCATTTTTGAGTGAATTGCCGAAAGTCAGATTTTTTATTAAATTGTGACGCCGGGGCTTACGGATTTTTTCAAAAATAAAAGAATTCTGCCGGTTAATTTGTCGAGGGCTGATTTATTGTCCTGTGATAAAAAGCCATCTGTTTCGACCGTCAAACATTTCAGGGGAGCATTTGCACCCGTTTGGCACCATTTTTGAGTTAATTTCCGAAAGTCAGATTTTTGATGAAATTGTGACCTCGGGGCTTAGGGATTTTTTCAAAAAAATCTTTTTCTGCCGGTTAAGTTGTCGAGGGCTGATTTCTTGTCCTGTGCTAAAAAGGCTTCTGTTTGGACCTCCAAACCTTTCAGGGGAGCATTTGCAAGCATTTTTCACCATTTTTGAGTGAATTGCCGAAAGTCAGATTTTTGATGAAATTGTGACCCCGGGGCTTACGGATTTTTTTTCAAAAAAAATTCTGCCGGTTAAGTTGTCGACGGCTGATTTCTTTTCCTGTGATAAAAAAGCTTTCTGTTTCGACCACCAAACCTTTCAGGGGAGCATTGACAACCGTTTAGCTCCATTTTTGAGTGCATTGTCGAAAGTCAGATTTTTGATGAAATTGTGACGCTTACGGATTTTTTCAAAAAAAAAATTTCTGCCGCTTAAGTTGTCGAGGGCTGATTTCCTGTCCTGTGATAAAAAGCCTTCTGTTTCGACCGCCAAACCTTTCAGGGGAGCATTTGCAACCGTTTGGCACCATTTTTGAGTGAATTGCCGAAAGTCAGATTTTTGATGAAATTGTGACCCCGGGGCTTAGGGATTTTTTTTAAAAAAAAATTCTGACGGTTAAGTTTTCGAGGGCTGATTTCTTTTCCTGTGATAAAACAGCTTTCTCTTTCTACCGCCAAACGTTTCAGGGGTGCATTTGCAACCGTTTGGCACCATTTTTGAGTGAATTGCCGAAAGTCAAATTTTTGATGAAATTGTGACCCCGGGGCTTACGGATTTTTTCAAAAAAAAATTTCTGCCGGTTAAGTTGTTGAGGGCTTATTTCTTGTCATGTGATAAAAAGCCTTCTGTTTTGACCGCCAAACCTTTCAGGGGAGCATTTGCACCCGTTTGGCACCATTTTTGAGTGAATTGCCGAAAGTCAGATTTTTGATGAAATTGTGTCTCCGGGGCTTATGGATTATTTTTTCAAAAAACATTTTGCCGGTTAAGTTGTCGAGGGCTTATTTCTTGTCCTGTGATAAAAAGCCTTGTTTCGACCGTCAAACCTCTCAGGGGATCATTTGCACCCGTGTGGCACCAATTTTGAATGAATTGCCGAAAGTCAGATTTTTGATGAAATTGTGACCCCGGCGCTTAGGGATTTTTTCCAAAAAATCTTTTTCTGCCGGTTAAGTTGTCGACGGCTGATTTCTTTTCCTATGAGAAAAAAGCTTTCTGTTTCGACTGCCAAACCTTTCAGGGGAGAATTTGCAACCGTTTGGCCCCATTTTTGAGTGAATTGCCGAAAGTCAGATTTTTGATGAAATTGTGACCCTGGGGCTTACAGATTTTTTCAAAAAAAAATTTCTGCCAGTTAAGTTGTTGAGGGCTTATTTCTTGTCATGTGATAAAAAGCCTTCTGTTTTGACCTCCAAACCTTTCAGGGGAGCATTTGCACCCGTTTGGCACCATTTTTGAGTGAATTGCCGAAAGTCAGATTTTTGATGAAATTGTGTCTCCGGGGCTTACGGATTATTTTTTCAAAAAACATTTTGCCGGTTAAGTTGTCGAGGGCTGATTTCTTGCCCTGTGATAAAAAGCCTTCTGTTTCGACCGTCAAACCTCTCAGGGGATCATTTGCACCCGTGTGGCACCATTTTTGAATGAATTGCCGAAAGTCAGATTTTTGATGAAATTGTGACCCCGGCGCTTAGGGATTTTTTCCAAAAAATCTTTTTCTGCCGGTTAAGTTGTCGACGGCTGATTTCTTTTCGTATGAGAAAAAAGCTTTCTGTTTCGACTGCCGAACCTTTCAGGGGAGAATTTGCACCCGTTTGGCACCATTTTTGAGTGAATTGCCGAAAGTCAGATTTTAGATGAAATTGTGACCCCGGGGCTTACGGATTTTTTCAAAATGACCGCTCCCCGCTTAAAACGGGGTGCGCCCTTTGCGTGGACGCATGCAGCCCCTAGATCTGGAGCGCCTCCAACAGCATAGGCTTGTCTTTGCCTTCCCTCAGGTGCGATACCTGGAGGTCTCCGCCTACCTCAGTCAGTTGTCCAATCCCACCTGGGGGAAGCGTTGCCAAGGAGACTAGGCCAGGTAGGGGAGGGATTACCTGCCCACACAATTGAGGGAGGATCTTACCTGGGAATCAGGGGAGCATTTGCACCCGTTTGGCACCATTTTTGAGTGAATTGGCGAAAGTCAGATTTTTGATGAAATTGTGACCTCGGGGCTTAGGGATTTTTTCAAAAAAAAAAATTATGCCGGTTAAGTTGTCGAGGGCTGATTTCTTGTCATCTGATAAAAAAGCTTTCTGTTTCAACCGCCAAACCTTTCAGGGGAGCATTTCCACCCGTTTGGCACCATTTTTGAGTGAATTGCCGAAAGTCAGATTTTTGATGAAATTGTGACCCCGGGTGTTACGGATTTTTGCAAAAAAAAAATTCTGCCGGTTAATTTGTTGAGTGCTGATTTCTTGTCATCTGATAAAAAAGCTTTCTGTTTCAACCGCCAAACCTTTCAGGGGAGCATTTGCACCCGTTTGGCACCATTTTTGAGTGAATTGCCGAAAGACAGATTTTTGATGAAATTGTGACCCCGGGGCTTACGGATTTTTTCAAAAAAAAAATTTCTGCCGGTTAAGTTGTCAAGGGCTGATTTCTTTTCCTGTGATAGAAAGCCTTCAGTTTTGATCGCCAAACATTTCAGGGGAGCATTTCCACCCGTTTGGCACCATTTTTGAGTGAATTGCCGAAAGTCAGATTTTTGATGAAATTGTGACCCCGGCTACGGATTTTTTCAAAAAATATTTTTCTGCCGGTTAAGTTTTCGAGGGCTGATTTCTTGTCATGTGATAAAAAGCCTTTTGTTTGGACCGCCAAACCTTTCAGGGTAGCATTTGCACCCGTTTGGCACCATTTTTGAGTGAATTGCCAAAAGTCAGATTTTTGATGAAATTGTGACCCCGGGGCTTAGGGATTTTTTCAAAAAACAAATTTCTGCCGGTTAATTTGTCGAGGGCTGATTTCTTGTCCTGTGATAAAAAGCCTTCTGTTTCGTCCGCCAAACCATTCAAGGGAGCATTTGCACCCGTTTGGCACCATTTCAGAGTGAATTGCCGAAAGTCAGATTTTTGATGAAATTGTGACCCCGGGGCTTACGAATTTTTTTTAAAAAAAAATTTTGCCAGTTAAGTTATCGAGGGCTGATTTCTTTTCCTGTGATAAAAAGCCTTCTGTTTCGAACGCCAAACGTTTTAGGGGAGCATTTTCAACCGTTTGGCATCATTTTTGAGTTAATTGCCGAAAGTCAGATTTTTGATGAAATTGTGACCCCGGGGGTTACGGATTTTTTCAAAAAAAAAATTCTGCCGGTTAATTTGTTGAGGGCTGATTTCTTGTCATCTGATAAAAAAGCTTTCTGTTTCAACCGCCAAACCTTTCAGGGCAGCATTTGCAACCGTTTGGCACCATTTTCGACTGAATTGCCGAAAGACAGATTTTTGATTAAATTGTGACCCCGGGGCTTACGGATTTTTTTAAAAAAAAAATTTCTACCGGTTAAGTTGTCGAGGGCTGATTTCTTGTCCTGTGATAAAAAGCCTTCTGTTTCGAGCGCCAAACCTTTCAGGGGAGCATTTGCAACCGTTGGCACCATTTTTGAGTGAATAGCCGAAAGTCAGATTTTTGATGAATTTGTGACCCCGGGGTTACAGATTTTTTCAAAAAAAAAATTTTTGCCGCATAAGTTGTCGAGGGCTGATTTCTTGTCCTGTGATAAAAAGCCTTCTGTTTCTAGCGTCAAACCTCTCAGGGGATCATTTGCACCCGTTTGGGACCATTTTTGAATGAATTGCCGAAAGTCAGATTTTTGATGAAATTGTGACCCCGGGGCTTACGGATTTTTTCAAAAAAAAATTTTTTGCCGGTTAAGTTTTCGAGGGCTGATTTCTTGTCATGTGATAAAAAGCCTTCTGTTTCGACCGCCAAACGTTTCAGGGGAGCATTTGCACCCGTTTGGCACCATTTCTGAGTGAATTGCCGAAAGTCAGATTTTTGATGAAATTGTGACCTCGGGGCTTAGGGATTTTTTCAAAAAACAAATTTCTGCCGGTTAATTTCTCGAGGGCTGATTTCTTGTCCTTTGATAAAAAAGCTTTCTGTTTCGACCGCCAAACGTTTCAGGGGATCATTTGCACCCCTTTGGCACCATTTTTGAGTGAATTGCCGAAAGTCAGATTTTTGATGAAATTGTGACCCCGGGGCTTAGGGATTTTTTCAAAAAAAAAAATTCTGCCATTTAGTTGACGAGGGCTGATTTCTTGTCCTGTGATAAAAAGCCTTCTGTTTCGTCCGCCAAACCATTCAAGGAAGCATTTGCACCCGTTTGGCACCATTTCAGAGTGAATTGCCGAAAGTCAGATTTTTGATGAAATTGTGACCCTAGGGCTTACGGATTTTTTTTTTTTAAAAAATTCTGCCGGTTAAGTTGTCGAGGGCTGATTTCTTTTCCTGTAATAAAAAAGCTTTGTGTTTCGACCGCCAAACCTTTCAGGGGAGCATTTCCACCCGTTTGGCACCATTTTTGAGTGAATTGCCGAAAGTCAGATTTTTTATGAAATTGTGACGCCGGGGCTTACGGATTTTTTTTTTTTTAAAAAATTCTGCCGGTTAAGATGTCGAGGGCTGATTTATTTTCCTGTGATAAAAAGCCTTCTGTTTCGACCGCCAAACCTTTCAGGGGAGCATTTGCAACCGTTGGCACTATTTTTGAGTGAATAGCCGAAAGTCAGATTTTTGATGAAATTGTGACCCAGGGACTTACGGGTTTTTTTTTTAAAAAAAAATTTGCCAGTTAAGTTGTCGAGGGCTGATTTCTTTTCCTGTGATAAAAAGCCTTCTGTTTCTAGCGTCAAACCTCTCAGGGGATCATTTGCACCCGTTTGGCAACATTTTTGAGTGAATTGCCGAAAGTCAGATTTTTGATGAAATTGTGACCCCGTTGGTTACGGATTTTTTCAAAAAATATTTTTCTGCCGGTTAAGTTTTCGAGGGCTGATTTCTTGTCATGTGATAAAAAGCCTTTTGTTTGGACCGCCAAACCTTTCAGGGGAGCATTTGCACCCGTTTGGCACCATTTTTGAGTGAATTGCCAAAAGTCAGATTTTTGATGAAATTGTGACCTCGGGGCTTAGGGATTTTTTCAAAAAAAAAAATTCTGCCATTTAGTTGTCGAGGGCTGATTTCTTGTCCTGTGATAAAAAGCCTTCTGTTTCGTACGCCAAACCATTCAAGGAAGCATTTGCACCCGTTTGGCACCATTTCAGAGTGAATTGCCGAAAGTCAGATTTTTGATGAAATTGTGACCCTAGGGCTTACGGATTTTTTTTTTTTTAAAAAAATTCTGCCGGTTAAGTTGTCGAGGGCTGATTTCTTTTCCTGTAATAAAAAAGCTTTCTGTTTCGACCGCCAAACCTTTCAGGGGAGCATTTCCACCCGTTTGGCACCATTTTTGAGTGAATTGCCGAAAGTCAGATTTTTTATGAAATTGTGACGCTGGGGCTTACGTATTTATTTTTTTTAAAAAATTCTGCCGGTTAAGATGTCGAGGGCTGATTTCTTTTCCTGTGATAAAAAGCCTTCTGTTTCGACCGCCAAACGTTTCAGGGGAGCATTTGCAACCGTTTGGCATCATTTTTGAGTTAATTGCCGAAAGTCAGATTTTTGATGAAATTGTGACCCCGGGTGTTACGGATTTTTTCAAAAAAAAAATTCTGCCGGTTAATTTGTTGAGGGCTGATTTCTTGTCATCTGATAAAAAAGCTTTCTGTTTCAACCGCCAAACCTTTCAGGGCAGCATTTGCAACCGTTTGGAAGCATTTTCGAGTGAATTGCCGAAAGACAGATTTTTGATGAAATTGTGACCCCGGGGCTTACGGATTTTTTTTAAAAAAAATTTCTACCGGTTAATTTGTCGAGGGCTGATTTCTTGTCCTGTGATAAAAAGCCTTCTCTTTTGAGCGCCAAACCTTTCAGGGGAGCATTTGCAACCGTTGGCACTATTTTTGAGTGAATAGCCGAAAGTCAGATTTTTGATGAAATTGTGACCCCGGGACTTACGGGTTTTTTTTTAAAAAAAAAAATTTGCCAGTTAAGTTGTCGAGGGCTGATTTCTTTTCCTGTGATAAAAAGCCTTCTGTTTCTAGCGTCAAACCTCTCAGGGGATCATTTGCACCCGTTTGGCAACATTTTTGAGTGAATTGCCGAAAGTCAGATTTTTGATGAAATTGTGACCCCGGGGCTTACGGATTTTTTGAAAAAAAAAATTTCTGCCGGTTAAGTTTTCGAGGGCTGATTTCTTGTCCTGTGATAAAAAGCCTTCTGTTTCGACCGCCAAACGTGTCAGGGGAGCATTTGCAACCGTTTGGCACCATTTTTGAGTGAATTGCCGAAAGTCAGATATTTGATGAAATTGTGACCCCGGGGCTTACGGATTTTTTTTTTAAAAAAATTTCTGCCGGTTAAGTTGTCGAGGGCTGATTTCTTGTCCTGTGATAAAAAGCCTTCTGTTTCGACCGCCAAACGTTTCAGGGGAGCATTTGCAACCGTTTGGCACCATTTTTGAGTGAATTGCCGAAAGTCAGATTTTTTATGAAATTGTGACGGCGGGGCTTACGGATTTTTTTTTTTTTTTAAATTCTGCCGGTTAAGATGTCGAGGGCTGATTTCTTGTCCTGTATTAAAAAGACTTCTGTTTCGACCGCCAAACGTTTCAGGGGAGCATTTGCACCCGTTTGGCACCATTTCTGAGTGAATTGCCGAAAGTCAGATTTTTGATGAAATTGTGACGCCGGGGCTTACGGATTTTTTTTAAAAAATTTTTTTGCCAGTTAAGTTGTCGAGGGCTGATTTCTTTAGCTGTGATAAAAAGCCTTCTGTTTCGACCGCCAAACCTTTCAGGGGAGCATTTCCACCCGTTTGGCACCATTTTTGAGTGAATTGCCGAAAGTCAGATTTTTGATGAAATTGTGACCCCGGGGCTTACGTATTTTTTTTTAAAAAAAAATTCTGCCGGTTAATTTGTTGAGGGCTGATTTCTTGTCATCTGATAAAAAAGGTTTCTGTTTCAACCGCCAAACCTTTCTGGGGAGCATTTGCAACCGTTTGGCACCATTTTTGAGTGAATTGCCGAAAGATAGATGTTTGATGAAATTGTGACACCGGGGCTTACGGATTTTTTCAAAAAAAAAAAATTCTGCCGGTTAAGTTGTCGAGGGCTGATTTCTTGTCCTGTGATAAAAAGACTTCTGTTTCGACCGCCAAACGTTTAAGGGGAGCATTTCCAACCGTTTGGCACCATTTTTGAGTGAATTCTCGAAAGTCAGATTTTTGATGAAATTGTGACCCCGGGGCTTAGGGATTTTTTCAAAAAAATCTTTTCCTGCCGGTTAAGGTGTCGAGGGCTGATTTCTTTTCCTGTGATAAAAAGACTTCTGTTTCGACCGCCAAACGTTTCAGGGGATCATTTGCACCCCTTTGGCACCATTTTTGAGTGAATTGCCGAAAGTCAGATTTTTGATGAAATTGTGACCCCGGGGCTTACGGATTTTTTCAAAAAAAAAATTTCTACCGGTTAAGTTGTCTAGGGCTGATTTCTTGTCCTGTGATAAAAAGCCTTCTGTTTCGACCGCCAAACGTTTCGGGGGAGCATTTGAAACCGTTTGGCACCATTTTTGAGTGAATTGCCCAAAGTCAGATTTTTGATGAAATTGTGACGCCGGGGCTTACGGATTTTTTTTTAAAAAAAATTTTGCCGGTTAAGATGTCGAGGGCTGATTTCTTGTCATGTGATAAAAAAACTTCTGTTTCGACCGCTAAACCATTCAGGGGAGCATTTGCACCCGTTTGGCACCATTTTTGAGTGAATTGCCGAAAGTCAGATTTTTGATGAAATTGTGACCCCGGGGCTTAGGGATTTTTTCAAAAAAAAAATTCTCCCGGTTAAGTTGTCGAGGGCTGATTTCTTTTCCTGTAATAAAAAAGCTTTCTGTTTTGACCGCCAAACCTTTCATGGGAGCATTTCCACCCGTTTGGCACCATTTTTGAGTGAATTGCCGAAAGTCAGATTTTTGATGAAATTGTGACCCCGGGGCTTACGGATTTTTTCAAAAAAAAATTTCTGCCGGTTAAGTTGTCAAGGGCTGATTTCTTGTCCTGTGTTAAAAAGCCTTCTGTTTCGACCGCAAAACCTCTCAGGGGATCATTTGCACCCGTTTGGCACCATTTTTGACTGAATTGCCGAAAGTCAGATTTTTGATGAAATTGTGACGCCGGGGCTTACAGATTTTTTCAAAAAAATCTTTTTCTGCCGGTTAAGGTGTCGAGGGCTGATTTCTTTTCCTGTGATAAAAAGACTTCTGTTTCAACCGCCAAACGTTTCAGGGGATCATTTGCACCCCTTTGGCACCATTTTTGAGTGAATTGCCGAAAGTCAGATTTTTGATGAAATTGTGACCCCGGGGCTTACGGATTTTTTCAAAAAAAAATTTCTGCCGGTTAAGTTGTCGAGGGCTGATTTCTTGCCCTGTGATAAAAAGCCTTCTGTTTCGACCGCCAAACGTTTCGGGGGAGCATTTGAAACCGTTTGGCAACATTTTTGAGTGAATTGCCGAAAGTGAGATTTTTGATGAAATTGTGACCCCGGGGCTTTCGGATTTTTTGGGGAAAAAAATTCTGCCGGTTAAGGTGTCGAGGGCTGATTTCTTTTCCTGTGATAAAAAGCCTTCAGTTTTGATCGCCAAACATTTCAGGGGAGCATTTCCACCCGTTTGGCACCATTTTTGAGTGAATTTCCGAAAGTCAGATTTTTGATGAAATTGTGACCCCGGGGGTTACGGATTTTTTCAAAAAATATTTTTCTGCCGGTTAAGTTGTCGAGGGCTGATTTCTTGCCCTGTGATAAAAAGCCTTCTGTTTCGACCGTCAAACCTCTCAGGGGATCATTTGCACCCGTGTGGCACCATTTTTGAATGAATTGCCGAAAGTCAGATTTTTGATGAAATTGTGACCCCGGCGCTTAGGGATTTTTTCCAAAAAATC
Source organism: Podarcis filfolensis (assembly GCF_964270895.1). NCBI lineage: Eukaryota > Metazoa > Chordata > Lepidosauria > Squamata > Lacertidae > Podarcis > Podarcis filfolensis. The sequence continues at coordinate 11,487,377 of NC_139611.1, read as the reverse complement.
TTTTTCTGCCGGTTAAGTTGTCGACGGCTGATTTCTTTTCGTATGAGAAAAAAGCTTTCTGTTTCGACTGCCGAACCTTTCAGGGGAGAATTTGCACCCGTTTGGCACCATTTTTGAGTGAATTGCCGAAAGTCAGATTTTAGATGAAATTGTGACCCCGGGGCTTACGGATTTTTTCAAAATGACCGCTCCCCGCTTAAAACGGGGTGCGCCCTTTGCGTGGACGCATGCAGCCCCTAGATCTGGAGCGCCTCCAACAGCATAGGCTTGTCTTTGCCTTCCCTCAGGTGCGATACCTGGAGGTCTCCGCCTACCTCAGTCAGTTGTCCAATCCCACCTGGGGGAAGCGTTGCCAAGGAGACTAGGCCAGGTAGGGGAGGGATTACCTGCCCACACAATTGAGGGAGGATCTTACCTGGGAATCAGGGGAGCATTTGCACCCGTTTGGCACCATTTTTGAGTGAATTGGCGAAAGTCAGATTTTTGATGAAATTGTGACCTCGGGGCTTAGGGATTTTTTCAAAAAAAAAAATTATGCCGGTTAAGTTGTCGAGGGCTGATTTCTTGTCATCTGATAAAAAAGCTTTCTGTTTCAACCGCCAAACCTTTCAGGGGAGCATTTCCACCCGTTTGGCACCATTTTTGAGTGAATTGCCGAAAGTCAGATTTTTGATGAAATTGTGACCCCGGGTGTTACGGATTTTTGCAAAAAAAAAATTCTGCCGGTTAATTTGTTGAGTGCTGATTTCTTGTCATCTGATAAAAAAGCTTTCTGTTTCAACCGCCAAACCTTTCAGGGGAGCATTTGCACCCGTTTGGCACCATTTTTGAGTGAATTGCCGAAAGACAGATTTTTGATGAAATTGTGACCCCGGGGCTTACGGATTTTTTCAAAAAAAAAATTTCTGCCGGTTAAGTTGTCAAGGGCTGATTTCTTTTCCTGTGATAGAAAGCCTTCAGTTTTGATCGCCAAACATTTCAGGGGAGCATTTCCACCCGTTTGGCACCATTTTTGAGTGAATTGCCGAAAGTCAGATTTTTGATGAAATTGTGACCCCGGCTACGGATTTTTTCAAAAAATATTTTTCTGCCGGTTAAGTTTTCGAGGGCTGATTTCTTGTCATGTGATAAAAAGCCTTTTGTTTGGACCGCCAAACCTTTCAGGGTAGCATTTGCACCCGTTTGGCACCATTTTTGAGTGAATTGCCAAAAGTCAGATTTTTGATGAAATTGTGACCCCGGGGCTTAGGGATTTTTTCAAAAAACAAATTTCTGCCGGTTAATTTGTCGAGGGCTGATTTCTTGTCCTGTGATAAAAAGCCTTCTGTTTCGTCCGCCAAACCATTCAAGGGAGCATTTGCACCCGTTTGGCACCATTTCAGAGTGAATTGCCGAAAGTCAGATTTTTGATGAAATTGTGACCCCGGGGCTTACGAATTTTTTTTTAAAAAAAATTTTGCCAGTTAAGTTATCGAGGGCTGATTTCTTTTCCTGTGATAAAAAGCCTTCTGTTTCGAACGCCAAACGTTTTAGGGGAGCATTTTCAACCGTTTGGCATCATTTTTGAGTTAATTGCCGAAAGTCAGATTTTTGATGAAATTGTGACCCCGGGGGTTACGGATTTTTTCAAAAAAAAAATTCTGCCGGTTAATTTGTTGAGGGCTGATTTCTTGTCATCTGATAAAAAAGCTTTCTGTTTCAACCGCCAAACCTTTCAGGGCAGCATTTGCAACCGTTTGGCACCATTTTCGACTGAATTGCCGAAAGACAGATTTTTGATTAAATTGTGACCCCGGGGCTTACGGATTTTTTTAAAAAAAAAATTTCTACCGGTTAAGTTGTCGAGGGCTGATTTCTTGTCCTGTGATAAAAAGCCTTCTGTTTCGAGCGCCAAACCTTTCAGGGGAGCATTTGCAACCGTTGGCACCATTTTTGAGTGAATAGCCGAAAGTCAGATTTTTGATGAATTTGTGACCCCGGGGTTACAGATTTTTTCAAAAAAAAAATTTTTGCCGCATAAGTTGTCGAGGGCTGATTTCTTGTCCTGTGATAAAAAGCCTTCTGTTTCTAGCGTCAAACCTCTCAGGGGATCATTTGCACCCGTTTGGGACCATTTTTGAATGAATTGCCGAAAGTCAGATTTTTGATGAAATTGTGACCCCGGGGCTTACGGATTTTTTCAAAAAAAAATTTTTTGCCGGTTAAGTTTTCGAGGGCTGATTTCTTGTCATGTGATAAAAAGCCTTCTGTTTCGACCGCCAAACGTTTCAGGGGAGCATTTGCACCCGTTTGGCACCATTTCTGAGTGAATTGCCGAAAGTCAGATTTTTGATGAAATTGTGACCTCGGGGCTTAGGGATTTTTTCAAAAAACAAATTTCTGCCGGTTAATTTCTCGAGGGCTGATTTCTTGTCCTTTGATAAAAAAGCTTTCTGTTTCGACCGCCAAACGTTTCAGGGGATCATTTGCACCCCTTTGGCACCATTTTTGAGTGAATTGCCGAAAGTCAGATTTTTGATGAAATTGTGACCCCGGGGCTTAGGGATTTTTTCAAAAAAAAAAATTCTGCCATTTAGTTGACGAGGGCTGATTTCTTGTCCTGTGATAAAAAGCCTTCTGTTTCGTCCGCCAAACCATTCAAGGAAGCATTTGCACCCGTTTGGCACCATTTCAGAGTGAATTGCCGAAAGTCAGATTTTTGATGAAATTGTGACCCTAGGGCTTACGGATTTTTTTTTTTTAAAAAATTCTGCCGGTTAAGTTGTCGAGGGCTGATTTCTTTTCCTGTAATAAAAAAGCTTTGTGTTTCGACCGCCAAACCTTTCAGGGGAGCATTTCCACCCGTTTGGCACCATTTTTGAGTGAATTGCCGAAAGTCAGATTTTTTATGAAATTGTGACGCCGGGGCTTACGGATTTTTTTTTTTTTAAAAAAATTCTGCCGGTTAAGATGTCGAGGGCTGATTTATTTTCCTGTGATAAAAAGCCTTCTGTTTCGACCGCCAAACCTTTCAGGGGAGCATTTGCAACCGTTGGCACTATTTTTGAGTGAATAGCCGAAAGTCAGATTTTTGATGAAATTGTGACCCCGGGACTTACGGGTTTTTTTTTTAAAAAAAAATTTGCCAGTTAAGTTGTCGAGGGCTGATTTCTTTTCCTGTGATAAAAAGCCTTCTGTTTCTAGCGTCAAACCTCTCAGGGGATCATTTGCACCCGTTTGGCAACATTTTTGAGTGAATTGCCGAAAGTCAGATTTTTGATGAAATTGTGACCCCGTTGGTTACGGATTTTTTCAAAAAATATTTTTCTGCCGGTTAAGTTTTCGAGGGCTGATTTCTTGTCATGTGATAAAAAGCCTTTTGTTTGGACCGCCAAACCTTTCAGGGGAGCATTTGCACCCGTTTGGCACCATTTTTGAGTGAATTGCCAAAAGTCAGATTTTTGATGAAATTGTGACCTCGGGGCTTAGGGATTTTTTCAAAAAAAAAAATTCTGCCATTTAGTTGTCGAGGGCTGATTTCTTGTCCTGTGATAAAAAGCCTTCTGTTTCGTCCGCCAAACCATTCAAGGAAGCATTTGCACCCGTTTGGCACCATTTCAGAGTGAATTGCCGAAAGTCAGATTTTTGATGAAATTGTGACCCTAGGGCTTACGGATTTTTTTTTTTTTTAAAAAATTCTGCCGGTTAAGTTGTCGAGGGCTGATTTCTTTTCCTGTAATAAAAAAGCTTTCTGTTTCGACCGCCAAACCTTTCAGGGGAGCATTTCCACCCGTTTGGCACCATTTTTGAGTGAATTGCCGAAAGTCAGATTTTTTATGAAATTGTGACGCTGGGGCTTACGTATTTATTTTTTTTAAAAAATTCTGCCGGTTAAGATGTCGAGGGCTGATTTCTTTTCCTGTGATAAAAAGCCTTCTGTTTCGACCGCCAAACGTTTCAGGGGAGCATTTGCAACCGTTTGGCATCATTTTTGAGTTAATTGCCGAAAGTCAGATTTTTGATGAAATTGTGACCCCGGGTGTTACGGATTTTTTCAAAAAAAAAATTCTGCCGGTTAATTTGTTGAGGGCTGATTTCTTGTCATCTGATAAAAAAGCTTTCTGTTTCAACCGCCAAACCTTTCAGGGCAGCATTTGCAACCGTTTGGAAGCATTTTCGAGTGAATTGCCGAAAGACAGATTTTTGATGAAATTGTGACCCCGGGGCTTACGGATTTTTTTTAAAAAAAATTTCTACCGGTTAATTTGTCGAGGGCTGATTTCTTGTCCTGTGATAAAAAGCCTTCTCTTTTGAGCGCCAAACCTTTCAGGGGAGCATTTGCAACCGTTGGCACTATTTTTGAGTGAATAGCCGAAAGTCAGATTTTTGATGAAATTGTGACCCCGGGACTTACGGGTTTTTTTTAAAAAAAAAAATTTGCCAGTTAAGTTGTCGAGGGCTGATTTCTTTTCCTGTGATAAAAAGCCTTCTGTTTCTAGCGTCAAACCTCTCAGGGGATCATTTGCACCCGTTTGGCAACATTTTTGAGTGAATTGCCGAAAGTCAGATTTTTGATGAAATTGTGACCCCGGGGCTTACGGATTTTTTGAAAAAAAAAATTTCTGCCGGTTAAGTTTTCGAGGGCTGATTTCTTGTCCTGTGATAAAAAGCCTTCTGTTTCGACCGCCAAACGTGTCAGGGGAGCATTTGCAACCGTTTGGCACCATTTTTGAGTGAATTGCCGAAAGTCAGATATTTGATGAAATTGTGACCCCGGGGCTTACGGATTTTTTTTTTAAAAAAATTTCTGCCGGTTAAGTTGTCGAGGGCTGATTTCTTGTCCTGTGATAAAAAGCCTTCTGTTTCGACCGCCAAACGTTTCAGGGGAGCATTTGCAACCGTTTGGCACCATTTTTGAGTGAATTGCCGAAAGTCAGATTTTTTATGAAATTGTGACGGCGGGGCTTACGGATTTTTTTTTTTTTTTAAATTCTGCCGGTTAAGATGTCGAGGGCTGATTTCTTGTCCTGTATTAAAAAGACTTCTGTTTCGACCGCCAAACGTTTCAGGGGAGCATTTGCACCCGTTTGGCACCATTTCTGAGTGAATTGCCGAAAGTCAGATTTTTGATGAAATTGTGACGCCGGGGCTTACGGATTTTTTTTAAAAAATTTTTTTGCCAGTTAAGTTGTCGAGGGCTGATTTCTTTAGCTGTGATAAAAAGCCTTCTGTTTCGACCGCCAAACCTTTCAGGGGAGCATTTCCACCCGTTTGGCACCATTTTTGAGTGAATTGCCGAAAGTCAGATTTTTGATGAAATTGTGACCCCGGGGCTTACGGATTTTTTTTAAAAAAAAAATTCTGCCGGTTAATTTGTTGAGGGCTGATTTCTTGTCATCTGATAAAAAAGGTTTCTGTTTCAACCGCCAAACCTTTCTGGGGAGCATTTGCAACCGTTTGGCACCATTTTTGAGTGAATTGCCGAAAGATAGATGTTTGATGAAATTGTGACACCGGGGCTTACGGATTTTTTCAAAAAAAAAAAATTCTGCCGGTTAAGTTGTCGAGGGCTGATTTCTTGTCCTGTGATAAAAAGACTTCTGTTTCGACCGCCAAACGTTTAAGGGGAGCATTTCCAACCGTTTGGCACCATTTTTGAGTGAATTCTCGAAAGTCAGATTTTTGATGAAATTGTGACCCCGGGGCTTAGGGATTTTTTCAAAAAAATCTTTTCCTGCCGGTTAAGGTGTCGAGGGCTGATTTCTTTTCCTGTGATAAAAAGACTTCTGTTTCGACCGCCAAACGTTTCAGGGGATCATTTGCACCCCTTTGGCACCATTTTTGAGTGAATTGCCGAAAGTCAGATTTTTGATGAAATTGTGACCCCGGGGCTTACGGATTTTTTCAAAAAAAAAATTTCTACCGGTTAAGTTGTCTAGGGCTGATTTCTTGTCCTGTGATAAAAAGCCTTCTGTTTCGACCGCCAAACGTTTCGGGGGAGCATTTGAAACCGTTTGGCACCATTTTTGAGTGAATTGCCCAAAGTCAGATTTTTGATGAAATTGTGACGCCGGGGCTTACGGATTTTTTTTTAAAAAAAATTTTGCCGGTTAAGATGTCGAGGGCTGATTTCTTGTCATGTGATAAAAAAACTTCTGTTTCGACCGCTAAACCATTCAGGGGAGCATTTGCACCCGTTTGGCACCATTTTTGAGTGAATTGCCGAAAGTCAGATTTTTGATGAAATTGTGACCCCGGGGCTTAGGGATTTTTTCAAAAAAAAAATTCTCCCGGTTAAGTTGTCGAGGGCTGATTTCTTTTCCTGTAATAAAAAAGCTTTCTGTTTTGACCGCCAAACCTTTCATGGGAGCATTTCCACCCGTTTGGCACCATTTTTGAGTGAATTGCCGAAAGTCAGATTTTTGATGAAATTGTGACCCCGGGGCTTACGGATTTTTTCAAAAAAAAATTTCTGCCGGTTAAGTTGTCAAGGGCTGATTTCTTGTCCTGTGTTAAAAAGCCTTCTGTTTCGACCGCAAAACCTCTCAGGGGATCATTTGCACCCGTTTGGCACCATTTTTGACTGAATTGCCGAAAGTCAGATTTTTGATGAAATTGTGACGCCGGGGCTTACAGATTTTTTCAAAAAAATCTTTTTCTGCCGGTTAAGGTGTCGAGGGCTGATTTCTTTTCCTGTGATAAAAAGACTTCTGTTTCAACCGCCAAACGTTTCAGGGGATCATTTGCACCCCTTTGGCACCATTTTTGAGTGAATTGCCGAAAGTCAGATTTTTGATGAAATTGTGACCCCGGGGCTTACGGATTTTTTCAAAAAAAAATTTCTGCCGGTTAAGTTGTCGAGGGCTGATTTCTTGCCCTGTGATAAAAAGCCTTCTGTTTCGACCGCCAAACGTTTCGGGGGAGCATTTGAAACCGTTTGGCAACATTTTTGAGTGAATTGCCGAAAGTGAGATTTTTGATGAAATTGTGACCCCGGGGCTTTCGGATTTTTTGGGAAAAAAAATTCTGCCGGTTAAGGTGTCGAGGGCTGATTTCTTTTCCTGTGATAAAAAGCCTTCAGTTTTGATCGCCAAACATTTCAGGTGAGCATTTCCACCCGTTTGGCACCATTTTTGAGTGAATTTCCGAAAGTCAGATTTTTGATGAAATTGTGACCCCGGGGGTTACGGATTTTTTCAAAAAATATTTTTCTGCCGGTTAAGTTGTCGAGGGCTGATTTCTTGACCTGTGATAAAAAGCCTTTTGTTTCGACCGCCAATCCTTTCAGGGCAGCATTTGCACGCGTTTGGCACCATTTTTGAGTGAATTGCCAAAAGTCAGATTTTTGATGAAATTGTGACCCCGGGGCTTAGCGATTTTTTCAAAAAAATCTTTTTCTGCCGGTTAAGGTGTCGAGGGCTGATTTCTTTTCTTGTGATAAAAAGACTTCTGTTTCGACCGCCAAACGTTTCAGGGGATCATTTGCACCCCTTTTGCACAATTTTTGAGTGAATTGCCGAAAGTCAGATTTTTGATGAAATTGTGACCCCGGGGCTTACGGATTTTTTCAAAAAAAAATTTCTGCCGGTTAAGTTGTCGAGGGCTGATTTCTTGTCCTGTGATAAAAAGCCTTCTGTTTCGACCGCCAAACGTTTCGGGGGAGCATTTGAAACCGTTTGGCACCATTTTTGAGTGAATTGCCGAAAGTCAGATTTTTGATGAAATTGTGACGCCGGGGCTTACGGATTTTTTTTTTTTTTTAAATTCTGCCAGTTAAGATGTCGAGGGCTGATTTCTTGTCATGTGATAAAAAAACTTCTGTTTCGACCGCTAAACCATTCAGGGGAGCATTTGCACCCGTTTGGCACCATTTTTGAGTGAATTGCCGAAAGTCAGATTTTTGATGAAATTGTGACTCCGGGGCTTAGGGATTTTTTCAAAAAAAAAATTCTCCCGGTTAAGTTGTCGAGGGCTGATTTCTTTTCCTGTAATAAAAAAGCTTTCTGTTTCGACCGCCAAACCTTTCATGGGAGCATTTCCACCCGTTTGGCACCATTTTTGAGTGAATTGCCGAAAGTCAGATTTTTGATGAAATTGTGACCCCGGGGCTTACGGATTTTTTCAAAAAAAAAATTCTGCCGGTTAAGTTGTCGAGAGCTGATTTCTTGTCCTGCGATAAAAAGCCTTCTGTTTCGACCGCAAAACCTTTCAGGGGAGCATTTGCAACCGTTGGCACCATTTTTGAGTGAATTGCAGAAAGTCAGATTTTTGATGAAATTGTGACCCCGGAGCTTACAGATTTTTTAAAAAACAATTTTTTGCCGGATATGTTGTCGAGGGCTAATTTCTTGTCCTGTGATAAAACGACTTCTGTTTCTATCGTCAAACCTCTCAGGGGATCATTTGCACCCGTTTGGCACCATTTTTGAGTGAATTGCCGAAAGTCAGATTTTTGATGAAATTGTGACCCCGGGGCTTACAGATTTTTTCAAAAAAAAAATTTTTGCCGCATAAGTTGTCGAGGGCTGATTTCTTGTCCTGTGATAAAAAGCCTTTGGTTTCTACCGTCAAACCTCTCAGGGGATCATCTGCACCCGTTTGGCAACATTTTTGAGTGAATTGCCGAAAGTGAGATTTTTGATGAAATTGTGACCCCGGGGCTTTCGGATTTTTTGGAAAAAAAAATTCTGCCGGTTAAGGTGTCGAGGGCTGATTTCTTTTCCTGTGATAAAAAGCCTTCAGTTTTGATCGCCAAACATTTCAGGGGAGCATTTCCACCCGTTTGGCACCATTTTTGAGTGAATTTCCGAAAGTAAGATTTTTGATGAAATTGTGACCCCGGGGGTTACGGATTTTTTCAAAAAATATTTTTCTGCCGGTTAAGTTGTCGAGGGCTGATTTCTTGACCTGTGATAAAAAGCCTTTTGTTTCGACCGCCAATCCTTTCAGGGCAGCATTTGCACCCGTTTGGCACCATTTTTGAGTGAATTGCCAAAAGTCAGATTTTTGATGAAATTGTGACCCCGGGGCTTAGCGATTTTTTCAAAAAAATCTTTTTCTGCCGGTTAAGGTGTCGAGGGCTGATTTCTTTTCTTGTGATAAAAAGACTTCTGTTTCGACCGCCAAACGTTTCAGGGGATCATTTGCACCCCTTTGGCACCATTTTTGAGTGAATTGCCGAAAGTCAGATTTTTGATGAAATTGTGACCCCGGGGCTTACGGATTTTTTCAAAAAATAATTTTCTGCCGGTTAAGTTGTCGAGGGCTGATTTCTTGTCCTGTGATAAAAAGCCTTCTGTTTCGACCGCCAAACGTTTCGGGGGAGCATTTGAAACCGTTTGGCACCATTTTTGAGTGAATTACCGAAAGTCAGATTTTTGATGAAATTGTGACGCCGGGGCTTACGGATTTTTTTTAAAAAAAAATTCTGCCGGTTAAGATGTCGAGGGCTGATTTCTTGTCATGTGATAAAAAAACTTCTGTTTCTACCGCTAAACCATTCAGGGGAGCATTTGCACCCGTTTGGCACCATTTTTGAGTGAATTGCCGAAAGTCAGATTTTTGATGAAATTGTGACCCCGGGGCTTAGGGATTTTTTCAAAAAAAAATTTCTGCCGGTTAAGTTGTCGAGGGCTGATTTCTTTTCCTGTAATAAAAAAGCTTTCTGTTTCGACCGCCAAACCTTTCATGGGAGCATTTCCACCCGTTTGGCACCATTTTTGAGTGAATTGCCGAAAGTCAGATTTTTGATGAAATTGTGACCCCGGGGCTTACAGATTTTTTCAAAAAACAATTTTTTGCCGGATATGTTGTCGAGGGCTGATTTCTTGTCCTGTGATAAAAAGCCTTCTGTTTCGACCGCCAAACGTTTAAGGGGAGCATTTCCAACCGTTTGGCACCATTTTTGAGTGAATTGCCGAAAGTCAGATTTTTGATGAAATTGTGACCCCGGGGCTTACGGACTTTTTCAAAAAAAAATTTCTGCCGGTTAAGTTGTCTAGGGCTGATTTCTTGTCCTGTGATAAAAAGCCTTTTTTTTTCGACCGCCAAAAGTTTCGGGGGAGCATTTGAAACCGTTTGGCACCATTTTTGAGTGAATTGCCGAAAGTCAGATTTTTGATGAAATTGTGACGCCGGGGCTTAGGGATTTTTTTTTAAAAAAAATTCTGCCGGTTAAGATGTCGAGGGCTGATTTCTTGTCATGTGATAAAAAAACTTCTGTTTCGACCGCTAAACCATTCAGGGGAGCATTTGCACCCGTTTGGCACCATTTTTGAGTGAATTGCCGAAAGTCAGATTTTTTTATGAAATTGTGACCCCGGGGCTTAGGGATTTTTTCAAAAAAAAAATTCTCCCGGTTAAGTTGTCGAGGGCTGATTTCTTTTCCTGTAATAAAAAAGCTTTCTGTTTCGACCGCCAAACCTTTCATGTGAGCATTTCCACCCGTTTGGCACCATTTTTGAGTGAATTGCCGAAAGTCAGATTTTTGATGAAATTGTGACCCCGGGGCTTACAGATTTTTTCAAAAAACAATTTTTTGCCGGATATGTTGTCGAGGGCTAATTTCTTGTCCTGTGATAAAAAGCCTTCTGTTTCGACCGCCAAACGTTTAAGGGGAGCATTTCCAACCGTTTGGCACCATTTTTGAGTGAATTGCCGAAAGTCAGATTTTTGATGAAATTGTGACCCCGGGGCTTACGGACTTTTTCAAAAAAAAATTTCTGCCGGTTAAGTTGTCTAGGGCTGATTTCTTGTCCTGTGATAAAAAGCCTTCTGTTTCGACCGCCAAAAGTTTCGGGGGAGCATTTGAAACCGTTTGGCACCATTTTTGAGTGAATTGCCGAAAGTCAGATTTTTGATGAAATTGTGACCCCGGGGCTTAGGGATTTTTTTTAAAAAAAAATTCTGCCGGTTAAGATGTCGAGGGCTGATTTCTTGTCATGTGATAAAAAAACTTCTGTTTCGACCGCTAAACCATTCAGGGGAGCATTTGCACCCGTTTGGCACCATTTTTGAGTGAATTGCCGAAAGTCAGATTTTTGATGAAATTGTGACCCCGGGGCTTAGGGATTTTTTCAAAAAAAAAATTCTCCCGGATAAGTTGTCGAGGGCTGATTTCTTTTCCTGTAATAAAAAAGCTTTCGGTTTCGACCGCCAAACCTTTCATGGGAGCATTTCCACCCGTTTGGCACCATTTTTGAGTGAATTGCCGAAAGTCAGATTTTTGATGAAATTGTGACCCCGGGGCTTACGGATTTTTTCAAAAAAAAATTTCTGCCGGTTAAGTTGTCGAGGGCTGATTTCTTGTCCTGTGATAAAAAGCCTTCTGTTTCGACCGCCAAACCTTTCAGGGGAGCATTTGCAAGCATTTGGCACCATTTTTGAGTGAATTGCAGAAAGTCAGATTTTTGATGAAATTGTGACCCCGGGGTTACAGATTTTTTAAAAAACAATTTTTTGCCGGATATGTTGTCGAGGGCTAATTTCTTGTCCTGTGATAAAACGACTTCTGTTTCTATCGTCAAACCTCTCGGGATATCATTTGCACCCGTTTGGCACCATTTTTGAGTGAATTGCCGAAAGTCAGATTTTTGATGAAATTGTGACCCCGGGGCTTAGGGATTTTTTTTTAAAAAAAAATTCTGCCATTTAGTTGTCGAGGGCTGATTTCTTGTCCTGTGATAAAAAGACTTCTGTTTCGACCGCCAAACGTTTCAGGGGATCATTTCCACCCGTTTGGCACCATTTTTGAGTGAATTGCCGAAAGTCAGATTTTTTATGAAATTGTGACGCCGGGGCTTACGGATTTTTTTTTTTTAAAAAATTCTGCCGGTTAAGATGTCGAGGGCTGATTTCTTTTCCTGTGATAAAAAGCCTTCTGTTTCGACCGCCAAACGTTTCAGGGGAGCATTTGCAACCGTTTGGCATCATTTTTGAGTTAATTGCCGAAAGTCAGATTTTTGATGAAATTGTGACCCCGGGTGTTACGGATTTTTTCAAAAAAAAAAAATTCTGCCGGTTAATTTGTTGAGGGCTGATTTCTTGTCATCTGATAAAAAAGCTTTCTGTTTCAACCGCCAAACCTTTCAGGGCAGCATTTGCAACCGTTTGGAAGCATTTTCGAGTGAATTGCCGAAAGACAGATTTTTGATGAAATTGTGACCCCGGGGCTTACGGATTTTTTTTTAAAAAAAATTTCTACCGGTTAATTTGTCGAGGGCTGATTTCTTGTCCTGTGATAAAAAGCCTTCTCTTTTGAGCGCCAAACCTTTCAGGGGAGCATTTGCAACCGTTGGCACTATTTTTGAGTGAATAGCCGAAAGTCAGATTTTTGATGAAATACGGGTTTTTTTTTTAAAAAAAATTTGCCAGTTAAGTTGTCGAGGGCTGATTTCTTTTCCTGTGATAAAAAGCCTTCTGTTTCTAGCGTCAAACCTCTCAGGGGATCATTTGCACCCGTTTGGCAACATTTTTGAGTGAATTGCCGAAAGTCAGATTTTTGATGAAATTTTGACCCCGGGGCTTACGGATTTTTTGAAAAAAAAAATTTCTGCCGGTTAAGTTGTCGAGGGCTGATTTCTTGTCCTGTGATAAAAAGCCTTCTGTTTCGACCGCCAAACGTGTCAGGGGAGCATTTGCAACCGTTTGGCACCATTTTTGAGTGAATTGCCGAAAGTCAGATATTTGATGAAATTGTGACCCCGGGGCTTACGGATTTTTTTTTAAAAAAAATTTCTGCCGGTTAAGTTGTCGAGGGCTGATTTCTTGCCCTGTGATAAAAAGCCTTCTGTTTCGACCGCCAAACGTTTCAGGGGAGCATTTGCAACCGTTTGGCACCATTTTTGAGTGAATTGCCGAAAGTCAGATTTTTTATGAAATTGTGACGGCGGGGCTTACGGATTTTTTTTTTTTTTTAAATTCTGCCGGTTAAGATGTCGAGGGCTGATTTCTTGTCCTGTATTAAAAAGACTTCTGTTTCGACCGCCAAATGTTTCAGGGGAGCATTTGCACCCGTTTGGCACCATTTCTGAGTGAATTGCCGAAAGTCAGATTTTTGATGAAATTGTGACGCCGGGGCTTACGGATTTTTTTAAAAAATTTTTTTTGCCAGTTAAGTTGTCGAGGGCTGATTTCTTTTCCTGTGATAAAAAGCCTTCTGTTTCGACCGCCAAACCTTTCAGGGGAGCATTTCCACCCGTTTGGCACCATTTTTGAGTGAATTGCCGAAAGTCAGATTTTTGATGAAATTGTGACGCCGGGGCTTACGGATTTTTTTTAAAAAAAAATTCTGCCGGTTAAGATGTCGAGGGCTGATTTCTTGTCATGTGATAAAAAAACTTCTGTTTCTACCGCTAAACCATTCAGGGGAGCATTTGCACCCGTTTGGCACCATTTTTGAGTGAATTGCCGAAAGTCAGATTTTTGATGAAATTGTGACCCCGGGGCTTAGGGATTTTTTCAAAAAAAAATTTCTGCCGGTTAAGTTGTCGAGGGCTGATTTCTTTTCCTGTAATAAAAAAGCTTTCTGTTTCGACCGCCAAACCTTTCATGGGAGCATTTCCACCCGTTTGGCACCATTTTTGAGTGAATTGCCGAAAGTCAGATTTTTGATGAAATTGTGACCCCGGGGCTTACAGATTTTTTCAAAAAACAATTTTTTGCCGGATATGTTGTCGAGGGCTGATTTCTTGTCCTGTGATAAAAAGCCTTCTGTTTCGACCGCCAAACGTTTAAGGGGAGCATTTCCAACCGTTTGGCACCATTTTTGAGTGAATTGCCGAAAGTCAGATTTTTGATGAAATTGTGACCCCGGGGCTTACGGACTTTTTCAAAAAAAAATTTCTGCCGGTTAAGTTGTCTAGGGCTGATTTCTTGTCCTGTGATAAAAAGCCTTTTTTTTTCGACCGCCAAAAGTTTCGGGGGAGCATTTGAAACCGTTTGGCACCATTTTTGAGTGAATTGCCGAAAGTCAGATTTTTGATGAAATTGTGACGCCGGGGCTTAGGGATTTTTTTTTAAAAAAAATTCTGCCGGTTAAGATGTCGAGGGCTGATTTCTTGTCATGTGATAAAAAAACTTCTGTTTCGACCGCTAAACCATTCAGGGGAGCATTTGCACCCGTTTGGCACCATTTTTGAGTGAATTGCCGAAAGTCAGATTTTTTTATGAAATTGTGACCCCGGGGCTTAGGGATTTTTTCAAAAAAAAAATTCTCCCGGTTAAGTTGTCGAGGGCTGATTTCTTTTCCTGTAATAAAAAAGCTTTCTGTTTCGACCGCCAAACCTTTCATGTGAGCATTTCCACCCGTTTGGCACCATTTTTGAGTGAATTGCCGAAAGTCAGATTTTTGATGAAATTGTGACCCCGGGGCTTACAGATTTTTTCAAAAAACAATTTTTTGCCGGATATGTTGTCGAGGGCTAATTTCTTGTCCTGTGATAAAAAGCCTTCTGTTTCGACCGCCAAACGTTTAAGGGGAGCATTTCCAACCGTTTGGCACCATTTTTGAGTGAATTGCCGAAAGTCAGATTTTTGATGAAATTGTGACCCCGGGGCTTACGGACTTTTTCAAAAAAAAATTTCTGCCGGTTAAGTTGTCTAGGGCTGATTTCTTGTCCTGTGATAAAAAGCCTTCTGTTTCGACCGCCAAAAGTTTCGGGGGAGCATTTGAAACCGTTTGGCACCATTTTTGAGTGAATTGCCGAAAGTCAGATTTTTGATGAAATTGTGACCCCGGGGCTTAGGGATTTTTTTTAAAAAAAAATTCTGCCGGTTAAGATGTCGAGGGCTGATTTCTTGTCATGTGATAAAAAAACTTCTGTTTCGACCGCTAAACCATTCAGGGGAGCATTTGCACCCGTTTGGCACCATTTTTGAGTGAATTGCCGAAAGTCAGATTTTTGATGAAATTGTGACCCCGGGGCTTAGGGATTTTTTCAAAAAAAAAATTCTCCCGGATAAGTTGTCGAGGGCTGATTTCTTTTCCTGTAATAAAAAAGCTTTCGGTTTCGACCGCCAAACCTTTCATGGGAGCATTTCCACCCGTTTGGCACCATTTTTGAGTGAATTGCCGAAAGTCAGATTTTTGATGAAATTGTGACCCCGGGGCTTACGGATTTTTTCAAAAAAAAATTTCTGCCGGTTAAGTTGTCGAGGGCTGATTTCTTGTCCTGTGATAAAAAGCCTTCTGTTTCGACCGCCAAACCTTTCAGGGGAGCATTTGCAAGCATTTGGCACCATTTTTGAGTGAATTGCAGAAAGTCAGATTTTTGATGAAATTGTGACCCCGGGGTTACAGATTTTTTAAAAAACAATTTTTTGCCGGATATGTTGTCGAGGGCTAATTTCTTGTCCTGTGATAAAACGACTTCTGTTTCTATCGTCAAACCTCTCGGGATATCATTTGCACCCGTTTGGCACCATTTTTGAGTGAATTGCCGAAAGTCAGATTTTTGATGAAATTGTGACCCCGGGGCTTAGGGATTTTTTTTTAAAAAAAAATTCTGCCATTTAGTTGTCGAGGGCTGATTTCTTGTCCTGTGATAAAAAGACTTCTGTTTCGACCGCCAAACGTTTCAGGGGATCATTTCCACCCGTTTGGCACCATTTTTGAGTGAATTGCCGAAAGTCAGATTTTTTATGAAATTGTGACGCCGGGGCTTACGGATTTTTTTTTTTTAAAAAATTCTGCCGGTTAAGATGTCGAGGGCTGATTTCTTTTCCTGTGATAAAAAGCCTTCTGTTTCGACCGCCAAACGTTTCAGGGGAGCATTTGCAACCGTTTGGCATCATTTTTGAGTTAATTGCCGAAAGTCAGATTTTTGATGAAATTGTGACCCCGGGTGTTACGGATTTTTTCAAAAAAAAAAAATTCTGCCGGTTAATTTGTTGAGGGCTGATTTCTTGTCATCTGATAAAAAAGCTTTCTGTTTCAACCGCCAAACCTTTCAGGGCAGCATTTGCAACCGTTTGGAAGCATTTTCGAGTGAATTGCCGAAAGACAGATTTTTGATGAAATTGTGACCCCGGGGCTTACGGATTTTTTTTTAAAAAAAATTTCTACCGGTTAATTTGTCGAGGGCTGATTTCTTGTCCTGTGATAAAAAGCCTTCTCTTTTGAGCGCCAAACCTTTCAGGGGAGCATTTGCAACCGTTGGCACTATTTTTGAGTGAATAGCCGAAAGTCAGATTTTTGATGAAATACGGGTTTTTTTTTTAAAAAAAATTTGCCAGTTAAGTTGTCGAGGGCTGATTTCTTTTCCTGTGATAAAAAGCCTTCTGTTTCTAGCGTCAAACCTCTCAGGGGATCATTTGCACCCGTTTGGCAACATTTTTGAGTGAATTGCCGAAAGTCAGATTTTTGATGAAATTTTGACCCCGGGGCTTACGGATTTTTTGAAAAAAAAAATTTCTGCCGGTTAAGTTGTCGAGGGCTGATTTCTTGTCCTGTGATAAAAAGCCTTCTGTTTCGACCGCCAAACGTGTCAGGGGAGCATTTGCAACCGTTTGGCACCATTTTTGAGTGAATTGCCGAAAGTCAGATATTTGATGAAATTGTGACCCCGGGGCTTACGGATTTTTTTTTAAAAAAAATTTCTGCCGGTTAAGTTGTCGAGGGCTGATTTCTTGCCCTGTGATAAAAAGCCTTCTGTTTCGACCGCCAAACGTTTCAGGGGAGCATTTGCAACCGTTTGGCACCATTTTTGAGTGAATTGCCGAAAGTCAGATTTTTTATGAAATTGTGACGGCGGGGCTTACGGATTTTTTTTTTTTTTTAAATTCTGCCGGTTAAGATGTCGAGGGCTGATTTCTTGTCCTGTATTAAAAAGACTTCTGTTTCGACCGCCAAATGTTTCAGGGGAGCATTTGCACCCGTTTGGCACCATTTCTGAGTGAATTGCCGAAAGTCAGATTTTTGATGAAATTGTGACGCCGGGGCTTACGGATTTTTTTAAAAAATTTTTTTTGCCAGTTAAGTTGTCGAGGGCTGATTTCTTTTCCTGTGATAAAAAGCCTTCTGTTTCGACCGCCAAACCTTTCAGGGGAGCATTTCCACCCGTTTGGCACCATTTTTGAGTGAATTGCCGAAAGTCAGATTTTTGATGAAATTGTGACCCCGGGGCTTACGGATTTTTTTTAAAAAAAAAATTCTGCCGGTTAATTTGTTGAGGGCTGATTTCTTGTCATCTGATAAAAAAGGTTTCTGTTTCAACCGCCAAACCTTTCTGGGGAGCATTTGCAACCGTTTGGCACCATTTTTGAGTGAATTGCCGAAAGATAGATTTTTGATGAAATTGTGACACCGGGGCTTACGGATTTTTTCAAAAAAAAAAATTCTGCCGGTTAAGTTGTCGAGGGCTGATTTCTTGTCCTGTGATAAAAAGACTTCTGTTTCGACCGCCAAACGTTTAAGGGGAGCATTTCCAACCGTTTGGCACCATTTTTGAGTGAATTGCCGAAAGTCAGATTTTTGATGAAATTGTGACCCCGGGGCTTACGGATTTTTTCAAAAAAAAATTTTCTACCGGTTAAGTTTTCTAGGGCTGATTTCTTGTCCTGTGATAAAAAGCCTTCTGTTTCGACCGCCAAACGTTTCGGGGGAGCATTTGAAACCGTTTGGCACCATTTTTGAGTGAATTGCCCAAAGTCAGATTTTTGATGAAATTGTGACGCCGGGGCTTACGGATTTTTTTTAAAAAAAAATTTGGCGGTTAAGATGTCGAGGGCTGATTTCTTGTCATGTGATAAAAAAACTTCTGTTTCGACCGCTAAACCATTCAGGGGAGCATTTGCACCCGTTTGGCACCATTTTTGAGTGAATTGCCGAAAGTCAGATTTTTGATGAAATTGTGACCCCGGGGCTTAGGGATTTTTTCAAAAAAAAAATTCTCCCGGTTAAGTTGTCGAGGGCTGATTTCTTTTCCTGTAATAAAAAAGCTTTCTGTTTTGACCGCCAAACCTTTCATGGGAGCATTTCCACCCGTTTGGCACCATTTTTGAGTGAATTGCCGAAAGTCAGATTTTTGATGAAATTGTGACCCCGGGGCTTACGGATTTTTTCAAAAAAAAATTTCTGCCGGTTAAGTTGTCAAGGGCTGATTTCTTGTCCTGTGTTAAAAAGCCTTCTGTTTCGACCGCAAAACCTCTCAGGGGATCATTTGCACCCGTTTGGCACCATTTTTGACTGAATTGCCGAAAGTCAGATTTTTGATGAAATTGTGACGCCGGGGCTTACAGATTTTTTCAAAAAACAATTTTTTGCCGGATATGTTGTCGAGGGCTAATTTCTTGTCCTGTGATAAAACGACTTCTGTTTCTATCGTCAAACCTCTCGGGGGATCATTTGCACCCGTTTGGCACCATTTTTGAGTGAATTGCCGAAAGTCAGATTTTTGATGAAATTGTGACCCCGGGGCTTAGGGATTTTTTCAAAAAAATCTTTTTCTGCCGGTTAAGGTGTCGAGGGCTGATTTCTTTTCCTGTGATAAAAAGACTTCTGTTTCAACCGCCAAACGTTTCAGGGGATCATTTGCACCCCTTTGGCACCATTTTTGAGTGAATTGCCGAAAGTCAGATTTTTGATGAAATTGTGACCCCGGGGCTTACGGATTTTTTCAAAAAAAAATTTCTGCCGGTTAAGTTGTCGAGGGCTGATTTCTTGTCTGTGATAAAAAGCCTTCTGTTTCGACCGCCAAACGTTTCGGGGGAGCATTTGAAACCGTTTGGCACCATTTTTGAGTGAATTGCCGAAAGTCAGATTTTTGATGAAATTGTGACGCCGGGGCTTACGGATTTTTTTTTTTAAGAAATTCTGCCGGTTAAGATGTCGAGGGCTGATTTCTTGTCATGTGATAAAAAAAACTTCTGTTTCGACCGCTAAACCATTCAGGGGAGCATTTGCACCCGTTTGGCACCATTTTTGAGTGAATTGCCGAAAGTCAGATTTTTGATGAAATTGTGACTCCGGGGCTTAGCGATTTTTTCAAAAAAAAAATTCTCCCGGTTAAGTTGTCGAGGGCTGATTTCTTTTCCTGTAATAAAAAAGCTTTCTGTTTCGACCGCCAAACCTTTCATGGGAGCATTTCCACCCGTTTGGCACCATTTTTGAGTGAATTGCCGAAAGTCAGATTTTTGATGAAATTGTGACCCCGGGGCTTACGGATTTTTTCAAAAAAAAAATTCTGCCGGTTAAGTTGTCGAGAGCTGATTTCTTGTCCTGCGATAAAAAGCCTTCTGTTTCGACCGCAAAACCTTTCAGGGGAGCATTTGCAACCGTTGGCACCATTTTTGAGTGAATTGCAGAAAGTCAGATTTTTGATGAAATTGTGACCCCGGAGCTTACAGATTTTTTGGAAAAAAAAATTCTGCCGGTTAAGGTGTCGAGGGCTGATTTCTTTTCCTGTGATAAAAAGCCTTCAGTTTTGATCGCCAAACATTTCAGGGGAGCATTTCCACCCGTTTGGCACCATTTTTGAGTGAATTTCCGAAAGTCAGATTTTTGATGAAATTGTGACCCCGGGGGTTACGGATTTTTTCAAAAAATATTTTTCTGCCGGTTAAGTTGTCGAGGGCTGATTTCTTGACCTGTGATAAAAAGCCTTTTGTTTCGACCGCCAATCCTTTCAGGGCAGCATTTGCACCCGTTTGGCACCATTTTTGAGTGAATTGCCAAAAGTCAGATTTTTGATGAAATTGTGACCCCGGGGCTTAGCGATTTTTTCAAAAAAATCTTTTTCTGCCGGTTAAGGTGTCGAGGGCTGATTTCTTTTCTTGTGATAAAAAGACTTCTGTTTCGACCGCCAAACGTTTCAGGGGATCATTTGCACCCCTTTGGCACCATTTTTGAGTGAATTGCCGAAAGTCAGATTTTTGATGAAATTGTGACGCCGGGGCTTACAGATTTTTTTTTTTTTAAAATTCTGCCGGTTAAGATGTCGAGGGCTGATTTCTTGTCATGTGATAAAAAAACTTCTGTTTCGACCGCTAAACCATTCAGGGGAGCATTTGCACCCGTTTGGCACCATTTTTGAGTGAATTGCCGAAAGTCAGATTTTTGATGAAATTGTGACCCCGGGGCTTAGGGATTTTTTCAAAAAAAAAATTCTGCCGGTTAAGTTGTCGAGGGCTGATTTCTTGTCCTGTGATAAAAAGCCTTCTGTTTCGACCGCCAAACGTTTCGGGGGAGCATTTGAAACCGTTTGGCACCATTTTTGAGTGAATTACCGAAAGTCAGATTTTTGATGAAATTGTGACGCCGGGGCTTACGGATTTTTTTTAAAAAAAAATTCTGCCGGTTAAGATGTCGAGGGCTGATTTCTTGTCATGTGATAAAAAAACTTCTGTTTCGACCGCTAAACCATTCAGGGGAGCATTTGCACCCGTTTGGCACCATTTTTGAGTGAATTGCCGAAAGTCAGATTTTTGATGAAATTGTGACCCCGGGGTTTAGGGATTTTTTCAAAAAAAAAATTTCTGCCGGTTAAGTTGTCGAGGGCTGATTTCTTTTCCTGTAATAAAAAAGCTTTCTGTTTCGACCGCCAAACCTTTCATGGGAGCATTTCCACCCGTTTGGCACCATTTTTGAGTGAATTGCCGAAAGTCAGATTTTTGATGAAATTGTGACCCCGGGGCTTACGGATTTTTTCAAAAAAAAAATTCTGCCGGTTAAGTTGTCGAGAGCTGATTTCTTGTCCTGCGATAAAAAGCCTTCTGTTTCGACCGCAAAACCATTCTGGGGAGCATTTGCAACCGTTGGCACCATTTTTGAGTGAATTGTAGAAAGTCAGATTTTTGATGAAATTGTGACCCCGGAGCTTACAGATTTTTTAAAAAACAATTTTTTGCCGGATATGTTGTCGAGGGCTAATTTCTTGTCCTGTGATAAAACGACTTCTGTTTCTATCGTCAAACCTCTCAGGGGATCATTTGCACCCGTTTGGCACCATTTTTGAGTGAATTGCCGAAAGTCAGATTTTTGATGAAATTGTGACCCCGGGGCTTACAGATTTTTTCAAAAAAAAAATTTTTGCCGCATAAGTTGTCGAGGGCTGATTTCTTGTCCTGTGATAAAAAGCCTTCGGTTTCTACCGTCAAACCTCTCAGGGGATCATCTGCACCCGTTTGGCAACATTTTTGAGTGAATTGCCGAAAGTGAGATTTTTGATGAAATTGTGACCCCGGGGCTTTCGGATTTTTTGGAAAAAAAAATTCTGCCGGTTAAGATGTCGAGGGCTGATTTCTTGTCATGTGATAAAAAAACTTCTGTTTCGACCGCTAAACCATTCAGGGGAGCATTTGCACCCGTTTGGCACCATTTTTGAGTGAATTGCCGAAAGTCAGATTTTTTTATGAAATTGTGACCCCGGGGCTTAGGGATTTTTTCAAAAAAAAAATTCTCCCGGTTAAGTTGTCGAGGGCTGATTTCTTTTCCTGTAATAAAAAAGCTTTCTGTTTCGACCGCCAAACCTTTCATGGGAGCATTTCCACCCGTTTGGCACCATTTTTGAGTGAATTGCCGAAAGTCAGATTTTTGATGAAATTGTGACCCCGGGGCTTACAGATTTTTTCAAAAAACAATTTTTTGCCGGATATGTTGTCGAGGGCTAATTTCTTGTCCTGTGATAAAAAGCCTTCTGTTTCGACCGCCAAACGTTTAAGGGGAGCATTTCCAACCGTTTGGCACCATTTTTGAGTGAATTGCCGAAAGTCAGATTTTTGATGAAATTGTGACCCCGGGGCTTACGGACTTTTTCAAAAAAAAATTTCTGCCGGTTAAGTTGTCTAGGGCTGATTTCTTGTCCTGTGATAAAAAGCCTTCTGTTTCGACCGCAAAAAGTTTCGGGGGAGCATTTGAAACCGTTTGGCACCATTTTTGAGTGAATTGCCGAAAGTCAGATTTTTGATGAAATTGTGACCCCGGGGCTTAGGGATTTTTTTTAAAAAAAAAATTCTGCCGGTTAAGATGTCGAGGGCTGATTTCTTGTCATGTGATAAAAAAACTTCTGTTTCGACCGCTAAACCATTCAGGGGAGCATTTGCACCCGTTTGGCACCATTTTTGAGTGAATTGCCGAAAGTCAGATTTTTGATGAAATTGTGACCCCGGGGCTTAGGGATTTTTTCAAAAAAAAAATTCTCCCGGATAAGTTGTCGAGGGCTGATTTCTTTTCCTGTAATAAAAAAGCTTTCTGTTTCGACCGCCAAACCTTTCATGGGAGCATTTCCACCCGTTTGGCACCATTTTTGAGTGAATTGCCGAAAGTCAGATTTTTGATGAAATTGTGACCCCGGGGCTTACGGATTTTTTCAAAAAAAAAATTCTGCCGGTTAAGTTGTCGGGGGCTGATTTCTTGTCCTGTCATAAAAAGCCTTCTGTTTCGACCGCAAAACCTTTCAGGGGAGCATTTGCAACCGTTGGCACCATTTTTGAGTGAATTGCAGAAAGTCAGATTTTTGATGAAATTGTGACCCCGGAGCTTACAGATTTTTTAAAAAACAATTTTTTGCCGGATATGTTGTCGAGGGCTAATTTCTTGTCCTGTGATAAAACGACTTCTGTTTCTATCGTCAAACCTCTCGGGATATCATTTGCACCCGTTTGGCACCATTTTTGAGTGAATTGCCGAAAGTCAGATTTTTGATGAAATTGTGACCCCGGGGCTTAGGGATTTTTTTTAAAAAAAAAAATTCTGCCATTTAGTTGTCGAGGGCTGATTTCTTGTCCTGTGATAAAAAGACTTCTGTTTCGACCGCCAAACGTTTCAGGGGATCATTTGCAACCGTTTGGCACCATTTTTGAGTGAATTGCCGAAAGTCAGATTTTTGATGAAATTGTGACCCCGGGGCTTAGGGATTTTTTCAAAAAAAAAAAATTCTGCCATTTAGTTGTCGAGGGCTGATTTCTTGTCCTGTGATAAAAACCCTTCTGTTTTGCCCGCCAAACCATTCACGGGAGCATTTGCACCCGTTTGGCACCATTTCAGAGTGAATTGCCGAAAGTCAGATTTTTGATGAAACTGTGACCCCAGGGCTTACGGATTTTTTTTTTTTTTAAAAAAATTGCCAGTTAAGTTATCGAGGGCTGATTTCTTTTCCTCTGATAAAAAGCCTTCTGTTTCGACCGCCAAACCTTTCAGGGGAACATTTGCAACCGTTGGCACCATTTTTGAGTGAATAGCCGAAAGTCAGATTTTTGATGAAATTGTGACCCCGGGGCTTACAGATTTTTTCAAAAAAAAAATTTTTGCCGCATAAGTTGTCGAGGGCTGATTTCTTGTCCTGTGATAAAAAGCCTTCGGTTTCTACCGTCAAACCTCTCAGGGGATCATCTGCACCCGTTTGGCACCATTTTTGAGTGAGTTTCCGAAAGTCAGATTTTTGATGAAATTGTGACCCCGGGGGTTACGGATTTTTTCAAAAAATATTTTTCTGCCGGTTAAGTTGTTGTGGGCTGATTTCTTGTACTGTGATAAAAAGCCTTTTGTTTCGACCCCCAAACCTTTCAGGGGAGCATTTGCACCCGTTTGGCACCATTTTTGAGTGAATTGCCAAAAGTCAGATTTTTGATGAAATTGTGACCCCGGGGGTTACGGATTTTTTCAAAAAATAATTTTCTGCCGGTTAAGTTGTCGAGGGCTGATTTCTTGTCCTGTGATAAAAAGCCTTCTGTTTCGACCGCCAAACGTTTCGGGGGAGCATTTGAAACCGTTTGGCACCATTTTTGAGTGAATTGCCGAAAGTCAGATTTTTGATGAAATTGTGACGCCGGGGCTTACGGATTTTTTTTAAAAAAAAATTCTGCCGGTTAAGATGTCGAGGGCTGATTTCTTGTCATGTGATAAAAAAACTTCTGTTTCGACCGCTAAACCATTCAGGGGAGCATTTGCACCCGTTTGGCACCATTTTTGAGTGAATTGCCGAAAGTCAGATTTTTGATGAAATTGTGACCCCGGGGCTTAGGGATTTTTTCAAAAAAAAAATTCTCCCGGTTAAGTTGTCGAGGGCTGATTTCTTTTCCTGTAATAAAAAAGCTTTCTGTTTCGACCGCCAAACCTTTCATGGGAGCATTTCCACCCGTTTGGCACCATTTTTGAGTGAATTGCCGAAAGTCAGATTTTTGATGAAATTGTGACCCCGGGGCTTACGGATTTTTTCAAAAAAAATTTCTGCCGGTTAAGTTGTCGAGGGCTGATTTCTTGTCCTGTGATAAAAAGCCTTCTGTTTCGACCGCAAAACCTTTCAGGGGAGCATTTGCAACCGTTGGCACCATTTTTGAGTGAATTGCAGAAAGTCAGATTTTTGATGAAATTGTGACCCCGGAGCTTACAGATTTTTTAAAAAACAATTTTTTGCCGGATATGTTGTCGAGGGCTAATTTCTTGTCCTGCGATAAAACGACTTCTGTTTCTATCGTCAAAACTCTCGGGGGATCATTTGCACCCGTTTGGCACCATTTTTGAGTGAATTGCCGAAAGTCAGATTTTTGATGAAATTGTGACCCCGGGGCTTAGGGATTTTTTCAAAAAAAAAAATTCTGCCATTTAGTTGTCGAGGGCTGATTTCTTGTCCTGTGATAAAAAGCCTTCTGTTTCGACCGCCAAACGTTTCAGGCGAGCATTTGCAACCGTTTGGCACCATTTTTGAGTGAATTGCCGAAAGTCAGATTTTTGATGAAATTGTGACCTTAGGGATTTTTTCAAAAAAAAAAAATTCTGCCATTTAGTTGTCGAGGGCTGATTTCTTGTCCTGTGATAAAAAGCCTTCTGTTTTGTCCGCCAAACCATTCACGGGAGCATTTGCACCCGTTTGGCACCATTACAGAGTGAATTGCCAAAAGTCAGATTTTTGATGAAATTGTGACCCCGGGGCTTACGGATTTTTTTTAAAAAAAATTTTTGCCAGTTAAGTTGTCCAGGGCTGATTTCTTTTCCTGTGATAAAAAGCCTTCTGTTTCGACCGCCAAACCTTTCAGGGGAGCATTTGCAACCGTTTGGCACCATTTTTGAGTGAATTTCCGAAAGTCAGATTTTTGATGAAATTGTGACCCCGGGGCTTACGGATTTTTTTTTAAAAAAAAATTCTGCCGCTTAATTTGTTGATGGCTGATTTCTTTTCCTCTGATAAAAAGCCTTCTGTTTCGACCGCCAAACCTTTCAGGGGAACATTTGCAACCGTTGGCACCATTTTTGAGTGAATAGCCGAAAGTCAGATTTTTGATGAAATTGTGACCCCGGGGCTTACAGATTTTTTCAAAAAAAAAATTTTTGCCGCATAAGTTGTCGAGGGCTGATTTCTTGTCCTGTGATAAAAAGCCTTCGGTTTCTACCGTCAAACCTCTCAGGGGATCATCTGCACCCGTTTGGCACCATTTTTGAGTGAGTTTCCGAAAGTCAGATTTTTGATGAAATTGTGACCCCGGGGGTTACGGATTTTTTCAAAAAATATTTTTCTGCCGGTTAAGTTGTTGTGGGCTGATTTCTTGTACTGTGATAAAAAGCCTTTTGTTTCGACCCCCAAACCTTTCAGGGGAGCATTTGCACCCGTTTGGCACCATTTTTGAGTGAATTGCCAAAAGTCAGATTTTTGATGAAATTGTGACCCCGGGGGTTACGGATTTTTTCAAAAAATAATTTTCTGCCGGTTAAGTTGTCGAGGGCTGATTTCTTGTCCTGTGATAAAAAGCCTTCTGTTTCGACCGCCAAACGTTTCGGGGGAGCATTTGAAACCGTTTGGCACCATTTTTGAGTGAATTGCCGAAAGTCAGATTTTTGATGAAATTGTGACGCCGGGGCTTACGGATTTTTTTTAAAAAAAAATTCTGCCGGTTAAGATGTCGAGGGCTGATTTCTTGTCATGTGATAAAAAAACTTCTGTTTCGACCGCTAAACCATTCAGGGGAGCATTTGCACCCGTTTGGCACCATTTTTGAGTGAATTGCCGAAAGTCAGATTTTTGATGAAATTGTGACCCCGGGGCTTAGGGATTTTTTCAAAAAAAAAATTCTCCCGGTTAAGTTGTCGAGGGCTGATTTCTTTTCCTGTAATAAAAAAGCTTTCTGTTTCGACCGCCAAACCTTTCATGGGAGCATTTCCACCCGTTTGGCACCATTTTTGAGTGAATTGCCGAAAGTCAGATTTTTGATGAAATTGTGACCCCGGGGCTTACGGATTTTTTCAAAAAAAATTTCTGCCGGTTAAGTTGTCGAGGGCTGATTTCTTGTCCTGTGATAAAAAGCCTTCTGTTTCGACCGCAAAACCTTTCAGGGGAGCATTTGCAACCGTTGGCACCATTTTTGAGTGAATTGCAGAAAGTCAGATTTTTGATGAAATTGTGACCCCGGAGCTTACAGATTTTTTAAAAAACAATTTTTTGCCGGATATGTTGTCGAGGGCTAATTTCTTGTCCTGCGATAAAACGACTTCTGTTTCTATCGTCAAAACTCTCGGGGGATCATTTGCACCCGTTTGGCACCATTTTTGAGTGAATTGCCGAAAGTCAGATTTTTGATGAAATTGTGACCCCGGGGCTTAGGGATTTTTTCAAAAAAAAAAATTCTGCCATTTAGTTGTCGAGGGCTGATTTCTTGTCCTGTGATAAAAAGCCTTCTGTTTCGACCGCCAAACGTTTCAGGCGAGCATTTGCAACCGTTTGGCACCATTTTTGAGTGAATTGCCGAAAGTCAGATTTTTGATGAAATTGTGACCTTAGGGATTTTTTCAAAAAAAAAAAATTCTGCCATTTAGTTGTCGAGGGCTGATTTCTTGTCCTGTGATAAAAAGCCTTCTGTTTTGTCCGCCAAACCATTCACGGGAGCATTTGCACCCGTTTGGCACCATTACAGAGTGAATTGCCAAAAGTCAGATTTTTGATGAAATTGTGACCCCGGGGCTTACGGATTTTTTTTTAAAAAAATTTTTGCCAGTTAAGTTGTCCAGGGCTGATTTCTTTTCCTGTGATAAAAAGCCTTCTGTTTCGACCGCCAAACCTTTCAGGGGAGCATTTGCAACCGTTTGGCACCATTTTTGAGTGAATTTCCGAAAGTCAGATTTTTGATGAAATTGTGACCCCGGGGCTTACGGATTTTTTTTTAAAAAAAAATTCTGCCGCTTAATTTGTTGAGGGCTCATTTCTTGTCATCTGATAAAAAAGCTTTCTGTTTCAACCGCCAAACCTTTCAGGGGAGCATTTGCAACTGTTTGGCACCATTTTTGAGTGAATTTCCGAAAGTCAGATTTTTGATGAAATTGTGACCCCGGGGCTTACGGATTTTTTTAAAAAAAAAAATTCTGCTGGTTAATTTGTTGAGGGCTGATTTCTTGTCATCTGATAAAAAAGCTTTCTGTTTCAACCGCCAAACCTTTCAGGGGAGCATTTGCACCCGTTTGGCACCATTACAGAGTGAATTGCCAAAAGTCAGATTTTTGATGAAATTGTGACCCCGGGGCTTACGGATTTTTTTTAAAAAAAATTTTTGCCAGTTAAGTTGTCCAGGGCTGATTTCTTTTCTTGTGATAAAAAGACTTCTGTTTCGACCGCCAAACGTTTCAGGGGATCATTTGCACCCCTTTGGCACCATTTTTGAGTGAATTGCCGAAAGTCAGATTTTTGATGAAATTGTGACCCCGGGGCTTACGGATTTTATCAAAAAATAATTTTCTGCCGGTTAAGTTGTCGAGGGCTGATTTCTTGTCCTGTGATAAAAAGCCTTCTGTTTCGACCGCCAAACGTTTCGGGGGAGCATTTGAAACCGTTTGGCACCATTTTTGAGTGAATTGCTGAATGTCAGATTTTTGATGAAATTGTGACGCCGGGGCTTACGGATTTTTTTTTAAAAAAAATTCTGCCGGTTAAGGTGTCGAGGGCTGATTTCTTTTCCTGTGATAAAAAGACTTCTGTTTCGACCGCTAAACCATTCAGGGGAGCATTTGCACCCGTTTGGCACCATTTTTGAGTGAATTGCCGAAAGTCAGATTTTTGATGAAATTGTGACCCCGGGGCTTAGGGATTTTTTCAAAAAAAAAAAAAATTCTGCCATTTAGTTGTCGAGGGCTGATTTCTTGTCCTGTGATAAAAAGCCTTCTGTTTTGTCCGCCAAACCATTCACGGGAGCATTTGCACCCGTTTGGCACCATTACAGAGTGAATTGCCAAAAGTCAGATTTTTGATGAAATTGTGACCCCGGGGCTTACGGATTTTTTTTTAAAAAAATTTTTGACAGTTAAGTTGTCCAGGGCTGATTTCTTTTCCTGTGATAAAAAGCCTTCTGTTTCGACCGCCAAACCTTTCAGGGGAGCATTTGCAAACGTTTGGCACCATTTTTGAGTGAATTTCCGAAAGTCAGATTTTTGATGAAATTGTGACCCCGGGGCTTACGGATTTTTTCAAAAAAAAAATTCTGCCGGTTAATTTGTTGAGGGCTGATTTCTTGTCATCTGATAAAAAAGCTTTCTGTTTCAACCGCCAAACCTTTCAGGGGAGCATTTGCAACTGTTTGGCACCATTTTTGAGTGAATTTCCGAAGGTCAGATTTTTGATGAAATTGTGATTTTCTAAAAAAAAAAAATTCTGCTGGTTAATTTGTTGAGGGCTGATTTCTTGTCATCTGATAAAAAAGCTTTCTTTTTCAACCGCCAAACCTTTCAGGGGAGCATTTGCAACCGTTTGGCACCATTTTTGAGTGAATTTCCGAAAGTCAGATTTTTGATGAAATTGTGACGCCGGGGCTTACGGATCTTTTCAAAAAACAATTTTTTGCCGGATATGTTGTGGTGTGCTAATTTCTTGTCCTGTGATAAAACAACTTCTGTTTCTATCGTCAAACCTCTCAGGGGATCATTTGCACCCGTTTGGCACCATTTTTGAGTGAATTGCCGAAAGTCAGATTTTTGATGAAATTGTGACCCCGGGGCTTAGGGATTTTTTCAAAAAAAAAAATTCTGCCATTTAGTTGTCGAGGGCTGATTTCTTGTACTGTGATGAAAAGCCTTCTGTTTCGACCGCAAAACCTTTCAGGGGAGCATTTGCAACCGTTGGCACCATTTTTGAGTGAATTGCCGAAAGTCAGATTTTTGATGAAATTGTGACGCCGGGGCTTACGGATCTTTTCAAAAAACAATTTTTTGCCGGATATGTTGTGGAGTGCTAATTTCTTGTCCTGTGATAAAACGACTTCTGTTTCTATTGTCAAACCTTTCAGGGGAGCATTTGCACCCGTTTGGTACCATTTTTGAGTGAATTCCCGAAAGTCAGATTTTTGATGAAATTGTGACCCCGGAGCTTAGGGATTTTTTCAAAAAAATCTTTTTCTGCCGGTTAAGGTGTCGAGGGCTGATTTCTTGTCCTGTGATAAAAAGACTTCTGTTTCGACCGCCAAACGTTTCAGGGGATCATTTGCACCCCTTTGGCACCATTTTTGAGTGAATT
The DNA here is from genome assembly GCF_964270895.1 of Podarcis filfolensis. NCBI lineage: Eukaryota > Metazoa > Chordata > Lepidosauria > Squamata > Lacertidae > Podarcis > Podarcis filfolensis. Next base: position 11,457,978 of record NC_139611.1, on the reverse strand, counting down.
GCCGAAAGTCAGATTTTTGATGAAATTGTGACTCCGGGGCTTACGGATTTTTTTTAAAAAAAATTCTGTCGGTTAAGGTGTCGAGGGCTGATTTCTTTTCCTGTGATAAAAAGCCTTCAGTTTTGATCGCCAAACATTTCAGGGGAGCATTTCCACCCGTTTGGCACCATTTTTGAGTGAATTTCCGAAAGTCAGATTTTTGATGAAATTGTGACCCCGGGGGTTACGGATTTTTTCAAAAAATATTTTTCTGCCTGTTAAGTTGTCGAGGGCTGATTTCTTGTCCTGTGATAAAAAGCCTTTTGTTTCGACCGCCAAACCTTTCAGGAGAGCATTTGCACCCGTATGGCACCATTTTTGAGTGAATTGCCAAAAGTCAGATTTTTGATGAAATTGTGACGCCGGGGCTTAGTGATTTTTTCAAAAAAATATTTTCCTGCCGGTTAAGGTGTCGAGGGCTGATTTCTTTTCTTGTGATAAAAAGACTTCTGTTTCGACCGCCAAACGTTTCAGGGGATCATTTTCACCCCTTTGGCACCATTTTTGAGTGAATTGCCGAAAGTCAGATTTTTGATGAAATTGTGACCCCGGGGCTTACGGATTTTTTTGCGAAAAAAAATTCTGCCGGTTAAGGTGTCGAGGGCTGATTTCTTGTCCTGTGATAAAAAGCCTTCTGTTTCGACCGCCAAACGTTTCGGTGGAGCATTTGAAACCGTTTGGCACCATTTTTGAGTGAATTGCCGAAAGTCAGATTTTTGATGAAATTGTGACGCCGGGGCTTACGGATTTTTTTTAAAAAAAATTTCTGCCGGTTAAGATGTCGAGGGCTGATTTCTTGTCATGTGATAAAAAAACTTCTGTTTCGACCGCTAAACCATTCAGGGGAGCATTTGCACCCGTTTGGCACCATTTTTGAGTGAATTGCCGAAAGTCAGATTTTGATGAAATTGTGACCCCGGGGCTTAGGGATTTTTTCAAAAAAATCTTTTTCTGCCGGTTAAGGTGTCGAGGGCTGATTTATTTTCCTGTGATAAAAAGACTTCTGTTTCGACCGCCAAACGTTTCAGGGGATGATTTGCAACCGTTTGGCACCATTTTTGAGTGAATTGCCGAAAGTCAGATTTTTGATGAAATTGTGACCCCGGGGCTTACGGATTTTTTCAAAAAAATTTTTTCTACCGGTTAAGGTGTCGAGGGCTGATTTCTTTTCCTGTGATAAAAAGACTTCTGTTTCGACCGCCAAACGTTTCGGGGGAGCATTTGAAACCGATTGGCACCATTTTTGAGTGAATTTCCCAAAGTCAGATTTTTGATGAAATTATGACGCCGGGGCTTACGGATTTTTTTAAAAAAAAAATTTTGCCGGTTAAGATGTCGAGGGCTGATTTCTTGTCATGTGATAAAAAAACTTCTGTTTCGACCGCTAAACCATTCAGGGGAGCATTTGCACCCGTTTGGCACCATTTTTGAGTGAATTGCCGAAAGTCAGATTTTTGATGAAATTGTGACGCCGGGGCTTACGGATTTTTTTAAAAAAAAATTTCTGCCAGTTACGATGTCGAGGGCTGATTTCTTGTCATGTGATAAAAAAACTTCTGTTTCCACCGCTAAACCATTCAGGGGAGCATTTGCACCCGTTTGGCACCATTTTTGAGTGAATTGCCGAAAGTCAGATTTTTGATGAAATTGTGACCCCGGGGTTTAGGGATTTTTTCAAAAAAAAAATTCTCCTGGTTAAGTTGTCGAGGGCTGATTTATTTTCCTGTAATAAAAAAGCTTTCTGTTTCGACCGCCAAACCTTTCAGGGGAGCATTTCCACCCGTTTGGCACCATTTTTGAGTGAATTGCCGAAAGTCAGATTTTTGATGAAATTGTGACCCCGGGGCTTACGGATTTTTTCAAAAATAAATTTCTGCCGGTTAAGTTGTCGAGGGCTGAATTCTTGTCCTGTGATAAAAAGCCTTCTGTTTCGACCGCCAAACCTTTCAGGGGAACATTTGCAACCGTTGGCACCATTTTTGAGTGAATAGCCGAAAGTCAGATTTTTGATGAAATTGTGACCCCGGGGCTTACAGATTTTTTCAAAAAAAAATTTCTTGGCGCATAAGTTGTCGAGGGCTGATTTCTTGTCCTGTGATAAAAAGCCTTCGGTTTCTACCGTCAAACCTCTCAGGGGATCATTTGCACCCGTTTGGCAACATTTTTGAGTGAATTGCCGAAAGTCAGATTTTTGATGAAATTGTGACTCCGGGGCTTACGGATTTTTTGAAAAAAAAAATTCTGCCGGTTAAGGTGTCGAGGGCTGATTTCTTTTCCTGTGATAAAAAGCCTTCAGTTTTGATCGCCAAACATTTCAGGGGAGCATTTCCACCCATTTGGCACCATTTTTGAGTGAATTTCCGAAAGTCAGATTTTTGATGAAATTGTGACCCCGGGGGTTACGGATTTTTTCAAAAAATATTTTTCTGCCGGTTAAGTTGTCGAGGGCTGATTTCTTGTCCTGTGATAAAAAGCCTTTTGTTTCGACCGCCAAACCTTTCAGGGGAGCATTTGCACCCGTTTGGCACCATTTTTGAGTGAATTGCCAAAAGTCAGATTTTTGATGAAATTGTGACCCCGGGGCTTAGGGATTTTTTCAAAAAAAATCTTTTTCTGCCGGTTAAGGTGTCGAGGGCTGATTTCTTTTCTTGTGATAAAAAGACTTCTGTTTCGACCGCCAAACGTTTCAGGGGATCATTTGCACCCCTTTGGCACCATTTTTGAGTGAATTGCCGAAAGTCAGATTTTTTATGAAATTGTGACGCCGGGGGTTACGGATTTTTTTTTTAAAAAAAATTCTCCCGGTTAAGTTGTCGAGGGCTGATTTCTTTTCCTGTAATAAAAAAGCTTTCTGTTTCGACCGCTAAACCTTTCAGGGGAGCATTTCCAACCGTTTGGCACCATTTTTGAGTGAATTGCCGAAAGTCAGATTTTTGATGAAATTGTGACCCCGGGGCTTAGGGATTTTTTCAAAAAAAAAATTCTCCCGGTTAAGTTGTCGAGGGCTGATTTCTTTTCCTGTAATAAAAAAGCTTTCTGTTTCGACCGCCAAACCTTTCAGGGGAGCATTTCCACCCATTTGGCACCATTTTTGAGTGAATTGCCGAAAGTCAGATTTTTGATGAAATTGTGACCCCGGGGCTTACGGATTTTTTCAAAAAAAAAATTCTGCCGGTTAAGTTGTCAAGGGCTGATTTCTTGTCCTGTGATAAAAAGCCTTCTGTTTCGACCGCAAAACCTTTCAGGGGAGCATTTGCAACCGTTGGCACCATTTTTGAGTGAATTGCAGAAAGTCAGATTTTTGATGAAATTGTGACCCCGGGGCTTACAGATTTTTCAAAAAACAATTTTTTGCCGGATATGTTGTTGAGGGCTAATTTCTTGTCCTGTGATAAAACGACTTCTGTTTCTATCGTCAAACCTCTCAGGGGATCATTTGTACCCGTTTGGCACCATTTTTGAGTGAATTGCCGAAAGATAGATTTTTGATGAAATTGTGACCCCGGGGCTTAGGGATTTTTTCAAAAAAAAAAATTCTGCCGGTTAAGTTGTCGAGGGCTGATTTCTTGTCCTGTGATAAAAAGACTTCTGTTTCGACCGCCAAACGTTTAAGGGGAGCATTTGCACCCGTTTGGCACCATTTTTGAGTGAATTGCCGAAAGTCAGATTTTTGATGAAATTGTGACGCCGGGGCTTACGGATTTTTTCAAAAAATATTCTTCTGCCGGTTAAGTTGTCGAGGGCTGATTTCTTGTCCTGTGATAAAAAAGCTTCTGTCTCGACCGCTAAACCTTTCAGGGGAGCATTTGCACCCGTTTGGCACCATTTTTGAGTGAATTCCCGAAAGTCAGATTTTTGATGAAATTGTGACCCCGGGGCTTAGGGATTTTTTCAAAAAACAATTTTTTGCCGGATATGTTGTCGAGGGCTAATTTCTTGTCCTGTGATAAAAAGACTTCTGTTTCGACCACCAAACGTTTCAGGGGATCATTTGCACCCCTTTGGCGCCATTTTTGAGTGAATTTCCGAAAGTCAGATTTTTGATGAAATTGTGACCCCGGGGCTTAGGGATTTTTTCAAAAAAAATCTTTTTCTGCCGGTTAAGGTGTCGAGGGCTGATTTCTTTTCTTGTGATAAAAAAACTTCTGTTTCGTCCGCCAAACCATTCAAGGGAGCATTTGCACCCGTTTGGCACCATTTCAGAGTGAATTGCCGAAAGTCAGATTTTTGATGAAATTTTGACCCCAGGGCTTACGGATTTTTTATTTTTTTAAAAAAATTGCCAGTTAAGTTGTCGAGGGCTGATTTCTTTTTCTCTGATAAAAAGCCTTCTGTTTCGACCGCCAAACCTTTCAGGGGAACATTTGCAACCGTTGGCACCATTTTTGAGTGAATAGCCGAAAGTCAGATTTTTGATGAAATTGTGACCCCGGGGCTTACGGATTTTTTCAAAAAAAAATTTTCTCCCGGTTAAGTTGTCGAGGGCTGATTTCTTTTCCTGTAATAAAAAAGCTTTCTGTTTTGACCGCCAAACCTTTCAGGGGAGCATTTCCACCCGTTTGGCACCATTTTTGAGTGAATTGCCGAAAGTCAGATTTTTGATGAAATTGTGACCCCGGGGCTTACAGATTTTTTCAAAAAACAATTTTTTGCCGGATATGTTGTCGAGGGCTAATTTCTTGTCCTGTGATAAAAAGACTTCTGTTTCGACCGCCAAACGTTTAAGGGGAGCATTTCCAACCGTTTGGCATCATTTTTGAGTGAATTGCCGAAAGTCAGATTTTTGATGAAATTGTGACGCCGGGGCTTACGGATTTTTTCAAAAAATATTTTTCTGCTGGTTAAGTTGTCGAGGGCTGATTTCTTGTCCTGTGATAAAAAAGCTTCTGTCTCGACCGCTAAACCTTTCAGGGGAGCATTTGCACCCGTTTGGCACCATTTTTGAGTGAATTCCCGAAAGTGAGATTTTTGATGAAATTGTGACCCCGGGGCTTAGGAATTTTTTCAAAAAAATCTTTTTCTGCCGGTTAAGGTGTCGAGGGCTGATTTCTTTTCCTGTGATAAAAAGACTTCTGTTTCGACCGCCAAACGTTTAAGGGGAGCATTTCCAACCGTTTGGCACCATTTTTGAGTGAATTGCCGAAAGTCAGATTTTTGATGAAATTGTGACGCCCGGGCTTACGGATTTTTTCAAAAAATATTCTTCTGCCGGTTAAGTTGTCGAGGGCTGATTTCTTGTCCTGTGATAAAAAAGCTTCTGTCTCGACCGCTAAACCTTTCAGGGGAGCATTTGCACCCGTTTGGCACCATTTTTGAGTGAATTCCCGAAAGTCAGATTTTTGATGAAATTGTGACCCTGGGGCTTAGGGATTTTTTCAAAAAACAATTTTTTGCCGGATATGTTGTCGAGGGCTAATTTCTTGTCCTGTGATAAAAAGACTTCTGTTTCGACCGCTAAACCTTTCAGGGGAGCATTTGCAACCGTTTGGCACCATTTTTGAGTGAATTCCCGAAAGTCAGATTTTTGATGAAATTGTGACCCCGGGGCTTAGGGATTTTTTCAAAAAAATCTTTTTCTGCCGGTTAAGGTGTCGAGGGCTGATTTCTTTTCCTGTGATAAAAAGACTTCTGTTTCGACCACCAAACGTTTCAGGGGATCATTTTCACCCCTTTGGCACCATTTTTGAGTGAATTTCCGAAAGTCAGATTTTTGATGAAATTGTGACCCCGGGGCTTACGGATTTCTTCAAAAAAAAAAATTCTGCCGGTTAATTTGTTGAGGGCTGATTTCTTGTCATCTGATAAAAAAGCTTTCTGTTTCAACCGCCAAACCTTTCAGGGGAGCATTTGCAACCGTTGGCACCATTTTTGAGTGAATTGCAGAAAGTCAGATTTTTGATGAAATTGTGACCCCGGGGCTTACAGATTTTTCAAAAAACAATTTTTTGCCGGATATGTTGTTGAGGGCTAATTTCTTGTCCTGTGATAAAACGACTTCTGTTTCTATCGTCAAACCTCTTAGGGGATCATTTGCACCCGTTTGGCACCATTTTTGAGTGAATTCCCGAAAGTCAGATTTTTGATGAAATTGTGACCCCGGGGCTTAGGGATTTTTTCAAAAAAAAAAATTCTGCCATTTAGTTGTCGAGGGCTGATTTCTTGTCCTGTGATAAAAAGACTTCTGTTTCGACCGCCAAACGTTTCAGGGGATCATTTGCAACTGTTTGGCACCATTTTTGAGTGAATTGCTGAAAGTCAGATTTTTGATGAAATTGTGACCCCGGGGCTTAGGGATTTTTTTTTAAAAAAAAAAAATTCTGCCATTTAGTTGTCGAGGGCTGATTTCTTGTCCAGTGATAAACAGCCTTATGTTTCGTCCGCCAAACCATTCACGGGAGCATTTGCACCCGTTTGGCACCATTTCAGAGTGAATTGCCGAAAGTCAGATTTTTGATGAAATTTTGACCCCAGGGCTTACGGATTTTTTTTAAAAAAAAAAAATTGCCAGTTAAGTTGTCGAGGGCTGATTTCTTTTCCTCTGATAAAAAGCCTTCTGTTTCGACCGCCAAACCTTTCAGGGGAACATTTGCAACCGTTGGCACCATTTTTGAGTGAATAGCCGAAAGTCAGATTTTTGATGAAATTGTGACCCCGGGGCTTACGGATTTTTTCAAAAAAAAATTTTCTCCCGGTTAAGTTGTCGAGGGCTCATTTCTTTTCCTGTAATAAAAAAGCTTTCTGTTTTGACCGCCAAACCTTTCAGGGGAGCATTTCCACCCGTTTGGCACCATTTTTGAGTGAATTGCCGAAAGTCAGATTTTTGATGAAATTGTGACCCCGGGGCTTACAGATTTTTTCAAAAAACAATTTTTTGCCGGATATGTTGTCGAGGGCTAATTTCTTGTCCTGTGATAAAAAAGCTTCTGTCTCGACCGCCAAACGTTTAAGGGGAGCATTTCCAACCGTTTGGCATCATTTTTGAGTGAATTGCCGAAAGTCAGATTTTTGATGAAATTGTGACGCCGGGGCTTACGGATTTTTTCAAAAAATATTTTTCTGCCGGTTAAGTTGTCGAGGGCTGATTTCTTGTCCTGTGATAAAAAAGCTTCTGTCTCGACCGCTAAACCTTTCAGGGGAGCATTTGCAACCGTTTGGCACCATTTTTGAGTGAATTGCCGAAAGATAGATTTTTGATGAAATTGTGACACCGGGGCTTACGGATTTTTTCAAAAAAAAAAATTCTGCCGGTTAAGTTGTCGAGGACTGACTTCTTGTCCTGTGATAAAAAGACTTCTGTTTCGACAGCCAAACGTTTAAGGGGAGCATTTCCAATCGTTTGGCACCATTTTTGAGTGAATTGCCGAAAGACAGATTTTTGATGAAATTGTGACGCCGGGGCTTACGGATTTTTTCAAAAAATATTCTTCTGCCGGTTAAGTTGTCGAGGGCTGATTTCTTGTCCTGAGATAAAAAAGCTTCTGTCTCGACCGATAAACCTTTCAGGGGAGCATTTGCACCCGTTTGGAACCATTTTTGAGTGAATTCCCGAAAGTCAGATTTTTGATGAAATTGTGACCCCGGGGCTTAGGGATTTTTTTTTAAAAAAAATTCTCCCGGTTAAGTTGTCGAGGGCTGATTTCTTTTCCTGTAATAAAAAAGCTTTCTGTTTCGACCACCAAACCTTTCATGGGAGCATTTCCACCCATTTGGCACCATTTTTGAGTGAATTGCCGAAAGTCAGATTTTTGATGAAATTGTGACCCCGGGGCTTACGGATTTTTTCAAAAAACAATTTTTTGCCGGATATGTTGTCGAGGGCTAATTTCTTGTCCTGTGATAAAAAGACTTCTGTTTCGACCGCCAAACGTTTAAGGGCAGCATTTCCAACCTTTTGGCACCATTTTTGAGTGAATTGCCGAAAGTCAGATTTTTGATGAAATTGTGACGCCGGGGCTTACGGATTTTTTCAAAAAATATTTTTCTGCTGGTTAAGTTGTCGAGGGCTGATTTCTTGTCCTGTGATAAAAAAGCTTCTGTCTCGACCGCTAAACCTTTCAGCGGAGCATTTGCACCCGTTTGGCACCATTTTTGAGTGAATTGCCGAAAGTCAGATTTTTGATGAAATTGTGACCCCGGGGCTTACGGATTTTTTCAAAAAATAATTTTCTGCCGGTTAAGTTGTCGAGGGCTGATTTCTTGTCCTGTGATAAAAAGCCTTCTGTTTCCACCGCCAAACGTTTCGGGGGAGCATTTGAAACCGTTTGGCACCATTTTTGAGTGAATTGCCGAAAGTCAGATTTTTGATGAAATTGTGACGCCGGGGCTTACGGATTTTTTTTTAAAAAATTTTTTGCCAGTTAAGTTGTCGAGGGCTGATTTCTTTTCCTGTGATAAAAAGCCTTCTGTTTCGACCGCCAAACCTTTCAGGGGAGCATTTGCAACCGTTTGGCACCATTTTTGAGTGAATTTCCGAAAGTCAGATTTTTGATGAAATTGTGACCCCGGGGCTTACGGATTTTTTTTTAAAAAAAAATTCTGCCGGTTAATTTGTTGAGGGCTGATTTCTTGTCATTTAATAAAAAAGCTTTCTGTTTCAACCGCCAAACCTTTCAGGGGAGCATTTGCAACCGTTTGGCACCATTTTTGAGTGAATTGCCGAAAGATAGATTTTTGATGAAATTGTGACCCCGGGGCTTACGGATTTTTTCAAAAAAAAAAATTCTGCCGGTTAAGTTGTCGAGGACTGATTTCTTGTCCTGTGATAAAAAGACTTCTGTTTCGACCGCCAAACCTTTCAGGGGAGCATTTGCACCCGTTTGGCACCATTTTTGAGTGAATTCCCGAAAGTCAGATTTTTGATGAAATTGTGACCCCGGGGCTTAGGGATTTTTTCAAAAAAATCTTTTTCTGCCGGTTAAAGTGTCGAGGGCTGATTTCTTTTCCTGTGATAAAAAGACTTCTGTTTCGACCGCCAAACGTTTCAGGGAATCATTTGCACCCCTTTGGCTCCATTTTTGAGTGAATTGCCGAAAGTCAGATTTTTGATGAAATTGTGACCCCGGGGCTTACGGATTTTTTCAAAAAAAAAAATTCTGCCGGTTAATTTGTTGAGAGTTGATTTCTTGTCATTTGATAAAAAAGCTTTCTGTTTCAACCGCCAAACCTTTCAGGGGAGCATTTGCAACCGTTTGGCACCATTTTTGAGTGAATTGCCGAAAGATAGATTTTTGATGAAATTGTGACACCGGGGCTTACGGATTTTTTCCAAAAATATTTTTTCTGCCGGTTAAGTTGTCGAGGGCTGATTTCTTGTCCTGTGATAAAAAAGCTTCTGTCTCGACCGCTAAACCTTTCAGGGGAGCATTTCCACCCATTTGGCACCATTTTTGAGTGAATTCCCGAAAGTCAGATTTTTGATGAAATTGTGACACCGGGGCTTACGGATTTTTCAAAAAACAATTTTTTGCCGGATATGTTGTTGAGGGCTAATTTCTTGTCCTGTGATAAAACGACTTCTGTTTCTATCGTCAAACCTCTCAGGGGATCATTTGTACCCGTTTGGCCCCATTTTTGAGTGAATTGCCGAAAGATAGATTTTTGATGAAATTGTGACCCCGGGGCTTAGGGATTTTTTCAAAAAAAAAAATTCTGCCGGTTAAGTTGTCGAGGGCTGATTTCTTGTCCTGTGATAAAAAGACTTCTGTTTCGACCGCCAAACGTTTCAGGGGATCATTTGCACCCCTTTGGCCCCATTTTTGAGTGAATTGCCGAAAGTCAGATTTTTGATGAAATTGTGACGCCGGGGCTTACGGATTTTTTCAAAAAATATTCTTCTGCCGGTTAAGTTGTCGAGGGCTGATTTCTTGTCCTGTGATAAAAAAGCTTCTGTCTCGACCGCTAAACCTTTCAGGGGAGCATTTGCACCCGTTTGGCACCATTTTTGAGTGAATTCCCGAAAGTCAGATTTTTGATGAAATTGTGACCCCGGGGCTTAGGGATTTTTTCAAAAAACAATTTTTTGCCGGATACGTTGTCGAGGGCTAATTTCTTGTCCTGTGATAAAAAGACTTCTGTTTCGACCACCAAACGTTTCAGGGGATCATTTGCACCCCTTTGGCACCATTTTTGAGTGAATTTCCGAAAGTCAGATTTTTGATGAAATTGTGACCCCGGGGCTTAGGGATTTTTTCAAAAAAAATCTTTTTCTGCCGGTTAAGGTGTCGAGGGCTGATTTCTTTTCTTGTGATAAAAAAACTTCTGTTTCGTCCGCCAAACCATTCACGGGAGCATTTGCACCCGTTTGGCACCATTTCAGAGTGAATTGCCGAAAGTCAGATTTTTGATGAAATTTTGACCCCAGGGCTTACGGATTTTTTATTTTTTTTAAAAAATTGCCAGTTAAGTTGTCGAGGGCTGATTTCTTTTTCTCTGATAAAAAGCCTTCTGTTTCGACCGCCAAACCTTTCAGGGGAACATTTGCAACCGTTGGCACCATTTTTGAGTGAATAGCCGAAAGTCAGATTTTTGATGAAATTGTGACCCCGGGGCTTACGGATTTTTTCAAAAAAAAATTTTCTCCCGGTTAAGTTGTCGAGGGCTGATTTCTTTTCCTGTAATAAAAAAGCTTTCTGTTTTGACCGCCAAACCTTTCAGGGGAGCATTTCCACCCGTTTGGCACCATTTTTGAGTGAATTGCCGAAAGTCAGATTTTTGATGAAATTGTGACCCCGGGGCTTACAGATTTTTTCAAAAAACAATTTTTTGCCGGATATGTTGTCGAGGGCTAATTTCTTGTCCTGTGATAAAAAGACTTCTGTTTCGACCGCCAAACGTTTAAGGGGAGCATTTCCAACCGTTTGGCATCATTTTTGAGTGAATTGCCGAAAGTCAGATTTTTGATGAAATTGTGACGCCGGGGCTTACGGATTTTTTCAAAAAATATTTTTCTGCTGGTTAAGTTGTCGAGGGCTGATTTCTTGTCCTGTGATAAAAAAGCTTCTGTCTCGACCGCTAAACCTTTCAGGGGAGCATTTGCACCCGTTTGGCACCATTTTTGAGTGAATTCCCGAAAGTGAGATTTTTGATGAAATTGTGACCCCGGGGCTTAGGAATTTTTTCAAAAAAATCTTTTTCTGCCGGTTAAGGTGTCGAGGGCTGATTTCTTTTCCTGTGATAAAAAGACTTCTGTTTCGACCGCCAAACGTTTAAGGGGAGCATTTCCAACCGTTTGGCACCATTTTTGAGTGAATTGCCGAAAGTCAGATTTTTGATGAAATTGTGACGCCCGGGCTTACGGATTTTTTCAAAAAATATTCTTCTGCCGGTTAAGTTGTCGAGGGCTGATTTCTTGTCCTGTGATAAAAAAGCTTCTGTCTCGACCGCTAAACCTTTCAGGGGAGCATTTGCACCCGTTTGGCACCATTTTTGAGTGAATTCCCGAAAGTCAGATTTTTGATGAAATTGTGACCCTGGGGCTTAGGGATTTTTTCAAAAAACAATTTTTTGCCGGATATGTTGTCGAGGGCTAATTTCTTGTCCTGTGATAAAAAGACTTCTGTTTCGACCGCTAAACCTTTCAGGGGAGCATTTGCAACCGTTTGGCACCATTTTTGAGTGAATTCCCGAAAGTCAGATTTTTGATGAAATTGTGACCCCGGGGCTTAGGGATTTTTTCAAAAAAATCTTTTTCTGCCGGTTAAGGTGTCGAGGGCTGATTTCTTTTCCTGTGATAAAAAGACTTCTGTTTCGACCACCAAACGTTTCAGGGGATCATTTTCACCCCTTTGGCACCATTTTTGAGTGAATTTCCGAAAGTCAGATTTTTGATGAAATTGTGACCCCGGGGCTTACGGATTTCTTCAAAAAAAAAAATTCTGCCGGTTAATTTGTTGAGGGCTGATTTCTTGTCATCTGATAAAAAAGCTTTCTGTTTCAACCGCCAAACCTTTCAGGGGAGCATTTGCAACCGTTGGCACCATTTTTGAGTGAATTGCAGAAAGTCAGATTTTTGATGAAATTGTGACCCCGGGGCTTACAGATTTTTCAAAAAACAATTTTTTGCCGGATATGTTGTTGAGGGCTAATTTCTTGTCCTGTGATAAAACGACTTCTGTTTCTATCGTCAAACCTCTTAGGGGATCATTTGCACCCGTTTGGCACCATTTTTGAGTGAATTCCCGAAAGTCAGATTTTTGATGAAATTGTGACCCCGGGGCTTAGGGATTTTTTCAAAAAAAAAAATTCTGCCATTTAGTTGTCGAGGGCTGATTTCTTGTCCTGTGATAAAAAGACTTCTGTTTCGACCGCCAAACGTTTCAGGGGATCATTTGCAACTGTTTGGCACCATTTTTGAGTGAATTGCTGAAAGTCAGATTTTTGATGAAATTGTGACCCCGGGGCTTAGGGATTTTTTTTTTAAAAAAAAAAATTCTGCCATTTAGTTGTCGAGGGCTGATTTCTTGTCCAGTGATAAAAAGCCTTATGTTTCGTCCGCCAAACCATTCACGGGAGCATTTGCACCCGTTTGGCACCATTTCAGAGTGAATTGCCGAAAGTCAGATTTTTGATGAAATTTTGACCCCAGGGCTTACGGATTTTTTTTAAAAAAAAAAAATTGCCAGTTAAGTTGTCGAGGGCTGATTTCTTTTCCTCTGATAAAAAGCCTTCTGTTTCGACCGCCAAACCTTTCAGGGGAACATTTGCAACCGTTGGCACCATTTTTGAGTGAATAGCCGAAAGTCAGATTTTTGATGAAATTGTGACCCCGGGGCTTACGGATTTTTTCAAAAAAAAATTTTCTCCCGGTTAAGTTGTCGAGGGCTCATTTCTTTTCCTGTAATAAAAAAGCTTTCTGTTTTGACCGCCAAACCTTTCAGGGGAGCATTTCCACCCGTTTGGCACCATTTTTGAGTGAATTGCCGAAAGTCAGATTTTTGATGAAATTGTGACCCCGGGGCTTACAGATTTTTTCAAAAAACAATTTTTTGCCGGATATGTTGTCGAGGGCTAATTTCTTGTCCTGTGATAAAAAAGCTTCTGTCTCGACCGCCAAACGTTTAAGGGGAGCATTTCCAACCGTTTGGCATCATTTTTGAGTGAATTGCCGAAAGTCAGATTTTTGATGAAATTGTGACGCCGGGGCTTACGGATTTTTTCAAAAAATATTTTTCTGCCGGTTAAGTTGTCGAGGGCTGATTTCTTGTCCTGTGATAAAAAAGCTTCTGTCTCGACCGCTAAACCTTTCAGGGGAGCATTTGCAACCGTTTGGCACCATTTTTGAGTGAATTGCCGAAAGATAGATTTTTGATGAAATTGTGACACCGGGGCTTACGGATTTTTTCAAAAAAAAAAATTCTGCCGGTTAAGTTGTCGAGGACTGACTTCTTGTCCTGTGATAAAAAGACTTCTGTTTCGACAGCCAAACGTTTAAGGGGAGCATTTCCAATCGTTTGGCACCATTTTTGAGTGAATTGCCGAAAGACAGATTTTTGATGAAATTGTGACGCCGGGGCTTACGGATTTTTTCAAAAAATATTCTTCTGCCGGTTAAGTTGTCGAGGGCTGATTTCTTGTCCTGAGATAAAAAAGCTTCTGTCTCGACCGATAAACCTTTCAGGGGAGCATTTGCACCCGTTTGGAACCATTTTTGAGTGAATTCCCGAAAGTCAGATTTTTGATGAAATTGTGACCCCGGGGCTTAGGGATTTTTTTTTAAAAAAAATTCTCCCGGTTAAGTTGTCGAGGGCTGATTTCTTTTCCTGTAATAAAAAAGCTTTCTGTTTCGACCACCAAACCTTTCATGGGAGCATTTCCACCCATTTGGCACCATTTTTGAGTGAATTGCCGAAAGTCAGATTTTTGATGAAATTGTGACCCCGGGGCTTACGGATTTTTTCAAAAAACAATTTTTTGCCGGATATGTTGTCGAGGGCTAATTTCTTGTCCTGTGATAAAAAGACTTCTGTTTCGACCGCCAAACGTTTAAGGGCAGCATTTCCAACCTTTTGGCACCATTTTTGAGTGAATTGCCGAAAGTCAGATTTTTGATGAAATTGTGACGCCGGGGCTTACGGATTTTTTCAAAAAATATTTTTCTGCTGGTTAAGTTGTCGAGGGCTGATTTCTTGTCCTGTGATAAAAAAGCTTCTGTCTCGACCGCTAAACCTTTCAGCGGAGCATTTGCACCCGTTTGGCACCATTTTTGAGTGAATTGCCGAAAGTCAGATTTTTGATGAAATTGTGACCCCGGGGCTTACGGATTTTTTCAAAAAATAATTTTCTGCCGGTTAAGTTGTCGAGGGCTGATTTCTTGTCCTGTGATAAAAAGCCTTCTGTTTCCACCGCCAAACGTTTCGGGGGAGCATTTGAAACCGTTTGGCACCATTTTTGAGTGAATTGCCGAAAGTCAGATTTTTGATGAAATTGTGACGCCGGGGCTTACGGATTTTTTTTTAAAAAATTTTTTGCCAGTTAAGTTGTCGAGGGCTGATTTCTTTTCCTGTGATAAAAAGCCTTCTGTTTCGACCGCCAAACCTTTCAGGGCAGCATTTGCAACCGTTTGGCACCATTTTTGAGTGAATTTCCGAAAGTCAGATTTTTGATGAAATTGTGACCCCGGGGCTTACGGATTTTTTTTTTAAAAAAAATTCTGCCGGTTAATTTGTTGAGGGCTGATTTCTTGTCATTTAATAAAAAAGCTTTCTGTTTCAACCGCCAAACCTTTCAGGGGAGCATTTGCAACCGTTTGGCACCATTTTTGAGTGAATTGCCGAAAGATAGATTTTTGATGAAATTGTGACCCCGGGGCTTACGGATTTTTTCAAAAAAAAAAATTCTGCCGGTTAAGTTGTCGAGGACTGATTTCTTGTCCTGTGATAAAAAGACTTCTGTTTCGACCGCCAAACCTTTCAGGGGAGCATTTGCACCCGTTTGGCACCATTTTTGAGTGAATTCCCGAAAGTCAGATTTTTGATGAAATTGTGACCCCGGGGCTTAGGGATTTTTTCAAAAAAATCTTTTTCTGCCGGTTAAAGTGTCGAGGGCTGATTTCTTTTCCTGTGATAAAAAGACTTCTGTTTCGACCGCCAAACGTTTCAGGGAATCATTTGCACCCCTTTGGCTCCATTTTTGAGTGAATTGCCGAAAGTCAGATTTTTGATGAAATTGTGACCCCGGGGCTTACGGATTTTTTCAAAAAAAAAAATTCTGCCGGTTAATTTGTTGAGAGTTGATTTCTTGTCATTTGATAAAAAAGCTTTCTGTTTCAACCGCCAAACCTTTCAGGGGAGCATTTGCAACCGTTTGGCACCATTTTTGAGTGAATTGCCGAAAGATAGATTTTTGATGAAATTGTGACACCGGGGCTTACGGATTTTTTCCAAAAATATTTTTTCTGCCGGTTAAGTTGTCGAGGGCTGATTTCTTGTCCTGTGATAAAAAAGCTTCTGTCTCGACCGCTAAACCTTTCAGGGGAGCATTTCCACCCATTTGGCACCATTTTTGAGTGAATTCCCGAAAGTCAGATTTTTGATGAAATTGTGACACCGGGGCTTACGGATTTTTTCAAAAAAAAAAATTCTGCCGGTTAAGTTGTCGAGGACTGATTTCTTGTCCTGTGATAAAAAGACTTCTGTTTCGACAGCCAAACGTTTAAGGGGAGCATTTCCAACCGTTTGGCACCATTTTTGAGTGAATTGCCGAAAGACAGATTTTTGATGAAATTGTGACGCCGGGGCTTACGGATTTTTTCAAAAAATATTCTTCTGCCGGTTAAGTTGTCGAGGGCTGATTTCTTGTCCTGTGATAAAAAAGCTTCTGTCTCGACCGCTAAACCTTTCAGGGGAGCATTTGCACCCGTTTGGCACCATTTTTGAGTGAATTCCCGAAAGTCAGATTTTTGATGAAATTGTGACGCCGGGGCTTACGGATTTTTTCAAAAAATATTCTTCTGCCGGTTAAGTTGTCGAGGGCTGATTTCTTGTCCTGTGATAAAAAAGCTTCTGTCTCGACCGCTAAACCTTTCAGGGGAGCATTTGCACCCGTTTGGCACCATTTTTGAGTGAATTGCCGAAAGTCAGATTTTTGATGAAATTGTGACCCCGGGGCTTACGGATTTTTTCAAAAAACAATTTTTTGCCGGATATGTTGTCGAGGGCTAATTTCTTGTCCTGTGATAAAAAGACTTCTGTTTCGACCGCCAAACGTTTAAGGGGAGCATTTCCAACCGTTTGGCATCATTTTTGATTGAATTGCCGAAAGTCAGATTTTTGATGAAATTGTGACGCCGGGGCTTACGGATTTTTTCAAAAAATATTTTTCTGCCGGTTAAGTTGTCGAGGGCTGATTTCGTGTCCTGTGATAAAAAAGCTTCTGTCTCGACCGCTAAACCTTTCAGGGGAGCATTTGCAACCGTTTGGCACCATTTTTGAGTGAATTCCCGAAAGTCAGATTTTTGATGAAATTGTGACCCCGGGGCTTAGGGATTTTTTCAAAAAAATCTTTTTCTGCCGGTTAAGGTGTCGAGGGCTGATTTCTTTTCCTGTGATAAAAAAGCTTCTGTCTCGACCGCTAAACCTTTCAGGGGAGCATTTGCACCCGTTTGGCACCATTTTTGAGTGAATTGCCGAAAGTCAGATTTTTGATGAAATTGTGACCCCGGGGCTTACGGATTTTTTCAAAAAACAATTTTTTGCCGGATATGTTGTCGAGGGCTAATTTCTTGTCCTGTGATAAAAAGACTTCTGTTTCGACCGCCAAACGTTTAAGGGGAGCATTTCCAACCGTTTGGCATCATTTTTGATTGAATTGCCGAAAGTCAGATTTTTGATGAAATTGTGACGCCGGGGCTTACGGATTTTTTCAAAAAATATTTTTCTGCCGGTTAAGTTGTCGAGGGCTGATTTCGTGTCCTGTGATAAAAAAGCTTCTGTCTCGACCGCTAAACCTTTCAGGGGAGCATTTGCAACCGTTTGGCACCATTTTTGAGTGAATTCCCGAAAGTCAGATTTTTGATGAAATTGTGACCCCGGGGCTTAGGGATTTTTTCAAAAAAATCTTTTTCTGCCGGTTAAGGTGTCGAGGGCTGATTTCTTTTCCTGTGATAAAAAAACTTCTGTTTCGACCACCAAACGTTTCATGGGATCATTTGCACCCCTTTGGCACCATTTTTGAGTGAATTTCCGAAAGTCAGATTTTTGATGAAATTGTGACCCCGGGGCTTACGGATTTTTTCAAAAAAAAAAAATTCTGCCGGTTAATTTGTTGAGGGCTGATTTCGTGTCATCTGATAAAAAAGCTTTCTGTTTCAACCGCCAAACCTTTCAGGGGAGCATTTGCAACCGTTTGGCACCATTTTTGAGTGAGTTGCCGAAAGATAGATTTTTGATGAAATTGTGACACCGGGGCTTACGGATTTTTTCCAAAAATATTTTTTCTGCCGGTTAAGTTGTCGAGGGCTGATTTCTTGTCCTGTGATAAAAAAGCTTCTGTCTCGACCGCTAAAACTTTCAGGGGAGCATTTCCACCCGTTTGGCACCATTTTTGAGTGAATTCCCGAAAGTCAGATTTTTGATGAAATTGTGACCCCGGGGCTTAGAGATTTTTTCAAAAAACAATTTTTTGCCGGATATGTTGTCGAGGGCTAATTTCTTGTCCTGTAATAAAAAGACTTCTGTTTCGACCGCCAAACGTTTAAGGGGAGCATTTCCAACCGTTTGGCATCATTTTTGATTGAATTGCCGAAAGTCAGATTTTTGATGAAATTGTGACGCCGGGGCTTACGGATTTTTTCAAAAAATATTTTTCTGCCGGTTAAGTTGTCGAGGGCTGATTTCTTGTCCTGTGATAAAAAAGCTTCTGTCTCGACCGCTAAACCTTTCAGGGGAGCATTTGCAACCGTTTGGCACCATTTTTGAGTGAATTCCCGAAAGTCAGATTTTTGATGAAATTGTGACCCCGGGGCTTAGGGATTTTTTCAAAAAAATCTTTTTCTGCCGGTTAAGGTGTCAAGGGCTGATTTCTTTTCCTGTGATAAAAAGACTTCTGTTTCGACCACCAAACGTTTCAGGGGATCATTTGCACCCCTTTGGCACCATTTTTGAGTGAATTTCCGAAAGTCAGATTTTTGATGAAATTGTGACCCCGGGGCTTACGGATTTTTTCAAAAAAAAAAATTCTGCCGGTTAATTTGTTGAGGGCTGATTTCTTGTCATCTGATAAAAAAGCTTTCTGTTTCAACCGCCAAACCTTTCAGGGGAGCATTTGCAACCGTTTGGCACCATTTTTGAGTGAATTGCCGAAAGATAGATTTTTGATGAAATTGTGACACCGGGGCTTACGGATTTTTTCAAAAAAAAAAAATTCTGCCGGTTAAGTTGTCGAGGACTGATTTCTTGTCCTGTGATAAAAAGACTTCTGTTTCGACAGCCAAACGTTTAAGGGGAGCATTTCCAACCGTTTGGCACCATTTTTGAGTGAATTGCCGAAAGACAGATTTTTGATGAAATTGTGACGCCGGGGCTTACGGATTTTTTCAAAAAATATTCTTCTGCCGGTTAAGTTGTCGAGGGCTGATTTCTTGTCCTGTGATAAAAAAGCTTCTGTCTCGACCGCTAAACCTTTCAGGGGAGCATTTGCACCCGTTTGGCACCATTTTTGAGTGAATTCCTGAAAGTCAGATTTTTGATGAAATTGTGACCCCGGGGCTTAGGGATTTTTTCAAAAAAAAAATTCTCCCGGTTAAGTTGTCGAGGGCTGATTTCTTTTCCTGTAATAAAAAAGCTTTCTGTTTCGACCGCCAAACGTTTCATGGGAGCATTTCCACCCGTTTGGCACCATTTTTGAGTGAATTGCCGAAAGTCAGATTTTTGATGAAATTGTGACCCCGGGGCTTACGGATTTTTTCAAAAAAATCTTTTTCTGCCGGTTAAGGTGTCGAGGGCTGATTTCTTTTCCTGTGATAAAAAAACTTCTGTTTCGACCACCAAACGTTTCATGGGATCATTTGCACCCCTTTGGCACCATTTTTGAGTGAATTTCCGAAAGTCAGATTTTTGATGAAATTGTGACCCCGGGGCTTACGGATTTTTTCAAAAAAAAAAAATTCTGCCGGTTAATTTGTTGAGGGCTGATTTCTTGTCATCTGATAAAAAAGCTTTCTGTTTCAACCGCCAAACCTTTCAGGGGAGCATTTGCAACCGTTTGGCACCATTTTTGAGTGAATTGCCGAAAGATAGATTTTTGATGAAATTGTGACACCGGGGCTTACGGATTTTTTCCAAAAATATTTTTTCTGCCGGTTAAGTTGTCGAGGGCTGATTTCTTGTCCTGTGATAAAAAAGCTTCTGTCTCGACCGCTAAAACTTTCAGGGGAGCATTTCCACCCGTTTGGCACCATTTTTGAGTGAATTCCCGAAAGTCAGATTTTTGATGAAATTGTGACCCCGGGGCTTAGGGATTTTTTCAAAAAACAATTTTTTGCCGGATATGTTGTCGAGGGCTAATTTCTTGTCCTGTGATAAAAAGACTTCTGTTTCGACCGCCAAACGTTTAAGGGGAGCATTTCCAACCGTTTGGCATCATTTTTGATTGAATTGCCGAAAGTCAGATTTTTGATGAAATTGTGACGCCGGGGCTTACGGATTTTTTCAAAAAATATTTTTCTGCCGGTTAGGTTGTCGAGGGCTGATTTCTTGTCCTGTGATAAAAAAGCTTCTGTCTCGACCGCTAAACCTTTCAGGGGAGCATTTGCAACCGTTTGGCACCATTTTTGAGTGAATTCCCGAAAGTCAGATTTTTGATGAAATTGTGACCCCGGGGCTTAGGGATTTTTTCAAAAAAATCATTTTCTGCCGGTTAAGGTGTCAAGGGCTGATTTCTTTTCCTGTGATAAAAAGACTTCTGTTTCGACCACCAAACGTTTCAGGGGATCATTTGCACCCCTTTGGCACCATTTTTGAGTGAATTTCCGAAAGTCAGATTTTTGATGAAATTGTGACCCCGGGGCTTACGGATTTTTTCAAAAAAAAAAATTCTGCCGGTTAATTTGTTGAGGGCTGATTTCTTGTCATCTGATAAAAAAGCTTTCTGTTTCAACCGCCAAACCTTTCAGGGGAGCATTTTCACCCGTTTGGCACCATTTTTGAGTGAATTGCCGAAAGTCAGATTTTTGATGAAATTGTGACCCCGGGGCTTACGGATTTTTTCAAAAAACAATTTTTTGCCGGATATGTTGTCGAGGGCTAATTACTTGTCCTGTGATAAAAAGACTTCTGTTTCGACCGCCAAACGTTTAAGGGGAGCATTTCCAACCGTTTGGCACCATTTTTGAGTGAATTGCCGAAAGTCAGATTTTTGATGAAATTGTGACGCCGGGGCTTACGGATTTTTTCAAAAAATATTTTTCTGCTGGTTAAGTTGTCGAGGGCTGATTTCTTGTCCTGTGATAAAAAAGCTTCTGTCTCGACCGCTAAACCTTTCAGGGGAGCATTTGCACCCGTTTGGCACCATTTTTGAGTGAATTGCCGAAAGTCAGATTTTTGATGAAATTGTGACGCCGGGGCTTACGGATTTTTTTAAAAAAAATTTTTTGCCAGTTAAGTTGTCGAGGGCTGATTTCTTTTCCTGTGATAAAAAGCCTTCTGTTTCGACCGCCAAACCTTTCAGGGGAGCATTTGCAACCGTTTGGCACCATTTTTGAGTGAATTTCCGAAAATCAGATTTTTGATGAAATTGTGACCCCGGGGCTTACGGATTTTTTTTTTAAAAAAAATTCTGCCGGTTAATTTGTTGAGGGCTGATTTCTTGTCATCTGATAAAAAAGCTTTCTGTTTCAACCGCCAAACCTTTCAGGAGAGCATTTGCAACCGTTTGGCACCATTTTTGAGTGAATTGCCGAAAGATAGATTTTTGATGAAATTGTGACCCCGGGGCTTACGGATTTTTTCAAAAAAAAAAATTCTGCCGGTTAAGTTGTCGAGGGCTGATTTCTTGTCCTGTGATAAAAAGACTTCTGTTTCGACCGCCAAACGTTTAAGGGGAGCATTTCCAACCGTTTGGCACCATTTTTGAGTGAATTGCCGAAAGTCAGATTTTTGATGAAATTGTGACCCGGGGGCTTACGGATTTTTTCAAAAAAAAAAAATCTGCCGGTTAATTTGTTGAGGGCTGATTTCTTGTCATCTGATAAAAAAGCTTTCTGTTTCAACCGCCAAACCTTTCAGGGGAGCATTTGCAACCGTTTGGCACCATTTTTGAGTGAATTTACGAAAGTCAGATTTTTGATGAAATTGTGACCCCGGGGCTTACGGATTTTTTTTTAAAAAAAAATTCTGCCGGTTAAGTTGTCGAGGGCTGATTTCTTGTCCTGTGATAAAAAGACTTCTGTTTCGACCGCCAAACGTTTAAGGGGAGCATTTCCAACCGTTTGGCACCATTTTTGAGTGAATTGCCGAAAGTCAGATTTTTGATGAAATTGTGACACCGGGGCTTACGGATTTTTTCAAAAAATATTCTTCTGCCGGTTAAGTTGTCGAGGGCTGATTTCTTGTCCTGTGATAAAAAAGCTTCTGTCTCGACCGCTAAACCTTTCAGGGGAGCACTTGCACTCGTTTGGCACCATTTTTGAGTGAATTGCCGAAAGTCAGATTTTTGATGAAATTGTGACCCCGGGGCTTAGGGATTTTTTCAAAAGAAAAATTTCTGCCGGTTAAGTTGTCGAGGGCTGATTTCTTGTCCTGTGATAAAAAGCCTTCTGTTTCGACCGCCAAACGTTTCGGGGGAGCATTTGAAACCGTTTGGCACCATTTTTGAGTGAATTGCTGAAAGTCAGATTTTTAATGAAATTGTGACGCCGGGGCTTACGGATTTTTTTTTTTTTAAAAATCTGCCGGTTAAGATGTCGGGGGCTGATTTCTTGTCATGTGATAAAAAAACTTCTTTTTCGACTGCTAAACCATTCTGGGGAGCATTTGCACCCGTTTGGCACCATTTTTGAGTGAATTGCCGAAAGTCAGATTTTTGATGAAATTGTGACCCCGGGGCTTAGGGATTTTTTCAAAAAAAAATTTCTCCCGGTTAAGTTGTCGAGGGCTGATTTCTTTTCCTGTAATAAAAAATCTTTCTGTTTCGACCGCCAAACCTTTCATGGGAGCATTTCCACCCGTTTGGCACCATTTTTGAGTGAATTTCCGAAAGTCAGATTTTTGATGAAATTGTGACCCCGGGGCTTACGGATTTTTTTTTTAAAAAAAATTCTGCCGGTTAATTTGTTGAGGGCTGATTTCTTGTCATCTGATAAAAAAGCTTTCTGTTTCAACCGCCAAACCTTTCAGGAGAGCATTTGCAACCGTTTGGCACCATTTTTGAGTGAATTGCCGAAAGATAGATTTTTGATGAAATTGTGACGCCGGGGCTTACGGATTTTTTCAAAAAAAAAAATTCTGCCGGTTAAGTTGTCGAGGGCTGATTTCTTGTCCTGTGATAAAAAGACTTCTGTTTCGACCGCCAAACGTTTAAGGGGAGCATTTCCAACCGTTTGGCACCATTTTTGAGTGAATTGCCGAAAGTCAGATTTTTGATGAAATTGTGACCCGGGGGCTTACGGATTTTTTCAAAAAAAAAAAATCTGCCGGTTAATTTGTTGAGGGCTGATTTCTTGTCATCTGATAAAAAAGCTTTCTGTTTCAACCGCCAAACCTTTCAGGGGAGCATTTGCAACCGTTTGGCACCATTTTTGAGTGAATTTACGAAAGTCAGATTTTTGATGAAATTGTGACCCCGGGGCTTACGGATTTTTTTTTAAAAAAAAATTCTGCCGGTTAAGTTGTCGAGGGCTGATTTCTTGTCCTGTGATAAAAAGACTTCTGTTTCGACCGCCAAACGTTTAAGGGGAGCATTTCCAACCGTTTGGCACCATTTTTGAGTGAATTGCCGAAAGTCAGATTTTTGATGAAATTGTGACACCGGGGCTTACGGATTTTTTCAAAAAAAAAAAATTCTGCCGGTTAAGTTGTCGAGGGCTGATTTCTTGTCCTGTGATAAAAAGACTTCTGTTTCGACCTCCAAACGTTTAAGGGGAGCATTTCCAACCGTTTGGCACCATTTTTGAGTGAATTGCCGAAAGTCAGATTTTTGATGAAATTGTGGCGCCGGGGCTTACGGATTTTTTCAAAAAATATTCTTCTGCCGGTTAAGTTGTCGAGGGCTGATTTCTTGTCCTGTGATAAAAAAGCTTCTGTCTCGACCGCTAAACCTTTCAGGGGAGCACTTGCACTCGTTTGGCACCATTTTTGAGTGAATTGCCGAAAGTCAGATTTTTGATGAAATTGTGACCCCGGGGCTTAGGGATTTTTTCAAAAGAAAAATTTCTGCCGGTTAAGTTGTCGAGGGCTGATTTCTTGTCCTGTGATAAAAAGCCTTCTGTTTCGACCGCCAAACGTTTCGGGGGAGCATTTGAAACCGTTTGGCACCATTTTTGAGTGAATTGCTGAAAGTCAGATTTTTAATGAAATTGTGACGCCGGGGCTTACGGATTTTTTTTTTTTTAAAAATCTGCCGGTTAAGATGTCGGGGGCTGATTTCTTGTCATGTGATAAAAAAACTTCTTTTTCGACTGCTAAACCATTCAGGGGAGCATTTGCACCCGTTTGGCACCATTTTTGAGTGAATTGCCGAAAGTCAGATTTTTGATGAAATTGTGACCCCGGGGCTTAGGGATTTTTTCAAAAAAAAAATTCTCCCGGTTAAGTTGTCGAGGGCTGATTTCTTTTCCTGTAATAAAAAATCTTTCTGTTTCGACCGCCAAACCTTTCATGGGAGCATTTCCACCCGTTTGGCACCATTTTTGAGTGAATTGCCGAAAGTCAGATTTTTGATGAAATTGTGACCCCGGGGCTTACGGATTTTTTCAAAAAACAATTTTTTGCCGGATATGTTGTCGAGGGCTAATTTCTTGTCCTGTGATAAAAAGACTTCTGTTTCGACCGCCAAACGTTTAAGGGGAGCATTTCCAACCGTTTGGCACCATTTTTGAGTGAATTACCGAAAGTCAGATTTTTGATGAAATTGTGACGCCGGGGCTTACGGATTTTTTCAAAAAATATTTTTCTGCTGGTTAAGTTGTCGAGGGCTGATTTCTTGTCCTGTGATAAAACGACTTCTGTTTCTATCGTCAAACCTCTCAGGGGATCATTTGCACCCGTTTGGCACCATTTTTGAGTGAATTGCCGAAAGTCAGATTTTTGATGAAATTGTGACACCGGGGCTTAGGGATTTTTTCAAAAAAAAAAAAATTCTGCCATTTAGTTGTCGAGGGCTGATTTCTTGTCCTGTGATGAAAAGCCTTCTGTTTTGTCCACCAACCATTCACAGGAGCATTTGCACCCGTTTGGCACCATTTCAGAGTGAATTGCCGAAAGTCAGATTTTTGATGAAACTGTGACCCCAGGGCTTACGGTTTTTTTTTTTTTTATAAAAAATTGCCAGTTAAGTTGTCGAGGGCTGATTTCTTTTCCTCTGATAAAAAGCCTTCTTTTTCGACCGCCAAACCTTTCAGGTGAACATTTGCAACCGTTGGCACCATTTTTCAGTGAATAGCCGAAAGTCAGATTTTTGATGAAATTGTGACCCCGGGGCTTACAGATTTTTTCAAAAAAAAATTTTTTGCCGCATAAGTTGTCGAGGGCTGATTTCTTTTCCTGTGATAAAAAGCCTTCAGTTTTGATCGCCAAACATTTCAGGGGAGCATTTGCACCCGTTTGGCACCATTTTTGAGTGAATTCCCGAAAGTCAGATTTTTGATGAAATTGTGACCCCGGGGCTTAGGGATTTTTTCAAAAAAAAAATTCTCCCGGTTAAGTTGTCGAGGGCTGATTTCTTTTCCTGTAATAAAAAAGCTTTCTGTTTCGACCGCCAAACCTTTCATGGGAGCATTTCCACCCGTTTGGCACCATTTTTGAGTGAATTGCCGAAAGTCAGATTTTTGATGAAATTGTGACCCCGGGGCTTACAGATTTTTCAAAAAACAATTTTTTGCCGGATATGTTGTGGAGGGCTAATTTCTTGTCCTGTGATAAAACGACTTCTGTTTCTATCGTCAAACCTCTCAGGGGATCATTTGCACCCGTTTCGCACCATTTTTGAGTGAATTGCCGAAAGTCAGATTTTTGATGAAATTGTGACACCGGGGCTTAGGGATTTTTTCAAAAAAAAAAAATTCTGCCATTTAGTTGTCGAGGGCTGATTTCTTGTCCTGTGATGAAAAGCCTTCTGTTTTGTCCAACAACCATTCACAGGAGCATTTGCACCCGTTTGGCACCATTTCAGAGTGAATTGCCGAAAGTCAGATTTTTGATGAAACTGTGACCCCAGGGCTTACGGTTTTTTTTTTTTTTTTTTAAATTGCCAGTTAAGTTGTCGAGGGCTGATTTCTTTTCCTCTGATAAAAAGCCTTCTGTTTCGACCGCCAAACCTTTCAGGTGAACATTTGCAACCGTTGGCACCATTTTTGAGTGAATAGCCGAAAGTCAGATTTTTGATGAAATTGTGACCCCGGGGCTTACAGATTTTTTCAAAAAAAATTTTTTTGCCGCATAAGTTGTCGAGGGCTGATTTCTTTTCCTGTGATAAAAAGCCTTCAGTTTTGATCGCCAAACATTTCAGGGGAGCATTTCCACCCGTTTGGCACCATTTTTGAGTGAATTTCCGAAAGTCAGATGTTTGATGAAATTGTGACCCCGGGGGTTACGAATTTTTTCAAAAAATATTCTTCTGCCGGTTAAGTTGTCGAGGGCTGATTTCTTGTCCTGTGATAAAAAGCCTTTTGTTTCGACCGCCAAACCTTTCAGGGGAGCATTTGCACCCGTTTGGCACCATTTTTGAGTGAATTGCCAAAAGTCAGATTTTTGATGAAATTGTGACCCCGGGGCTTAGGGATTTTTTCAAAAAAATCTTTTTCTGCCGGTTAAGTTGTCGAGGGCTGATTTCTTGTCCTGTGATAAAAAGCCTTCTGTTTCGACCGCCAAACGTTTCGGGGGAGCATTTGAAACCGTTTGGCACCATTTTTGAGTGAATTGCTGAAAGTCAGATTTTTAATGAAATTGTGACGCCGGGGCTTACGGATTTTTTTTTTTAAAAAAATCTGCCGGTTAAGATGTCGGGGGCTGATTTCTTGTCATGTGATAAAAAAACTTCTTTTTCGACTGCTAAACCATTCAGGGGAGCATTTGCACCCGTTTGGCACCATTTTTGAGTGAATTGCCGAAATTCAGATTTTTGATGAAATTGTGACCCCGGGGATTAGGGATTTTTTCAAAAAAAAAATTCTCCCGGTTAAGTTGTTGAGGGCTGATTTCTTTTCCTGTAATAAAAAATCTTTCTGTTTCGACCGCCAAACCTTTCATGGGAGCATTTCCACCCGTTTGGCACCATTTTTGAGAGAATTGCCGAAAGTCAGATTTTTGATGAAATTGTGACCCCGGGGCTTACAGATTTTTCAAAAAACAATTTTTTGCCAGATATGTTGTGGAGGGCTAATTTCTTGTCCTGTGATAAAACGACTTCTGTTTCTATCGTCAAACCTCTCAGGGGATCATTTGCACCCGTTTGGCACCATTTTTGAGTGAATTGCCGAAAGTCAGATTTTTGATGAAATTGTGACACCGGGGCTTAGGGATTTTTTCAAAAAAAAAAAATTCTGCCATTTAGTTGTCGAGGGCTGATTTCTTGTCCTGTGATGAAAAGCCTTCTGTTTTGTCCACCAACCATTCACAGGAGCATTTGCACCCGTTTGGCACCATTTCAGAGTGAATTGCCGAAAGTCAGATTTTTGATGAAACTGTGACCCCAGGGCTTACGGTTTTTTTTTTTTTTTATAAAAAATTGCCAGTTAAGTTGTCGAGGGCTGATTTCTTTTCCTCTGATAAAAAGCCTTCTGTTTCGACCGCCAAACCTTTCAGGTGAACATTTGCAACCGTTGGCACCATTTTTCAGTGAATAGCCGAAAGTCAGATTTTTGATGAAATTGTGACCCCGGGGCTTACAGATTTTTTCAAAAAAAAATTTTTTGCCGCATAAGTTGTCGAGGGCTGATTTCTTTTCCTGTGATAAAAAGCCTTCAGTTTTGATCGCCAAACATTTCAGGGGAGCATTTGCACCCGTTTGGCACCATTTTTGAGTGAATTCCCGAAAGTCAGATTTTTGATGAAATTGTGACCCCGGGGCTTAGGGATTTTTTCAAAAAAAAAATTCTCCCGGTTAAGTTGTCGAGGGCTGATTTCTTTTCCTGTAATAAAAAGGCTTTCTGTTTCGACCGCCAAACCTTTCATGGGAGCATTTCCACCCGTTTGGCACCATTTTTGAGTGAATTGCCGAAAGTCAGATTTTTGATGAAATTGTGACCCCGGGGCTTACGGATTTTTTCAAAAAACAATTTTTTGCCGGATATGTTGTCGAGGGCTAATTTCTTGTCCTGTGATAAAAAGACTTCTGTTTCGACCGCCAAACGTTTAAGGGGAGCATTTCCAACCGTTTGGCACCATTTTTGAGTGAATTACCGAAAGTCAGATTTTTGATGAAATTGTGACGCCGGGGCTTACGGATTTTTTCAAAAAATATTTTTCTGCTGGTTAAGTTGTCGAGGGCTGATTTCTTGTCCTGTGATAAAAAAGCTTCTGTCTCGACCGCTAAACCTTTCAGGGGAGCATTTGCACCCGTTTGGCACCATTTTTGAGTGAATTGCCGAAAGTCAGATTTTTGATGAAATTGTGACCCCGGGGCTTACGGATTTTTTCAAAAAATAATTTTCTGCCGGTTAAGTTGTCGAGGGCTGATTTCTTGTCCTGTGATAAAAAGCCTTCTGTTTCGACCGCCAAACGTTTCGGGGGAGCATTTGAAACCGTTTGGCACCATTTTTGAGTGAATTGCCGAAAGATAGATTTTTGATGAAATTGTGACCCCGGGGCTTACGGATTTTTTCAAAAAAAAAAATTCTGCCGGTTAAGTTGTCGAGGGCTGATTTCTTGTCCTGTGATAAAAAGACTTCTGTTTCGACCGCCAAACGTTTAAGGGGAGCATTTCCAACCGTTTGGCACCATTTTTGAGTGAATTGCCGAAAGTCAGATTTTTGATGAAATTGTGACCCGGGGGCTTACGGATTTTTTCAAAAAAAAATAATCTGCCGGTTAATTTGTTGAGGGCTGATTTCTTGTCATCTGATAAAAAAGCTTTCTGTTTCAACCGCCAAACCTTTCAGGGGAGCATTTGCAACCGTTTGGCACCATTTTTGAGTGAATTCCCGAAAGTCAGATTTTTGATGAAATTGTGACCCCGGGGCTTACGGATTTTTTTTTAAAAAAAAATTCTGCCGGTTAAGTTGTCGAGGGCTGATTTCTTGTCCTGTGATAAAAAGACTTCTGTTTCGACCGCCAAACGTTTAAGGGGAGCATTTCCAACCGTTTGGCACCATTTTTGAGTGAATTGCCGAAAGTCAGATTTTTGATGAAATTGTGACACCGGGGCTTACGGATTTTTTCAAAAAAAAAAATTCTGCCGGTTAAGTTGTCGAGGGCTGATTTCTTGTCCTGTGATAAAAAGACTTCTGTTTCGACCTCCAAACGTTTAAGGGGAGCATTTCCAACCGTTTGGCACCATTTTTGAGTGAATTGCCGAAAGTCAGATTTTTGATGAAATTGTGTCGCCGGGGCTTACGGATTTTTTCAAAAAATATTCTTCTGCCGGTTAAGTTGTCGAGGGCTGATTTCTTGTCCTGTGATAAAAAAGCTTCTGTCTCGACCGCTAAACCTTTCAGGGGAGCACTTGCACTCGTTTGGCACCATTTTTCAGTGAATTGCCGAAAGTCAGATTTTTGATGAAATTGTGACCCCGGGGCTTAGGGATTTTTTCAAAAGAAAAATTTCTGCCGGTTAAGTTGTCGAGGGCTGATTTCTTGTCCTGTGATAAAAAGCCTTCTGTTTCGACCGCCAAACGTTTCGGGGGAGCATTTGAAACCGTTTGGCACCATTTTTGAGTGAATTGCTGAAAGTCAGATTTTTAATGAAATTGTGACGCCGGGGCTTACGGATTTTTTTTTAAAAAAAATCTGCCGGTTAAGATGTCGGGGGCTGATTTCTTGTCATGTGATAAAAAAACTTCTTTTTCGACTGCTAAACCATTCAGGGGAGCATTTGCACCCGTTTGGCACCATTTTTGAGTGAATTGCCGAAAGTCAGATTTTTGATGAAATTGTGACCCCGGGGCTTAGGGATTTTTTCAAAAAAAAAATTCTCCCGGTTAAGTTGTTGAGGGCTGATTTCTTTTCCTGTAATAAAAAATCTTTCTGTTTCGACCGCCAAACCTTTCATGGGAGCATTTCCACCCGTTTGGCACCATTTTTGAATGAATTGCCGAAAGTCAGATTTTTGATGAAATTGTGACCCCGGGGCTTACAGATTTTTCAAAAAACAATTTTTTGCCGGATATGTTGTGGAGGGCTAATTTCTTGTCCTGTGATAAAACGACTTCTGTTTCTATCGTCAAACCTCTCAGGGGATCATTTGCACCCGTTTGGCACCATTTTTGAGTGAATTGCCGAAAGTCAGATTTTTGATGAAATTGTGACACCGGGGCTTAGGGATTTTTTCAAAAAAAAAAAATTCTGCCATTTAGTTGTCGAGGGCTGATTTCTTGTCCTGTGATGAAAAGCCTTCTGTTTTGTCCACCAACCATTCACAGGAGCATTTGCACCCGTTTGGCACCATTTCAGAGTGAATTGCCGAAAGTCAGATTTTTGATGAAACTGTGACCCCAGGGCTTACGGTTTTTTTTTGTTTTTTTTAAATTGCCAGTTAAGTTGTCGAGGGCTGATTTCTTTTCCTCTGATAAAAAGCCTTCTGTTTCGACCGCCAAACCTTTCAGGTGAACATTTGCAACCGTTGGCACCATTTTTGAGTGAATAGCCGAAAGTCAGATTTTTGATGAAATTGTGACCCCGGGGCTTACAGATTTTTTCAAAAAAAATTTTTTTGCCGCATAAGTTGTCGAGGGCTGATTTCTTTTCCTGTGATAAAAAGCCTTCAGTTTTGATCGCCAAACATTTCAGGGGAGCATTTCCACCCGTTTGGCACCATTTTTGAGTGAATTTCCGAAAGTCAGATGTTTGATGAAATTGTGACCCCGGGGGTTACGAATTTTTTCAAAAAATATTTTTCTGCCGGTTAAGTTGTCGAGGGCTGATTTCTTGTCCTGTGATAAAATGCCTTTTGTTTCGACCGCCAAACCTTTCAGGGGAGCATTTGCACCCGTTTGGCACCATTTTTGAGTGAATTGCCAAAAGTCAGATTTTTGATGAAATTGTGACCCCGGGGCTTAGGGATTTTTTCAAAAAAATTTTTTCTGCCGGTTAAGGTGTCGAGGGCTGATTTCTTTTCTTGTGATAAAAAGACTTCTGTTTCGAACGCCAAACGTTTCAGGGGATCATTTGCACCCCTTTGGCACCATTTTTGAGTGAATTGCCGAAAGTTAGATTTTTGATGAAATTGTGACCCTTACAGATTTTTTCAAAAAAAAAATTTTTGCCGCACAAGTTGTCGAGGGCTGATTTCTTTTCCTGTGATAAAAAGCCTTCGGTTTCTACCGTCAAACCTCTCATGGGATCATTTGCACCCGTTTGGCAACATTTTTGAGTGAATTGCCGAAAGTCAGATTTTTGATGAAATTGTGACCCCGGGGCTTACGGATTTTTTGGAAAAAAAAATTCTGCCGGTTAAGGTGTCGAGGGCTGATTTCTTTTCCTGTGATAAAAAGCCTTCAGTTTTGATCGCCAAACATTTCAGGGGAGCATTTCCACCCGTTTTGGCACCATTTTTGAGTGAATTTCCGAAAGTCAGATTTTTGATGAAATTGTGACCCCGGGGGTTACGAATTTTTTCAAAAAATATTTTTCTGCCGATTAAGTTGTCGAGGGCTGATTTCTTGTCCTGTGATAAAAAGCCTTTTGTTTCGACCGCCAAACCATTCAGGGGAGCATTTGCACCCGTTTGGCACCATTTTTGAGTGAATTGACAAAAGTCAGATTTTTGATGAAATTGTGACCCCGGGGCTTATGGATTTTTTCAAAAAAAAAATTTTTGCCGCATAAGTTGTCGAGGGCTGATTTCTTTTCCTGTGATAAAAAGCCTTCGGTTTCTCCCGTCAAACCTCTCATGGGATCATTTGCACCCGTTTGGCAACATTTTTGAGTGAATTGCCGAAAGTCAGATTTTTGATGAAATTGTGACCCCGGGGCTTAGGGATTTTTTCCAAAAAAAATTTTTGTCGGTTAAGTTGTCGATGGCTGATTTCTTGTCCTGTGATAAAAAGCCTTCTGTTTCGACAGCAAAACCTTTCAGGGGAGCATTTGCAACCGTTGGCACCATTTTTGAGTGAATTGCAGAAAGTCAGATTTTTGATGAAATTGTGACCCCGGGGCTTACACATTTTTTCAAAAAACAATTTCTTGCCGGATATGTTGTCGAGGGCTAATTTCTTGTCCTGTGATAAAAGGACTTCTGTTTCGACCGCCAAACGTTTAAGGGGAGCATTTCCAACCGTTTGGCACCATTTTTGAGTGAATTGCCGAAAGTCAGATTTTTGATGAAATTGTGACGCCGGGGCTTACGGATTTTTTCAAAAAATATTTTTCTGCCGGTTAAGTTGTCGAGGGCTGATTTCTTGTCCTGTGATAAAAAAGCTTCTGTCTCGACCGCTAAACCTTTCAGCGGAGCATTTGCACCCGTTTGGCACCATTTTTGAGTGAATTCCCGAAAGTCAGATTTTTGATGAAATTGTGACCCCGGGGCTTACGGATTTTTTCAAAAAAAAATTTTCTGCCGGTTAAGTTGTCGAGGGCTGATTTCTTGTCCTGTGATAAAAAGCCTTTTGTTTCGACCGCCAAACCTTTCAGGGGAGCATTTGCACCCGTTTGGCACCATTTTTGAGTGAATTGCCAAAAGTCAGATTTTTGATGAAATTGTGACCCCGGGGCTTAGGGATTTTTTCAAAAAAATCTTTTTCTGCCGGTTAAGGTGTCGAGGGCTGATTTCTTTTCTTGTGATAAAAAGACTTCTGTTTCGAACGCCAAACGTTTCAGGGGATCATTTGCACCCCTTTGGCACCATTTTTGAGTGAATTGCAGAAAGTCAGATTTTTGATGAAATTGTGAAATTGCTTACGGATTTTTTCAAAAAATATTTTTCTGCCGGTTAAGTTGTCGAGGGCTGATTTCTTGTCCTGTGATAAAAAGCCTTCTGTTTCGACCGCCAAACGTTTCGGGGGAGCATTTGAAACCGTTTGGCACCATTTTTGAGTGAATTGCTGAAAGTCAGATTTTTCATGAAATTGTGACGCCGGGGCTTACGGATTTTTTTAAAAAAAATTTTTTGCCAGTTAAGTTGTCGAGGGCTGATTTCTTTTCCTGTGATAAAAAGCCTTCTGTTTCGACCGCCAAACCTTTCAGGGGAGCATTTGCAACCGTTTGGCACCATTTTTGAGTGAATTTCCGAAAGTCAGATTTTTGATGAAATTGTGTCGCCGGGGCTTACGGATTTTTTCAAAAAAAAATAATCTGCCGGTTAATTTGTTGAGGGCTGATTTCTTGTCATCTGATAAAAAAGCTTTCTGTTTCAACCGCCAAACCTTTCAGGGGAGCATTTGCAACCGTTTGGCACCATTTTTCAGTGAATTTCCGAAAGTCAGATTTTTGATGAAATTGTGACCCCGGGGCTTACGGATTTTTTTTTTAAAAAAAATTCTGCCGGTTAAGTTGTCGAGGGCTGATTTCTTGTCCTGTGATAAAAAGACTTCTGTTTCGACCGCCAAACGTTTAAGGGGAACATTTCCAACCGTTTGGCACCATTTTTGAGTGAATTGCCGAAAGTCAGATTTTTGATGAAATTGTGACCCCGGGGCTTAGGGATTTTTTCAAAAGAAAAATTTCTGCCGGTTAAGTTGTCGAGGGCTGATTTCTTGTCCTGTGATAAAAAGCCTTCTGTTTCGACCGCCAAACGTTTCGGGGGAGCATTTGAAACCGTTTGGCACCATTTTTGAGTGAATTGCTGAAAGTCAGATTTTTAATGAAATTGTGACGCCGGGGCTTACGGATTTTTTTTTTAAAAAAAAATCTGCCGGTTAAGATGTCGGGGGCTGATTTCTTGTCATGTGATAAAAAAACTTCTTTTTCGACTGCTAAACCATTCAGGGGAGCATTTGCACCCGTTTGGCACCATTTTTGAGTGAATTGCCGAAAGTCAGATTTTTGATGAAATTGTGACCCCGGGGCTTAGGGATTTTTTCAAAAAAAAAATTCTCCCGGTTAAGTTGTTGAGGGCTGATTTCTTTTCCTGTAATAAAAAATCTTTCTGTTTCGACCGCCAAACCTTTCATGGGAGCATTTCCACCCGTTTGGCACCATTTTTGAGTGAATTGCCGAAAGTCAGATTTTTGATGAAATTGTGACCCCGGGGCTTACAGATTTTTCAAAAAACAATTTTTTGCCGGATATGTTGTGGAGGGCTAATTTCTTGTCCTGTGATAAAACGACTTCTGTTTCTATCGTCAAACCTCTCAGGGGATCATTTGCACCCGTTTGGCACCATTTTTGAGTGAATTGCCGAAAGTCAGATTTTTGATGAAATTGTGACACCGGGGCTTAGGGATTTTTTCAAAAAAAAAAAATTCTGCCATTTAGTTGTCGAGGGCTGATTTCTTGTCCTGTGATGAAAAGCCTTCTGTTTTGTCCACCAACCATTCACAGGAGCATTTGCACCCGTTTGGCACCATTTCAGAGTGAATTGCCGAAAGTCAGATTTTTGATGAAACTGTGACCCCAGGGCTTACGGTTTTTTTTTTTTTTATAAAAAATTGCCAGTTAAGTTGTCGAGGGCTGATTTCTTTTCCTCTGATAAAAAGCCTTCTGTTTCGACCGCCAAACCTTTCAGGTGAACATTTGCAACCGTTGGCACCATTTTTCAGGGAATAGCCGAAAGTCAGATTTTTGATGAAATTGTGACCCCGGGGCTTACAGATTTTTTCAAAAAAAATTTTTTTGCCGCATAAGTTGTCGAGGGCTGATTTCTTTTCCTGTGATAAAAAGCCTTCAGTTTTGATCGCCAAACATTTCAGGGGAGCATTTGCACCCGTTTGGCACCATTTTTGAGTGAATTCCCGAAAGTCAGATTTTTGATGAAATTGTGACCCCGGGGCTTAGGGATTTTTTCCAAAAATAATTCTCCCGGTTAAGTTGTCGAGGGCTGATTTCTTTTCCTGTAATAAAAAAGCTTTCTGTTTCGACCGCCAAACCTTTCATGGGAGCATTTCCACCCGTTTGGCACCATTTTTGAGTGAATTGCCGAAAGTCAGATTTTTGATGAAATTGTGACGCCGGGGCTTACGGATTTTTTCAAAAAACAATTTTTTGCCGGATATGTTGTCGAGGGCTAATTTCTTGTCCTGTGATAAAAAGACTTCTGTTTCGACCGCCAAACGTTTAAGGGGAGCATTTCCAACCGTTTGGCACCATTTTTGAGTGAATTACCGAAAGTCAGATTTTTGATGAAATTGTGACGCCGGGGCTTACGGATTTTTTCAAAAAATATTTTTCTGCTGGTTAAGTTGTCGAGGGCTGATTTCTTGTCCTGTGATAAAAAAGCTTCTGTCTCGACCGCTAAACCTTTCAGGGGAGCATTTGCACCCGTTTGGCACCATTTTTGAGTGAATTGCCGAAAGTCAGATTTTTGATGAAATTGTGACCCCGGGGCTTACGGATTTTTTCAAAAAATAATTTTCTGCCGGTTAAGTTGTCGAGGGCTGATTTCTTGTCCTGTGATAAAAAGCCTTCTGTTTCGACCGCCAAACGTTTCGGGGGAGCATTTGAAACCGTTTGGCACCATTTTTGAGTGAATTGCCGAAAGTCAGATTTTTGATGAAATTGTGACGCCGGGGCTTACGGATTTTTTTTTAAAAAAATTTTTGCCAGTTAAGTTGTCGAGGGCTGATTTCTTTTCCTGTGATAAAAAGCCTTCTGTTTCGACCGCCAAACCTTTCAGGGGAGCATTTGCAACCGTTTGGCACCATTTTTGAGTGAATTTCCGAAAGTCAGATTTTTGATGAAATTGTGACCCCGGGGCTTACGGATTTTTTTTTTTTAAAAAATTCTGCCGGTTAAGTTGTCGAGGGCTGATTTCTTGTCCTGTGATAAAAAGACTTCTGTTTCGACCGCCAAACGTTTAAGGGGAGCATTTCCAACCGTTTGGCACCATTTTTGAGTGAATTGCCGAAAGTCAGATTTTTGATGAAATTGTGACCCCGGGGCTTAGGGATTTTTTCAAAAGAAAAATTTCTGCCGGTTAAGTTGTCGAGGGCTGATTTCTTGTCCTGTGATAAAAAGCCTTCTGTTTCGACCGCCAAACGTTTCGGGGGAGCATTTGAAACCGTTTGGCACCATTTTTGAGTGAATTGCTGAAAGTCAGATTTTTAATGAAATTGTGACGCCGGGGCTTACGGATTTTTTTTTAAAAAAAAATCTGCCGGTTAAGATGTCGGGGGCTGATTTCTTGTCATGTGATAAAAAAACTTCTTTTTCGACTGCTAAACCATTCAGGGGAGCATTTGCACCCGTTTGGCACCATTTTTGAGTGAATTGCCGAAAGTCAGATTTTTGATGAAATTGTGACCCCGGGGCTTAGGGATTTTTTCAAAAAAAAAATTCTCCCGGTTAAGTTGTTGAGGGCTGATTTCTTTTCCTGTAATAAAAAATCTTTCTGTTTCGACCGCCAAACCTTTCATGGGAGCATTTCCACCCGTTTGGCACCATTTTTGAGTGAATTGCCGAAAGTCAGATTTTTGATGAAATTGTGACCCCGGGGCTTACAGATTTTTCAAAAAACAATTTTTTGCCGGATATGTTGTGGAGGGCTAATTTCTTGTCCTGTGATAAAACGACTTCTGTTTCTATCGTCAAACCTCTCAGGGGATCATTTGCACCCGTTTGGCACCATTTTTGAGTGAATTGCCGAAAGTCAGATTTTTGATGAAATTGTGACACCGGGGCTTAGGGATTTTTTCAAAAAAAAAAAATTCTGCCATTTAGTTGTCGAGGGCTGATTTCTTGTCCTGTGATGAAAAGCCTTCTGTTTTGTCCACCAACCATTCACAGGAGCATTTGCACCCGTTTGGCACCATTTCAGAGTGAATTGCCGAAAGTCAGATTTTTGATGAAACTGTGACCCCAGGGCTTACGGTTTTTTTTTTTTTTATAAAAAATTGCCAGTTAAGTTGTCGAGGGCTGATTTCTTTTCCTCTGATAAAAAGCCTTCTGTTTCGACCGCCAAACCTTTCAGGTGAACATTTGCAACCGTTGGCACCATTTTTCAGTGAATAGCCGAAAGTCAGATTTTTGATGAAATTGTGACCCCGGGGCTTACAGATTTTTTCAAAAAAAATTTTTTTGCCGCATAAGTTGTCGAGGGCTGATTTCTTTTCCTGTGATAAAAAGCCTTCAGTTTTGATCGCCAAACATTTCAGGGGAGCATTTGCACCCGTTTGGCACCATTTTTGAGTGAATTCCCGAAAGTCAGATTTTTGATGAAATTGTGACCCCGGGGCTTAGGGATTTTTTCCAAAAATAATTCTCCCGGTTAAGTTGTCGAGGGCTGATTTCTTTTCCTGTAATAAAAAAGCTTTCTGTTTCGACCGCCAAACCTTTCATGGGAGCATTTCCACCCGTTTGGCACCATTTTTGAGTGAATTGCCGAAAGTCAGATTTTTGATGAAATTGTGACCCCGGGGCTTACGGATTTTTTCAAAAAACAATTTTTTGCCGGATATGTTGTCGAGGGCTAATTTCTTGTCCTGTGATAAAAAGACTTCTGTTTCGACCGCCAAACGTTTAAGGGGAGCATTTCCAACCGTTTGGCACCATTTTTGAGTGAATTACCGAAAGTCAGATTTTTGATGAAATTGTGACGCCGGGGCTTACGGATTTTTTCAAAAAATATTTTTCTGCTGGTTAAGTTGTCGAGGGCTGATTTCTTGTCCTGTGATAAAAAAGCTTCTGTCTCGACCGCTAAACCTTTCAGGGGAGCATTTGCACCCGTTTGGCACCATTTTTGAGTGAATTGCCGAAAGTCAGATTTTTGATGAAATTGTGACCCCGGGGCTTACGGATTTTTTCAAAAAATAATTTTCTGCCGGTTAAGTTGTCGAGGGCTGATTTCTTGTCCTGTGATAAAAAGCCTTCTGTTTCGACCGCCAAACGTTTCGGGGGAGCATTTGAAACCGTTTGGCACCATTTTTGAGTGAATTGCCGAAAGTCAGATTTTTGATGAAATTGTGACGCCGGGGCTTACGGATTTTTTTTTAAAAAAATTTTTGCCAGTTAAGTTGTCGAGGGCTGATTTCTTTTCCTGTGATAAAAAGCCTTCTGTTTCGACCGCCAAACCTTTCAGGGGAGCATTTGCAACCGTTTGGCACCATTTTTGAGTGAATTTCCGAAAGTCAGATTTTTGATGAAATTGTGACCCCGGGGCTTACGGATTTTTTTTTTTAAAAAAATTCTGCCGGTTAATTTGTTGAGGGCTGATTTCTTGTCATCTGATAAAAAAGCTTTCTGTTTCAACCGCCAAACCTTTCAGGGGAGCATTTGCAACCGTTTGGCACCATTTTTGAGTGAATTGCCGAAAGATAGATTTTTGATGAAATTGTGACCCCGGGGCTTACGGATTTTTTCAAAAAAAAAAATTCTGCCGGTTAAGTTGTCGAGGGCTGATTTCTTGTCCTGTGATAAAAAGACTTCTGTTTCGACCGCCAAACGTTTAAGGGGAGCATTTCTAACCGTTTGGCACCATTTTTGAGTGAATTGCCGAAAGTCAGATTTTTGATGAAATTGTGACCCGGGGGCTTACGGATTTTTTTTAAAAAAAATAATCTGCCGGTTAATTTGTTGAGGGCTGATTTCTTGTCATCTGATAAAAAAGCTTTCTGTTTCAACCGCCAAACCTTTCAGGGGAGCATTTGCAACCGTTTGGCACCATTTTTGAGCGAATTCCCGAAAGTCAGATTTTTGATGAAATTGTGACCCCGGGGCTTACGGATTTTTTTTAAAAAAAAAATTCTGCCGGTTAAGTTGTCGAGGGCTGATTTCTTGTCCTGTGATAAAAAGACTTCTGTTTCGACCGCCAAACGTTTAAGGGGAGCATTTCCAACCGTTTGGCACCATTTTTGAGTGAATTGCCGAAAGTCAGATTTTTGATGAAATTGTGTCGCCGGGGCTTACGGATTTTTTCAAAAAATATTCTTCTGCCGGTTAAGTTGTCGAGGGCTGATTTCTTGTCCTGTGATAAAAAAGCTTCTGTCTCGACCGCTAAACCTTTCAGGGGAGCACTTGCACTCGTTTGGCACCATTTTTCAGTGAATTGCCGAAAGTCAGATTTTTGATGAAATTGTGACCCCGGGGCTTAGGGATTTTTTCAAAAGAAAAATTTCTGCCGGTTAAGTTGTCGAGGGCTGATTTCTTGTCCTGTGATAAAAAGCCTTCTGTTTCGACCGCCAAACGTTTCGGGGGAGCATTTGAAACCGTTTGGCACCATTTTTGAGTGAATTGCTGAAAGTCAGATTTTTAATGAAATTGTGACGCCGGGGCTTACGGATTTTTTTTTTTAAAAAAATCTGCCGGTTAAGATGTCGGGGGCTGATTTCTTGTCATGTGATAAAAAAACTTCTTTTTCGACTGCTAAACCATTCAGGGGAGCATTTGCACCCGTTTGGCACCATTTTTGAGTGAATTGCCGAAAGTCAGATTTTTGATGAAATTGTGACCCCGGGGCTTAGGGATTTTTTCAAAAAAAAAAATTCTCCCGGTTAAGTTGTTGAGGGCTGATTTCTTTTCCTGTAATAAAAAATCTTTCTGTTTCGACCGCCAAACCTTTCATGGGAGCATTTCCACCCGTTTGGCACCATTTTTGAGTGAATTGCCGAAAGTCAGATTTTTGATGAAATTGTGACCCCGGGGCTTACAGATTTTTCAAAAAACAATTTTTTTGCCGGATATGTTGTGGAGGGCTAATTTCTTGTCCTGTGATAAAACGACTTCTGTTTCTATCGTCAAACCTCTCAGGGATCATTTGCACCCGTTTGGCACCATTTTTGAGTGAATTGCCGAAAGTCAGATTTTTGATGAAATTGTGACACCGGGGCTTAGGGATTTTTCAAAAAAAAAAAAATTCTGCCATTTAGTTGTCGAGGGCTGATTTCTTGTCCTGTGATGAAAAGCCTTCTGTTTTGTCCACCACCATTCACAGGAGCATTTGCACCCGTTTGGCACCATTTCAGAGTGAATTGCCGAAAGTCAGATTTTTGATGAAACTGTGACCCCAGGGCTTACGGTTTTTTTTTTTAAAAAAAAAAATTGCCAGTTAAGTTGTCGAGGGCTGATTTCTTTTCCTCTGATAAAAAGCCTTCTGTTTCGACCGCCAAAACCCTTTCAGGTGAACATTTGCAACCGTTGGCACCATTTTGAGTGAATAGCCGAAAGTCAGATTTTTGATGAAATTGTGACCCCGGGGCTTACAGATTTTTCAAAAAAAATTTTTTTGCCGCATAAGTTGTCGAGGGCTGATTTCTTTTCCTGTGATAAAAAGCCTTCAGTTTTGATCGCCAAAACATTTCAGGGGAGCATTTCCACCCGTTTGGCACCATTTTTGAGTGAATTTCCGAAAGTCAGATGTTTGATGAAATTGTGACCCCGGGGGTTACGAATTTTTTCAAAAAATATTTTTCTGCCGGTTAAGTTGTCGAGGGCTGATTTCTTGTCCTGTGATAAAATGCCTTTTGTTTCGACCGCCAAACCTTTCAGGGGAGCATTTGCACCCGTTTGGCACCATTTTTGAGTGAATTGCCAAAAGTCAGATTTTGATGAAATTGTGACCCCGGGGCTTAGGGATTTTTTCAAAAAAATCTTTTTCTGCCGGTTAAGGTGTCGAGGGCTGATTTCTTTTCTTGTGATAAAAAGACTTCTGTTTCGAACGCCAAACGTTCAGGGGATCATTTGCACCCCTTTGGCACCATTTTTGAGTGAATGCAGAAAGTCAGATTTTTGATGAAATTGTGACCCCGGGGCTTACGGATTTTTTCAAAAAATATTTTTTCTGCCGGTTAAGTTGTCGAGGGCTGATTTCTTGTCCTGTGATAAAAAAGCTTCTGTCTCGACCGCTAAACCTTTCAGGGGAGCATTTGCCACCCGTTTGGCACCATTTTTGAGTGAATTGCCGAAAGTCAGATTTTTGATGAAATTGTGACCCTTACCAGATTTTTTCAAAAAAAAAATTTTTGCCGCACAAGTTGTCGAGGGCTGATTTTCTTTTCCTGTGATAAAAAGCCTTCGGTTTCTACCGTCAAACCTCTCATGGGATCATTTGCACCCGTTTGGCAACATTTTGAGTGAATTGCCGAAAGTCAGATTTTTGATGAAATTGTGACCGGGGCTTACGGATTTTTTGAAAAAAAAAATTCTGCCGGTTAAGGTGTCGAGGGCTGATTCTTTTCCTGAGATAAAAAGCCTTCAGTTTTGATCGCCAAACATTTCAGGGGAGCATTTCCACCCGTTTGGCACCATTTTGAGTGAATTTCCGAAAGTCAGATTTTTGATGAAATTGTGACCCCGGGGGTTACGAATTTTTTCAAAAAATATTTTT
Source organism: Podarcis filfolensis (assembly GCF_964270895.1). Taxonomy (NCBI): domain Eukaryota; kingdom Metazoa; phylum Chordata; class Lepidosauria; order Squamata; family Lacertidae; genus Podarcis; species Podarcis filfolensis. Next base: position 11,417,224 of record NC_139611.1, on the reverse strand, counting down.
CTGCCGATTAAGTTGTCGAGGGCTGATTTCTTGTCTGTGATAAAAGCCTTTTTGTTTCGACCGCCAAACCATTCAGGGGAGCATTTGCACCCGTTTGGCACCATTTTTGAGTGAATTGCCAAAAGTCAGATTTTTGATGAAATTGTGACCCCGGGGCTTAGGGATTTTTTCAAAAAAATCTTTTTCTGCCGGTTAAGGTGTCGAGGGCTGATTTCTTTTCCTGTGATAAAAAGCCTTCGGTTTCTCCCGTCAAACCTCTCATGGGATCATTTTGCACCCGTTTGGCAACATTTTTGAGTGAATTGCCGAAAGTCAGATTTTTGATGAAATTGTGACCCCGGGCTTAGGGATTTTTTCCAAAAAAATTTTTTTGTCGGTTAAGTTGTCGATGGCTGATTTCTTGTCCTGTGATAAAAAGCCTTCTGTTTCGACAGCAAAACCTTTCAGGGGAGCATTTGCAACCTTGGCACCATTTTGAGTGAATTGCAGAAAGTCAGATTTTTGATGAAATTGTGACCCCGGGGCTTACACATTTTTTCAAAAAACAATTTCTTGCCGATATGTTGTCGAGGGCTAATTTCTTGTCCTGTGATAAAAGGACTTCTGTTTCGACCGCCAAACGTTTAAGGGGAGCATTTCCAACCGTTTGGCACCATTTTTGAGTGAATTGCCGAAAGTCAGATTTTGATGAAATTGTGACGCCGGGGCTTACGGATTTTTTCAAAAAATATTTTTCTGCCGGTTAAGTTGTCGAGGGCTGATTTCTTGTCCTGTGATAAAAAAGCTTCTGTCTCGACCGCTAAACCTTTCAGCGGAGCATTTGCACCCGTTTGGCACCATTTTTGAGTGAATTCCCGAAAGTCAGATTTTTGATGAAATTGTGACCCCGGGGCTTACGGATTTTTTTCAAAAAAAATTTTTCTGCCGGTTAAGTTGTCGAGGGCTGATTTCTTGTCCTGTGATAAAAAGCCTTTTGTTTCGACCGCCAAACCTTTCAGGGGAGCATTTCCAACCGTTTGGCACCATTTTTGAGTGAATGCCAAAAGTCAGATTTTTGATGAAATTGTGACCCCGGGGCTTAGGGATTTTTCAAAAAAATCTTTTCTGCCGGTTAAGGTGTCGAGGGCTGATTTCTTTTCTTGTGATAAAAAGACTTCTGTTTCGAACGCCAAACGTTTCAGGGATCATTTGCACCCCTTTGGCACCATTTTTGAGTGAATTGCAGAAAGTCAGATTTTTGATGAAATTGTGACCCCGGGGCTTACGGATTTTTTTCAAAAAATATTTTTCTGCCGGTTAAGTTGTCGAGGGCTGATTTTCTTGTCCTGTGATAAAAAGCTTCTGTCTCGACCGCTAAACCTTTCAGGGGAGCATTTGCACCCGTTTGGCACCATTTTTGAGTGAATTGCCGAAAGTCAGATTTTTGATGAAATTGTGACCCCGGTGCTTACGGATTTTTTTTAAAAAAAATTTCTGCCGGTTAAGTTGTCGAGG